>NW_026889779.1:25032500-25762500 GCF_033153115.1 Saccostrea echinata | reverse complement strand
CCTTTATATAAACTAATTAACCTAATCATAGAGAATTATGTACAAATTTGTCCTTTTGTGTATTTATAGTGTATTAAATTGATTTTACTAATTTATAAATATTTATGTTTTTCACAGTCATTAACATTTACAAATAGAAGTACATATAACATAAAAATATTACATGTTTAGTAGGATAACGTGAAATTGTTATACCACAAAAACCATCGCTGACCTCGCCTCGGTCAGCAATGGTTTTTAAGGGGTAAGAATTCTACATCACCCAAAATAAACAGGTAATATTTTTCTTGTCATAAAATGCATTTTAAAGAAAACATCAAGGTGAAACAAATGTGCAAACATTCTGCACAGTTAACATTTTTTATTACTGTATATACTGTTACCCGTAGTCATGCATTTTCAACCATTTGGGATGTAATGTTTGGCATACAGTATGGTAATAGTACTTGTTAACAAATGTTTTTTAAACCAATCAAAGAACTATATATGGTAAGGGCGTATTCCTGCCCCCATAATAGTCAAATTTTGAAAATCTCTTGAAATGAGAAAAAGTGCATATATTGTATAAAATAATCCAAATTAAGACAATATATTATGAAATTGGAAAAATTAGCTGGCTTTTCTTGTCTCTGTGACGTCACAAACTATTTGGATTTTCCGTTATTTTTAAAATAGAGGCCAAAATGCACAGAGCTTGTTCAATTTAGACTATAGTATTTATAGAGCGCAAGCTTGCTCAGGTATCATATTCACATATTTCATTGATATTATCATTCTACACATTATATCAAAAGATCTAGTCTGAGCAGACCTGCGCTCGATAATTTCCAATCAAAATACCGACGTAAAATACGCTATTTTCTCTCAAAATCATTGCAATTTGGAATTTACGCCATTTTATTGACGTCATATCTAACTAATGATGTCATAGTTGATAAAAATATTTAATGCTTTGAAGTCTGCAAATATCCACCTGGTTTAGAACATAATTAAAGATTTCTCCATCAAAGTTTTATTTGGGGGGCAGATACTGGCCACTACAGAATATAGTCCTTTGACTATTCAACATGAAAGTGTATCATAACAAATTTATCTAGCATAATGGTGCTGTAAGTAACCATGGAATGTGAGCTTGTGTGAACTTGATCCTGAATTATTATGTTTTGAATATTGTAAAAGAAATGTGCAGCCAAAACTTTGACCTGTACCTGATTTAAATGGAGTTCCGTCATTAACAACTTGGAAGTTGGAAGTTGTCACACTCTTCACTGGGGGATCTGCTTCATTTGCAGATACATGGATAACACATTCACTCAAAGCACTGTCCCTTTTTCAGTACCTTGTGCAGCCCTGTAATATATAATGACAAATGGAGAAAAATGCCTATTTCAAGAAAAAAAGTCTGTCTCATAATTGTAGGAGTATTGGCAAGGGGGGGGGGGGTCATGAAACTTGGCGGTTAATACAGTTTGTATGTGTAAAAGAAAAAAATGCCTTCTTCTTTGTAGAATAAAAATGATTATTTTTTGAGTGTGTGTGACCATTTTTATTTCCGAATAGACAGGGCAGCTTATAGCCTACAGAATGAGCTGACCATTTTTATTTATTGTAGTAATTAAAAAAAAAAAAGAATGTGTTTTCTACAAAGATCATATGTTATAGACGTGGTATTCAACTTTGTATTCCCATGGTCGATGCATTTGGGTACATCTATTTTTTTATTTGCTTTCAATGACATCGCATTCAATATCCCAAACTCATGTATACCTGTCCAATACTCCAAATTATACCACTGTAAGCTAAGTCAATGCTTTGAATTAATGAAACCAATCTGTAGATAAGCGTACCTTTTGAATACAGACGATTTTAGCATAAAAACGATTTAAATTTCCCCTTCTGCTTAAGTATGTTGGCTAATCTTGGCCCCCTCGGAATAGCTTGTGTTTACGTTATGTAATGAAAAAATAAAGCAATTAAACGCTATTTACCTGCATCTATCAATCCACTTTCTCCTCTTCTTTGCAACAATCGGGGATCAAAACAAACTACAAGTTTAATAATTCCACTGCGATGCTTACAACTTAAGTAATCCATTGTCTCCAAGAACGCTCAGGTACCCGGGAGTTATAAAACGAAAGTGAAAGTCAACGAGACTTACAGACCCTTTGAATTTTCCTATAGTATACATGATAGATAAGTGTAATAAATATAATTTGTGAACAAAACAAACAACAAATTCTACTGGGGTGCTTAAAACTAAATGCGAAGCTGTAATCCATTGTCTGCAAGAATGGTAAGTTATAAAACGAAAGTGGAAGTAAATGAGAATTAAAGCTATAGTCTTGGGAGCAGTTGTTATTTCATAAATAATTTGAATAGGTGATATCACCTATTTGAATAGGTGATATCACCTATTCAAAATGATTAAGTGATATCACCTATTCGAATAAGTGATATCACCTATTCGAATAGGTGATATCACCTATTTGATTTGAATAGGTGATATCACCTATTCGAATAAGTGATATCACCTATTCAAAAGGAATAAGTGATATCACCTATTTGAATGGGTGATATCACCTATTCGAATAGGTGATATCACCTATTCGAATAAGTGATATCACTTATTCGAATAGGTGATATCACCAATTCAAATCGAATAGGTGATATCACCTATTCGAATAGGTGATATCACTTATTCGAATAGGTGATATCACCTATTCGAATAGGTGATATCACCTATTCAGAAGCTGAATAGGTGATATCACTTATTCGAATAGGTGATATCACCAATTGAATAGGTGATATCACCTATTCGAATAGGTGATATCACTTTTTGGCAGTAAATACCAAAACGGCGCCTCATATATATATATGACCATAAAGAAAGGACATATAATATTTAAATAATCTTATTCTTTGACTTCTGGACATCTTGCTGAACTGTGTTCATGGTGAAGATGAGCTACGTTGAGTTCACCAAAGTTTTAAATCCATGTCTCTTGTTCGGAAACAGGGCCCTATAGATGGGACTGTAAGTTGATCATATAATTGAATACATTAATTCACCTTTTAGAATCACATTACTCTGGGTATGTACTATGTAGTACTATCATACTGAACTTTGAAGACGTTCTCTACCAGAATTGTGACGTTCAGAGTCCGCGAAACACTAGGTAGGGCTCATGCAAATGGTTAACTGATTAAACTCGGATGACCACCAAGGTTATATGTATATACCCAAAAGCTTGAAAATAAGGGAATTTGAGTTTTATTTTATTTTATTTTTTTTTGACCAGGGAAACCCCAAATTTTGTCTGCCAGAGTTGACCACTAACATCTTTACTGTGGGATCAAATATCTGACTCATTAAAACTGTCGTTTGCATAAAGTTTCCCTTGCACTTTTCTGCTCGGTCAGTGAAAACTCAAACCTGTCATTAAAATATCATTGTTTGCCATAAAAGAATGTGCTGGCTGTACAAACATTGGCCCTGTGATAAGTAAATAAAACACGAGTGGACACCTTATGTCAGGGAGACTAACATGATTTTGTTTAAACATACACATTTGGAAATATAAACCAGGTGACAGTATCTAAAAACACTTCACGGCCTGTTTGCAAACTTGAGATGTCAGTTTGTTTGTTTTTTCTTTTCTTTTCATTTCTTTTCTTTCTTTCTTTCTTTTTTTTTTTTCTTTTCTTTTTTTTTTTTGCTACCACAACATCTGCATATATTTGATATCTTACAGCTGTCATTGATATAAACTGAGAATAAATTATAACAAATCCAAGGTTAAATGCGATTTAACAAATTTAAATAGATCGACTGGCCTACAGAAACACAATATTTTACTTACAATGAAGGGAAAACTTTTCAAAGCCTGGAATATTGTTTCTCCTCTCTTGAATTGTATAATGCTCCACTGTATATGATAAAAATACATTATATATGCACCTTCTTTATAATTTAACCTCTTCAGAAAAATGTATGAATATTCATATATACATAGTGATCAGTCTGTGTATATATTTGTACTTCTCTTTGATGTAGGTGTCCTTGAGGTTCCGTATTTTTGTCGTATATATTTTGATTTTCTTGGCTTGAAGCAATACGACATTAATTTTCTGAAAATGTCTGAGCCATTTTATAGAATTTCCAATCTCACTGATTAAGTAATTCTTACATCATTTTTTTCTAGGGTTCTTCAATGTAAGTAGAGTTTGAATGTTAAAAGCGTCCAGTTTGAAAATCAAATGCCATAAACATTCCAAACAGGTAAACAAAAACTGGTAAACAAAAACAGTCTAAGAATTAGATAGGATCTTAATCAAGTGAAGAATTTGTTTATGTTAGAGATATCTTTCAGCTTCTGAGTTTAACAGTCCATGAAGTTGGGCCAATGTATTTAAAGCAGAATTTGATTGGATTAAATTACATATATGACTTACCTGATATCAGGTACACATGACACCTTCTATCGTACAGACTTCTAAAGAAGATTACACGATCGGCTGATTTACCACAACAAACTTCGTTTTACACCAAAAAACACTCAAAAGTGAAATAGTGCTAGTTTGATGCGATGTTACAAATTATGAGACAAGTGGTTTGTTCATTAGTTCTGGTGACAGTGATAAGTGTGAAGGCCAGGGGAGGATATGTTGTTGAAGAAAAAATGCCAAATCGTACACAGAAACACTTTGAGTTGAAGTGGGGACCGCATCAACCGTTTGTTCTAATGATGTATCAACAGACTACGTTCAATGTAGAATATACCTTGTATTGTAATCACAGTAGCGAAAAATACCGATTAAGAATATTTAGTAAAGGAGAAAAGGTATTCACCGTCAGACAAACGGACAGCACAATCATTTCCTGTGGAAATGCTACTGAAATTTTGGTAAACGTTACAGACGGACCACATGGTTTCCCCATGGACAAAGGTGCATCTACAGCCTCCCCACTTTATCACGTGATTCATCGCAAAGGCATTCGAGGAAATTTAACCTTTAACCTTTACGGGGAACTCATAGGACGGACATTTCTGGCCTTTGAACTGCGTAAGATAGAAAATATGCAACACAACGAGTCTGTTGAAGACTATAGCATGTATCATGTTGTTGTCTTTAGAAAACTGGGAGTGTTTGATACGATTTTCCGTATCGTTATTTACATTTTCTTAGTTTTCATAACCTTGGCCTTTGGATGTAAGCTGGACCTTGAGGTGGTTAAGGAGAACTTGCGGCGTCCTGTTGCTCCAGCGATCGGAATCGGATGTCAGTATATCCTAATGCCATTGGTAAGAACATATCATTTAACATCTATGTACATGTCATAAAAGAGTATTCAGTTCCTAGCTGTGGCTGATTCATTGTCTCATCAAATGTAAAGAAAGTTTTGAGTAAATCCGAGTTTTCGGCATAATCGATCACGCAAATTGTGGGGGAAAGGGGGTATAGGTACTATGAAGTTACTTGATAAAAACTGAATTTTACTGAATTATTACTAGTCTATTTATCTGCTTTGCTCTCATTCTCCACCCCGAATACAACAAGGCGGTCATTTGATCCGTAGATAAAACTTAAGAAATTTAAATGAGCAAAGTGAAGGTTATGTCAGATATAGTAGAACTGGTACAGTACTCGTCCATCTTCATATGAGCCATATCAGACTCATCATTACAGCTGCAAAATAAATTGTAGTTTTGTATGTCTAATTCTAATTTTTGTCGGAAAAAAAATAACATCTTACTTTGGCGTTTAGATTGCATTTGGCATTGCAAAGCTGGTAATTCCAGAAGATCATGCCATGGGTCTGGGGATTTTCATTTCCGGTGCGTGTCCAGGTGGCGGAGTTAGCAATATATACTCTCATCTACTGGATGGGGATCTGTCACTCTCAATCACTATGACAACCATCAGTACAATTGCAGCCTTAGGTATTGAAACTGATTTTACAAAATCTAGTAAACGAGTTTTTATATCATTTCCCCTCGTTTTCTTTACAACAACACAATGAAAATACCTATTTAAATGCTTTAATTGTGAGTAAATTAAGATTGACTGTCTTTACTTGCAGCAATGATGCCGCTGTGGATCTACACGCTAGGTCAAGTTTTCATTAAGGAACTTAGTACTGACACGACCATGAACATACCCTTCCTGAACATTTTCACAACCCTGGTGGTTTTGGTCGTGCCATTACTAGTAGGGGTCTTCATTAAGTACAAGTTACCACGTCTTACTAAGATCCTGATGAAGATCATCACCCCCGTCACAATCATCGCCATCATCATCCTCTTATCAGTGGGCATCTACACAAACTTGTTTATCTTTAAGTTCTTTGAGCCTAAAGTCATACTTGCTGGTGCTTTACTTCCGTACTGTGGTTATGTGCTGTCAGGAATTATTTGTCTGATTCTGCGTCAGTCGTGGACCAAGGTTAAAACAATCATTATTGAGACTGGGATTCAGAACCAGGGTATCGCTATTCTACTTATGTTCACGGCTTTCCCGCCACCGGATGGTGAAATTGCGGCCGTGGCACCCATAGCGTCAGGAGTAATGACACCCTTACCTCTCTTCGTGATAACCATTTTCTATCTTATCTACAAACGATGTAATCGGGATAAGTATGCCAATATACCCAAAGAGGACGTGTCGAAAAGGGGCGATATAACATTGGCTGTGAATGGCGATAAAACTGTTATCAATGGCAAAATGGAAGAGAAACCTCTCCGAAACGACGAAGATTAAAATTGTCAATGCCGTACCTTGTTTGACAAAATATGCATCTCGGTCACATCCGTATTTTGGTTTTCAGCTTTTAAGTAATGTTTCAAAATTTTCAATATTTTTGTTAGGTTTGAAATGTCACAGTGCATGACATGATATTTAATTCTTTAATTTTTACTGCTATTTTTACGTATATTGTAAAATCATATGGGCACTGACATACTCAGACAGGTCGGCATAATTTTTTTTTTTATTTTATTTATTTATTATTATTATTTTTTTTTTGCATGTAAAAGATGTTTAACAAAATACAAGAACTCTTTGAAATCTATCTAGAGACTAGTGACGCACAATAGACAAAAATAATAGCTATTTTAGAAATTCTGGCATATTTTATTTTACCTATATAATTATTTTATTTTGTGTGTACGTCCGAAGATCATGTTCTATTTTATACATGTATGTATAAAACTTATTCTAGATCTGCACTAAAAATGAAATTAAATCTGCTTTTGCTAACATGATATTTATACCTTCCCAAAGCATACAAAATAGTCGAATTTTATTTTATACTATCAGTTTATTTAAACATTGAATACCCATGCATACAGAAGTTTATGTTACGTATGTACACGTATACTCATTTTGATTATCGAACATATTTTGTATGTACATTAAAAGCCTTCAGATGTACACATACATGTATTCATAATGTAACATTTTTACTCAGGAAAACTTCAATAAACGTGATTTTTCTTGCCAAGTTTTCTTTTCATTTGAAATTGGAAACAGTAAGAGGTCGGTTAGTCCGGGGTATTAATGTATGTTTTAAGATGGGTTATAATAGGATAACCTCAACAGTAATTTTACATCCGTCAAGCAAGTGAAGAGATGATATATATACCGAACACCAAAGAATTCAGTCATTGAATTAAAAGAACATTCCCTCTGAAAGAAGTTCACAAACTAGATCAGATCAAATCACAAAAAAATCCTTTCTAAACAGCACGTTTTAAAAGCTTTTTTTGATTAACTTATTTATTTATTTATCTGTTTATTTATTTGTCTGATTTATTTCTGTCTTTCTACATCTATTTGTTTTCATGCTTTATATTAATTATAATAAATTTAAATCTTTTCGGGAACGAGATTCCAATAATATCCATCAAATATATAGCAGACGTTTTGTTTTGGTACTGAACTTCTATGTAATATGTCAAGATGTACGGTAAAGATAATATTTCCACACCTGTCATTGTTTTGGCCGAGTGTCCCCCCTTAGAAGAATTGATTGCAATTACCGTATGCATAACAAGAAACACCCATATTTTATCAAATCTTCAACCTCACATTATCCGATGCAGGTAAGTTGAACTTAAATATTCAGCTTCAAGTGTCTTCGGGGTAAACTAGACCATCGACTATTATAGACCTAGATATGTACAAGCCCTGGACACCTGTGGCCCGTTTTACAAAAGAACTTAAGACTAAATCCAAAAACTTTAGTTGATTGTAAAATTTTCCAAAATTAAGGATTCTGTTTAAAGTTGCTAGTAAAAAAATATCTTTCTACATTCCTTTTAAAAAGATTAAAACCATTTTTCAATTTAATTAGAAATTAGAAGTTATAAGCAGAATAAAATTTTGGTCTTAATCGTAAGTTTTTTTGTAAAACGGGCCACAGTCTGCTAGCACCCACCTTCTTGTCATGAACAGACTGGCATGCATGTAGGTTTTTTAAGTAGAAGAAATTAGACCGCTATCCAATACTTGGTTTATTATTATTAGGAATTTATGAATCTCATAAAGTTGGAACACGGGTGTCTTTACCTTCTGTGCCCGCAATAAACGTGATCATTATACATGTAGGTATAAAAGAGAGCAAACGAATGAGAAGCCGTTGTAGTTTCACTCCTTATTAAGGCCAACTCGGCCAAGATTGGAAAAAAAATTATGAAATCATCAAGGCAAAATTTCTAACTTCAAACTGAAACCGAAAAAATATCCATTTTATAATTATAAATCTTAAAGTTTATATATGTAAATCCTAGCACTACCCCGACTTGGAATCATTGATTGGATAACTTGATTCTCTGTACTCATATTAAAAAATATTACTTGAAAAGGATTTTGTCATTGTGTTCCAGTGGTTTAAAGTGAAGATGGCATAAATATGTATATATAGTTATATATCCCCTTCTTGTCTTCGGTTGACAGATAGACAGACAGACATAGACAAAATGACATCAGATACGAAATGACCAGATCAAAAGTTATAAAACGAGGCATATGATCTGAGGCCTGTTCAACAGAGCGAACGTTCGCGAGCGCTCGCGAATTTCTGTTGGAGAGATAAAGAGTTTTGGCGAGCGCTCGCGAATGTTCGCTCTGTTGAACAGGCCTCTGGTAAGCTACCTCCCCCCCCTTTTATGTAAAACTTCTTGATGCAGAGCATAAATGGATGGAGGCATGACTCTAGTCTATTTTTAACTAAATACGTCATTAACATTTTAAAAAAAAATAGTTTTAGCCAAAAGGCAAGTTTAATATTTTAATATTTTACAGAGAGCTAATATTTACAGAGCCAGAAATTATTGCAACACCTTCATTTAATTCGGACGATACATTTCACGTTGTACTGAAGGTATTTTTTCATCCCGTATTCAGACAAAAAGTTATAAATAAATATATATAGCATTATATACATACTACATATTTACCAAAAAAAAAAAAAATGCTACAAAATTAAATAAAACTTCAAGGCACTGAAATACAAAATATAAATTCGTTCGCTACATTTCAGAGGACGTTATTTAACAATGGGAAGTTACAAGCCAGATTTTCCAAAATCGGTTTACAGGTATTTATTTCATTTAAGATAGTAAATGTCTTAAATATTTACATTTATATTGAAATTTAAAATACATGTACATGTATTTCAATTTGATCCTAGAGAATTTAGGTGATTTATTGCAGAGGAGGGGAAAGGGGGATGCATAGTTTGTTATACATTATTTAAACGTTGTATATTTAGTGTAGTGACCCCCAGACTGTGACCCCAGCACTGTTCCAGTCCTGTATACACTACACCCTACTGGCTAGAATCGCCCCATCCTGGAACAAAGCTGGGCAGTGGCTCATTCAGGGTAATGTTTAGAGACACATTACACAAGAAATACAATTTTATAATTGTTGAGTGTGGTTATGTTATTGATACTAAGGTAAATTTATACGTCTTCTCTAGGTCGAGATTTTCTATCGCACCAAGGATATGATAATGCCGTCAGTAAGTTCATATTCCAGTTCGAGTTGTCGTTCTTTCATTTCTTGACTCATAGAGCCTAGTTTTTAATATTGAACTCTATTGTACCCAGAAATGGACCTTGTGGTCACTTTTGGTCAGCTGCATCTGTCCCTCGTAGCGTCCACTGTCAGGTTTCCCGCCCTACAGGTAAGATGCAAAATGTGCTTTTCACCAAAATCCAAACCCATAAAAAGATATATAAAGACTCAGATTAGATTTCAGATAATTAGTATCATTATAAATATGTATATTGGTGATCTTGCTCAACTCAGTTGACGTCCTCATAATTGTAGCTGTCTGACATTGAAGTTCTTCCTCAAAGCCTAAAAAGGTTTACGGAAGATCGTGACTTTATTTCTGGAGATTCTATTGGTTCTACGTGGTGCCACGTGTTACCGAGGTACGCTAGCATACAATACATATCTGCACTTTTTAAAAATATATTTTTGATATATTTGCAAATTATTATTTAAAAAGGTTCCTTTTTAATCACGTAACTAAAATTATTGAATATGAATTAATAAATTTCAAACTCAGTATGAAAAAGGGACAGATAGTCGGCATTGGTCGACAGCTGCCGGCAGACGGTCCATTCAAATCATACAAAGAAATCAAAAGCCACTGGAAAAATTCAGTAAGTCAAGGTCTACGTATGTTGAGATCACTTGATCAAAATGAATGTATTCTGATTTTGTGACCAATTTATATCTTCACTGACAATAAGTGTACCTCATGTCGGATATCAAAGTTAGAATAAGTTAGATTTCATAATTTTTTTTTGTAATTGTTTGTTTATTTTTCTTTTGATTTGTTGTTGTTGTTTTTTTAAAGCTGACATTTGGATTAATTTTACAGTATGGATATCGACTTCCTGAAAATGAGGAGGGCATTATCTACTATCAGATCCATTTCAGACCACTGGGGGACCGGGTGTTTACATATCCTTTTATACCCCATCTAAGAAATGCACTGGTTCAGTAAAATACTGAGTAGTCACATCTTCTTTTATGGATTTCATTCATATATCAGTTATATATCTGTATATAATATTATAAATTCGAGTCAGAGACCAAAAAAAGTTACATACATGTATTGCTAAATCGCAGAAAGTAAATGGTCACAAAAAACTACAATCATGTTACACGTGTGCGTCTTGTCGTTACAATGTAGTTATGCTCATGAGCAAATGTTAAATTACATTTTTATTTTTTGACTTAAAGGGTTTTTATCACGTCTCAAAATTTTGTGATATGACAAAGTTTACATGCTAATAAAATTATATATTTAAAAAACTTGGCTTGAAAATTAATATTTTTGATGTTTCAGCAATTCAAAGTTTGAATTTCTCAATATGCATATTTTGATCGCCGATGTTACGCGCCATTGCTCTGACTTCATAGGTGTCAATCCTGGTCAAGTGAAGTACTTATTGTGTATATAAAAGGGCTCATTTGTAGTGTCTATTAAACCTGTTAGAAAATAATTAAGAGATAATTGGATAATTGACAGCTAATAAGGTATAATTTAAAGCTTTAGGATGCACAAATATGCACAAGAAAGGGTTTAGGAAGATTTTTTTCTCCACATTTCCTGGACTTGATCGAAAGATGAAAGGGGAACCTTTTTTCTGCAAATGCAATGGCGTTTATCTCCATTAAGAACAATCGTTTATGCCCGATCAATCACAATTTTTTTCTGTCCTATAAAATATTTTTAGGAAAGGTACCTTTTTAAAAAAATAATAAATGACAAACACGCATTTTTTAAAAGTCGCACAGAATCTAGTAGGAATGTTGTGAACTTCGTAATGGCGTACGGCGCCATTGAAGAAGTGTCATTTCTAGAACATGATATTCAGTGCTGGAACAGATAGAAGATATACAGGATTTATCGATATATAATTCATTAAAATAATAATGAAGGAGAATTTAAAATTCCCATATTTATAAATGTTTTCGAGATTAAACTTTAGTAATTCGTTTTATAAAGTCGAAGTCCCGAGTTGTCAACGGCTTCGTCTTTGGTGACCTCTCCAATTGTCGGCACATTTTCTGCTTATTTCTCTCTGTTAGACGTTCATACATATTAGATTACAAATAAACAAAAATAGATGCGATATGGATCAGTATATATATATTTCTGATTTACATATTGGTTGTAAATGATGCATATATCAAATCTCTAATATTAAGAGACTATAGACTTTCTATGATTTTCAATTTTTTCCCCTTTTGTTGTCATTTTCATAAATCTATACATTTTTAAAATCACTTGATTGGACATTATTGTCAAACTTTGAATAAAAAATAAAATTTACGCAACTAAATGAAATAAATTTAAAAATTTAGATGTATTTGAAAAAAAGAAATCTGTTGGATCAATATTTAAATAAGATATTCTCCCTGACTGACTTTACTTACCCTGATATATGTCTGAGGGCTCGGGACATCCACTGTCTCCCCCGGGTAAACCCCAAACCGATACTAGTGACCTTCCTACAGGACCTGAAAACAAAGATGTCCACGGTGTGTGGCTACCGATTACAGTTTCAGTCCAAGGCGAGCTATCTTACTATGGACATCTATTCTGTTAATAAGGCGAGTGTTGGATTCTTCTTTTATTGTATACATTTACATGTAAAATTGTTTATCGCTGATACTGGCAGAATTCTCGAACTTGTTTAAAAATATATATGGTAGATGGGTCTAGTGTATAAATAAAATAAATTTTACCGGACATGGTCAAGATTTTTTTTCCAGGACACAAAATTACTGAAAAACATTTATTTTCGTTTATTTCTTTAAAAGTCTCCGAATGACAACCAGAATTGGTTATCATTTCAGCGTTACTACACATGTACTTGGAAATTTTGTTTCCTGATGTTGAATTGATGTTTACAGTCTTGTATTATGAAAATATGCATTCAAAGCAGTCAAAGACCTAAATTATTTTCATCATGCACTTCTAAAGGTTTAATAATGTCCGCAAAACCTTTCAATAAATTGTTATGCGATGATATAGTAAACGTTATTCGATTTGGAAGGCTATAAATATTTCGTTTCGAGTCATTTGGCATTGTGATTTTTTTTAAAGGATCATCCAGGTGTCGAGACAAAAAATATCTAGTTCAAAATATTATGTCGAAAGTTTACGAGTGTCATTTTTATCCTCCATAGTAATTTCTAAAACGCAATAAAATTTTACTGAACATAGGTCATATTTGGCCTTTTATGTTGCACAAAAAAGTTATTTCCCAATGGATCAGGGCATTTGAATAGTCTGCACTGGTTTTTGGTCACGTTAACTACACCAGTGAAAACTGTCCTGCGGTTATTAGACAAGTACTAGCTTTACAGCTGTTACCTTTATGTCATATTTTTTCGTGTGTATCAAATTTTCACTGTGTTTGCGAGCATTTTTGATTCGCGGACAAAAACTATACAAAGTTCTATTTTTCAGATTTTTACTTTGTTAATTCGTAATCATTTCCGAATGGCAGATAATGTTTATCAAATTTCCACCTTGTTTCCGACATACCCAAAATTTTTACAAGTATCATTTTTATTTCTCTTTTGACTTTGTTAGCAGCATTTAATCTTGGAAAAAAAATTATGCACCAGTTTTGTTTTCATTTGTTAGAGATATCGCTCTCTTTGCTTGAATAGCTTGGAGGTGCAAATACTAAATATGGTGAACACAAGTTTTTTGGTGTTTTGTTCACCTCCTATATAAGCACAGTCGCCGTCACAATAATTTTGCAAAATAAATAAATTAATAAAATAATTTTAAAAAATATGCAGAACTAATATTTCTTAATGGGATACTTATCAAAGTGTACATTTAGTTAATTTGTTTTCTTTGGTTAGAAGGAGCAAGAGAAGACGGATAGCAGTAATCTGGGACAGAAATGCAAGACTCCTGGAAAACTTATCTACAGGAACTTCCCACTTCCTTCCCAGAATTCATCTCAAAGTAGAGCACCTGTACCCTCCGCCAGATCATCAGATAAATTGTCGGGCGACGCACACACTAAAACAGACAATGTAACAAAAAGAAACACTGAAACCTTAGAAAGAGGCTGCTTCTTTGGAAGTGCTCAAGATCCATTCAGAAAAACGCAAGGAACTCAAGGTAAAACTGCTCTTGGTCCAGATACGAGTGAAATCCCAAAAGTTTTCAATTCAGAGCAGACACATTTGGCATCTCAGAACACTCATGACGGACAAGTGATGCCCTCTATTCAAACAGCAAACTCTGATACATGTATTGCCAGTCTGAGAGAAGAACGGATTATTCCAAGGTTCTCCGTCAAGAAACCCAGTAATGTTGTGACAAAGACCATCTCAAGTTTAGATTCACAACCACCCAGAATTGTTCCAGTATTCAAAGGGAAGGTAGCCAGTGGACAAACAAAAGGGAGTGATAAAAAGGTACAGAAAGACCCAAGTACTGGAAAAAGGACACAACCAATTGTATCAAAAAGCGTAAGTCTAATGTTATTGTAGTTTGTAGTACTTTGAAAGGTATTTCATTTTTTTCCCTGTATTCAATGAGAAGATTGTACCTTGCAATTTGTTCAAGGCTTCTATACCAAGATCAACTGTTGCCTCCAAAATCTCCGATATGATGATGGCATCCACTGGCCAGGTTGCAAGTCAACAACTCAACAAAAGTAAGTCACTTCATTTATTGGGGGACATGGGGTGGGGTGGTGGAGAGGGACTGTTCATTCAAGCGCGAATTAAATATAAACAGTGTTATTACATGTATCTACTTAGAAGAAAATGTATATACATTGTAACTAGTAGTCTAGATATTGGTTTACTTGAAGTGTATTTTATGTATTATGCGTTAGGATCATTTTATAGAAGTTCGATTTATTGCATAAATGATTATACATATATATGTATGTAGACATCAAGCATCCACTCACACCAACTTTGCTGAGACGAGAAAATTGTACAAACTCATCACATCCTCTTCCATCTACACCATCTAGACCAGTACCAGTTTTAACACCCTCTCTGTCTCAAGGAGTTAGTCAAAGAACCCCCTCTCAAATCATCTCCACTAAAGTTTGCCGGAGTACATGTACACCAAACACAAATCCAGAAGTGTCGTCAACTTTACTGAAGTTTGAAAGTGGACGAAGTCAGAGATCCACTCCCATATCTCAGACAGGGGACATTAATGACCAGGATTCAGATGACGATTTCATGAAGTCAACATCTGTTTGTATTAAAAAGAGATCAATAAATGAGGTAACATGCGGATAATTTGTTCAGATTAATGTACAGTTGGATAACGAGTCCCTAGAAAAAGGCAGGAGCCCTGTAGGAATCACATCGTCCGTCCCTCTATCCGTAACATTTTTGTTGTGACATGATTAACTAAAAAAAGTTTTCAACACTTTCATATTTTATACACAAATACTTTTCACTCTTACCCTGTAACAGCAATATACCTATAGATTTTGGGGTCATATCAATTTATTTGTCTGTCTGTCTGCCCGTGTGTGTATCTGGATACGAGTATATATGTGCATGATATTTTTATTGTGACACAATAGCCCAAACTGTTTTGAATGTAACACTTACAAATTTTGACCAAAAGTATTTTTACTATAAGGGTAAGACATAGCCATAGCTTTTGGGGTCATATTACTTTATTTGTATGTCTGTTTGCATGTGTGTCTAAACATATATCCATGACATTTTGGTTGTGATGCAGTAATGTAGTTTCAACGTTTCCATTCAAATTTTGAACAGAAGTACATGTAATTTACTATAACCTATACATTTGGGGTCATATCATTTTGACTGTAGGACACTTTTTTAACACTAACTCTTAACAGTTATCAAACCTCGAGCAGAAGTACTTTACAATTATATGGAGACACCAAGATTAGTAATTTTGAGGCCCTAACACGTTGTCTGTCTGTCTGTACAAGGGTTGTTCAAAAAGTTTGTGTACAAATTCTGTACTAACCGCTACATTCGTTTGATTGACGTAAAACTTTGTATATATGTTCCAACACCATCTTCTTAAGCCACGGTCCAGAGTCCGCTTATAGCTCTCTCCAGAATGGGAGAGGATCGTACATTTTGGACGTGGTTTTTGACGATGGTTCCAACACATACATGTATGAGAGATTCCATGTCACCTTGCTTTGAGTAATATTTTGTTCTAAACATTACTGTATTAAGTACAGGCGTTACTTTCCTTTGACTGTCCTTTGCAGGGTCCTCTCTGTGTCAGTTTCTAGTTGACGATATTGTTTGTATATCATGAACTGTGCTAATTTTCAGTGTCTTTTCAGCAACCAGACATTGTATCCAAGAAGCCCAGATCTAAGACAACGATACAGAATGTGGACGTAGAGGCCCTGGCTAGAGACGGACAGGTATACCCTGTATTGTATATAGAAGTTAAAATTGTCCATCAACACTTTTTGTTTCCACTTTTATTGGGGCAAAGTGTTAAGAGTTGGTGATGTTCTTGAACTGATGTATGCATTTGTTTCTTTGTCGTTTCATTTCATTCATTGTAAAACTATTTCAATTACTGATTCATGTAAACACTGAAAGACATACCTTACGTTAGTTTCACACATGGTATTATAGGGAAACAATGTGCCAAAAGTGGATGACTAAAAATTTCTGTTTTGCTTTGCCCTCAGATTCTAAGGATGCCCTCATTATTTTCATGCACTGAGGATTCCTTACAATGCTATAAAAGTAGAGGGTCGTGTCCGGTAGTTTTTACTTCGTTTTTATACCCGCACTTTCTAAAGAAAGTTCGGGTATATTGTTATCCTGGTCTATCCGTCCGTCTGTCACACTAATTTCTTCCTCAAACTACTCTTAATTTTAAGCAGTAGCCAATTCATCTTTTGGAATATGATTGGTAGTGCCTTGAACATGTGCAAAACGATATTGAAACTTTAATTTTTACCCTGGGGGCCAAATGGGAAAGGGGAGGGGTTAAAAACAGTGGTTTTCTATAAAACCAGGTTCACTGAACTCCACTTACATTTTTCGCAGTAGCCCATTCATATTTTGGGATATGATTGAGAGTGTCCTGTAGATGCGCATTAAGAATTCGGAATTTCGATTTTCACCCTGGGGGCGATTTGGAATCAATAAACCTGGTTCCCTGAATTCCTTTTACAATTTTGCAGTAGCCAATTCATCTTTAGGAATATAATAGGTGGTGTCCTGTAGATGTGCAATAAGGTTTTAGGATTTTTATTTTTCAGTTAAAGGCCAAGTAGGGGTTGAAAAACGTCATTTTTCTACAAAGACCTGGCTCCCTGAACACCTCTTACATTTTTCGCGGTATCCCATTCATATTTTGGATTATTACTGATATGCAATAAAGTTTCAGAATTTCGATTTTCACCCTGGGGGTGATTGGGGTCGAAAACCGACTTTTTTGTAAATTATAGAATTAATTTTTCTTCTTCCCTTGTTACCAAAATATGAAAGTGTGTACACCGAGGCAAACACCTATATGCGGGTATTACGGTCGTATGACAGCATCTAGTTTTTTCTTACATTTAGCATTTGCCATAAAGTTTTTATTTCAATTGGGACTTCAGCGAAAGTAAATGAATTATTCATTAGACATCATTGTTTTAATATTTATTTTTTATTGTGAAGTTCACGATGATTTTATTTGATACATACTTACGGGGTTTGGGGATCTATTCACTTATCTGTAATACATGAATTCTTTACTTTTACTGGTAACATTTTTTACAGTTAAATAAAGTGAACAGTGTGACAATGATGTCGTGGCTGAAGAACAGGGGTGTCCAATGTAGAACGAAAGACAAGAAACAAGGGCTAGTGACCAAAGTCCTCTCTGTGCTTAATGTCCGTGTCAGCGAGCAGTGATTATCAAAACATACAGACTCACTTGGTTCTTTTTTTATATTACATACTGGTAAATAAAATTTATTGAAACTTAGCACCATAATTATATTTTTTCAAATTTTATAATGATCAAGTTCATTGGAAAATACATGTATTTTTGAAGGTTTTCATAGAACAGTGCGACATTTAACTCCGGACACGACATTTGTCCGGACTTTCGCCAACCACTTTTCCAAAGATACATGGAAACCATTTATGTCATCTGGTGGGATTTTTTTAATCGCACAACATGGACTAACCTTTACACCTGAATATCTTCTAGATTAAAAGATATTACACCTGCAATCAAGAAATCCCATGGGATTATGGTGGGATTTTCTCTCCTAACTAATATCCCACCATTATTCTGTGGGAGAAAAATGAGTTCTGTGGGATTTTTTCTCCTATAGAAGCAAAACTCCCATTTTTAACCTTACATGGGATTTTTTATCCCATAATTTGTGAAATAGGACAAGAAGTTCTATAATTGTCACTAATAGGATTAAAAGTTCTCTAACAAAATGATTTATAGAATATTTTATCCTACAGGAGAATGGAAATTGTTTTTATCTCTTTAATGTACAGGGAAAAACAGTCCATCTTCTTTTAATCTAATACAGTCAAGGGTCAAAATTATTTTTGAAAGCTTTTTGCCATATAATTCATTGCAAACTTAACATTTTAAAATCATTACTTTAATATTTCTACTCTAGCTTTATATCACTATAAAAAAAACTTTACTGTCATATTATATACATGCTGTGGTCTAGATATAAAATTGTTATTCTTTAATTTTATCAGTGTTTATCATAAACCTTAAATAGACTTCTGCATGGATCTATCTTGAAATGATTTCATAATGAATGGTAACTAAAATATTTTTGTAAATATCATTGAAATAGGTTTGTAATGGGTTATAATTATAAGTGCTGAAATACTTCCGACCTTTAAATGTATTTTATGAAACCACCTCCTCGGGTGCTCCTTATACATAGGAGGGAATTCCATAACTGAACTGAACTAAAGCACCTTTCTTTTTGACTTATTAATTGCGCTGAGGTGATTGTGGACTAATTCAAGCATTACGTATTAAACCAATAGCTCAATAAAATGAATATAAATGAGACTAAATTGATTTAAAAGTACGTGAATTAATCCTTTCAGCAGACTGCATCTTTCCCTGTTCTTGCATCACAGTTGCAACAATGCATTTACAGAATGTGTAATTTTACTACGAATACAAAGCGCAGTGGAGATCTTGATCGGTATTGGGTGGATTCGTCGCGACTATTTGGATTCACTCCGGGCGTTTCGTTTCATTCTAAATAAAGTATTCAATTGTTCTATAACGACTATATTTTTCTACTTTAAATGAATGTTGAATTATTTTTAATCATGGTAGCGTTTTCACTCGGAGAGCGTTATCAAATAAAAGTACTCAGCCTAGTGAATTTGCATGAAATAAAAGGAGAAAAAATTGTAGTCCACTCAGGTTTCACAGATGAATTTAGGGGTCAAATAAATTCATATGTTATATGCATGCAGGTATCTGACTTTAAAAACTTAATTTCTATTTTTGAATAGTAATTATGACTGTATTTATAAGGCAGATAAAGCTCTCCCTTTTCAAATAATTTATTTAAATTTTAAAACCTGGTCTTGAGTAGAAAAAAAGTCTCCCATTGGTCATTTAATTTAATCAGTATTTTATTATGTAAAGTCAGTTTACATAATTGGATTGGACATCAGGCATGGCCTATATAAGTCCTCTCCAAGAAGGTCATTTTCTTAATGTTTCAAAAAATATACACAAATTCATTTATTAGGTTTGATTTACTAAGTGAATGCTATGACAAAAAAATCTATTCCAAACTGGCTAAATTTCATTGAAAAGTACAAAAAGTTATGGTAATTTAATTAAGTGAACACACCAATTCCTATCGATGGAGTATACCATGATGATGGATTCTCCCTATGAAAATTTCAGTCCTTTTACAATTTATCATTTGACATTTAGAAAGTACATGCTATTGCAAGCAAAATAATATCAAACTGGCAAAATTTCATTGAGAAATAAAAAAGTTATGGCCATTCAAGAGAACACATCAGTACGATTGACAGAGTATAACATGATGATGGATTCTCCCTATGAAAATTTCAGTCCTTTTACAATTTATCATTTTATATTTAGAAAGTACATGCTATTGCAAGCAAAATAATATCAAACTGGCAAAATTTCATTCAGAAATAAAAAAGTTATGGCCATTCAAGAGAACATACCAATACAATTGACAGAGTATAATATGATGATGGATTCTTCCTATGAAAATGTCAGTCCTTTTACAATTTATCATTTTATATTTAGAAAGTACATGCTATTGCAAGCAAAATAATATCAAATTGGCAAAATTTCATTCAGAAATAAAAAAGTTATGGCCATTCAAGAGAACACACCAGACTAGTATGATTAACGAGTAATATATGACATGATGATGGATTCTCCGTATGAAAATTTTAGTCTGTTTATAATTTATCACTTTACATGTAGAAAGTACATGCTATTGCAAGCAAAATAATTCCAAATTGGCAAAATTTCATTGAGAAATAAAAAAGTTATGGCCATTCATTAGAACACACCAGACTAGTACGATTAACGGAGTAATATGACATGATGATGGATTCTCCCTATGAAAATTTCAGTCCTCTTACAATTTATCAATTGACATTTAGAAAGTACATGCTATTGCAAGCAAAATAATATCAAATTGGCAAAATTTCATTCAGAAATAAAAAAAGTTATGGCCATTCAAGAGAACACACCAGTACGATTGACAGAGTATAATATGATGATGGATTCTCCCTATGAAAATTTCAGTCCTCTTACAATTTATCATTTGACATTTAGAAAGTACATGCTATTGCAAGCAAAATAATATCAAATTGGCAAAATTTCATTGAGAAATAAAAAAGTTATGGCCATTCAAGAGAACACACCAGTACGATTGACAAAGTATAATATGATGATGGATTCTCCCTATGAAAATTTCAGTCCTCTTACAATTTATCATTTGACATTTAGAAAGTACATGCTATTGCAAGCAAAATAATATCAAATTGGCAAAATTTCATTGAGAAATAAAAAAGTTATGGCCATTCAAGAGAACACACCAGTACGATTGACAGAGTATAATATGATGATGGATTCTCCCTATGAAAATTTCAGTCCTTTTACAATTTATCATTTGACATTTAGAAAGTACATGCTATTGCAAGCAAAATAATATCAAATTGGCAAAATTTCATTCAGAAATAAAAAAGTTATGGCCATTCAAGAGAACACATCAGTACGATTGACAGAGTATAATATGATGATGGATTCTCCCTATGAAAATTTCAGTCCTCTTACAATTTATCATTTGACATTTAGAAAGTACATGCTATTGCAAGCAAAATAATATCAAACTGGCAAAATTTCATTCAGAAATAAAAAAGTTATGGCCATTCAAGAGAACATACCAGTACGATTGACAGAGTATAATATGATGATGGATTCTTCCTATGAAAATGTCAGTCCTTTTACAATTTATCATTTTATATTTAGAAAGTACATGCTATTGCAAGCAAAATAATATCAAATTGGCAAAATTTCATTCAGAAATAAAAAAGTTATGGCCATTCAAGAGAACACACCAGACTAGTATGATTAACGAGTAATATATATGACATGATGATGGATTCTCCATATGAAAATTTTAGTCCTCTTATAATTTATCACTTTACATGTAGAAAGTACATGCTATTGCAAGCAAAATAATTCCAAATTGGCAAAATTTCATTGAGAAATAAAAAAAGTTATATATAGCCATTTAAGAGAACACACCAGTATGATTAGGTGAGTTTAATTAACATGGCAAATGTTCCCTACGAAAATTGAAGTCTTAATTTTTACAATATCAGAATTTCTACTCTTTTCTATATCAGTATAACTTTAAATTTTGGGTCATTTTTAAATTTAAAGGATTGTAATTATATTGATAATTTTTTCAAGGAATGAATCAAAGAGCTGAGATGTATACCTATATAGTTTTTCTTCATACAAAAACTTACGATGAAATATGGCACAGTTAGATATTCTTCATTTAATTTATACACTTATTATTATCATTAAATTTCCCAAACAATTAGTTATGAAATGAAAGATACAATTTCTGGTAAATTGAGTCTAAATTCTGTAAGTGATTGTAATCTGCACCATAAAAGACAGTACTGAATGCATTGTAATAGGAAAGGTCATATTATATGTATGCATATATATAAATTGGTAAAATTAAATTGAAATGTTAGAAAAGTATATTTTATGAATATATATTTTTAATCTGTTAAATAAGAAAAAAATAAAATGTTGAATAAATGATGGTTTTTAATTATGAAAATGAGTTGCAACAGATCTTTGAATGAGCAAACCATGAAGCCTCATGTGTACATTCAAATACATGTATTTTGAATTTTTTTTTGTTTTTTTTTTTTTGAAACAGATACCAATAACTGTTTTCATGTGATAATAGCACTAACAACATAATTAGTCCAACATGTTGTTACCTAAACTTAATTAACAAGGTTAACTATATTTACTAATTATTAGCCATTGTCATCTTCATTGTTTTGCAGTAAAAAAAAAAAACTATTAATAACTATACATATTTTTGTATGTCCATTAATCAACACTTTAAAATGTTGTTGTTTTTTTCTTGGAAAATGTTTTAAAATAATTTTTAGAGTAGGTACTCCAAAACAAAGTATATACACAAATTGATAATAAACAGGAAATGGCTCGAGTCATCATCAGTCGGTGTGGAGATGAATTGTTGAATATATGTGTATATCACTGTTTACATTGAAGTTCTGGGAGAAAAAAAAGGTGTGAGAATATTCCCTTCAGGCTAAATTTTACAATATATTTTCAAAGGTGTGAAATTGGAATCCATTCAATGATTTCAAATTTGATCACTCTTTTACAACATTATTATAAGATTTTCCAGAATCAATAAATTACTCTAGATCTCTTGAAAATTCTTCAGCAAATCAAAGATACTGAAATACAATCAAGCCTTTGGAAGCAATTTCAGTACTCTTTTGAGATGGGGTGGGGTACATGTAAGGAGGTGGGCTCAACTGATGAAGAATTTATAGAAGCATACAACTTTTATAATTTTGTTGCATAATATTCGTAGCGTAAAAGAGACGTCTGCATATGGGGGCAACATTTCTTCTGCTTGATTTTTTAAAATTGTTTTAATTTTATTTTTTGTTTTACTGAATAACGATAAAATGTGTGAATCGTTAGCTTTCCACTCTTACTCTGTATTTGGTGTTGATGTGCAGTGCTAAGTTTGTACAATCTCGTAAGATTTCAATACATGTATATAAAAAAAAAAAAAAACCTGAAATAGACTTGAAATTAAACAACAGTGGCCTTATCGGCAGACATATGGCTGCAATTAGCCCTTTGTTTTATTTCACAAGTCCTGCATCTAGTATCTGAAATGTACTGTTTGTACACTTTGAATACAAGATTATTGATAGGAAAGTTAAGTATATGTGTATACTTTTCACACGGAATTTACATTTGGTACATCATTAACTTTCAAATATCAAATTATATATTTTTAATCATTTTTACTATTTACAATTTAATCAGTTTGGTTTTCCACGAAAGATATTTTTAAATGCGAATGTGATCTACAGGATAACATTAAAACAAGGTGATCGAAGTTATATAGTAGAATGACATATTATCTTCTTTATATACCAACAGTCCTAAGGGGACCGCTTTGACTATTTACTATAATTTAAATCAAGGATCTATAAATTGTCATTTTTTTCTACTAAACTTTTAAAAAAATTCCTTTTCGTCCAAAGTTTCTTAAAATAAAAGTTACATTGGCTATTATTGTTTAGATGAAAAAAATAAATCACGTAAACGTAAAGACCATAAGTATTTAAAATCTATAACTTACATTCTAGAAAGGGACATAACTCTGTAAAGAGTATCGTATTATGCTATAGTGTCCTAGATCGGACATAGATATTCTTTAAGCTATAGTTAAAGCTATAATTTTATAAATGATTTATTTTTATTTTATCGATAAAAAACAATAATAGGACATATTCATAAATGCGTCACAAGACCCACTTCGAGATATTGACTCTGCTGACTTCTAAACGCTTTAGCTTTGGACGGGACTATATTTTTGGACGGGGGTGTCGATCCCAAGTTAAGCTCAATCTGATTTTTTTTTTTTTTTTTTTTTTTTTTTTTTTTTTTTTTGATATTTGTCATCTGAGTTTGATTTCACAGAAAAATAATCAACTTCTGTTGTATTACCTGTTTTTCTTAATCTTGCAGTAAATGTTTGAATACTAATAAAGCAACTTAAGTCTGCTGTTAAACCTACCCCCCCCCCCCTCCCCTTGCTAACTTCCAAGAAACCAATATCTTCACCCCAGATCTCCATAGGGTATGATACATGTATGTATATACCTAGAGGCATTTAAGAGTCTAACTCTTTTGTTTTCCCCAGGTAGCAAAACTGTCACAATTTGCTTGGAACTAACAAAACATACACAAGGGATATTAACACACAGCAAGTCGATTTAACAAATGAATCTACAATAGAAATTCATGAAAAACAAACTCCATGCTTTTACTAAACCTTTGGATTAAGTCATAATTTTTTTTTTCATTTTCAATTTAAAAATTAAATCCAAACAATTTTACATCGTTCATAATTGATAGCAAACAATTAATATAAAATTGCATCCCCCCCCCCTTAAGGACAGATGATACAAACAAACGTTTGTCAAAAAATTCGAAAATATAAACTTGAATCATGTTTATGAAAGTAAAATGAATGCTCGTATAGCTTTTGATTTTTCATTCTACGTTTCACAAAAATGGGATTTGAAGTGACAAAAATTTATAGGTTACTATTGATTATCACATGAAGGATGGTTGGTGAATGATACAATTTTGAACATCATAGAAAGTTAACAATATATCAAAATGTCGTGAATTAAAAGAAGAAGAAGGGGCTTTATTGAGGCTATGTACTGACTGGACTTTTAAACTTGTACTGAATATCCCACTGACCATGCAAATAAAATTTTCTTGACTTTTCAAGGGAAACATTAATTTTTATTTTAGAGATACAGAGAGACTACCCACCCGTCCACTACCCTTCCTCCTTCTTATCATGTTCTCAATGATCATGATGATGTCCCATTTATATAAAATGTTAATATTTTTGGTATTGGGCATTTTAATTACCATTATTACCCATGGCAGTATTTACAACAACAACAAAAAAAATCTGAAAAAAATAGGCCTGATAATTTATTTCATTTCTTTGTTTTCTCGTGAACTATGCATTGTTTAAATTAAAAAAAGATAAACCAATAAATAAAAAGAAGCAGTAATATTCTATCTATGGATTCACTTCTTAAAAATTCTGTGCAGACGGATGCATTATATTCCTAGAATTACCCAATACCAACCAAAGAAAAAAAAACGGCGACAAGATTATGAGGATATTGGAATTTCCACATGATGTTTGTAAACAAAATTATGACGAAGACCTGCTCTATTTTTGTAAGTAGATCTAGAATTATTGAATTTGTTATTTATTTCATTTAAAGCATGTTAATACATGGCTCATAGATTCTTTTTTTTTTTTGAAGTCTAAAGATCTATAGATCAGCCTGATTCCTCGTTAACTGATGAAACAATCTTATGAATTTCTGTCACTGTAAAGTGTTTGCAGAGCTAGCAGTCGATGGGGTTATTCAGTAGTACATTATACAAGTTAACAAAGTAAATAATCGTCAGAAAATTATACACATCGGAATATTATTCTTTCGTTCGAATTTCCTCAATGACAACGTTGTAGGCTAGTATTCGTTCGTTCGAATATTCTCAATGTGTACACTAGCTGATGATTGTACTTAAAAAATTATACTGTCATGTCTAAATTTGTCTGTAATTTGCAAGTTACAATTTATAAGTATCTTGATCACAGTCATCAGCATTACTGATTAGAAAATTAATTATCTTCTCTCAGACATGGTTAAAAGTATCCTACTACTGTAGTGTACTAGGGATTAACAAACATTGCATGTGTTGCAAGTACTATTTTTTTTTTTTTTGGTGTCAAGATAAATTTTGAGATATGGGGGGTCAGTGCTTATAGTACATGTCATGATGGACATAATTAATAACCCCCAAAACTCCTACTTATATTGTTTGGAAGTATCCAAATATCAAATTACTAATTCTCTGTTAGAAAATTGGTTGATCCTCTGAAGTTTACATAGGACATGTACCCACATGATTATTGATATAATCAATGTTTTTTTTTTAATCTCTGAAAAACAGTCTTAAAACTTTGAGTGAAAAATCAATCTTTATACTGCTAAACTCATTTTTTATACCATGAATACATACTTAGGAATATCATTATTAAGTTATGTTCATGTTCTTTTGAGGGGAAAAAATATACATCATGTAGATGCTTATGTGTAAGTAAATTATAAAAGACAAAAATGCTAGGACTTTTTTATTTTACATATTTATTTGTAAAAATATTTTTTCTATTAATTGGAAATGAAATAAAAAAAAGTTCTAGCTTTATTACTAATAATATGATTTTTTATTAGAATTGATAGGATATTGGATGTTTAAGAAATAAAGACTGCATTCTCGTGCATGTTGCAGGATAACCTGCAATGTTAATGTAGACATAGATTTAAATTACACAAGGACTCCCATGCCAATTTCAATAGTCCTCACCCACTGAAGTCAAACACAATGGTAGTCGCACGAGATTTACATGCATATTTAGCCTCCTTAGCGTCAGACACAGAGACAGGTGCGCACGAGATTTTCATGCATATTAGGCCTTCTTAGCTCCTGACCTATCGACCTGCCTAATTTACATTCCGATAGAATTATCAAGAAATCAATTCCGCTAACTTTCAAAGAGTTTCCACAGAGAAAAAAAAAACAGACATGGAAATATTATGGCATGACATCATGAAAAATTCTCAAGGGCATAAAACTACTATATACAGATACCGGTAAATGAATGCAGAACATGCACAAAGTTTCATTTATGGTATATTGATAGATAAAAATAATTTATACTTTTATACTTCGACCTCAGTAGGGGTAAATTTTAGCGTCAGTCATTTTGGCTGGATCGAGAAATTTCAGTGATCGATATTCAATCCATTTTCTAATTTTAGTGAAAAATTTAATCCATGCTTTGTTATTATACATGTAATTGGTATTGTATGATTTATTCTATTTTTTTTCTTTAACAGAAAATGAAGGTATAGTAGCTGACATATAGTGTACATGTACCACTTGAAGATTTGTCCCCCTTGTAGATACAAGAAATGCAAAGGTAATTCTTTGTGAAAATAGAGAGAATGAATAATAAAATTTTTCAAACCATACAACAAAAACTGAATAATTAGTACGCAACCAACCTTTTACAATTTAATTTTGCAGTTTTATTTCTTTAACATTGAAAAAAAATCAAATTTGATATTTTTTTTAGCTCTACTGGTCAGAGACCAGAAGAGCTTATGGGATAGGAAGGTGTCCCTCATCCATCCGTCTAGCTGTCCGTCTGTCTGTCTGTCCATGGCGTCTAGTTGTCTGTCTGTCTAGCTGTCCATCTGTTTGTAATTTTTCAAAACACTACTCCTCCTACAGTTTTATTCTGATTTCAATATAACTTAGACTGCACTAAGGTACATTTCAATGAACGGTGCTGCCATGGTTACTAAAAATAGAAATTTCTGTAAAATTCCTTTAAAACGCTACTCCACCTACAATTTTGGTATGATTTCAATATAATGTGGCACACAAGTAGACTACACTTAGATACATAATTCTATTTATTGCTGTCTGTTGCAAAGTTTCAAATCCAAGTGTTACTTTTTCTTTGTTATACATATAGACCAGGAGAGCTACAGTCTCATCAGAGACTTCTGGTTTATCCTTTTCATCACACAGCGACTTTCTTTTTTTTTCAGTGTACACAGATACATACACATAAAAGGAGACATCACCTCATGATCTGTGGATCCATTGAAAACTTTAAGGACAAAACTTTTGATAATTCATTCATGTATAAAATGTTGACTCGAATATTGAATATCTAATGAATGGAAGCAAGAGAATTAATTTAAGAAGTATTATATTGTATATTACTCTTCTTATTCATCTGTCAAATTTCTTAATTAAAAATTAAACTTAAAGGCTTAAATAAGGATTTTTTTTTCATTATTTTAATTAGAACAAGTTCTTTAATTTATTTTTCTCTTATATAAACGGGCATTTAAGGTCATACGCAACGTAGTTTGCACTTTATTGGGTTCTTCCCTGGAGTTGAAGAGTTCCACTAAATGAAGGACCTGTGTGCAATATTTTTATTGTCTATATATGGATTTGTAAATCTCTTCTAAAACAATTTTGATAAAAAAAATCTGGAATTTATGTTTTGTAATTTTTGTACATTTTTCTTTGAATAATGCAAAATTTTTCAAACTTTAATATCTTTTCAAAATCCCTGGAAATGCATGCTGATTTTTTGTTTAAAAATATGTTATATGGTACATGTATTATAAGTTTAAATTTAGAATATCTTGAAAAATTATCAGTAGGTAAGGTATCTTGCGTATGTCCTTAAATGTAAAATGAAGGTATGTGTACCTTTATTCAATGAACTAGGGAACTCATGAAGTGTGCATATTTATATAATAGTGTTGTATTTTGCATGCACTATTCTTAAAAAGTAGTCAGGGTTTGACACATGGTGCACAAGCCGGAGGCTTTAGGTATAATGTACAGATAGTTTTAGAGAATAGTAGTTGAGTGATGGGGTCAATTGCAAGAAACTATTTTAGAAGAATTATTTTGTTAGTGTTAGCTGCAGAACTGTAGCTCTCTGAAAAAATATATATTGACAGACGGGAGAGCTACAGTGCCACCCATAGAAAAAACTGTATATTTATTGTGCACTTTTTGTGCACTGTTTCTCGATTTATTTCTCAGTGTTTTTAAAACTGTCATCTCAAAATATTACTAAACGTGTGTTTCTAACATATTCTTTCACTGTTTCCACAATAAAACATTCCTTATAATTGTTTTTAACAGCCCTCCTGGCCCTGAAATTGAAATCATTGAAAATTTTGCCTATTTATACTGCCATTTTGGTCTTCACGAGAATTCGGTCCAACGTACTTAGTACAAGTGTAAACTACGAAAGTTATAGAGGAGTAAGGACTTTTTTGAAATGTAGCTTTTTTTTCAATTGAGGTAAGAATTTCGAAGAATTAATTCAGAACCGAGCGCACTTTTTTGTGCGCAATAAATATACAGTTTTTTCAATGGGTGGCACTGTAGCTCTCTGGTCTGTCAACATATATTTTTTCTGAGAGCTACAGTTCTGCAGCTACTTAAGTGTAAAATATTTGAAACTAAGTTTATATATATTATAGTACATTGATATTTATAACGGCATCTGTGTTGTAATCGGTAGCGCGTCGGAATGACAATCTCGGGGTTGTGAGTTCGCTCCCAGGTGTGGGCGCAGTCAGTTTTTCTTCAGAAAATGAAGTCGTGCACTATTTCGGCATAGTATGCTTATGCTATTTAAATCCTTTGAACACTATGCAAGAATAGTAGGGTATGGGTTATGTAGAGACAAACTGACAGGAAGCATAATAATTGACAATATGCATTTATGACAAGAAAATTGAAAATCTTCCTGAAAGAAGTTGAATAAATTTAAGCCACTTAAGTACCAATCTAGTTAAAATTAGATGTTAGATCCGCTCACATAGTCACTACAGTCAGTTTAGCGAGTATGCGTGCGGATCTAACATCTTATTTAAATTACACGTAGATTGCTGAGGTAAAAGTTTAATACATGTACCCAATATCATTCTGCTATATTTGCATCCGCGTGGGTATTAACAGTGAGCATTAACTAACTGTGGCCTGGACCTCTTATTTTATGTGTTATGGGGTGTCCAAAACAAGGTGCATGCTGACGTTTAACAAAGAAGAAACTTGCAATGGCCTAAGGTGACTTGGCTATTATCAGTTGAATACATGTCAATGGTGCATGGTTATTATATGTACCAAAAAATAACAAGTAAAAGATCAGCAGAGTGCTTTTATTAAAGAAGTAACAGAACTAAGGAAAACTTGTTTTCTACTGGATGATATGAAACAATGAGTAGAGTACCACCGCAAATATTTCTGGATCCATGCCCTTTCATCATGTTTATTTTTGAACGGGTTCAATGAACTGTCAAAAATTCTTGATATGTTTAGTAGGTGTAGGTAGAAAGTTTTGAAATTAGTGAAAAGGTTGTTAAATATTTTTAATGCAAACTACCAGTAAATGTGCATAATGAAGATGGTTGAATTTTTTTCAACATTATTTTCTGTTCATTTGTCAGATCGGGTTCGTTATGAGTAAAATAATTTCCAGCTGTCATTGGAACAAAACAAGGCATGATCAGGATCATACAAAGAAAATTAAAAGTAAAAATTAGGTAAATTATTACAGTTTGTGCATCTAAATAAGTTTTAAAACTCTCTTAAGAATCTCAGAGTGACTGATACGACCCAATTTCATGTGATTTTTTAATTGGAAACCTATCAGTTTAGTGCAGCAAACAGGCAAAGATCTAACAACGTGCATGGATCTGATCATGTTGTAAAGCTTGACAAATGGCACTTATGCAATAAATTAACCTAAATGATTAGGAGGAAAATAAACATAAAAAGATTTGTTCTTCCTTAATTGCATTTTTTATTTTTCCCATTCAAAATTTACATACAAGGAATAAAAGAAGGTAATCTACATACAAGGGAAATTGCCTTTTTACTTAAAAAAAAAAAAAAAAAAAAAAAAAAAAACTGAAAGTTATAGAGATAAAACCACTTTTGATTTTTTGATCTTTAATCATTGAAAAAATTAAACATTACCCCAAAATTGGTTAATTTTAAGAAATTAAAAAAAAAAATGGTTTAGGAAACACATAACTTAAATGAAAATAAATAATTAATAGTAGTTAAACTGTTCAATAGTTTCTTTATTTGGTTTAAAACTGTTGTTTCTTTATCCCATGGGAGAATTTTTTTCTATTTTGTAATGAATATGGGATAAATCCCACATTTATAAAGAGATGGGAGATTATCTTCTATATACAAGTATATGGGAGATTTTGTCCCATTATAAAGCATTCATGGGATTTTCAAACTTCTATGGGAGAAAAAATCCCACAGAATACCTTTTTCTCCCACAGAATAATGGTGGGATATTGGTTAGGAGAAAAAATCCCACCATTATCCCATGGGATTTCTTGGTTTCAGGTGTAATATCTTTTTACCTAGAAGATAATCAGGTGTAAATTTTGGTTCATGTGTTAAGTTTTAAAAAATCCCATCAGATGACATAAATGGTTTCCACATATCTTTGGAAAAGTGGTTGGCGAAAGTCCGGACAAATGTCGTGTCCGGAGTTAAATGTCGCACTGTTAAACTCTAATTAACATTAATCTCAGAGTCGATAATTGAAGATATCTTTTAATAATCAAGGACATCATCAATTCATTTTTTATTATTAATAATGGAATGAACGATACTTTCTTTTAATGAAAGAACGGAAAAAATCTTTTTTAAGACAATCTCTAAATTGATTCTTTGCGAGTAAATTTTCCGCCACTGTATTCATTTGATAGGCCTATCTTCGATTCAATTGACAAGCGCATCAAATCAATTATTGCTCTCCTTTATTGAATAGTTGCGCGTATAAATCCAGCTGATGAGAGGAATAACTGATCTAATGCTCTCACTCATTCAGAAAATGTATTTCAAGCAGTATCCTAAGAATGTCTTGTATCTTTTCTTTCCATGTAACATCTGTGCAAGATTCGTTAAGCTAAAAACTAGTCCCCTACTGGTAAAAACGGTTCTTTCCTCAACTGTCTGCCTGTCTGTCCCTCTGTAAGTCCTTCCCATGGCACTTGAATTTTCCGCCCTTTTTCTACAGCTTGCAAATATTGAACTGATGTTTGGTATGTGAGTCTACCTTTACTATAAGTTACAGATCAAGTTTGAATTTCCGCTTTCAAGAGTTTTGACGGAATTACGGGCATTTCAATTTTTTAGGAGAACCAGATAACATTTGCCGGTAGGGTGCTAGCATTGCATATGCAATACTCTCAAAATGCTTGTTAAAGTTACGAAAAAAGCTACTCTCTAAGCACCTAAATGGTCACTTTTGCTGATAATGAAGGAAAAAGCAGCATCCGAAGCAATACTGCTATTATCAGCAGTCAATATTAGCTGCTCGGCATTAAGCTAGATAACTTGCGATTTATAAGTTCTTTCAAAAATTAGAGTAGTGGCATGTTTGAAATATATATTCTTTCAGCATCGAATTTTCTTTAAATTTTTCCCAAAAAATCCCTGTGTGAAGAATCGTGTGATCAGTTAGTAAAAAAACAAACTCGAACGTCAATTCATCATAGTTTCAAAACAGTAAATATTCCGTGATCTGGGTAACCAAAAAGTTAGTGGAATTAATTGTATTAATGATAATTCATTCTCATTAATACCCAATGATAATCGCCCAAGTTCAAGTGCAAGTTCAGTTTATTCACCCAACCCAAAATAATATACTGAAACGCAAAAGAAACGCAACAAGCAGTAATCTACAAATATTTGAATTTTTTATCTTATGATTTTCAAAAATGAATGCAGTCAGGTAAAACTCGATTAAAAAACATCAGAGATTTGATAAAAATGTTAAATGATTATCTTTTAACTTTCGAAAGTAACTCATGACTGTTAACCCCCCCCCCCCCACCCCGGCCATTCAATTACAGCGTGCAAGACTGCCATGCACAACAATTGCAGCTTGATTTTCACGATGCAATAGGTTCATCAACCTCGAAATCTGAGCGAAGGAAATATTCTTCGCCATTTTTAAATGCATATTTTTCAGATGATGAGGTCGAATTTTCTCTAGCCTAGCGCAGTGTGGTAACACTTGGACATCCGGTCCAAGGACTGTCATTCATGCTAATGATACGTAAGAGCCTGTTGAGGCGTGATGTAGTGCATATTTGCATCTACAACTCTCCATCGCCTTTATTCTAAGATTTTCCAGCTAGAGCAATGGAAATGCGTACTTAAGTCATTTTCAGGAAGCCTTGGCATCGCTTACGGAAAAGACAGGGGAATTTATTTATCGGAATATTGCTGCATTACTTATGATGGACAGACACAAACATTTAAAACCCCATATTATTGCCAAATGTTTTGTTAAACATGTAATTTTTTATTTCTGTTAAGCGGACTCAAACTTAACTTCCGGTAATGGTTTGAAAATCATTCAACCGTTAAATTACCGATATTTGCAAAGTTGAACATGTCCTTACTTTTTAGATGCAAAATTATATCCATTATATAATATTTCCCCCTAAAATAGGATGTTGCGTTTCTTTTGCGTTTCAGTATAGTACATGGGATACATTTATAACATATAAATAAAATAACATAACATAAAAAATGATTATTCGAGTCTTGTGATTCTTGATTTTTTCATTGGATATATCAATACTTTACTGTACCAAAAATTGGATTTTTCATATAGTATATATATATATATATATAATTATATATTTCATATAAACTGTTCAGAGGTACAATATCTATATATACAATGCAAAAACATGATAAAAAATGAATAATGATAATGATAAAAATACTTCGCCGTTCCATTTTTAACCATTTTCAAGAGAAAATTCTTAAAAGATTACATATAGTCATATACCCTAATGTATAGTTAAGAAGGTGCGAAGACTCCCTGACCGCTTGGGAAAGTGTGTTTTAACACCCTTCTGCTCAGATTGACCGGTGGGGGAGACTTTCAATGATTTGAAAATACGCTATCTAACAAGAAACATGTGGTTTAGCTAGAAAATGCTAAAATGCATTCACTAAACGGACAGGGTGTCTCAAGCCGCCTCAATACCCTTGATAGATTCAGGGCAAAGCCCAGATGATGGCGCAGAGGACTAAAGTCCCTGAAAGCTCCGGAATTTTGACGATGCAAAGCCATTTTATTCACAGAAGAAGTTGGAGAATAGATATATTTTTGTTCTTATTCTAGTGAGGCATACTGGGCGACTGAAATTTCTCGGTACTACATTAATAGAGTATTTGAAAATTTTTTAAAGAAGATAAATCAATCATAAGTTAATGAAATACATTATAACGTGTACATAAACAGAAAATTTAAAAGGGTGTTTTAGTGATAACATTTTTGTATCGTGTTCCTACAATGAATTTCAGTATAAATATGAAAGTAAAAATTAAGAGAAAATTCATATACGAAGATGGCTTTCTATGCAAACTTCGTGATAATGATAGTTTTGTCAATGATAAAATATGCACAACCTTTGATTTTGAGTATCCTATGCCCTGAAGGAGTATTAATTTTTTTTTAATCAATTTACTTTGGGGGAGACTAAACGATGTGCATGCTTGAGCATATAAGGAAATATGGAAGCTCTGCCATACCAGCCAAATTAACATACTTTTTATGTTACTTGTGTTAAAGATATATTCAAATAAAGCATGTAAATTGAAATGATAAAAAAAAACATGTGATAATTGGTTAGAAATTTTAAATATTTCAGCAATATTAATAATGCCATCACATTGTTGGGGCTCGAGTTAAATTCCACTGATGAGAAGAATGACTGAATTTAATTGCTGCTAGCATCAAATCAATTACTGATCTCATCAATTCAAATGATGCGCGCCTTAATTTTTCTAATGTTTGCCAGCATCAATAATTCGCATTAATTCAATTGATGAGAGCAATAATTGATTGGCACTTCAGTTCATATGAGAGCAATGATTGATTTAATGATATATTTCAAGTAATTTAAGATGACTTCACTATTTCGTGTTTAAGAAATACAAGAATACAAGAAAACAATGGATAAATGTATTAAAGAATATTCTTATCTATAACGTCAAAATTTACAGAAAAGTGATATTAAGGAATATTGGAGAATTTTAAATAGTTCGAAGGCTAGATGTAAAACTGAAGTTGATATCAAAGCAATGTACGATTTTTTGAAGAAAAAAAAAATAATGAATCTAAAGATGATGAAGGTGATGTAGATGATAATGATGTCAATTTCGATAATAACTCCCCTTTAAATTGTCAAATCTCTGCAGAAGAAATCTTGCAAGCAGTTAACAAACTGAAAAATAATAAAGCTCCAGGGTATGATCAATTCTGTAACGAATATATTAGTACAACAATATCATGTTTTTTGCCACTATATGTTGACCTTTTCAATTTGATTTTTGATACTGGTTTTGTACCTGAGGAATGGCTTATTGGTATCGTTAAGCCAATGTATAAAAACAAGGAAGACCCACCTCTTCCTGAAAACTATAGACCAATAACACTATTAAGCTGTTTAGGAAAAGTATTTACCAGTATTTTATGTGAGCGTTTGGATACTTTTTCTGATGAATTATAGTTGATTACTGAAGCCCAAGCTGGCTTTAGAAAAGGATATGGTACAAAAGATAACATACTGATATTAGATTTTTTGTGTAAATTTGTTTCTTTTAGTAAGAAAAAACTTTATTGTGCATTTATTGACTTTAAACAAGCCTTTGATGCTGCTTGGCGATCGATCTGGTTTGTGGTCCAAAGTGTTTAAAAATGGTATAGATGGTAAATGTCTAAGATTTATCAAAAATATGTACAGTGGTATTAAATCGAAGATATATATTGATCAAAATATCTCTGAAATTTTCATGTGTAACCTTGGGGTAAGACAAGGGGAAAATTTATCCCAATTTCTTTTTACTTAATATATAAACAATTTAGAAAACTATTTATTGCAGAATAATATTGAAGGGGTTACGAGATTTGATGAAAAATTAGAAATTGAAATGCAGATAATGTTTAAACTTTTTAGACCTTTTTATGCTGATGACACAGTTTTATTATCTGATAATCCAGAGGATTTACAAAGATCTTTGAATATTTTCTCTGATTATTGTGACCATTGTAAGCTTCAAGTAAATACAGACAAGAATAAAATAGTAATTTTTCTAGAGGAAGAATACCAAAGAAAATCTTTTTGTATAGAGGTGCACCAATTGAAATTGTGAACGAATTTAAATATTTACAATGTAGGTGTTATCATGTCTCGTAGTGGTTTCTTCAGAAGTGCCAAAACACATTTAACTAAACAAGCATCAAAATCCATGTATGGAGTACTTAGAAAAATAAGGTATTTTAATTTACGTATACACTTAAAATTTCTGAAATTTGTTTTACATGTTAAATCCAGCACTCCAAATTGTATGGTATATATATGGGGAAACTGGGCGATACCCTTTAATAATACGTATAAATGCACGAATGATTACTTATTGGGCTAAACTTTTGATGTCACATGAACGTAAGTTTACATATATAATGTATTGCTTTCTCCATAAATGCTTTTCTGAAGGTTTATTTATGCATCACACATATTAATAAGGTACACTACTAACACAAATGTCGAGTCACTATACTACTAACACACATGTCGAGTCACTATACTACTAACACACATGTCGAGTCACTACACTACTTACACACATGTCGAGTCAGTACACGACTGAAATATACATTAAAAATAACAATATTATATCACACGCTGAGCTATACCAGAAACACATATAAAATTATACATTCCCAACACATGAGTCACCATACTACATGTACAACTCACATAACAAACAACAAAATTACCACACATAATAAGCTACACTACTAACACACATGTGGAGTCACTACAGAACTAACACACATGTCAAGTAACTACAGAACTAACACACATATCGAGTCACTACACTACTAACACACATGTCGAGTCACTACACTTCTAATATATATTAATTACAACTAACAATATTAAATCACACACAATGAGTTATACCAGTTACACATATAAAATTATACGTTACCAACACATGAGTCAACATACAACATGTACAACTCACATAAAAAACTAGAGGTACTGTGAGCACTGAACTCACTAAAGTATACCCCCGCCTCCGATATGATTATAAAGGCAAAGTCCATGTTTTGCTCTGAGAGACCCGAAATTAGTGATAGATCAAAAAGTAATATACGAGGTGCATAATGGCACTATGTAATAAAAGATCGGGGGGGGGGGGGGGCTAGGGATAAAGTCTACTACATGTATATAACATAAATAATTGTTTAGAGTGGTGAACGAGGTATAAATGTTTTATAAAATACAAAATATTATATATTATCGAAAAATTTTAGTCATATCTAGCTGCAGATATATACATGTAGCTCTCCACTGGTCTGAAAAAAATTGAATGGTTGTCATATTGACAAGATGAGAAAATCTGGGAATAAAAGGGGAAAATTAGCATTCCCTGGAGGTTAAAAAAGGTTTGAGTACAGCCATTTTGAAGCAGTCGGTCGGGAGAGGACAAACAATTTTTTAAAGATGACCTCATCATATTCTGTATGGCCTTGCCATACAGGTTTACGTATGAATTGATATTATTTAAATATCAGAAATGAGCGATATTCATAAATCATAGCATGTATATTAATTAAGTTTCTGACTGAAGCATACCTGGGAATACAGAGGGGATACCTTTTACATCAAATTGAGTTTTTAAGTTCGCCCTGGGGCTTACTCTAGGTTGCACACCAGTATCAAATTTCAATAATTATATATTAATTATTACCAAAATTACGAAAATTATAGAAGACATACATGTAACTCGTCGAAAACAAACTCCTCGAGAATTTTTTTTCAGACTTTATAAGACAATGCTTTCTAAGCATACAAAAACTTCCAGACAGGCGAGCGAGTTTATCGAAGTCGAACAGGTGCTTGAAAGTGACGCACAGGACTTAACCAGCCTTCCTTAAATACGGTATACAAAAAAAAAAAAAAAAAAAAAAAAAAAAAAAAAACTACAGGACTGCTTTGTTCTCAGATCTGGTAAAATTTTCCAGGGAAGTATTGAAAAATAAATGTGCGTTGGCCACGTTTTGACGTAAACCTTTAGTTTTTACGCTATCCAATAAACCCTGTCCATAATTTTCACTTTTTAACAGAAAGATACACTGATCTGAAATACAGAGGGTCGACCTTTTACATCGTGTATATTCCAACATACGGGGTGTATGCTACGTTGTGCACGGGGTATATGCTTTCGGGGCGATAAAAAGGGGGTCAATGTATCCTTTTTGTACATTATCAATATTTCAATTTATGGATATATTTCGCCGGAAAGCATATGCATACGGAAGAAAGCATTATCTAAGAAGTATATAGATACCTATGAATCCACTGTACACTTTCTAGTTTTATCAAACACCTCAACACAATTCCGAGGATCAGAGCAAGATTGACGCTACATTGTGTTTATGATCAATTGTACCATTAGTTAGCTGGGTTTTTTTTTTCTTTTATTAAAACAGCCCCGTAGTAAGCAAATTCAGTTTGGGGGGCATAGCCATACATTTTCAGTTGACAGTTGAGAGGACACAAGAATTCCTGACAAGCCAAAAAAAAAATAAAAATAAAAATAAAAAAGGGCATCAGACGTTTTTATTGAGGGGCACAAGCAAATAGTATCTATGTTTCCTATAATAATCTATATATCGGCAAAATTATTGGGGGGGGGGGGGCACGCCCCCACCCTCGTGCCCCCCGGTTCCTACGGCCATATAAAAGTGTAGGTTATCTGTACATAACAAACAATATTATATGGGGTAACTACTACATATCAGAACAAAGCTTCGCTTTATCACCACTTTCATATTACTGTTAAGTACACGTTATCTGTATAAATGTATGCATAAATTGTCTGTTTATAAAACAGTTCGTATTTAAAGATATTGACGAAAATTCAATGTTGTGCCCGGGGTGTATGCAGCATGTTGCACCCGGTTAATCCAGATACCCAAATCGTATTCTGCTGATGTCTGTATCTCAATGATAATGTTCAGAAACCCTACAGGTACAGATACAGGCTTACACATTGAACTAATTTTCAGTTAAAGGGGGGGGGGGGGGTTGCACATATAAGAAAGTCCTTGATACGCAAAAAAAAAGGATCAACTGATGTTATTTTCGATGGGCCCAACTGTAAATATGCTTTATTTTCTATTCTTGAGTAAATATTTGCAAACTAATAGCCCCTTCCCTCCTCCCCCATGCTTCAAAGAATTAAATCTATTCAACCATACTTTCATTCTGATGTATGTTTTCAACATTGAGTTACCTGTTTAAAGCTTAAGCATTAAATGTATTTATTTCAGTAGTAGATATACATAGAATACATCATTAGGTAAATGCATATTTTACCCTATCCAAAAGTAAATAATTAAAATGTAATTATAAACTGAAAACAAATGGCGATTGTTAAAACAAAATTGAAGAATAGTCATTCGTATATTTTTTTAATCGATTTTCGTATTGAAATCTACACTTGGGATAAGAAATATCTTATAATATTCTACTAAAAATAGACTATAATAATATAAATTACAATTTTAAAGTATGAATATCATAATAGTACTATAATTTGTTCCTTGGCATAAATTATTAAAATAAAGAATTCAGAGCAATTGATATAAGGCAAATACATGGCCATTACATTGCCATTGCTACCTATCTGCAGGTAGAGGTATGATTACTTCACCGCCCCCCCCCCCCCCCCTCTTGTTTTATTACCTGAACACACAGGCAGATTTAACACCTTTAATCGAAGCAAACGCTGGTAAAAAAAAAAAAAAACAACAAACAATAGCACCATAAATGTGACACTTTTTACATTTATTTTTTGGGGCATAAGCAGCACAACTCAAAGCAGCTGAACAGGGAATAGCAAGTCTTGCCTTAGAGATCATATTGAACGACAAGGGTAAACAATTCTTTTTTCAAATGATATAAACCCATTCTCTGAAAATTTATGTGATTGTCAAGGTTTATGCAGGTAGCATTTTGCACTACCTGGACCTTTAAATGTAAGCAGACCTTTTCTTATACGCACTGGACCTTTTCTTTAAAAAGTTATCGTATTAGCCCCCCCCCCCCCGATCTTTAAACGAGGCGGAACAAATAATATGCAACACCGGTCAATCGGTAGGGGTTGCTTACTCCTCCATGGCACCTGATCTGTTTTCAGAGGTCTATTTTTGCTCTGCCCATAATCTGTTTTGATTAAATGAATTTTTCAGCATGATTACGGTTCAGGGGGTCGTGACATAAATGTACTTAAGTCCAAGACCATGCTAAAGTAGGACTTAAGTACAGTCTTAAAACTTAAGACCATAACTAGAAGCGTGCTAAGATTTGACAATCTTAGCAAAACTTAGGCAGTCGGTAGAGGTGACTTAAGCATGTTTTAACTTCTTTGAACACATATTTAGAACTATTCAAAGGTTGACTTTCGACGTCAAAACATTCATCTAATCATAGTATACATTAAAGAAAATAATTTTCTCTATTTAATATTGGTATATATAAGAATTTTATTTTTTCGTCGGGGGAAAGGGGAGGAGGGTGATATTGATCACTGATTCCAATTTCACTCTCTAAATGACATTCATGTAAAGGCAAAATTTTATTTTTGGGATACGATTGAATGTTAGTGGGACCTAGGTTATAAACACTAAGCATTATAAGTTAATTGTACACAATAATCATGAATTTTTATATTCAAAAATGAGATGATATAGATTTATATAAAAAAAAAACACAGAAAAATTGTCGTTGAATTAAAGGGTGCTTACTAGAAAACTAATAAAGAGTGTCTGCTTAAATTAGATTAAACGTAGAATGCAACAAGCGTGGATTCAGACAGAGTTCACTAATGTAAGAGAGAGAGAGAGAGAGAGAGAGAGAGATGTAGGAGGTATACGAAAAATTATCTTCTTTTCCATCCTTGATTAGAATTGTAAATAAGTATATCATAAAACGTCTGCAGTCTTTGCCTGCTGATATGGGCTGATTCATCGGAGTAAAAAGAATTTAATATGTCCCTATTGTTTTATTAAGAGTTTCAATTTCAAGTACATAGACGTTCGGTTATCGTGCAATGTCTGCGAAAGTGACAATTTGAAAGCAAGTGAACCTTTGTCAAAACAAAAGAATAACGACAAACATTGCAGTCTCTAGTGATAAACAATATTCATGCATTTACAGTGAACCACTATTTTGTGTCCGTGCAATATTTATTTTCAAATATTCAGACTAATTTTAAACAGAATATTTTTAATACGAAATCTAATCTAACCTAGCTAAAACCGATAGGTAAGGACGTCAACTTTAATCTATGTGTAATTAAAAACGCAACTAAATCATTTTTTAGAAATACATGTATATATATAAATAAATATGAAAATTATGATGATTCATAAAATATTTTGAACGTAAGTTTGACTTAGCTAAGACCTAGCTAAGTTCATTTTATGTTACGGTTTAAGACAAATTTAAGTAGTACCTAGGCAGGTCTTAAGATTGCGCCTAAAACATACTTATGACCCTACTTAATAGTAAAAAAAAATCCGGAACCTTTCGGAGAGCCGTGGACAAATTTAATTGTAATCTCTTGTTTTATTCTTTACACTTTAATGCTCGTTTTATAAATAGCTTTTTATTTTCTCAATATCGAAACTTGCAGGACGGTCAGCGGTCTTTGAAGCCTTCCATCTTATTCAGAGTTAATAAAGAAACAAAATTATGAATTTCGATACACACCCCATTTCAGGAAACACGACCCCTTATAAGTAAGGACGTTATATACATATATGCATGTGAAGGAAAACTGCTTGTTGGTAAAAGTGTTTAATCTCACCCTTACTCCACCTTTAAGTCCCCCACGAAATATATTTATAATTACATGTACATTTAAATGAAAGTCCAACAAAGTGAAGAGAATTGACCCACTTTATTTTTACATGGTTCTATACGTAGTAGTATAGTCGGTGTTAGAAACATGCATTGCAATTGAATTAAGAAAATCGTAACAATTTTTCATTTAGTCTCAAACTGAACATAATCTGGTATGACTTATTAAGTTATTTAAAGTTATTTAAAAAGTCATACAAGAATTATACATGTGCTACATGTAGTTAAGGCATCGATCGGTGTGTATTATTTCAGAAGCCCTCCGTAAACTTATTTCCGTGATTTTTTTTTTAAATCCAGTTCGACCAATTGGTAGAAAACTCGACTCAGCTCAGAGAGACAAGAAGGGCGTTCTAATGAAATTTAAGAAAAAAACAACTACATGAATGGGAGCAATCTATTCAGCTACTCCTGTTTGTATCTTAATCTGTTGTGTAATTTTTATTTTATCTATGTACCAGTGATCCAGATAACATATTTGCGGAATCGTAATACATTTTCCCCCTTTTTTATGCGGAATCGTAATTAAAAAAAATATTCGAGAAATTGTGACTCATTTTTTGCGGAAAGATATTATCAATATGCGAAAACGTGGAACACCGCTTCAAAGTGAAGGATTGGTGATATCCAACAAGAAGACCAAGGACAAAAAGAAAAATATATATATATAATCTCGTTTTCCTACCCATGTTCAAATGGTTGGGGTTTCTCTCTCTTTTTTGTGGCCCGAATGTAGAAAAGATTTTCGAGTTTAGACAATAGGTTTAGGTTTTTTTCCTGCTTGTCAAACTGTTTTGGAGTCCCCCCCCCCCTTCCCGCGTTAAAATTCGATTTTTAAGCAGCAAAAAGGAAGAAAAAATGACAACACGCCTTATATTAAAATTTCCTATGTACATTAACAACAGTTATTTTCTCGGGAGAATAAAAAAAACACTAGGGGGCATCCCTGTACCCCTTCGATACTGCATGCTTCAGATCGTAGTATTTCCCGGTTTAATATCAAGGCTAGACCGTGACTGTGACTTCCTGTTCTATTCCTTATTTGGGGGGAGAGGGTAATCTATGTTCAATTTGGAAGACCAATTATAGAATCTGTGCTGTGTGAGTCAATAACCTCTAAAGCATAATCCCCTTTCAATTATTAAATGGATACATTATATATGATATGTTTTAAAACCTATATTCGCTGTAAAGGTCCCTGGTACAGAGCGAGGACAATCTCCCAGCCTGAAAAAACACGATTCTCAATTTTGAAAGTTCTTGAAAAGTTACATTTTTCAAAAAAAAAATGTATTGTCAATATCATCTTTTACACATTAGTTTCCTTTATTTTACTGAATAACTTATTGATAAATAATTTATTTTTCGCCACGAAGTCTTCTTGTCATTGATGTGTTTCAGTGTGATTAAAATAAAAGAGGTTGTTGAAGCGTATTTTTTTCTATAATGTTCGATTTTCAAATGGAATGGGCTCAGACTCCATTTTTTAAAACTTTAAGTTAATTTTACATTTACTTTTCGGTCATTTAAAGGTTAATGTAGAAAGGGAACTTGTCCCATTCATTTTCAAAAATCATTTTGTGTGGCTCCAAAAAACCAGTTTTCCACTAAATATGCTTTACTTACAACTTTAAAACAAATCATCAACCAATGCCATTTAATAAAATAAATGAATCAAATATGTTGAAAATGCCATTCCTGAAAACTTTATTTTAGAAAAATATAACTTTTCCATGAACTTTAAAGATTGAGAAATTTATTATCTCAGAGCGGGTGATTGTCCCCGCCTTATACGCCCCGTTTCTTTTAAGATGTCTTTTAGGTTTCACAATAATGTGCATTATAAAACCACTATCGTTATTTTGATCTAACTTTACCATGATATTTTACTAGGGATATTTCCTACAGCTGATTGATTGATTGTGTGTATTTTTGTCCCATTCGAGAATTTCCTACAGTTGAAGTCAAGCTTTTATCATTTAAAATTTACAGCATACCACCGACAAACATTTATCTGCTTTTATATACATTGTACATCAGTTTGCATTGGTCTATAATTCTTACCCAATTTGATCTTCCCCTTAACTCGTTCTCCCAAGCAGAATAACATGTTATATAGTTTTATCATATCTCTACTGATTTTTTCCCTATAGAACATTAGGTCGTTAGATGTGACTAATTCCCTAGAAATCGTAATGAATGGATTAGTCCCCGTGCGTTAGTCAAGTGAGCTAATCCCTGCTTCGAAAGCTAATTCCCGGTTATCCGTAATCCTCTAGATTTTACTTTTACATTGGTATGATATGTGAATGGACTAATCCCCGTGTGTTAGTTAGTTAGTGAGCTAATCCCTGCTATGAAATCATGCTATCTGAATCCTCTAACTCTAAATTTTCAGTTTTTATCAGTATAATAAAACAGTTAAAAGTATATCATTGCGGGAGTTAGCAAGATTTCAGTTCCTCTCGACCAGGACTATTTCCCTCGGCTTCGCCTCGGGAAATAGTCTTGGCCTTGGGGAACTGGAATCTTGCTAACTCCCTCAGTGGTATATTTTAACTGTATAAGTATCCACCGTTCTGGTCATGAAAAGCATTTCTAGATATTTAATACTGCAAAAGTTATGTAGTTTTATTCTGCAATCTAACGAAAAAATAAACATATACAAAGAAAATTAAATTTCTGTTTATTTCAAAAATAAAAATCATCACAAATTGTGCTCATTCAAAATTCAGTCAAAATATGATCTATTCATGTAGCTTACATTACATTAGAAATTCAAACACATGCAAGTTTATCAATAGAGGTTGATATAATATTATATTTAGCAAAGTTTTAATAATTATATACACATCATAAAAAAGTGTCTTTTTATATTATGCTCACACATAGCAAGAGGCTACTCTAACTTACACAGTAAGTCAACACTCTTCTAAACTAACTCAACATGAAAACACATAATGAGCTACACTACTTACACACATATTGAGTCACTACATGACTATTACACATAAAAATAACAATATTAGCACACAAAATGAGCTACATGTACACTACCGCAGGTAAAATTCTACATTCCCAACACAAAATGAATCCCATGCTACATGTACAACAAACAAATCAAAATAACAATACAAAATATGTATTACAAATACATGTAACAATATTAAAACACACAATGAGCTATACCAGTAACACACATAAAATTATACATTCCCAACAAATGAGTCACCATACTACATGTACAAATCACATAACAAATAACAAAAGTACCACACATAATAAGCTACACTACTAACACACATGTGGAGTCACTACAGAACTAACACACATGTCAAGTAACTACACTACTTACACACATGTCAAGACACTACACTACTTACACACATGTTGAGTCACTACACTACTGATATATACCTTACAAATAACAATTTTAAATCACACGATGAGCAATACAAGTAACACACATAAAATTATACATTCCCAACACACGAGTCACCATACTACATGTACGACTCACATAACAAATAACAAAATTACCACACATAATAAGCTACACTACTAACACACATGTTGATTCACTACACTACTAACACACATGTCTAGTCACTACACTACTTACACACATGTCGAGTCACTACACTTCTAATATATAACTTACAAATAACAGTTTTAAATCGCACGATGAGTTATACAAGTAACACATTTAAAATTATACAATCCCGACACACCAGTCACCATACTACATGTACAACTCACATAACAAATAACAAAATTACCACACATCATAAGCTACACTCATAAAACACATGCCGAGTCACTACACTACTTACACACATGTTGAGTCACTACACTACTTACACACATGTCGAGAAATTCGCTGGATTAGACGACATTCTGGATTAGACAACATTTAAAATAATTGAGTCTACTGCAGGTGACTTAAAGTTAACATTGTATAAGTCAAGTTTTTGGAGTACACAACATCCGAATAAGACAAGTTTCACTGTATATTACAAATAACAATATAAGAACACATGAGGAGCTTTACCAATGACACACATAAAATCACACATTCCCAACACGTAATGAGTCAACATACTACATGTACAACACACATAACAAAATTACCACACATAAAAAGCTACACTACAAACACACATGTCGAGTCACTACACTACTAACACACATGTCGAGTCACTACACTTCTAATACATGTATATACATTACAAATAACAACATTAAATGACATGATGAGCTATACCAGTAACACATAAAACAAGAAGTCTGTGAGCCAATGCTCACTGGTAATACCTCCGCTGTGATTTGAATATACACTATCATGTGTATATTCACAAGTTCAACTATGGACAGATGCATGAATAAACAGGAAGTTGACATCAGATTCATACAAAAATGAATCCCACCATATGACAATTATGCGTCAACAAAGAGTGTGCTAAAATTTCAAGCATCTGCAATGAGTAGTTGCTGAGAAAACTGTGACCAAAAATTTGTTATGGACAGTCAGACAGACACACACACAGCTAGACAGACAAGGGTAAAACAGTATCTTTTGGAGCAAGAACATAATAATACATTCCCAACACATGAGTCACCATACTACATGTACAACACACATAACAAATAACAAAATTACCACACATAATAAGCTACACTACTAACACACGTCGAGTCACTACACTACTAACACAGATGTCGAGTCACTACACTACTAACACACATGTCGAGTCACTACACTACTAACACACATGTCGAGTCACTACACTAATAAAATATACATTACAAAAAAAATTATTAAAACACACAATGAGCTATACCAGTAACACACATCAAATAAAAATATACTTTCCCAACACATGAGTTGCCATACTACATATACAACAACCATAACAAATAACAAAAATACCACATATAATAAGCTACACTTCAAACACACATGTCAAGTCACTACACTACTAACACACATGTCATGTCACTACACACTAACATACTTGTGGAGTCGCTACAATACTAATATATACACTACAAATAACTATATTAAAACACACACAATGAGTTATACAAGTAACACACATAAAATTATACATTCCCAACACATGAGTCACCATACTACATGTACAACTCACATAACAAATAACAAAATTACCACACATAATAAGCTACACTACTAACACACATGTCGAGTCACTACACTACTAACACACATGTCGAGTCACTTTACTACTAATATATACATTACAAATAACCATTTTAAATCACACGATGAGGCATATCAGTAACATACATAAAATTATACATTCCCAACACATGAGTCACCATACTACATACATATACACAAAATAACCACACATCATAAGCTACACTCATAACACACATGTCGAGTCACTACACTACTTACACACATGTCGAGTCACTACACTACTAATATATATTACAAAAAACAATATTTACACACATTATGAGTTATACCAGTAACACACATAAAATTATACATTAATTCCCAACACATGAGTCACCATACTATATGTACTATCATACATGTAAAACAAATAACAAAATTACCACACATAACGAGCTATACTACTAACACACATTTCAAGTCACTACACTACCATTCATATAATGTTATATATAAATGAGGTCATATAAGGAGTCAATACATTTACAATAGAGTCAACATGCTCCTAAAACACACTTATATAAGGTCGTTATAGCGCTTGTCACATGTACTAGCACATGAATAACTATTATGACAAAAGAATTCTTTAGATGTACATGTAGTTGTTATTTAATCTTTGTCTAGCTGTTATGATATTTTAACAGCAAATTTTATACTCTTTCCTGCAAATTCAAAGATTGTTCTGCTTTCTGGAGGGGCATTCAAACACTTCAATTGACCATGTTTAAGTCATACTGACTTATTCCACTCCACATTGGCACTCTATGGCTGTTTTTCTTTTGTCCACACATCTTACAAATGGAACTGAAATACATAATTATATAATAGAACCATTAAAGCTTTTACATAAAAATGAAATAAAAATATATCAGTGATCAAGTTTCCAATCTTAATTAAGACACAACACTTCTTTAAAAGCAAAAGGACAAGAATAAATTTAAAATTAAAATTCCTAAAACAGCTAGTTAACATTTTGTGTATTTGATTTGTATTAAATGATTATCCTTTAGAACTTGTTAGCCTTTTGAATTACTGTAAATGTATAATATTTAGCATGTACGATATTTGGCAGAAGTTGATTATTGAGCAAGTTAGCGGAGATTTGATTTAGAGCATTTGTTAATGTTCTTCTTTATATGTATTTGTGCAAGACATTTAGCGTTGTACTTGAATTAGCGGACATTGCTTTCCGACGAAGGCACTAAAAAGAATACACAGCGAAAAGTATATTCACAACTTAACAAACACTTTCTGAAATTTTGGGTTATCCTTTTCTTTTGTCTTTGCCTTTGGTTTCCTATCAAGCTTTCCAGTTTAAAGTGCCAAACTTTAATCTCATCTTGTTCTATAATTTACATATCAAAAGGTTGGAATCTTTATAGTTAGGACTATATAAGTACTCACAACAGAATACATGCATCTAGACAAATAAGGATTTTTTTCAAAATAAAAACATGCATCCAAGCAAGTCACTTATAAGAATATTATAAATGAAAACATTCAACAAGCTACACAAATTAGATTCATTTTAATTAGCTTTTCCTGTATATTTATCTGTCTCTCATTAGTAACATATATTAATAAATGGAGTAAAATGAAAGATCTAATTTTAATTACACTAAAAGTCTACCAAGTAACAGTAATATGTAATAATTAGTTTTACATGTTTCATAATGTGCATAAGGAGATGGGTGAACAAGGCATGCAAAAAGCCTATAGCTTCAAATGTATAAAAGTCATATTCAAATACTGAGTTTAGTATTTAGAGTAAAGTTCTTCTTATTGAAAGGTATAACATTATATTACAAACAAAACTTTTCTGTGGAAAATTCTTTAAGCAAAAATCATTCTATGATAAAAAAAAAAAAAAGTGGTATTCTAGGGGTTGAAACCCAAGCAATGAAATTAAATCCTGAATATCAGTTTTTTTTTCTAAGAGACTAACATGCTAACCACTAAACTACATACATGTAGCTCATGACAAAAATGGGCATTTACATATGTAAATCATGTTTAAAAATGTGGCTCTTAACTAAATGGATTTCAAATATATTTCTGAAAGATATGCAGGGTTTGACACTAAGGCACGTCCGACTGACCCAGTCTAGTAAATGCATGGTCCATCATGTTAAATGTTCAATAACTTGCCCGACTGGTTGTGTGGATGAAATAAATGTTAACTCTCATTTCAGTCTTTCAAATAAATGCTCTGACTAAAAACTTTTTAAAGAAATTTTCTTAATTTTCAGATTGCAAACACAGCCATTGCTCTGAAAAAGAAAACTTTCCTGCATGACACAATTGCTATTTTTTTTAGACTGGCTGTAATAGACAAGTCACAATCGAAACTTCAGCTTTGTTCAGTATCATTTGGTATAAATATTCATTGAATATTATAGTTTTTAATTTATTTACATGTATATTTACGGTAATAATTTTATTTAAGTTCCTTGAATTAATGTTCTTTAAAGCTTATAACATTCGCATGTTCACTCATTGGGCTGCTACCTATGGGCTCAACAGTCTGTCAAAATGTATACATGAACACATGCGAGAGATACACTGTAGTATGGTTTCAAAACTTTTTTCCCATTATAATAGGAGGTTATAAATAGAAAATTTTCAAGTTTGGTCAGGGCTAGTGAATTTATGGTCAGAGCTAGTAAAAATTATGGGAAGTAGCACGACTGATCTAGTACTCATAAAAGTTAATGTCAAACCATGATATGAATGTTGTTGTGACTAGTGGTGTTCCAATCATCGATTATAATCAAAAATCAGTCGATTGCTGGCATAATCCAAGCACTCGATTACAAATTTTTTATTCTGATTAATCGGGTTATTTATTTTATTTTAAAAGCGTAATAGTTTTTAAGCCAAATATTCCAGCCGCAACTTTTCTATTAACTTATATGCATATCGTAATGGCACAGACAAAGAGACATTGTATTCATACCCGGGTAACAACGCTCATTCCTGGGTATGGACGTACTTTGGATTCTACAAAATGAGCGTAGAACCAGCTTGACTAGATAGAACATTCTGTCGTTAAAATGATATTGTCCTAAGGGCTAGGGGTTGTTCCGAGACACAGTTATTCCAACTACAGCTGGACCACCACAGAAAGTAGTTATTCAACCATTCTTACCATTTAATAAACTAAAATTGACAGACTTTGTAAATGTCCGATTATAATTGATAATTAGTTAGTTACAGTAGCCTGATCATCGATTATGAAATTCTTACCATTTCCCATCACTAGTTGTGACATAAAAGTCTATTTCTAGAAGAGTTGGTCATTTCACCATGTTTTTGTCAAACGAAATAGGAAAAGTTTTAAATATGCTTCGAGTATAATCTTACCAAAATATGGAGTGAAGACCTACTCATATTTAAAAAGTATGATATAGGAGGAAAAAATGACCATTTTTGCCCTCTTTTGGTGTGTATCTGCTATTTCATAGATCAATAATATTAATCGTAAAGTATGATATAGGAGGAAAAAATGACCATTTTTGCCCTCTTTTGGTGTGTATCTGCTATTTCATAGATCAATAATATTAATCGTTATAAGATTGTAGCAAATTGCAAAGATTTTACATAAGGTATACAATAATGTTACATGAAGTATCAAAGAAAATTTTGACATGATTAAGATTTAACTTTTTACATCTTTTTTTGTCACACAATAGGCATTTACTTGCCTTGTTTGCCCATCATCTTTATCAGTAGATAAGGTTTATGATTCAGACAGCATCTGATAATGCAGCAATAAAATGTAAAATGATAGAAATAACTGCACTATGCTCACTTTTTTCCTCCCAGAGCTCTTCTTTTCATCTTCAATTTCTTCCTCTTCATTTCCTCAACTTTTTCTTCTATTGCAAGTTCTGTAAACAAAAAATCCAATTCGATAAACTACTAAACTGACAAAAACTCAATTTGTCAAGTTTCGGATTTTACCAGATTCATGAAAAATCTTGGCATACTGAACCTTTTTAGTGATTTATCTGAGAAAAGAGTGGTTAGTAACTTATTCGTTTTCATGTACCTGCTTGACTTCGACAGAAACGTTTTGGTAGTCTAGAATGTGAAATACATACTTTTGTTATTACCTAAAATATTTCCATGACCTCAAATTCACCTATATTTCTTGCTGCTATTAAAGCCTGGTCAAGAAATAACGTTTCCCCTATAACAGGCATCAATTAACAAGGTTATGATTCAAAGTTTCAAAGTGTGCAGCTTGATTCACACAAAAGAAAAAAAAAACATGACTGAACAGATTTACAAGTACTTGCAAAGAAGACTAGAAATGTGTCTTGATCGACATTTTCAGCCTAAGGTAAAGTCAGGGCATAGTCATGTAACATGTAACATTTTTCATGATGAATTACCTATATACAGTCCAATCTCATTATCTTAAACTAGATGACACAAAGTAAAAAAAAATAAAGATGTTCCTGGGTTCCAGTAAAGAGTACTCAAATACCACTTAATCATACAGTGAAACCTGTGTAATCCGACATGCACTGGGAGACAAATTTTTTGTCGGAATAGATAGGGCGTCGTATTGATCAGTGTAAAAAAACATAGAAAAAAGTAAAATGGGAATGAAATTTAACGTTGGAATTTACAGTGTGACGGATTGCACAGGTGTCAGATTAGACAGTTTTCACTGTACAATCATATAATTATGGAGATAACGAAGCTCAAGAGTCCATAGAAAAAATACAAATCAGGAGCAAACACGGACCACTAAAAACATCAGAGGTGGGATCAGGTGCAATATAGGAGTAAACAATCATTCACATTTGATGTGTGCTCCTTGTCATGATCCGGAAAACGGAAAAGTCTGTAGACAATTCAATGTGTAAACAGACAATTCAATGTGTAAATAATGGCCAAACAATTAGTATTAAAAACATCAGTCCGCATTCGACTTACATGTAATGAAAGATTGTTTTTGCTGACAAGGTCATTGTATCGACCATAGCTAATTACACACATGCAAGTCACTACATCCAGTCAAAGTTGATGTTTTGATATTTTTTCTCAAAATATTTATGAAAGAATAAGATAAGTACAGGGTAATTTTGTTGACTTGAAGAAATACATTGATGGGGAAGGGGGGGGGGGGTATTGTGATAATAATTACCTAGTCCTTTTTCTTTCTGCCTTTTTCTTTATTTCTTTCCCTTTCTCTTCCGTTCCACCCTCTGGCTCATTATCTTCCATCACTTCATCCCTCTCAGAAATGGTTTCCAGTACAGATAAAGTGGTTGATGAATGACTTACTCAAAATTATGGACCCATGATATAGATGTTGTAATAATGTTACATGACACACACTGCAAGTCACTGTGCCCTGTAAAAATTGTTACCTTCTTCATTTATATTTAAGGATCAAGAACTAAATAAGAATTCATTCTTAAGTTTTACAAAAAAAACTACATAGATCAGGATTTGAGAGGGCTTTGTAAAAATACTGTGAGATACATAATGTAATAACCTTGTCCTTTCTTCACCTTGTCCTCCTTGTTCTTCAGCTTTTTCTCCACTTCCTCATCTTCCTTCATTAAATCTTCCCTAGTAGCTGCTTCTAGTAGAAATAAATACCAATAATCAAAAAAAATCTTGACTCAAGAAACAGTAATGGTTACACATATTATAAAAAAAGAACATTCTTAGAATATTTGTGAAGAACTAAATAAGTATTTTAGCTAATTAAAGTAAAAGACATTCCTATCAAATAGAAAACAAGAAGTCTGTGATCGAGCCAATGCTCACTAGTAATTATAATTCCCGCACTGATTTGAATTTGGTACGGACAAGCACAGGGGTAAACAGGAAGTTGACGTCAAATTCATACAAAAATGAATCCCACCATATGGCATGCCTAAACAATTTAAAAGTGTGCTAAACTTTCAAGCATCATCCTTAACAGTTGTTGAGAAAACTGTGATGGAAATTTAGTACGGGCAGATGGAGGGATAAACAGGAAGTTAACATGGGATTCCTACAAAAATACATCCTACCATATGGCATGCCTAAACAGAGAGCGTGCTAAAATATTAAGCACCTTCGATGAGTAGTTGCTGAGAAAAGTGCAACAGAAATTTGGTAAGGACATGGATATAATAAATATGACTAATTTAAATCATGTTTCTGTCATTCCATGTAAACTTTGATCCTCTTCTGTGGCCCTACGCTACCCCTAGGGTCCATGAATTGAACAAACTTGAATCTACACTACTGGTATTTCAGGAAGCTTTCAAATACATGCAAGTTTCTCAATTAATGCAAAATTGGTTATTTTCACTGGTTTAAATTTTCTTGATTTGAGGGGATTTAATTTGTGGTTGAAAAAAAAAAAACATATGACACCATATCATAAAATTTCGATATTTGGTTTCACTACAATGTATACTAGTAGCTTAACACTGGAGGTTTTTTTTTTATTTTGCCTACCATGAAATGAGACCTTGATTTTTAAGGTTTCATTTAAAATACATGCATCTTTCACTTATAGAGTCACAGCTTAGTAATCGAACAATCTCATTACCTATTTCAAACATCTTGGATTGACAAGGTGCTAGGAAAAAAGAATTTAACAGGGACCTATTGATTATAATGCGAGTACCGACAACAACTACCGTCTAGGCTACTGTGATTTGTCAGTTTCAGGAATTAAGATAAGGGATATCAATAATGAACACTTAAGTAATTATTGCAAAATATAAAGTCTAAACATTTCGGAAAGACTATGAATTTTAAATTAATTCTACTGATTTAGTTAAAAGCTTTTGTTAGAGACTGATAAAGGAGACTTAAATTTTCAATTCAACTTTCCAGCATCATGTTTTATACAGTGAAAGCATGGCCTGACTAAATATATGCCTGAGATATTTTAATGTCAGGGTTCAAAACTAATGTTAGTCCGTTAGTCTGATCAGACTAATACATTTTCATTTGGACTAATAAAATCTGTCGCTAGTAAGTCCCAACAGACCAATAAAAATTTCTGGAAAACAAAATGAATAAATTACGATTTTCAACAACATTTACTAGAAAACCCTGCATGTATTTTTAGCTTTCTAGCATCTTAGCAGGTAGTAAGGTAATTCTGAGTCAAGTTGGCACTTAATTTTACGACTGACTGATGTGAAATTAAACATTTTAGTGATTATGATTTAGTCCTGTACAAACAATTAAGGTGGATTCCGCCCAGAATTTCGTTGGACACCAAGGGTATTCCACCGAATCCACAAATTCCAGGCTCTCAGAGATTCCGCCTAAATTTAACAGATTCCAGTCATCAAATTCTAGGCTGAATTTAGTTCAGTGGGAAAATAGCTGGAAATTATAAAAAGAAATATTTTGGACAGTTTAAATGGAATCTATATTCAGGCGGAATCCTGTTATTTCAATTCTAGGTGGAATTTCAATTTCCATGCAGGCAGAATGTCAATTTCCAGGCGGAACTAATTACATTTTCGCCTCAAATTTCCAGCTAGTCTCCGCTTGGTTAACACTTGGTTTCTGCTTATATTGCTTAAACATTTATAGTAAGTTTTACGCCTGGAATTTTACTGAGAATTGTCTTGATTATGCCTTTTTCCAGGTGGAACATTTTGTACAGGGTATGATACATAAAGATGTCAAACGTTTTGAGTATAATGAACGAGATCAGGAATATGTTCATACTTCCTGCATGATCACGAGATTTTAAACAAGAGGCCCAGGGGCCATATTGCTCACCTGAGCACTATGGCTAGGAAAAAGCAGAATTCAGTTCAGTCTTGAAAGGTTGAAAAGTTTAAATAAAAAAGTGGTTGGGGGGGGGGGGGGGGGGTCATGAATTGAACAAATTTGAATCTACATTATCTGAGGATGCTTCCATTAAAATATGACCAAACATGACTTTGCTGTTCTTGAGTAGAAGATTTTTAAAGATTTAACCTATGTATTCCTATGTAAAACTTTGATCGCCCATTGTGGCCCCACCCGACCCCCGGGGGTCATGATTTGAACAAACTTGAATCTACACTATCTGAGGAGGCTACCATATAAATATGACCAATCATGGCTTTGCTGTTCTTGAGAAGAAGATTTTTAAAGATTATTCCTATATATTCCTATGTAAAACTTTGATCGCCCATTGTGGCCCCACCCGACCCCCAGGGGTCATGATTTGAACAAACTTGAATCTACACTACCTGAGGATGCTTCCACATAAGTTTCATATTTTCAAGCACAGTGGTTCTTGAGAAGAAGATTTTTTAATGATGCCATTAATTTTTCACAAATTCTTAATTATCTCCCCTTGGAAGAAGGCGTGGCCCTTCATTTGAACAAACTTGAATCCCCTTTACCCAAGGATACTTTGTGCCAAGTTTGGTTGAAATTGGCCCAGTGGTTCTTGAGAAGAAGATGAAAATGTGAAAAGTTTACAACAACAACGACAACAACAACGACAGACAACGGACAAATTTTGATCAGAAAAGCTCACTTGAGCCTTTGGCTCAGGTGAGCTAAAAATCTTTGGAATAAAACACTTCATGTACTTTCAAAAAACTATAAAAAGAACATTGTAATCAGTCTTCGACAAATCCCGGGAGTCCGAAGCCCGGGACCTGGTAAAATTGGAAGGGGGCATGTGGAAATTGCATACTTACAAGCCCAAAGGGCATGTGAATTCTGAGGCCTAAGCCTCCGTATTATCAAATTAAGTAATACCAATAACATTAAATGTACTTAAAAGTATGATTTTTCATCTGAAGTGGAGCACCAAATAAAATTTTAACGATAGTTTATTCTACCACGATTTCCAGGGAACTCTTTTGCAAAAGAAACACAAAAAGTGTACAGGTTGAAAACAATATTAATGGCTAGACAATAGATCGATAGAAATGGATTTCGGATCATTTCCTTGCCATGAAAAGGCAAATAAGAATAAAATTACTTGATAAAATTCTGGGCATGTGAATATTTGTTCGGGCTAGCGTAATAAGTGGTTAAACCTGCCTGAAGGGCATGTACTGAAAAAAAGATTTGGCAAAGACTGCATTGTAATGTTTATTTTTAGATAAATCGTTACAAAACACTGATCTTTCCTTTTTTGACGGACTCATGTGAAGTAGTAAAAGAAAGACATGTTTGTTGAAACGCCCTGTATTAAAGGGATTTCAACGCTTATGTACATGATGTATTTTTTTAATCATTCATCCCACCCCAAAACAAAAAAAGAAGCTTTTTAAAACAATTCTACTTACACATTAGAAGTACTGCCATCTTTTTTCTCCTGGTGAAGATTCAAAATATAATTAAATGGGTTTGTGTTCACTGGCCAATAGTTTTAAACACCATCTGCAGGAACCTTGAAGTTTTCCTGTATCACCATGAACCTAAAAAAATCGATGTAATACTTCAGTATCACAAAACATCCATCCTAAAACATTCACAGACAGACATTACACACATACAAACGTTCCACGTTCCATTTATGTTCATTATTTGAAAATAATCATAAATTATGAATTTGCTTCATCTTGCACTGATTTAAGTCCCAACATTGTTTAGTTAAATAAATAATACAGTTAAAAAGCATGTTTTACTGACCATGCTGACAAATAATACATTAGACAAAATTAATACATGTATCGATCATGCTATCAATAAAATATGAAAAATGTTAGTGTGCATGTTCACACACACTTGAATAAGTTGACTGACTGCTTCCAAAGAATGTACATGTCCTCATTCATGTAATCCTGTTCCATGAAAATAGTTTTCATTTATACCCCTTCATAAAATGACACATGCATGTCACTTACATACTGCAAGACCCTGCCGGCCTGTACATTGAGTACACTACTTTCACTTTGAACTTGAACTTGACTGAATACCGATTCCGACCTCGTTTGTGAATTTTTGTGTACATATTGAATCCTTATGTAAAAATATATTCAAATTAGCTTTGAATTAATAAATGATATAAATTGACACATTAATTGAATTTATTCGCTACATACATGTAACTGTAAACAACAGGAGGTATGAGAATTAGCTGTATGTTCATAAGGGGGGGGGGGGGGGTTTACTCCCATATGAAACTGTCTGGGTGGTTTAAACACAGGCACAAATTTAGCTTCCATAAACCTGTAACAGACTAGCATTTCTCTTCCTATATATGTAAAATATGTATAGAAAGCCATGCGAAAAAGTGGTCAAGGCAAGAACAGGCATGGGATAATGACTGAAATATAACATAACACAGTGTAACGTGTTTGGGTCCGTGAATCTGGGTAGATCCTTAATCAAGACAATTAATTAAACAAATGATTAAAAATGATAAGTGACAAAGGATGTGAAAAATAAACGAGTCAATATATACAGATATAAATAATATTAGGATTTCCTACTATCCTTAACATAAAGTATACAACTATCTTTAAACAATTATTGGTATAGGTCTTGCACAGGTCTGTATCCTATATGTATCAGTACCAGGACAGGTACGGGTCTCAAATCCGGGATAGGTCCTGTACTCAGACAGGTCTGTGTCCTGCATGTATCAGTACCAGGACAGGTACGGATCTTCGAGGTCTCTGTCCTGTACACAGACAGACCTTAATAAAATTCGAGGAAAAGTAATTACAACTTTATTAACCTGAATAATGTAAACCCAGTATACTAGACACCGTATACTGTATTAATTACAAGCCTTATTAACCTCCGCCGTACCTCACTATTGTGCTTTCTACGACTGTCTACACTGTGCTCCAACTGGCAACTGCCAGCTTTCTGCAGAGCGCTCGTATTTATACCCATGTATACCCGGACTACCCTTGGCCGCTATCGTATCACATTACGATAAAGTCCGGCTGGCGTAATGCATAAAGACATCCCGAGCCCGATCTCTGTCACAACAGTTTTACAAATAAACCCTTCACAGAAAGTTGTGCTAGGTTCCCTACATGAACTCATGGATTCTGAAAAACCTGTACCAGAAACCTGTGCCATTTTCCATATCTGGAGACCCTGATTTGGGAAACCGACCATGTCAAAAAATAACCAAATATGGAGTCATGAGATCTGCATGTGCCTTAATTAATTCATCTAGATCTGGGTTAGGATCTTGGAGAATCCCCTGATGTTGCTGTAGATGCCAAATAGAGACTGAATACAAACTTTACAATGCTTTACATTATTAATTTGATTAGTTTTAGAATTTTTAACGTTTGAAATTAATACATGTATGAGAGTGCCACATTCATTTTTATAGAACTTATCTACACTATCATTTTAACAATTTATAGTAGTTTCTTATTAAGAATCAAATGATTCAATGCACAATTCTATAGTAATTTAACTTAATTAGGCCAAATGAAAAAAATTATGTGTTTCTGGTGACATATGCTAAAAAAAATTAGGCTAGGTAAGTAGGGAATAACTTTTTTTTTTACTTTACTGTTAATTTTGTTTACTTGTTTGTTTGTTGTTTAATTCCCTTTCGAGAAATTTTCACTCATATGGAGATGCCACTACTTGTCGGTGGAGGGCTGCAAATTAATAGACCTATACTCCGCTCTCAGTGAGGGATCTTTTTCATGCCAGCACCTACTGCGACATAGGACCTCTGTTTATATGGTCTCATCCGAAGGACCGGTCTTCACGTCCTACAGTGGGATTCGAACCTGCAATCTAAAGATCAACTCCTTACTTCGCGACTCTAGAGCAAACACTCTAACCACTGCGTCACACAAGCAACACTTTTTATTTTGAAAGCATCAATTAATTATTCTGTACATTGTTTTTCTATCATATACATGTACATAAACATACATGTATATGAATAAACAAATAAACATATATATATATATATATACTTATATATATATATATATATATATATATATATATATATATATATATATATATATACATACATATATATATATATATAAAGTAGGAGTACTCTTTAAAACTCTTGGATAAACAGGTTTTTACAGTGTACGAGACATGCATTTTATGGACTGCACTATGAGAAAACTTTACTATGAACAAAAGTATGATTCAAAATCTCGATTTGGAATAAAAAGTAGTAGAGTCGGTGGGTAAAATTAGGTCAGCTGGGTTATGGGAAATACATGTTGTTGTTTTTTTCAGCCTAAGTTTGTTCAATTTGAATTTAATAAAATCATAACTTTCTTTATCATGTGATGACACAAAATGAAATGAGATTGTTAACTTAGGTTAAATCATCATTGATCAACAAAGACTATTTCAATGTCTGTCAGCTTGCATTGAAACATCCAAGGATAAAGATTTCAAATGGCTTCTATATTAGACTTACTTACTTAGACTTTTAGTTCAAAAGTGACAAAATCATTCAAGTTGACCTAAGTACAATTCCAAGTGATATACATGTATATTAGTTATGTATCTTTTATAAAGTAAGAAAGACACAAGCTATATTAGCTCAGGATCATGAATCCTTCTAATCTGATTTCCACAAAAGAAGTTATGATCATGCTATGTAAAAAGCCGTGAGATTAAAAATACATGTATATAGTTTGAACCAAATCTGCCTCATTCAAATTTTGTAAGTTAGAAACTGTCTTCTTGGGACAAGTATTCCTTGCCTACACATTGGTTTCTGTGCACAAGAACACCTTGCTTTCAACCTCAGATTCTGTGTCCATATCTTGGGTCTGTGGAGCCCGTACATCTTTTCTAAATTTCATATATGGGTTCCGTGCCTTAACTGTGTCTATATACACTATGTCTATTTCACCTCAAAATTTTGGAAGGACACTATATTGCGACTCGATTTGTTTTAAAAATATGCACATTAAGCAAAATAAAAGTTGTGTATTTCATAGATTTCAACAATTGGAAATGATGATATTATTAAATTACAAACTTCAACTCAGCCTGAAAGTACAATTTTTTTAACAAGTAGAATTTCTCTTAGCATGCTTACCAATAGACGTACTCAATATATATGGGGTATACAGTCCACCAATACATTTCCCATAGGCGACAATGTTAACCTTTTCTCACACTGTTTTAAATCCTTGCTTTCATTTAAGGATGGAACAACTCTCAAATAACATCTCAAGGTGGAATGTCAGATTGTTTTCCGGCCAAATGCACACATTCGCAAAAAATAAACATCTGAAAATGAAAGTAATTAAAACAATAAAAGTAGAGCATTAACATTTCCAAAATCTAGGGTGTGCACATATCAAACTATACAATTCCTTTCCTTTAAAGTCGCCCGCGTGGAGCAGTGGTTAGAGCGTCTGCTCTAGAGTCGCGGAGTAAGGAGTTGATTCTTACGTCGCGGGTTCGAATCCCATTGTGGGACGTGGAGACCAGTCCTTCGGATGAGACCGTATAAACCGAGGTCCCATGTCGCAGTAGGTGCTGGCACAAAAAAGATCCCTCACTGCTCAATGGCCATAAATGCCGAGTATAGGACAAAATTTGCAGCTCTCCACCAGCAAGTGGTGGCGTCTCCATATGAGTGAAAAATTCTCGAGAGGGACGTTAAACAACATACAAACAAAACAAACCTTTCCTTTAAAATATATAATGTCGAAATCTTTCCAATGAACAGAGCCAAGGGAAAATTGAATGCACACTTTGGTGCTAATATGGTTGATTTAATGACCATTTTAAATTTTTTTTACTTCAGTGCAATTATCATGATTATGGTGCATGGCACAAGCCTTCAGCATATGCCAGCGAGTATGTTAATCTTTCTGTACGTCGATGCAAGTTTTTTAAGCTTTGTACATGCTGTAGTGTGGCAAAGCCTTAATTTGAAGAGGTGTGGAGCAACCTTTACATCTTTTGTGTGTGTATGTGAATTTACAAGAGTCTCACTTAGCCTATCTTCTTTTACGTGTTGGTATCACAGCTGTATCACGTATCACGCTCACAAACACCACAGTGAAAGGTTTAAAATATATGCACAACCAAACCTTTGTGAAATATCTGCACTTGACTGATATCACATGCATGACTTAATAATTTTATACGTGACTCGAATGACCTCTGATTTGTTTATCATGTAAATATTTTGAACTTGTCATTTACACCTTTATATAACGTTTCTTACTCTATACTTACCATGAAGGGTATTTACATACTAAAATAAATCACAGAATGACATCGAAGGTATAATCCAATAAGTATTTCTATGTTATTAGGTTCACAATCAAGCATCACGCCACAACAGTTACGATTAAGTAGTAATTCGTTCCGGTGATGACTCGGAATGAAATTTTACACAGAAAAAAAAAATGTTTAGTACTTGAGTAAATTTGAGTAGAATAGGTTCATCAGACAATTTTTTTTTTTACTATAAATAAACATGGTAAATGGAGAGGGGGGGGGGGGCATTAACAATGTTCAAATAGATATTTCTATATATAGTCCCTGATTAGACTAAGTGTAAAATTTATGCAGTTCTTTATATATACGATGGACAATGTTTAGCAATTCATGCACCGATCCAGTCCAGTCCACTCATATTTTTTTTATTTTATTTTTTTATTTTTTATTTATTTATTTATTTTTTTTGAGTTTTCAAATTGTAGTTTTTCTCAGAGGGGGGGGGGGGATGGACAAGTTTGCGTTTTTTAAAATTTATCTATTTATTTTTTAAGTTTTGGGTAAAATTTCTCAGTTGAATTATTGGGGGGGGGGGGCATGGACCCCCCCCCCCCCCCCCGGAAGAATTCCTGGATCATCTCCTTCTGAGGAAACAATAGCGAACATGAATCACTAACTCTAATGAATAAATAAGGTAAAGTCTTGGAAACCACATTTTACAATTACCGTAATCACACCTCATCAAGTCTAGAGACTGTAATTATTTCTCTTACACGGACAGGTAAGCAACTAATGATTAAAGTTTCCAATCTGAATACATGTACAAAAACTTGCAGATTTTCATATTTTGATTAGTTTACCAGCTTTAAGGACACATACAAGAAGAACTGAGCATACTTTATTTTTGGATGAAAGAGAACTCTGATCTTGTCTACATTAGCCGTAGTATTTTAAAAATGCATTTCCCCTTCCGATCAAAACAGTTTATCATACACGTACCTCCATTATAAAGATATCTAATCTTTCTAAATTCTTTTTATACAATACATGTGCAGGTGTTCCATTGTGACATACATCAGGGACATTGTATTAGAAAATATTTAAATGAATTTGTTCATTTGAAATTCTGTAAAATCAGTCGAGAAACATTTAAAATCGAAAAGTGTGATTCTTATATGGTGAGAACGTACTGTTAAATACTTTTGTAATCATACATATTTGAAGCAGTTTTTTTTTAAATAAAGAATAAATTACAAATGAAGTGCATGTCTTGGACAAAGATAAATAAGATAAATAATTTCTAACTTCATAAAATAATTTATTTAACTTCTGAACTGAAGATGTGTTGATGGCAATATGTTGGACTATAAAGGATAGAGATAATTCCAGTTCAGTTCATAACTAGAACAAAGAACCAGATACGTTTGATATATTACATGAAGTATAATTTTTTATATAAGTTGAACATAATTAATTGATACGAGTGCATGAAATAGAAACATGTCAACATTATGAATAATTCGAGAAAATTCGAACTTAGACTCGATGACGACTGCAAATTATGCTTAACAAATGGATTGGGCCATGTAGTGGATTTAAAGTTATATGGAAATATATTTAAATAATTCTTTAACCTTAAAGTTTTATTTTTGGATTATAACTAAGGGATTTGAACATAAATTTTTCAAGGGCATATAAACAACGAAATCTAAATACTCTATGTTTATCGAGTGATTGATTAATATCTTTGTATATGGAAACGATGTGATGTTTTGTAATTAACGCTTTAATTCACGGTAAAATCAACAGAAAATTAACTTACCTGATGAGATCATTTGTTGCTTTGTAGAAAAATCGAGATCATTACACACCGGAAGTCGGTCATAGTATTAGTCTGCATTGCGCATGCGCTAGAATCAAAACCGAGTAAAGTGTGTAAGGGCCATTTTTTGATCATAAGTCGGTGTGTGAAAATACGGGTGTAAACCGTCAAATGACACCAACTTTTTTTCTCGATTTTTTGGGCATAAATAATCGAGAACTACCCATTTTTCGTAAAACGGCAACTCACTACAGTGATTACTGTAGTGACTTGAAAAACTGTAGTGAGTTGATTGATGTGTCAATAAGTACCTGAGCTGAGTTGAAGGTGTTTACAAACGCACACACACACACACACACACATATATATATATATATATATATATATATATATATATATATATATATATATATATATATATATATATATATATATATAAACACAAATTAAAGACACAATTAATACATAAAAAATTACAAATGGTTTACAGTTCTTGTTTAGGATCTATTTCATCAACGCAAAAGGAGCTAGGACAATCTGTTACGTAGGACTAGCGAAAGAGAAAGAACGGACGTTGTTGGGATCATTAGTCTAATATCATTCCATATGTTGATTGTTTCCCCGTATACACTTAACTTACTACGTATACGCAAACTGACTTTCAACTTTTTTTTAATCTTTAGTAATTTGTAAATATTTCTTCACTTTTGAAGTGGGTTATGCATGTCCGATTTCGCTGTCGTATATTAACTAAATAATTTAAAAATGATTTGAAGATAATAGACCATACTTAAACGATATTCACTGAAAACAATCATTGAAGCCATCCAAAAATTCAGGACCACAATAGGTAAGAACAGCTGTGTACCAGGTGATTGGTCACTAATTACTGTATGTGCACAGCCACAGGCGATAACGGGTGTTTTACAGGTGTTGATGACGACACGCTAATTACCGTGTGCATATTTAAGTTAATTTTTGAAAAGTTTTTGATAAAAATATGTACTTTGAAATAAGAAAAAATACACATCCGAGTAACTGAGTACCATTTTTAGTATTCGATACTCGGACGTTCGATCGAGTACCCGGTTAACCGGGTACTCGTTGACATCCCTAATATATATATATATATATATATATATATATATATATATATATATATATATATATATATATATATATATATATATATATATATATATATATATGTATGTATATATATATATTTGTGAGATTTTTTGCCGATGTAAAAAGTTGTAGCATTAGCAGTGTCGTCAGAAGAAACCTGAAGCTTCCCTCTATTCAAATTAGGGGTGCATTTTGTGCAAATGTATTCATCCAGTGACTTTTCATTCGATTGATGATTGATTGTATGTTGTCTTCAATCAATCAATCGAATGAAAAGTCACTGGATGAATACATTTGCACAAAATGCACTTTTCATCCGATACACAGGTCTTTTTAGCGCTCCGTACTTCAATTGGAATTTGCATTTGTGCACTTGTAACAAACAGTTTATTTTTCTAAAGATATGATGAAATGGTGTTTTTCAAATAACGGTCTATAAAATTAATGACAGTTTTAACTAAAAAAAAATATCTTTCATATCTTGCAAGAGTCAATGAACGTAGCACTGAATAAGATGTATATTTAGGAACAAAGGTAAATGTATAATATATACAAACAGAAATTTAAATTTTAAAATTCTGTATTTATGAGACACAGGCAGTAAGTGAAAGCTATATACTACAGGACTTCAATATAAATTGATAGATACCGAAAAAAAAATCAAACAAAATCAACTGAAAAAGCGTTTGACAACAAGTAAATCAAAAATCTGAAGACATCTTAATCATAAAAAAGTTTTCTCCCAGAATTTTAATTACCCATTTGAAAATGATTTGACCATCATAGCTCGCAGACAATAGACACGGTGTCGCGTAGGTGTGCTCAAAGCGTGAAAGTGAATAGATTTGAGTCACGTGTTTAGTGCTTTGTTATTCATGAGGTCAAAGACGGGTTGAAATTTGTAAACAAGGTGCCTTTACTATAGAGAGAAGTACCCGTGATTTTGCACCTTTTTGGAAAATAACAAATGAGCGCAAGACTGTTTCAATTTCTTTCATAATGTAATTGACATACATAACTCTTTACAATGACCGTATTTACGACAACTTGAAACATCCATGCACTCATATAAAAAATGGGCTTGCAAAATGGGGGTGTGGCCTAAAGAAATCGATGTGAACAACGTACCCCTGCTATATTAATCAGAAAAATACCTAATTACAGTGCAAGGAAGTAAAAATTGAAATTGAAATTAATAAACTACAATCTTTGATGGAAAGATTGAGGCAAAAATATGTAGAAAATCTTGAATTTTTATTTTTTGTAAATTATCGGGGGCCAGATTTGGACGTTTAAACGATTCATTCTTTGATTATGAATTATTAGGTCTACCCGGTCAATACACAGGGCTTACGGAGGATGTGACCGGTCGACCGTCTAGCCGGTCAATACACAGGGCTTACGGAGGGTGTGAACGGTCGACCGTCTACCTGATCAATACACTGAGCTTACGGAGGGTGTGACCGGTCGACCGTCTACCCGGTCAATACACAGGGCTTACGGAGGGTGTGACCGGTCGACCGTCTACCCGGTCAATACACAGGGCTTACGGAGGGTGTGACCGGTCGACCGTCTACCCGGTCAATACACAGGGCTTACGGAGGGTGTGACCGGTCGACAGGGGATGCTTACTCTTCCGAAGCACCCGAACCCCCCCCCCCCTGGAATTTTCAGGGGTTCATGTTTTATACTCTGTTTACAGATTTTATTGTTTTTAGACTTTTCTTGAGATCGATCACTGTTCGTTATCTTAGCTAAAGAGCCCATCAATAAACTATCAAGGTTATAGGCACGCATAGTTAGTTTTACACGCGTCGATTCAATGAATGTTGATGAATAAATCTGAAACATTATGAAGCCTACAGATACATGTATAAATTTTATAAATAAATGAATTGCAGATGATACATATCTAGTATTCAAGCAAAGAAGTATAACAAAGAATGCAACGCTCAAATTATCTGCGATGGATTGATTGATAAACTATAAATTGATATATTTATCAAATACATAAATCCAAATTTTGATGAATGCAAAACGTAAAACCGTTTTAATAATTTAAATTGTTGACCACTCACACTGACCTTTTCAGGTTTACCTTATGTTCCTCAGCTGTCCTATCACATCTCGGTCCAAGATCGAAGTCCTGTCAAAATTAAAGATCTTTGATAAAAGTCTCCTATTTATATTAATGCGCATTCCTCTATTGCGAGATTCCGTGATATGCAAATTTTTACCTGGAAAAGCATTTACAGAAAACTTCCTGAAAATAAAGGATTGGTACATATTCTTATCAATTAAATTCTAGCTATGGAGTTTTATTGTCAACGATAATTAAAAGTCTCATCAATAATGATAGCAGCCAAAACCTAATAAACATGCACCTTAATAGATGAGCTCTTGTCACTTTAATCTACAAAACATTTCTTTAAGAAAAGCTCCTGATTATTTTTTTTAAAAACTCTACCAACTTCCACAGAAATGAATCAGAGAGAGATAAAAATAAAATTGTAATATGAATATCTGTATATGCCCGTATTTTAATACATATTTACATTTCTAGTTCTTCTGCTAGAATCATAAAGCCTCACAAAGAATTTCATGATTTTAAGATGGAAGAATTTTAAGGATATGTTTCCATCATTTTTTTTTTACTAACTTGTTTCTTAAGTAAACGTTAATATTTACTTACTCAATTTGAACACATTAAATCCGTGAAGCAATGTGACACCCTTACCGGTCACCCACCTTGACTAATGTCTGCGGACAAGGTCAGCAATTACTCGTGACTGGACAATGTTTTCTTCCAAACTAACGTTTACCTGTTTCACTTGCTTGACAGAACGTCTTCCAGCAATAAAATGTCTTCTTTATCTAGAGTTAGATCAGAAGAACCTTTTAAAAAGTTATATCAAAATTAAAGGTGTCTCCTTCAAAGTTCTATCAATATGCGACGAAAAAGAACACCATCTGACATATATTTAGTTGATGTCAATAGTCAGAAAAACATTTAAATACGAACAGACGTGGCAGACTTTATGGTGTCTATTATTTCGAGTTCATTGGGGTATAAAAATGAAGTTAATTTTTGTTTTTTGATAAATCGTCGTCATAAAGGTGTCTCCTTCAAAGTTCTATCAATATGCGACGAAAAAGAACACCGTCTGACATATATTTAGTTATGTCAATAGTCAGAAAAACATTTAAATACGAACAGGCGTGGCAGACTTTATGGTGTCTATTATTTCGAGTTCATTGGGGTATATAGATGAAAATAATTTTTGTTTTTGTTTTGTTTTGTTTTTTTTTTGTTTTTTTTTTTTTGGATAAAACGTCGTCGAAATATCGAAAAGTTGGAAGACCTCAGCAAGTCGTGTAGAATTGTTTGAATTAATTTAGCTTCATAAGAATATAAAAACAGGAGTGCTGATAAAGGAGCACAATTTGTGCTCATTGAAATTTCAACAGACTGTTGGAAGACCTGATCTTTATGAACACATAGATATTCTCAATGAGGAACTCCAGTATTTTTATGCCTCCGTAGTCGAAGATTCGGGGGCATATAGTTTTTGCAATGTCCGTCCGTCTGTTTGTCTATTTGTATGTTTGTCCGCAAAAACTTTAACATTGTCCATAACGTTTGATTAATTGGAGCTTTGCTTTTCATATTTCAAATGTGTATTACTTGTGATAAGTCTTATTTGACCTTTTGACCTTGACCTTGGAGACCAAGTTTTGCAAAATTTCACTCAACCTTAACCTTGGCCATTACTTTTGAACAATTGGTGTTAGGGCATTCATACTTCACATATGTAATCTTTGTAAGAAAACCTTCCTTGGATTCTAACAACTTTGACTCTTTGACCTTGGCCTTGGAGTTTGGCCTCCTTTTGGAAAACTTTAACCTTGGCCATAACTTTTTAACAGTTGGTGCTAGGGCTTTCATACTTTACTTGTGTATTTCTTGTGACAAGTCCTTCCTTTGGATACTAACAACTTTGAACCTTTGACCTTGACCTAAGAGTTTGACCTACTTTTGAAAAACTTTTACCTTGACCGTTACTTTTAAACGTTGGTACTTGGGCTTTCATACTTCACATATGTAATCCTTGTGACAAGGCCTTCCTTTGGATACCAACAACTTTGATCTGTTGAACTTGACGTAAGAGTTTGGCCTACTTTTGAAAAACTTTAACCTTGGCCACAACTTTTGAACAGATGGTGCTAGGGCTTTCATACTTCAAATCTGTGTTTGCAGATGATCAATCAAATTAAAGTATATGAAAATTTGCGAGTTCCATTTTAATTGAAGAACTTTGCGCAATTGTCTCTGAATTCAAAAATCCTGGTCTTTAATTTATCGTGAGAAATAGTTGTATAAAACAGAGAAAAACACTTTTGGTGTAAATGTTCAGAAATTAATAAATTTTCATCAATCAACAATTGATTAACACCGCTTCTTTAATTGATATACTGTAGCGCATTACCTTTACTGTAGGAAAGTTATTAGTGGTGAGTACATCTAATGGCTTGGTTGAACATTAACTGGACCCTGCAATGTATCTTTTTTTGTTAGGAGTTTTTGAAGTTTTGGAATCCATGCAGTGTATGTGTACATACGTTAAATCAAATTTACTTGAATGTTAAAAAATATTTTAAACTGAAGCATAATCTTGAAGAATTTCGTCAAATGAAGGAGAACTGAGAATATAAGTTGAATTTCCAGATGTGAAATTAAATCCAGGTTCTTCTAAAACACAGTTGGTGTAATGATACTTAAATGACTGTAGTGTTACAAACTTGGTCAGCTGGAACCATAACATATTTTTCATGCAGTCTTTCTTGTTCCTTTATCACTTCCGGTCTGCTGAAAACGGAAAGATAGATAACTGCATTTTCCCCTTAAAATGTCTTAAGCAATTCTTAAATATACGTACTTTCTGTCGTGCCTGCGTGTCGCAGAGGTTAGTGCGTTAGTCGCCGCGGAAGCGGAAAGAGTTTATCCTTACGTCGCGGGTTCGAAACCACGTGCGACGTGGAGACAGGCCCATCGGATGAGATCGTTTTAACCCAGGTCCCCTGTCGCAGTAGGTGCTGGCACGAAAAAGATCCCTGGACTGCTCAAAGGCCATAAGTGCCGAGTTCGGGTATAAATATGCAGCCCTCCACTCTCAATATGAGTAAAAAATTCTCGAAGGGATGTTAATCAACAAGCAAACAAACAAATATACTTCTAAAACTACCCATTTTGACAGAATGTTGAGGTCTTCCCATTCATATATAGCCCGTTTTCAGGTATACTCTTCGACGGAGTTCATAACAGAAATGAAATTCTGTTGCCATTTAATTTAAGACCCCTGAACTTTTGATTTGTAACAAAAAAAGATTGCTTTCATGTCATAATTACAAAACAAGTAATGGTGTGAGTATTTGGACTATAGTTGATAGGAGAGGAAGAACAAGAACAAGAACACTTAGCAAGAATTTGTTTTCCATGGTCAATATCTAGGCACTGTAAAGTTTGTTTATAATTGAAAAGCTTGGATGCAACCGTCGGATAATGCAAGGTGTAAATAATGATACGAGTTATAAGCAGTCAACTTTAGCGTCTTTTAGAGCTATGCTTTAGGGTATTGTATAGTTAAAAAAATACCTAAAAGAGAAGAAAGTAAGATTCGAGAATTTTCACTCGTATTGAGAATCCATCACTTGCCACTTGAGGGCTGTTAGGAACTGCGAACGATAGCATTGTTCTCCCGCCTACCTCCAAGTCAATTTTCAAAAGTTAAAACATTTGAATGATTTTTCTTATCTATATAGATATTTATATGAATTTTCATAAAACATTACTTCTTTGGGAAAACAAAGAGAGATAACTCTATAATTTTGGTAAAACTTGTGCTTTTCACTATAGAAATCAACGGAAAATATTTTTAAAACATCTTTCCCCCCCGTGAAACAAAAATTCCTTTTTACAGGTAATATGGACTGTCATTTCACAAATTCATACCAAAGCTTTTTGTGTTTCGCGGGGGGGGGGGGGGGGGGCATATGTTTACAGACAAAAAACTACAAAAATGCTTATTATTTCACCAATTTCAAAGGGGTTTACAGCTAAAACATTGTATTTTATTAATAATATATGTTTAATTTTATATGAGTAAAACATAAGAAAAGATTTAAGGAACATTTAGTCATATCCAAGAATATTTTAAAATGTGGAGATGCTTTAAAGCCCGATTTCAATGAAAAATATCGTCTACCCCCCTTATTTAAAGAGCTGGAATTAGGGGTAATTAACTATTTAACACTGGAATTAAAATTATCACTCAATTACAATTGAACTGTTCTTTGCATTCAACAAAGATTTTACGGCCAAATTGCCATTAGTATTGAATTAAATGGGTGTAAAATGTAGGAGGGAATCGAGAGTTAGCGTGCGTAGTTCTTTAACCTTTACTCGGCACTTACGGCCTTTGAGCACTGACGACCGTTTTCATGCCAGCACCTACTGCAACATGAGGCCTCGGTTTGCATGGTCTCATCCGAAGGACCAGTCTTCGCTTAATACAGTGGATTCGGAACCGCGACGTAAAGATCAACTCCCTATACTCCGAGACTATAGACCAAACACTCTTACCACTGCGACATAATCGGGAGACGAAAAAATAAGTAAAAAGACGTTCAAAAAATGCATGTAAATAAAATCCGTTTACATGTACGATATGCAGCACTGAACAAACAAATGTCGGATTTGGATAAAGAAGTCCAAACTAGGTAAGACTGCTTGAATTTGGGGATACTGCTTGTCAAAACAGTTAAACTGATAATAAAGAGAGAAAAGAGTGAACAGACAACTTATTAAAGGTGGTTTCAACGTTCCTGGGAGAAAGATGGCTAATTAAAAGAGGGGTGGTGACAGCTAGGAATACCGAAAGATGGGAGATCGCAAGGAATCGTAAAGCTTATGCCTGACGTCATTAAAGACAAGATACATGTTAGAGTGTGACCTTTTTGTGAAAGACTTAATCCACTTAAAGCATGCATGTTACGAAGTATATTCTGTACCACCTTGGAAAAGGTCTGTAAGGCAAATATTTGTTTCTGACATCTCCGAACCTCTGGATAAGCATTAGCAGCTAAAAATTTTCTTAAAGGAGCAGAAAAACATTGGAATAACAAGCAAGCCAACTGTGAACTAACTCAATAGAGAAAAAAAGTCCTTAAAATGACTGGAAAATATGCGAATCTCTTTTTCTCCATAATACAATTAAATACATTAGTAGAGGTTAAGCGGTTTTCCCCAAATTATTACCATCACAATAATTCACTGAGCGTAAAACGTCTTACATTTCAAGGATTAAGTCAAAACAGATATTGTCTGCTCTCTAGGAAATTATCAGTTTTCTTTACTTATACAACCCTCCAAAGTTCTAAGCGAGACGTTCTAAATCCCATGAAAACGACTTCAAATTTCAGAACAGAGAGAAGTAGATTCACATCATTCATGCAATCATTCCTCGTGATACTTTTGTAAATAAAAGATCAAGGCTTTTTGATATCAAATACAATTGTTTCTTCAATTAAAGGAAATTTTCATATGCTCTGATCGGTCAAAAATCATTTTGATTCTACATACAAATACTTTGTAATAGTTGATATTAAAAAGAACGTTTGCATTAACAATATTTATGTAGTCCTCGGGAGTCTTACAATAATTACTTTCACTTATACATGTATGTTGACTTGATATATTGAGTGAACTCCAAATAAAAGACACCACAAGGGTTCAAAGCGGGGAAGACCTGTCGAAGGGGGATGCTGACTCCTCCTAGATACTTGATTCTTTCTAGCTCTGGTGTTTTGGTCTGTTACTATTCGTATTGTAAATAGGACTTACATGTATAAGACTAGGAAGTTGGCATCCCACTCTTGAAACTGTTGCTACGGGCCTGGATCATAAAGCAGTCTAAGACTTCAGTCAAAATTTGTACATTGTCTTAATTTTCTAAAAATAAAAACTAGACGAAATTTGGAATGTGATTGAAGTTTGATTCCTTTATTGCTGTTGATTTTAATTTTCAGAATCAGTTTCTAATAAATATACATCTTATTTAAAATTGAATTTTTGACTTTATTTTGACTTTAGTTTAAGAATGCTTCATTATCTTAGAGACTTTTCACAGCTTCAGTTACAAATATAAGTCGATTAATTTTTAATATTGGTCCTCTTAACCCCGAAAGCATTGCAAGAAGTCTTACACACTGTTATGAAAACTCAAGTTATCTTTGAGTGGCTAGCTTGAACACATCGCTTATCTTATTCTTTCAATTCCAAATCCTGCAAAACCCCCAACGTTTTAGATGAATGTATTGACATCCTTTAGATATCCTAAAAAGCTTGATGAAAATAGCTAAAAGAGCAGCAACGCTCGTGTGATTGTTATTACATGTATGTGCATAGATAACCACTTTTAAAACTTCTAAATGAAGAAAGTGAAGACAACGAACAACCATCGATCTCAAAAGACCTACAAACAATACAAATCTGTGAACAGAGCATAAAACACGAACCCCTGGAAATTCAAGGTGGGATCAGGTGTCTACAAGGAGTAAGCATCCCCTGTCGACCGGTCACACCCGCCGTGAGTCCTATGTATTGAGTAGGTAGACAGGATTATCTGTAGTCGAATTACGTATAAAAAACACAGGTCCAACAATAGGCATGAAATATGTCAGTCAAAAAAACGCTGTTACTTGTCAAAAATAAATCTTTAGAAATACGAACTTTTTCATTCACTCAGACTCATTGTGATAACAGGATGTATATTAGTAACCTTGACATATTTCAAAATTTCATAATATTTTATTTTGGCAAAAGAAAGTTGCACAATAGAAAAATACAAAAATAATACGTGTATATCCTCGGCACTTACGAGTCCTTTAAAAGATTTAGCAAGCATAGGGGGTCATAATACCAAAGTTTTTTTTTTTTTAAATTATACAGTAAATACCACCAGGAACAGGACAGTGTCGTCGTCGATATACCTAATAAATCCGATGTAGGAATATTGATGGTATTTGCTTTCAGTTATTTTATTCCATGGAATGATTTACCGGACACATTTCTTCAAGTTTCACAAAGTCTAAATGTTGAAGAAGTATTGTACGAAACATTTTTAGCACTTCCATTTTCATGCTTGATACTGTCAGTAAATGAAGAGACAAGGAACTAACTTCGTTTTTCAAGAAGGACAGTGTCTCCGATTCAAATTGGTCATGCATGATCTCCATAATAGTAGCAAATATTGGAGAACCTGTATTGAGTTTACTGGTTTCATCATACAGAGACTGTAAGCAAAGAAAATAACCATGTTGACGAGAATCCGTCTCAAAATAATTAATGGATTCTTTTATCATGTCAAAAGGTACATTTTTACGATAGCCCAAATGGTACTCTAAATCCGGTAGCCTTCCTTCTGCTCGAAATCCTTCAACACAGCAAGATAGTAAGTCAAGCTTCTCACGAGACCCATTCGTTGCGAACAAATCAAAACCTGGAAATCCGCAAAAAGCAGCAAATTCGCCAATGGAATACTTTTCTGCAACCTTTTCAAACTTCTGGACATTTCGCAGAAGGTCAATGTTCCCCTGAAGGACCTGAGAGACAACAGAATGACAACCGATCCATAAAAAATGAAGCAACAGAATAGGTGACGAATGTAAAGATCTTTCGACCTTTTGTGGAAAGTGTACGAATGCCTTTTCAATAATGTATCTTCCTTGATTAGCGGAAAATAAGATGATTTTAATATTTTCGTCTCCAAAATAATCCTGTAAGCAGAAAATATCTTCCATTTCAAAAACCAAGTCTACACATCGTCTGCTTCCTTTGAATAATCTCAACAAAGTCCCATCATCAATATGCAAATGACAGTATTTCTGGAGAAGGTATTTTGCAAACTCCAATTGATTTGAATAGCATGACTCCAAAACTAAACCAATTAAATCTTCCATATTTATGCACAGTTCCTGACAAGATATGATGTCCATTACAGTATTTGTTTTCTCTGCTTCTATTGCGTCGTATAAAATTTTCATGATTGTTTTCTTAAATTCAAAAGCCCCTGTAGAGATTTTATAAACATTGATTAGTACATTGGTTATCTTTGAATGACCAGCTTTAGATGACCTGAAAATTCCCTCCTTTACTAATTCCAATTCTTGTACGAAACCTTTCTCGAGCAACAAGCTGACCACATCATCGCAACCAAAACTACAGGCCTGTAGGAAGTATGGATCAGGCTTCAAATCTTTGACTAAAAGTTCAACAATACTCGCATGATTGTTATAACTTGCGTAGTTAACCGCTTCCTCTACAACATGTCGCGGAATATTGGATGAGAATAAAGCTTTCACAGTTCTTAGATGACCCCATTTCGATGCTTCTATTAAAATAAGGTAGACATCACTCGGTAACAAATCCTCATTTAAGATAGATGACTCAAGCTGAGAGAAAAACTGCTCAGAAAACTCTGTATCTTCCATGACAGGATGGAATAAAACATGGGGAATTATTTTACTGTCAGATGTGATTTCTGAAATAAATCGCTTTGCTAGTGTCTCAAAACAATCCAAGTCTAACCTTAAGACAACCTCTCCTTCTCTCTCAACATAACTCTCTGTTCTTATCAGTTCAAATAAAGTATCATTGTTACATTGTTCTATCACCAGTTTTGGAAAAACCAATCCACAAGAAAGGATTGTTGCCTCCAAAAACGTATGGTGGATGAACTCGTATGTATCTCGACTAGTCAATCTAAGGTAATCATTCTTCAATTCCTCGGCTGCGTCTGCTACCACTCTTTTGAATTCGCTACTGCTTCGTAATGTCAAGTCTAAAGATTCTGAAATCATAGTTATGCAGTCCGTGTTTAATTTTTTAGGGTTGATCACGTTTCCTGAGACTGCGGTATATGACAAAACAGCATATTTCCATCTTTCCTTTGATTCTGTAGATTTCCTAAATGAATCAATTTCTGTTACTAACGTCTTTCTCGGTTGCTCAAAGAACCTCAATCCAAGATGAAGATGTTTTTCTGACTTTGTGAATAAGAAACATAAAAGAGGAAAATAAAAAGCACTTGTATGAGCAATGGCATCTACTGTAAATTGATCAATACTGGGTTCATGACATTCTTGTGTCTCTTTTTTTGTTCTCATCACACTAATTCCTTTGCTCTGGAAATGATTTCTTAACATAGCTTTCTTTTCTTCTAGAGTTAGACAATTCTCTTCTGCAGCCAGGTCAATTACATTTTCAGATTTAAATAACCTTGATTCTTCTAAATGGTCGTGCCATCTTTCGTAAATTGATTTCCGAATTGTCAACACAACTTTGGTGTTACTATTCTTCACACAAGCAAAAATTGTGCTAAAAAGAGGCTTTACCTCCAAAATCCCAGCGAGGGTGGTACTTGATGCTCCTAGAAAGTCGTCAATAAAGACAACATGACCGGATTTTGGATTGATAAGTTTACTCCAGTCATGAACATGATTGAGCTTGATCACAGTTTTGTCATTGGAGTACATTTGTCGGATCACTTCCAGACCTAATGAGGATTTCCCGCTGCCTGGGTATCCTACAATTATGACAATGCCATGCTGATCCAGTGAGTGTATTATGGACTGTGTTACTTTTGTAGGCGTAAACGAGTCATCTTTTTCGTGTTCTTCTATCTCACAAAGTGTATTTTCTATTAAAAAAAAATTAAAATATTACAAGGGATTCTGACTTTTCATTTGCTAGATTTGTTTATATTTTACCATATACCAGTAGTTCAATTTCATTACTAGTACCACATACCTAGATATCGTGAAAACTCCGGTTTATATTTGTATACTAACTCAGCTTCCAGAATGATCTGTTCTTTAAACTCTTTGGATACAAGATCAGCAATATCAGACAGTGAGGTTAATGCCTTGTTCCAAAGCAATTCGAATTCCTCTCCACCTACTGATGACTTTTCTAAGTGTATGACTTCATTTCTATGTTTCTGAGCAGTCTTGATAGTGTTCTCGTACTGACCTGGACAGATGTTGCGCAAAAGAACACAAGCAAGAGAAAAATCGAGGTGATCTACCGTCAACCATTCTCGAGCTTTATATACATGGAAGCAGTCGGTGTAGTTGTTTGGACAAGAGTTATTCTGAGTTGTATATAAATTATTCCACTCGGTTTCCTTTAACACTGAATTTCTCCGCCTGTAACCACAGCAGCATTGTTTGCCTTTCAGGTGAAATAAAGTTTCTTTCTTATCGTTAAGGAATTCGACAAAACTGCCAGCGGATTTATTGACAATCTCTAGATGCATCAGTCTGCGAAGCGCCTTTGGATAGACTCCTCTGTAAAAATGTGTCAGCTTTGAAAGATGGGGACATATGGGGCAGTCTTCCATGGCGGGACCCTTTCGAGAGAGAAAAAAAACCAAGTTAAGCTTACTCGTTGTTGTGTACTAAATGTACGTTATTCATGTAGAGAACATCACACTTCTGCTTGAAATTAATCTGTGAAAAAAATGCCCAAGTGAATTTTAAAATACTATTCTAGAAATACATGTATTGTACTGATTAAGAAGTAAGGAAATAAATACATACATGTACCCTTCCCTACACGCATAATTATACATGTATATTTCCGATACTTATAAACTTTGTTTTCTATGAAACTTGAGACTACTCTTCTTATTAGGAAATCTTTGAAAAAAGTTGTTCCCTTATTTTGTCCACTTCATCTAAAGGGTCGTATTTATAGCTCACCTGAGACGAAGGCTCGAGTGAGCTTTTTTGATCAAAAAGTGTGCGGCGTCCATCTGTCTGTCTGTCGTGTGTTGTCTATAAAATTTTCACATTTTCGATTTTTTCTCTAGAAATACTGGGCTAAATTCAATCAAACATGCCACAAAGCATCCTTGACTGAAGGGGATTTAAGTTTGTTCATAGGAAGTGCCGCGCCCTCTTTCAAGAGTACATAATTAAGAATTCGTAAAAAAAATTTGGTGACATCTTTTAAAAATTTTCTTCTCAAGAACCACTGGGCCAGAAAAATGAAACCTATGTGAGAGATTTAAATTATTACATACTGTAGATTCAAATTTGTTCATATCATGAACCCATGGGGGTAGGGCGGGGCGACAACAGGGGTCAAAGTTTTACACAGGAATGTATAAGAAATATCTTTAAAAAATCTTCTTCTCAACAACAGCAAAACCCATGTTAATTAATGACTATATATAGTAAAGTAATAAAGAAGCATCCTCAGATAATTTAGATTATGGTTTGTCCAAATCATGACCTCTGGGGGTAGGGTGGTGCCACAACAGGGGATCAAAGATTTACAGAGAAATATATATGAACAATCTTTTAAAAATATCTTACTCTCAAGAACAGCAAAGCCATTTTAGTCATATTAATACGGAAGGATCCTCACTACTAAGATAGTGTAGATTCAAGTTTGTTCAAATCATGACCCCGGGGTAGGGCGGGGACACAAAGGGGGAAAAGTTTTATATAGGAATTTATAAGAAAAATCTTTTAAATATCTTCTTCTAACAGCAAAGCCATGATTAAACATATTAAAACAGCAGCATCCTCAGATAGTGTAGATTCAAGATTCTCCAAATCATAACCCCTGGGGTAGGATGGAGGCCCAACACTGAACAGGGAAACAAATTTTAACATAGAAATATATAGGAAATATCTATAAAAATCTTTTTCTCAAGAACAGCAAAGCCATAATGATTATTAATCATAGTAATATAGAAGCATTCTCAAGTAGTGTAATTTCATGTTTATTCAAATCATGAACACAGGGGAGTAGGACGGGGCAAAAATAGGGGATCAAAGTTTTACATAGGAATATAAAGGAAACATCCTAAAAAAATATTTCTCTCACGAACAGCTGCGCCATTATAAGTTATATTAATACAGAAGCATTTTCAGGTATAGTGTAGATTAAATTTTTTCTAAACCGTGACCCCCGGGATAGGACGGGGCTACAAAACGGGATCAAAGTTTTACGTAGGAATATATAGGAAAAATCTTTTTAAAAATCTTCTCAAGAACAGCTATACCATTATTAGTCATACTAATACAGAAGCATCCTCAAGTAGAGTAGATTCAAATTTGTTCAAATCATGACCCTTGGAGTTGGGTTGGGCCACAACCGGGGATCAAAATTTTACATAGGAATAAACAGAAATTGTTATTATTATTATTATTATTTATTTATTTATTTATTTTTTTTTACAAAAAACATGTTCTCAAACAAGATGTGTTTGTGAAACACTATGCCCCCGATGGTAACACAATTCTGGAGTGAGACGTAGACTATACAGTGCAATAGTTATGGCCAATGTTAAAGTTTTTCAAATGTAGGTCAAAGGTCACAGTTGAGGTCACATGATCAAAAATTTCTGTACCTGTCAAATATTAAAGCCTTACCCTTGGCAGCGCAATAGTTATGGACTAGGTTAAAGTTGACAACAGACAGACAGACATACAGGACAAAAACAATATATCCCCGGGATCTTTCGATCCAGGGGCATAAAAACAGCTAAGCCATTATTAATCATATTAATAAAGAAGCATCCTCGGTAGTGTAGATTCAAGTTTGTTCAAATCATAACGGTCTTAGGCAAACAGTTTGGCTCTGGGGTCCGACAAAAGGCATTTTTTCCCGAGAACACAGTCAATAAATGTTTTGTTATACCCCTTTTTTGACATACATGTATCTTGTGTTTGCTTCCATGTTATGTCTTGGTGTACCTTTACCCACACTGCAGTAAAACTCGGTCAATTCTGTCACTGTCGAAAACCAACGAATGCAAATAAAATTTAGCTGACCCCGCCCATAGTGTGACGTAAGCGATCCAATATCTCATCGACAGGTCCAATATCTCACTCAGCAGACAAACATCAAATTTTTTTATGACCGCTCAGTAAAACATTGGAAATGTTAGATTTTTTAAAATAGAACCATTTCTTAAAGATATAACAATTCCAACTATGGTCAGTTAATAAGGTCTATCAAGAAGTATTTTGTGATTTTCTGTATTCTCCATGTGACTGTACCCCTAAAAATGACTCAAAATTGTAGTCGCAGTATATAATTATCGTTCCAAGCTGCACAGGCTGCACTACATAAACAACAGAGAAACATGTCATATACTTGAGTGGATTGATAAGCGAGTGTTAATTAATCATTTTGAAAAGGTTGAAGATTTTGAGACAGACTTTTCCGACGTAAGTTCTACCTTAAATGTAACTTACGTAGTGATGCAACAATGTATTGTTACTGTCCTTGAAATATTGATTGATTTCAAATTGTTCACTCAGTTACGACCTCCTATACATGTAGCTATGACCCCGTCCGGAAATGGAACTATTTTGCCCACTGAGCAATTATTAACATTTCAAATGTAACTAGTATATTCACTGCCATTTATATTAAACTAAGTAGACCTATGATATATTTGATAAGGCGAATTTATCAAGAACAAATACATTTCCAATGAAAACAGGCAGGATATAATTCATTTTCGAGCCGACTTAAAAATGACGACACTGGTCCACCGTAGAACGTTATGGATTAGGTGGATTACCTAAATTGATACAAACACATATATACTTCATCGTTTAGTATAAACACATCAGTTCTCCATAGAACTTCGATTAAACTGATCAATGAAATTTTTTCAAGCTTAATATATGTATTTTATGTGATGATGATAGGGCGGGACGCGGACTAAAACATGATACTAGTACTGTACAAATAGCAGTGAATAGGGCCTAGTTGTCGAAAAGATCGATGTTATATAAACAAAATAATAAAATACTCATGTTTTTGTTTTTTTAGAATTGTTCGCAGGTTTACAAACTTACCAATGTTGTTTACTTTTGGTCCAAGGAATTTCCATATCCTAGAGATATATCCAGAAGTTGTTATTTAAATATGGCACGACGTTAATAGTTATTTTTAAGTCAACATGGCCAAAAGACCGTGGCAAAGATATGCTCCATCAATTAATAATTGAATTTAACAGAGAAGTTGCATACACAGTGTAAGGGGGCTGCAAGTAGAGAAAAATTTCAGTCCCTATCAACTGTCCTAAAGAGCGAGTTTGGATTATTATTAGTCTGAAATGTGTATTGTGGAGGGAAAATTTAAGCATTATGTCCTAGAAGAATTATTACTTAGATCCGAGGCGGTGAGTCAGTAAAATACGGCAAATTATAACGAAAACAGGTTGAAGCGAGGAAGGGGTCCAAAATGGCGTCCTCCCTTGTGTTGTTTTACTATTACCGTATATGATTTTTTTTTTTAAATAAATAATTATTACACGCCGGGAGCCTCAACTACATCATGTAACTCTACTGGTATGTATTGCCCTAACATAAGTGAACAACAGTGATTTCTGTTCATGAGTACATGCATGTACTTCATTATCTTTAAAGGGGCCTGGAAACAGATTTGAAGTTAATTTTTAGCTCTACTGGTCAGAGACCAAAAGAGCTTATGCGATAGTAAGGTGTCCGTCGTCCGTCCGTCTAGCTGTCTGTCTGTCCGTCCGTCTGTAAACATTTTTTCAAAATGCTACTCCTCCTACAGTTTTGGTCTGATTTCAATATAACTTGGCACATAAGTAGACTACATAAAGATACATAATTCTGTTTATCGGTTTTTAATTTCGATGAATGGTGTTGCCATGGTTACTAAAAATAGAAATTTCCTTGAAAAACTTTCAAAACGCTACTCCTCCTACAGTTTTGATCTGATTTCAATAAAACTTGGCATATAAGTCGACTACACTAAGATACATAATTCTGTGTATCGGTTTTTAATTTCGATGAACGATGTTGCCATGGTTACTAAAAATAGAAATTTCTCTGTAATACTTTCAAAATACTACTCTTCCTACAGTTTTGGTCTGATTTCAGTATAACTTGGCACACAAGTAGACTATACTAAGATACATAATTCTGTACATCGTTTTTTTTTTTCGATTTCGATGAATGGTGCTGCCTTGGTTACTAAAAATAGAAATTTCCTTGAGATACTTTCAAAATGCTACTCCTCCTACAGTTTTGATCTGATTTCAGTATAACTTGGCCCACAAGTAGACTACACTAAGATACATAATTCTATTTATTGGTTTTTGATTTCGATGAATGGTGTTGCCATGGTTACTAAAAAGCAATTTCTGTGAAATACTTTCAAAATGCTACTCTTCCTACAGTTTTGGTCTAATTTTAGTATAACTTGGCACACAAGTGGACTACACTAAGATACAAAATTGTCTTTATTGTTTTTTGATTTTGTTGAATGATGTTGCCATGGTTACTAAAATCGAAATTTCTGTAAAATTCTTTCAAAAGGCTACTCCTCCTACAGTTTTAGTCTGATTGCAATAAATCTTGCTACAAAAAGAGACTAAACCAAGGATCATTATTCTATTTATTGCTGTTGCAAAGTTTCAAGTCCAAGTGCTACTTTTATCTTCCTTCATTATAAGTACAAACCAGTAGAGCTACAGTCTCATCAGAGACTTCTGGTTTTTCAAATGTTTCTTTATAAAACCATGCCTTATATGTTGCTAAAGCATTTCATGTGAAAATATAATAAAAGCATGTTAAGAAACTTCTATTATCTGGAAATTATTGAAACTACGAATTTTGAGACGCGTTTGATTGACACATCCTTGCACTTCTTTGTACAAACTTCTAAAATGAGACAGACTACTGACAAATAAGTCGATGATACAAGGGTACCTATAATCTCATGTTAAGTCCACATTTTGCAAAGTCTACTGAATTGATTTCTCTGTTTACCCAATCATGACAAAGGGCACACAGCAGGTGTAACTAGTTGACAGGAGATGCTTACTCCTCCATGGCACTTAACTAATCCCACCTCTAAAGTTTTCGTCGGTTTGTGTTTGCCCTGCTCACAATTTGTATCATTTTTTTGGATTTTTGAGTCAAATAAGAGGTTCGTCAGAAAATCAACATTTTTATTATACATGTTCACCAATCCTGACTCCTGACCTATTCATAAAAAATCAATTAGAAAAAATCCACCACCCCAACTCACCCAAAATTTATCACAGAGCTAGATTAATTCAAATTGAATCTCAGGAGAATTGAGTTCTGCTATGACACTGCCAGTAACCAAAGAGAAGGGCTGAGAGGAGGTTGAAAGGAGGGGATATTAAAGGAGAAAGTAGAGTGACAAGGGGAAGAATACCCCAAGTCCAAGGAGTATCTCTCTCACTCCATGACAAATTTTATCAAAATTTAACTTAATCAGCATGATAAAGCCATTTGGTAATATGCATATATACAAGCTAAGTCTACAATTATAAATCCACTTCTTTTTTATTTCAAAGTAGTTACTTTTTTAACAATTGTCATATTAATATCACAGATAACTAAAACACTGTAACAACGTGTATTAAAACCACTGTTCACATACTCAGTACACAGGTGTATTACTTATATACATATGTACCCACTTATACCACATCTACACTGTAACAACACATGTATTAAAACCACATATATACAGGTATATTATTTGTACACTTATACATCTCTCTCCTAATTGTGTACAGTGCATAAAATTCAGAGAGCAGACCTGTGATTTTTTTTTTTGTCAATAGGGCTGACAATTTTTAGCTCACCTGAGCTGAAAGCTCAAGTGAGCTTTTCTGATCACCCGTTGTCCGTCCGTCTGTAAACTTTTCACATTTTCAACTTCTTCTCAAGAACCACTGGGCCAATTTTAACCAAACTTGGTACAAAGTACCCTTGGGTGAAGGGGAGTTTAAATTGTTAAAATAAAGGGCCAAGTCCCCTTACAAGGGGAGATAATCAAGAAATGACAAAAATAGGATGGGGTCATTAAAAAATCTTCTTCTCAAGAACCACTGTGCAAGAAAAGCTGAAACTTATGTGGAAGCATCCTGGGATAGTGTAGATTCTAAATTATTAAAATCATGACCCCCGGGTGTAGGGCGGGGCCACAATAGGGAATCCAAGTTTTACATTGAAATATATAGGAAAAATCTTTAAAAATCATCTTCTCAAGAACCACTGAGCCAGAAAAGCTGAAACTTATGTGGAAGCATCCTGGGATAGTGTAGATTCTAAATTGTTAAAATCATGACCCCCGGGGGTAGGGCGGGGCCACAATAGGGAATCCAAGTTTTACATTGAAATATATAGGAAAAATCTTTAAAAATCTTCTTCTCAAGAACCACTGAGCCAGAAAAGCTGAAACTTATGTGGAAGCATCCTGGGGTAGTGTAGATTCTAAATTGTTCAAATCATGACCCCAGGGGTAGGGCGGGGCCACAATAGGGAAACATTGAAATATATAGGAAAAATCTTTAAAAATCTTCTCAAGAACCACTGGACCAGAAAAACTGAAACTTATGTGGAAGCATCCTGGGGTAGTGTAGATTCTAAATTGTTCAAATCATGGCCCCCGGGGGTAGGACGGGGCCACAATAGGTATTACAAGGGGGGAAGTCTGGTAATGAACAGCATGGCCAAAGTTACTCAGGTGAGCAATGTGGCCCATGGGCCTCTTGTTTAAGAAGTCATTTGTATCCACTACGTCATGATGAAACTCTGAAGAAAAAAAACTGAAAAATTGGACTGTGTGTCTTGCAAGGTTACTGAATTTTGTACATTGATTGTGTAAAAACACTGACAACCTTAAAAAATAAAGGGGTTTGCAACACAAAACCAAGTTATTGCACATAAAAAAATGTTGTAAATGTTGAAGTATAGCTTGGAATGTTACATAACTACAATAGGTCCCCACTCTAATGGAATGACGGCAACTTCTTCAACTGACTAGTTTTTTCTTCTTCTTTTTTTTTTTTTTTTTTTTGTTTTTTTGTTTTTTTGTTTTTCAAAAGATTAACTTCTCATTCCTAACTGATGTCCAAGACATCAATTTAAATGGAAGTTTCTTTATGATAATTCTTAATTCATAAACACAGTAATTTTTAAAATTACAAACACATAAATTTCATGATTACTATACATATTAATTTCCTTTTCTGTTAGACATGTGTTGATTATACAATAAAAAGTTAATAAACATGAAATTCTTATATGTTAAGGAAATAAAACACCTGGAGCAGAAATAAGTAAGGATATAATAAACTAAGTCCTCTGGTTTTAAAAAGTTTATAAATACATGTAATTTTACTTTAAAAAAACATTTGGGGGGAAAACCACTGAACAATGTAGACTGGCAATTTCATTTCTGAAAACATATGAAATTTACATGATTGTATTTATATATTTGTTGTATACATCATATCAATATATTTTGAAGAGATATTCCTTCTTAAGCATGTGTAGCAATTTGACCTGTGCAAATGATAAACAGTTTTACTTTATACAACGCTCCCCCAACATCAACAGTACATGCTGAAGATAATTAATCTAAGGTCATCATACACAATGTACCTTCAATCATAAGATGTTCTTAACCAAAAAAAATCAGCATAGATTACCAGGGGTTTGGAATAAATATCAAATGATAACAATCTTGTGTTTTTCAAAGAAGAATTAGTAAACATACGGATTTATTTGGTCCTTTTTCTATTGGAAATCTTCAATTATAGAGGAAATAAGAAAAAAAGTTCAAAACTATGTTGTGTATATGTCCATAAAACTGTTTTCTCATCAATAAATGCATTAAGTCCCATACAAACAATTTTTTCAAAGTTACAATTTCACAAAAAAAAAAAAATTGAAATTAAGATTTAGATTTACATTTCTTCAAGATAAAGTAGAAATTGGATATAGTGTGTAACATAAATTGGTTTTACAGTCACTTCAGGTTGTTTTCTTTGTTGTTCTTAATTCTGTTTACATATCTAAAGTTAACCTTTTTGAGCATGAAATACATGTACATGCTTATTATTCACAATTTAAAATCCTTTTTATAGGTTGTAAATGCATATATTTTGAGACTGATTTTCAATATTAAAATAAACAAAGTTGAATACAATGCATATACCACATGTATCAACTGCATGTTGTGTTTTTCTTTATTTCACAACACAAATAACGAGAAATACCACAATAGTCAAAACTAACAAAACCTCTAATACTAGCTCTTAACACCAATTAACACAATAATTAAGATAATAATTAGACAGGTGAGTATAATGATGATCAACATTTTGCGGTTTTTCTTCTGGTATTTTTCGGCCTTCTTTAACTGTTGTAGTCCTTTCTCTACCTGAACACTAGCATGCTCCACGTTATAGTCAATCCTATCCAGAATTGTCCCCTGGTCCACCACCATCTGTGACAGGTCTCGAAAAATGTCATTTAAATCCTGAATAGATTTTACAATTTGTGTTATTTCCTTTTCTCGATGTCGAACAGCTATAGTATTGTCTTCCACCATCTGCATCTGGGCCTTTGAAAATCCCTATTAACAAATGACATACATGTAAATGGGAGATAATTTCCCTTGCATGAGTTTGTACATAATCATTATCTCATTTTTATATGACACAGTATGGTATCAAAAGAATACTCAGAAATGATTATAAATCAATGCACATGAAAAATAATAAAGAATTTTGTAAATATTTTTGAAAATGGATAAAAAAGATTCTCCCCCATATCTATCACAAACATAGCAAGCAACACTCAGTACATAGCAGAGTCTGTTATCTTTTTCCAGTACAAGTTAGTAAGACAATCAGTGAGCAGTCAATCAATCAACATTTATGGCTACAATGTAAAGGACTGTTACAACTGTACGATTCTTTTAGGGTGTCTTCTGCTCATTTTCATGCACCTTGCAAAACATTTCTGTTGTCTCCCCATTCTAACTATGCCAAGATTTAAATATGTTACTTTCTGCCAGTAGCCTCCTATTTCTCACTATGCAAAGATTTAAAGGTGTTTATATTGTCTGAAAGAGTTAAGCAATCAAATTTATACATGAGCAAAGATTCTCTTGATACTATGCAATTAACATTACCACGGTATCCAGTTCCTGTTTATGGAAAAAAAATTCATTATACACAAAAGTGCTGTCTCTATTCTTTATTAAGATAATTATTTTTGTGTCTGAAATATGAATTTGTTACCTAAGAAATTGAAAATAAAAGAATTTTATTACTCAAAATTTATTAATTGTTCAAATATTGCAGTAGATTTATCTTGGCAGAAAATCACAAGAATTTAACCAGAGAGTGTCATTTTCTCTACCTTATCATAGTGTTCTGAGAAAAGGTCAGATTCCTGCATTAATGCTGAATCAGGGCCGATACTGGTGTCAAAAAACTCACGAGATCTCTCCTCCCGAGATTTGATTTCTGAAAAAAAAAATTAATCTTGTCATAGACAACTGATAATATTAGTGTTGTCAAATCGGACAATTTTTAGTAACCGGTTACTCGCTTACTTTTCTGATCGAGTAACCAGTTACACACGATATCTACTAAATAAATTTAATCTCAAACACCCCGTAATCGTTGGCTGTTTTGCACTTTAAATATTGCTGGTTTCACAGTTAAATGTCACTCTGAGGTGGTTAAGCATATGAATCATCCCATCCATGTATGTTAATTCCATTTCACATAATTAACACCTCACAGATTTATATTCAGCCATTCTTTTAAAAATATTTCCATGCTTTCAATGCATGTGGCGGCATCTTCCTTAATCTTGTACTCTGGACTACCACAGGTGTATGTAAGGTTATTATAATTAAATCAAGCCTTCAAAACTTGTATACCCCTTCGCAATCAAAGCCATCAATTAGATAAACTGTGAAATACTAATCAAAACAAATCGATTGCATTTGTAAAACGCTAGGTCTTACTAGACTAGACTAACATTAAATAAGGGTAAATAAAATGGGGACATTATAAATAAAAATACATTATTCCTAGTGATTTATTCTATAAAATTCAATATATCTGAGTAACCGAGTAACAGTTTTACTAACCGATACTCGCATCTTTCACAATTAACCGTTTAACCGGGTACTCGTTGACAACACTAGATAATATCTAACTAAATGTCAAAAAAAAATCACAAATGTACCAATATATTTACAGTAAAATTCTGACAGTCACTGTACATGTACGTACAATTATCTATTAAAATACAGTCAAACCTAGTTATCCTGAACTCCATGGGACCGAGGAAAAACTTCGATATATCCGATGATTCGAGATATCGAGGGTAAAATACATAAAGAATAAAAAGTTGGGACTTCCATATTACTTCGACATATCCATGGTATACAGATATCATTGTTCGAGATACCGAAGTTCAACTGTAGTAATAAAATAACAGAATTTCTCATCTTGAAAAATGTTAAACAAAGTTTAAAAATTCAAATTTCCAACTGTACTACAAAGATTTTGATCCAATGATACAGTTATTTATTAAAACTAATGGTAAGACCACCAAAGTTATCTTTAATTTGTTTCTCAGGCACTGCTGCATTAGGTAAAAGAAACTTCTGCATTGATCAATTTTATTCAAATATTGAGGAGAAATTGTTGTCCATTTTTCAAGTTGATAAAGAAAATTACTTCCCATTTTTACCCACACTTCTATTAGATGCTTAAAGTATATCTTGGTATTACAATATTTTATCATAAACTCCTCATGAAAAATGTTTTGAAAAAACTTTCTATAGGTTACTGAGCATCAAATGAAGTCCAAACAAGAAAAAGGTGAAATAACTCTTGCTTTAAAAAAACACACCAGCCTATTACCATTTACATTTTGAATTTTCTGGCTTAAGAAACTAAGAATAATTTTTTTGACATAAGGAAAAATTAACACTTTTATAATAATACATGTACTGTAGTTACGAGAATTGGACAATATTTTTTCTGATGTATTACAGCCATGACCTCCCCTCCAACTTTTTAAATTAAAAAAAAAAACAACATATTTTGGCTTTCCAGAAAACCTGAAATGTCATCTATTTGGCTTCATTGATGTCACAAACATTATTTTCTCAGCTATTACAGGCAGTAGTATTGCTTTTGAAAAAAAGGGGGGGGGGGAAGACAGAAAAAAAAAATCGACGACTTATCTGAAGAATCTTTGACAAGGGGAAAAAAGGGGCTATCCAAACTCAGCATTTTCATTTCTTGGAAGGAGGGATTACAACTTTTCCGACAAACATATTTCATATCATAATACATTCCCATGGGATGATTTGACGTACCATACTGCAACAAAAGGTGGAAGAGGGGTCAAGGGTGCGCCTTTTTCAATGTTTGGGGAAAAAAGTGGAAGGGGCGGCCTTCCTGGTGCTACGTGCCTGTATTATTTTACCTGTTGTAAATATGCTTTATTCATTTAAAATATATTTTGTATAATCACTATAATGTCTGTAACAAGAGGCCCATGGGCCACATTGCTCACCTGATACATTGGCTTGGCAAAAGCACAAATCAGTTCAGTATTGAAAAGATAACGGGGGGGGGGGGGGGGGGGGGGGGGCTTGAATTTTAAACTACCTGATGATGCTTCCATGTCAATATAACAAATGGCTTTGTTGTACTTGAGAAGATTTTTTAAAAAATTTCCCATATATTCCTTTGTAAAAATTTGATCCCCCATTGTGGCTCCTCCCTATCCCAGGGGTCATCATTTGAACAAACTTGAATCTGCACTACCTGAGGATGCTTCCATATCAATATGACTAAACATAGCTTTTCTGTTTTTGAGAAGAAATATTTTTCCTATATGTTCTTATGTAAAATTTTTGATCCTGCATTGTGGCCTGACCTTATCCCAGGGGGTCATCATTTTAACAAACTTGAATCTACACTACCTGAGGATGCTTCCATATCAAAATGACTAATCATGGCTTTGCAGTTCTTCAGAAGAAGAAATTTTCCTATATATTTCTATTTAAGACTTTGATCCTCCATTGTGGCCCCACCCTACCCCCGGGGTCATGATTTGATCAAAATAGAATCTACATTACCTGAGGATGCTTCCATATAAATATGATCAATCAGAGCTTTGCTGTTTCTGAGAAGAGGATTTTTAAAGATTTTTCCTATATATTTCTACGTAAAACTTTGATAGTCCATTGTGGCCCTGCCCTACCCCCAGGGGTCATGATTTGAACAAACTTGAATCTACACTACCTGAGGATGCCTCCATATAAATATGACTCATCATGGCTCTGCTGTTCCTGAGAAGATTTTTTTAAGGTTTTTCCTACATATATCAATGTAAAACTTTGATCCTCCATTGTGGCCCCGCCCTACCCCCAGGGGTCATGATTTGAACAAATTTGAATCTACACTACCTGAGGATGCTTCCACATGAGTTTCATCTTTCCTGGCCCTCTGGTTCTTGAGAAGAAGATTTTTAAAAGATGCTATTAATTTTTCACTAATTCTTTATTATCTCCCCTTGAAAGAGGGCGTGGCCCTTCATTTGAACAAACTTGAATCCCCTTCACCCAAGGATACTTTGTGGCAAGTTTGGTTGTAATTGGCCCAGTAGTTCTGAAGAAGAAGATGAAATTGTGAAAAGTTTACAACGACGACGACGACACCGACGACGACAGACAACGGACAAATTTTGATCAGAAAAGCTCACTTGAGCCTTCGGCTCAGGTGAGCTAAAAAAAATTCTAACCACTGAGAAATTCGTAAGAATTATTTAAAGTCATATATGGGTATTTTTTTTATAAGTTCAGAGTACCTTAATTTAAAAGATCTTTCTATTTGTTTTATTACTTTACATAAAAATAGGATTTTCCTGTAAATTACACAATATAAATCAATCACGTTTCAAAGATATTAGAAATTTAAAACAATAACTGATTTATTTACCGATTCAGCATTTAATAAACAGACACAGTTTTTTTTTTTTTTTTTTTTTTAAATCAATCTAACTATGGAATCATGAGGTTATTCAAGTTCAATATCGGTGAAAAATTTAATTTCAATGTAAATAACATATATCATGTTTAGCTACACTCAATGTTGTATTTTTATTTTTTAGCTCAGATACGCCACATATAGCTTTAACAATTATTCCGAAAGAAGATGGATAAAAAAACTTTGTGTTCCTTTTGACTTTCGTTCTTAGCCGCCTACTACGGCAGCAAAGAAGTTTTAAAGTGCCAACTGAAATTAATCTGAACCTCAATTAATTCCGAAGACTTTCCTTATTTTCCTTACTCGTATCCTCTGAAGTGACTTGGCCATCGAGCCACTGGGATTTGATTGATTATCGAGCCACTGGGAATATCAAGGGAAAAACTGAGACACTCCTGCATCATGCCCTTCTGCTGCCCATGCAGATTCATGTTCTAACTCTATATTATGTATAATATAAGTACATGCACATGTATACGCTCCTGGGAAAAAAAATCATACATAGAAAGGTAATAAAATTGAAATGTTACCATTTAAAATTAAGTATTTACACACCGAAAAGAACCCCAATCTACCAACATCGATTTTATAGGCTGTTCCATGAGACACACATTTTACAATTTTGGCTTTATTTCAAGAATACGAGGAGTGAGTTTTTGACTTTTTCTCAATGACAGAAAACGCAAATTAGAATTGCATAAAGAAAATGATAACAGTTGCTTTGTTTATTAATTCTTAAAATCTGAGCCAGGTAAAGAAAATTGTATCTTTTCCTAAAACTTTTCTACATTTCTACTAAATTTCAATAAAAAAGAATATAGTGCACACATCCGAGAAAATACTCATAATGATTCTTTATGATCTTTATTCCAATGCCTGCAGCACTGAGTTACTTAAATCAGAGACATTTATGTTTCTGTCTAAATTGTGCTTTTAGGTAAAATTTCTTTCCTTCGAAATTTATTTATTTATTTATTTTTTTTGAATAAGTTCTGTTTTATTTTTTACATATACGGCAGTAATTATCGATTGACTAAAGTACACATAAAAGTAAAGTTTTTGCCATTGTATATATGCATTTAATGTGAGTTGTTATTGAAATGTTTTCACTGTTTTCTTTCATCAGTAAATCTTGGATCCACGCCTTGGCTTATACATTCAATATGCCATGTTTTGTGTATTTTGATCCCCGCGTGCTGACCATCGTTTTATGCAATAGCCTAGATACAATGTTTATGTGTATTTTGAAGACCCACCACCACCCAAGTGATCATACCTCTATTACCCTTAATGAACCCTGTGTAGTTTTACTTTAAGATGGACCATTTTGTTTAATAATAAGACAGACTTTGGTCAATTTTGTTTACATCTCTATATTTAGAAATCGTGTCATCATCAGGTCCCTTTGCCAGACCACCAGCTTATCAATGGCAGCTTACACTAGGACTTCACTTCCGGATTCAAACTTAATGTGTCATCTCCCGAGGGAGATTAAATTTAAACACAGAATAATGTGTTTTTTAAGTGAGAGAGAGAGAAAGAGAGACTTACTTTTTAAGTAGATAGACTGGCTTTTCCTGAAGTTAGTGGACATCTCCTGCAGTGATCGGACAAGAGATGATACAATGTTGGAGGACAGTCTTTTCTCCTGTTCTGTCCCATGAACACTCCGACTGCTGATCTGTAGAACCAATCTCTGACATCTTGTGAACATCTGGAAATTATCTTGTCATTTCAGAACTTGACTTGCAAATGAAACAGGATGTAAAACATTCTTCATGGTTTTCTCATATATGATCTTGACTTACTTGCGTGATTTCTCCTGTCATAATTTCTATTGTATGTTCTTCTTGTATACTATCATCAAGTGTTGGACGATTCAAATGTCTGTCATGAAGGGTGGCAAGCTCCTTCACTGAAAAATCAACAGTCATTTTTAAATAGTTGTACATGATTATGTAAAAAAATCTGTCTTTTCCTAGTTCTTGCAATCATTGCTGTACATTTATAATGTTGCTTTTATTTATCTCTCACTTTTCAACTTTCCTCATGTGAAAACCCAAATACAGTAAGATTTTTTAAAATTGTAAAGAGTCAAAGAGTCAATAGTCATGAACCTGAAAAAAAAAACTATTACATAATTTTTGATACATTAAATACAAGGCATAATAATTTAATCACTGGAAAACAGACAATTTTTCATTAGTCATCACAGCACAGCTACATCTACATAACATATAGTGAATTGTAAGACATCACAGACAAAATTTCAAATACATTTAAAACAAGAGGCCCATGGGCCACATCGCTCACCTGAGCACACTGGCTAGACTAAGGCACAAATCAGTTCAGTAATGAACGGGGGGGGGGGGGGGCTTGAATTTTAAACTACCTGATGATGCTTTCATGTCAATATAACAAATGAATTTGTTGTACTTGAGAAGATTTTAAAAAAATTTTCCCATTTATTCCTTTGTAAAAATTTGATCCCCCATTGTAGCTCCTCCCCATCTCAGGGGTCATCATTTGAACAAACTTGAATCTACATTACCCGAGGATGCTTCAATATCAATAAGACTAACATAGCTTTTCTGTTCTTGAGAAGAAATTTTTTTTTCTATATGTTCTTATGTAAAACTTTCGATCCCCCATTGGGCCCCACCCTACCCCCGGGGGTCATCATTTGAACAAAATTGAATCTACACTACCTGAGGATGCTTCCATATAAATTTGACTCATCATGGCTTTGCTGTTCTTGAGAAGAAGATTTTTCCTATATATTTCTATGTAAAACTTTGATCCTTCATTGTGGCCCCGCCCTACCCCCGGGAGCCATGATTTGAACAAAATTGAATCTACACTTCTTGAGGATGCTTCGATATAAATATGACTCTTCATGGTTTTACTGTTCTTGAAAAGAAGATTTTTGAAGATTTTTCCTATATATTTCTAAGTAAAATTTGGATCCTCCATTGTGGCCCTGCCCTACCCCCGGGGGTCATCATTTGAACAAACATGAATCTACACTACCTGAGGATGCTTCCGTATAAATATGACTCTTCATGGCTTTACTGTTCTTGAGAAGAAGATTTTTAAAGATTTTTCCTATATATTTCTATGTAAAATTTGGATCCTCCATTGTGGCCCCGCCCTACCCCCAGGGGTCATGATTTGAACAAAATTGAATCTACACTTCCTGAGGATGCTTCCATATAAATATGACTCTTCATGGCTTCACTGTTCTTGAAAAGAAGATTTTTAAAGATTTTTCCTATATAATTCTAAGTAAAATTTGGATCCTCCATTGTGGCCCCGCCCTACCCCCGGGGGTCATCATTTGAACAAACTTGAATCTACACTACCTGAGGATGCTTCCATATAAATATGACTCTTCATGGCTTTACTGTTCTTGAGAAGAAGATTTTTAAAGATTTTTCCTATATATTTCTATGTAAAATTTGGATCCTCCATTGTGGCCCCGCCCTACCCCCAGGGGTCATGATTTGAACAAAATTGAATCTACACTTCCTGAGGATGCTTCCATATAAATATGACTCTTCATGGCTTTACTGTTCTTGAGAAGAAGATTTTTAAAGATTTTTCCTATATATTTCTATGTAAAACTTTGATCCTCCATTTTGGCCCCGCCCTACCCCCGGGGGTCATCATTTGAACAAATTTGAATCTACACTTCCTGAGGATGCTTCCATATAAATATGGCTCTTCATGGCTTTACTGTTCTTGAGAAGAAGATTTTTAAAGATTTTTCCTATATATTTCTATGTAAAACTTTGATCCTCCATTGTGGCCCCGCCCTACCCCCGGGGGTCATGATTTGAACAAACTTGAATCTACACTGCCTGAGGATGCTTCCATATAAATATGACTCTTCATGGCTTTACTGTTCTTGAGAAGAAGATTTTTAAAGATTTTTCCTATATATTTCTATGTAAAACTTTGATCCTCCATTGTGGCCCCGCCCTACCCCCAGGGGTCATGATTTGAACAAACTTGAATCTACACTACCTGGGGATGCTTCCGTATAAATATGACTCTTCATGGCTTTACTGTTCTTGAGAAGAAGATTTTTAAATATTTTTCCTATATATTTCTATGTAAAACTTTGATCCTCCATTGTGGCCCCGCCCTACCCCCGGGGGTCATGATTTGAACAAACTTGAATCTACACTACCTGGGGATGCTTCCATATGAGTTTCATCTTTCCTGGCCCTGTGGTTCTGGAGAAGAAGATTTTTTAAAGATGCTATTCATTTTTCACTAATTCTTAATTATCTCCCCTTGAAAGAAGGCGTGGCCCTTCATTTGAACAAACTTGAATCCCCTTCACCCAAGGATGCTTTGTGGCAAGTTTGGTTGAAATTGGCCCAGTGGTTCTGGAGAAGAAGTCGAAAATGTGAAAAGTTTACAGACAGACGGACAGACGGACAGACGGACAGACGGACTACAGACAAAATGTGATCAGAAAAGCTCACTTGAGCTTTCAGCTCAGGTGAGCTAAAAAAAAATCATCAGACACTTAAATGATTTCAGTACATTGAGCTAAATCTTTAATCTCCTAGTAAAATCATTTTGAAGAAAAATTTTCCTTATATTTCTTATATAATATATATAGCCTGATCTGATAAATTCTCACTTTTTTGTTTGATTCTTGACATTTCAAACTGAACTTCTTCCACACCATCCACCCTACAATTCAAAAGTTACCACTAAATAAAGTAACCCAACATTACAAAAGTTACTACTGAATAACAGTAACCCTACAATAAAAAGTTACCACTGAATAACAGTAACAAACAAGTTATATCAGCAGAAAATATTAAACAATTCCATAAACAACATAGTTATTAGTATGTTACTGTTAAACATCAGTCTTTTATTTTCGTGATATTTCAAGTCTGTCAATTAAAGGAATTCTTGAATAAGCTTTCATGGTCTTCTTGAATTTTTGCCGACTAAAATCTTCTTATAGCCATTTTATGTAAAACTCTATACTATGTACAGAGAAATACTGACCATTCTGGAGACAGTCTACCAGACTTAGTACTGGCTATTCTTAACTTACCATTCTGGAGGCAGTCTACCAGACTTGTGCTGACTATTCCTTGCTTACATGTATCATTCTGGATCAGTCTAGCAGACTTGGTTCTGGCTATTTCTAACTTACCTAATACCATAGTCTAGCAGACTCGGTACTGGCTATTCCTAACTTACCATTCTGGAGGCAGTCTAGCAGACTTGGTACTAGCTATTCCTAACTCTGGATCAACATGACAACTGGAAACCAAGGCCATTCTGTCATCAGCAAGCTGAAATCAGGATGATTTGTCTGCCAATCAATGTGTAAAGCATAAAAGAAAAAAAAAAGTTCAGTGCAAATCCAACCCTTTACTGGAATATCACAAATTTTAGCCATACCATGTGTCATTTTTCTAATCTACTCCTTTCAAAAATTTCATCTCTATTTGGTCCAAAGATCAAGACTTGAACAAAGGACAAGATAGGCTTCAAGACTTGAACAAAGGACAAGATAGGCTAAGATCTTTTTTGGCCCCTGGTTTGTGGAGTCTCTAAGAATGATGCAACAGTTCATCATTAAAAACCTGCTGTCATCCTTAGTATTGATTCTATGTTATGGGGTACACAAAGGTCACAGGAAGGTAAAAAATATGTCAATTTTTGAATTTTTTTCATTTTTATGCAAATTTTTATAAATTTTATAGCACATTTTGTTTCAGAAAGCAGAGAATACAAGCTTGCATATATATACCAAACTTCATATATTTCATGCACAAGTATTAGATGCACCTTGTGTATAAAAATCTCAGATAGGCAAGCTTGTGCTCTGTTTCTCGAACTTAGGAGTATCTCAAATTTTGACGAAATTCAATCATTCAGCATTGAGGAAATTCAATAAAATGTCATACTTTGGCACCCTGAAAGCTAAAACTAGTGCTGGTTTTAAAACGAGCAACCATTTAAAGTTCTTAACTGCAAACTATGATCACACTTTTAACTGTGATTTGATTTTAACATTAAATAAGGGGTCAAATTTAATTATTACCATATCTTGTCCTTTGAATCTACTTCACATAATTATGATGACATTTTCATAATTTGACAATTTCCAACTGCATTTTTGGAAGTATATTTTTAAAAAATTCCATTATCATAATACCATATTAATATACCCTCCACCCACTCTCCCATTTGTTTTTACTTACACTCTTCATGCTGATAATGACTGCATATAACTTTGACAAAATCTATTTCTATGGCAAACTTTTTACATCTAATACATGTACATCATAATCATGATGATACATATAATGGAAAAAAAATCTTCAATAAAAAATTCATAATTTCAATTACTTCAGAGAATGATGTGGTTATTTGTAATCAATTAAACCAGAGACATAAACAGGTCTGGCACAATCTCTTGATTTAGATATGTAGCTTGAATTAGCTTTATAGCTTGATTTAGCTATTCAAAAAAAACTATGATTCGGCTATTTAACTTGAGATAGCTATACAGACAGATGTAGGTATCAAAAATAGCCTGATTTATCTTTTTTATCATAACAGACATACTTTTAATTTTTTCTTAAATGTGTATTTTTTCAGCATGTGAGAAAACCTCCACTTTGGTGCATGCAGTGATAATTTTCAACAATGAATGTTTATTGTTCTGAAAACAAATGCACAAAAAATTGTTTATCAAACTGTCTCCTTCTTTGCCTTTGTACTCAACATGCTCAAAGGTATAAAAATTTTGGGGCTATATAAAGCAATTGATTTGTGACCACACAGTTACTTCTTGAATGAGATTATAAAACAGGTCAAATCTGGTCAACAAGATAATTGATAACTAATAATCCAGCACAGTGTGTAGTAATCATACTTATCCATGCCTCACTGCACACAAGATGTATACATTTACACAAACAATGAAAAACATCTTTTGCTAAAATGTGTTCAGAAAAGTTTAAAGTATTCTTTTATTTGGATTGCTTTTTTCATAGTCCTTATAGCTCTATAGTACAAATATGCCGTACAGTCATTTTACCAGTAACGAATCAGTTTGTTGTTACGTCTTGCATGCAACCTACATGGTTGAAGTTCCAAATGTTCTTGGTTGTTGTTTAATTTGTATTTCTATGCTTTTCAAATAAGTGTACAGTCTGTACCAAAATTCCCAATATATGAATGTTACAGGCACAGAAATGTCAATTACAACACCCCCTATTTTCCTAGTTTAGAATCGATTTTTCAGTATCGAATCAAGCTCCCTTTACTCTTGCTGACCCAATAGACAAAATCAGCGGATCGAAATTATTGTTGAAATATGCCTTTAAGAAAATTCTACATAAAGTATATAAACATTACTTGTTGATTTAAATGATTTTTTTTGCTAAAACTAAACAGTATGAAACATTTTGCATTTTGTGATAAACTTTAAGCGATCAATATGCTTTATTAAAATTAAATCGGCCATCTCTGAGACATAATTTTCATGGAATACCTTTGCTAGTAATTTTTTTTGGTAGTATTTTCACTTCTGTCAGTTTTTCGTGTTTTTTGCATCCCATAAAATGACATTTTTCGAACTTCGGTAATTCATGATTCGAAACTAAGAAAATGACACGTGGTTAGTTTGGATGTTATAATTTCATTTAAAAATCAATTATTGTGTATTTTAATATTTTAACTTGTCACAATTATCCTAAATATTGATAACATACTCAGTCTGGGTCAACAACACACTGAAAAATTTTATTTAGACGCATTTGTTCCCACACTTTCGTTTTCTATGACTTGCATTTGCGCCTGTTCAAATCTGGGTCATTGTTTCAAATTGTTGAAATTAATCATGTAGATGTTACAAAGACACAACACGGGAGTAGAATACTCATCCTTTTATTCTATTTACCTAGTAAGAAATTTTTAAACCCGTCACTATGTTTTTCAAGAATAATTAAATAAAAAATTGGCAAATATTCGTTACCGGTTGTATGTTCGTTCGCCCTAAAACTTGTTCGCCCTGATTCTCGTTCGCCCAGAGTCCGTTCGCCCTAAAACTTGTTCGCCCAGGGTTCGTTCGCCCTATTTATATTGCAGAAAGTTGAATAATGAACCAATGGATTTTTTTCGATAGTAGTTTGATGAATTTTCATCTTCCTTCTTCCTATATATCATTTTTTAGATCAAAGGTCTCATATCTTCAAAGGTAAAACCTTGCTTATCCGCTGCTCAGCTCCATAATGGGCCTATTAACGTCTCAGTCCTTTAATTGTTATCAAAACATACCGCGGATTGTTAAAAAAACACGGATATGATCCCCGAAATTGCAGTGACATTATTAAGTATAATTCAACCAATTAAGCATGTATTAAGGAATCACTGTCTAGTTAGTAGAGTATGCCAGGGCATCAACGATAGTTGGAAACGTGGGATAATTTGCATAACGGGCGAAGCCCGTTATGCATAAATTATCTCACGTTTCCAACTATCGTTGATGTCCCTGGCATACTCTACTAACTAGACAGTGATTCCTTATATTTCCATTTCATTTTGAAATAAAAATGTAAATTTAGATTTTAAAAATGTAGACTAATAGATTTAAATTACATGAGGCCTCACATGTCAATTTCAATAGTCCCCGCCCACTGACGTCAAACACAAAGACAGCCGCACGAGAATTACATGCATATTAGGCCTCCTTAGAGTCTGACACAGACAGCGCACGAGAATTACATGCATATTAGGCCTTCTTAGCTACTGACCTTTCGCTTGGCAAAATTTGCATTCCTTTAGAATGATCAAGAAATCAACTCTCCTAACTTTCAAAGAGTTATCACAGAGAAAACAAATAGAAATGGAAATATGTATATATATATGAGGGCGAACGAGATAAAGGGCGAACGAGAAATAGGGCGAACGGACACTGCGCGAACGGACTCATGCGAACAGGTAGATAGGGCGAACGGACCCGATACCTTCGTTACCGGTAAAACGACTGTACCTGTTAAATAGGTCTTTGTCTCTGATTAAACTAAAGACTTTTATAGAGGCCTCTGATTATACTTAAGTACTTGTCAGATGTAAAAGCATTTTCCAAAGAAACTACTTCAATGAATATAAAGATCTTTTCCGAAATCAATACAGCCACTGGGTGAGTTATACAAACCTGTTCAGAAAACATGTTTCTGCTTTGAAGCGCATTGTTACGCATCAAAATAAACACTTCTGTTAAACTTCTGGTGGCCATTTTGAGGTGATATAAATTTTCTCTCCCTAAAACGTTATCAAATTTTGCCGATAATGACCATCATGTTGTTGTTTTCTGAAGATTGGAGTTTCCCATCTTCGTGTCCACAACCGGAAATGGAGACATCATTTCAGTCGTACAACAAATGTTTCGGCATCGATAACAGCAGGCGCTTCCTATCGATATACTTGTCAATATTTCTCTGAAAGACCCTCAGATTTAATTTTGTGGTGAAATCAATCTCTTTTGTACAATCACGTGACGGTGTGATCCGACTTTCCGGATCACCACACTGTGGTTTTCTGAATCCATATCACCCCTCTGTGAAATTGATGACGTAGTACACAGAAACATGACGTTATTTTTCTTGCGCATCAAAAAGTCCCTTGACACAATGCTTTGTTTAACATTAATGGAAAAATATTAAATAATTGATCTCAATTTTTTTTTTAAAACTATATCTTGCTAGTTGTAAGGGGGTATATAATAAATTTATCATTATAACAGCACATGTAACTTGATCCGAAGAGCCGTATCACGTCTCGTTGACAGGCGCGGATCATCAGGTCAAACTCGACGCTTCGCGTCTCGTTTGATCTGATGATCCGCGCCTGTCAACTCGACGTGATACGGCTCTTCGGATCAAGTTACTGTTATAATAATATATATTGATCAGTTATTTGTTTGTTTCGCCGCCGAGCCATATTATACATTTACAGGAAAACTTACAGTTTGGAAACTGCAATTTGAAAGCTATCTAAAACCAGTTCGAACTACATGTATTTAATTCTAAATGTAATCACTCGTCCTTTTATAATATCCACAGATATCTACATATGTATTAAGGAACGAAAATACATGTAATTTGTAACAATGCTGTCTCACATTAGTTTGATGTATGTTGAGATTACGTACGTCTAATGCCATCCTCAGAACAGCTGAGGTCCTAAGTTCACTTAACGTCAGGGGGTTCTGAGTCCACTCTGAAGGAATTCTGAGTTCACTCTGAAGGAATTCTGAGTTCACTCTGAAGGAGTTCTGAGTCCACCCTAACGTCAGGGGTTCTGAGTCTGCTCTAACGTCAGGGGTTTTGAGTTCACGTACTCTAACGTACTTCAGGGATTTTGAGTCGGGCTCTGAGTCTAACGTCAGGGGTTCTGAGACTAATGTCAGGGGTTCTGAGTCCACTCTTACGTCAGAGGTTCTGATTCTACTCTAACGTCAGGTGTTCTTAGCCAACTCAAACGTCAGGGGTTCTTGTCTACTCTAACGTCTGGGGTTCCGAATTCACTCTAACGTTAGGGGGTTCTGAATCAATCTAACGTCAGGGGTTCTTAGAACTCCACTCTGACGTCAAGGGTCCTAAGTCCACTCTTAGTTACATCGGGTGTTCTGTGTCCACTCTAACGTCAGGTGTCCTAAGTCCACTCTAACGTCAGGTGTTCTCAGTCCACTCTGGGTCCTCAGTCACTCATAGCCGGTTGGGGTTCTGAGCTGCTCTTGTGTCAGGGGTCTGAAGTCCACTCTAATGTCAGGGGGTCCGAACTCCACTCGAGGTCATGGTCCAAGGAAGGCCACGAGTGGACCCCTGACCCCTGATTTTGTGAGTGTGGTCTAATGCAAATAAAGCTAATCATATCCTTGAAATTTTAACAGAATATACAGCAGTAAATTTTTAACACTTTATTACCACCTTCTCCCCTTATATGTAAACTCAGCAATATAAATTATGTGTTTATCCAGTTCAAAACATACAAATTAACATTGAAAGTCAATATAAAAAGTGTATAGAAAGTGTATAGCCAGCTTTGTAGAAAATGATCTGATTGCTTCTCTGGGAACTGAACATGATTCAAGATCGCCGAGACTAGGGCTGCTATATACTATAGTTTAAAAAGTGAATTAAAGAAACCGTTGTTCCTCACCTGATATTTAAAAATTGCTTTTCTCTTTCAGAGAAATATAAATACAATGTACACAAAAGGTCGACAAATATTTTTACTTTACAATTTAAAGGAAACAAATACTCATCAACACATATAAACAATATCTTTAAGCAAAGAGCCACTTCAAATCAAAACATATGAAAACATATCAAGTATAATGCTGATCCAATTTACGACAGCCACCTTCTTACAGCCAACTGCTTACTGCTCTCGCCAATTGCTTACTGCCAGCTGCCCACTGCCAAGTGCTTATGTATGACATTGCCTATTTTGTTATCTTTGATATGCATGCTTAAATAACCCCTATGATAGTAACAATAAATGAAATGTATGGAAATAACGAACATTATTATACAGTCTATTTATAGTCCCTATATAATCTATACAAACGCAAACAGTTCATAACACTACTTATTACATTTTCAACAGTGAAATACTGTGATTTATTTATTGAATAAAAGTGATATTCTCTCACAGTGTGAAAGGATACCAAAATGATATTCTCTCACAGTGTGAAAGGATATCAAAGTAAGTAAAAAATAATTTCTGACCTGTCATAAGATAGAAATAGTAACTAAACATCTTGATAGAGCTAAAACTGCAATTTTCTTCCCAAATATGTTGCTAAAATCCATGCTATGTAATGTTTTCAATCTCACAACTGCTAAGCTATGACGTCTCAACTGCTCAACTATGACGTCACAGCCTATCTATGACACTGGGTTAAGAAAAGACAGAGGCAAAGGGAAAATCAAAGAAAATGTAATAAACAGAAAATTCAATGTTTTGTAGATGAATATAGAATTTATTTCACTCGTGAGACAGGATTTTTTGATATTTTCACTCGTGCTTCGCACTCGTGAAAATATCAAAAAACCCTGTCCCACTCGTGAAATAAATTCCATATTCATCTACAAAACATTGAATATCCTCTATATATTCACTGGTTTTGAAGCCGTATTCACCGGAGGGTCGGTGCGCGTGCAGAGGCATTGTGACGTCACAATCAACACCTCAAACAACGTTGTAAACAATGGTTGCAGCAGCCGGAGCCAGCTGTGTATCTGAGCAGGAAAAACATTAGCCAAACCTATCGCAGGATTATTTTCTAAACATTACGATGCCTTACACAGTTACAAACAGCAAAAGGAAAACACGGAAGCTATAACTTGTAATCTGGACATTTTTTTTATTTTTCCACGACAGAAGTTCGTAAATGAAAGTGGTATCATCATGCAGCCTTCAATGTCTTATTTATTCAAATCCGGACTATACTAGTATAATAAAACAATTATGGACTCTTTCGGTGGTGAATATGGTTTGTTATTCACCAGAAAAATATCAATATTGACCGAGGCGAAGTATTCAAGCTCAAAAGTTCATTAAACAATAAACAATAATAACAAAAATTTGCAGATTCAGGAATTTTTGTCCCAAATTTCCTTACAAGCGAAATAATTCATAAGCTATTTTGATGGGTGATAGATTTAAGACCTGGAATATAATGTCAGAAAAAATCGGGGGGGGGGCTATGGGTTAGCTATATCTGAAGCGAAGTCACACCTAAGTACATGTAGGTGGGGAAGGGGGGGGGGGGGGTCACACGATAAACGAACAATCTTTAAGTAGAATCTTGGGTATCATTTGTTGATATACTAAGTACATGTCTGCTATACTACAGAAAAAAAATCATTAATACTTTTGCTTAGGATAAAATATCTTGTGATATTTTTTTGTGCTTCTTTTATTCAAATGCTATGCCATATTTCAAAAGGAATTTAACTCTATTAATTTTTTTTTTTTGGTGAATTTAATTTTCACATGTGTGTCTTATTTAAGGGAGCCGACTGGGGTTTTATTGTGTGAAAACTACTGTAGAGAAACTCTTTAATTTTATACCATATGTACCTTACATTGACTTCAGTATGCATGCCAAGTTTAGTGAAAATCTGGTTAAGTTTTAGGGACCATCTCAAAATACAGGTACATTTACTATAGGATTATATAGAAAAATACCATTTTTTCGCACTTCGGTGCAAATTATACAAATGCTACTATAGACTTTTTGCTCAGATTATATTATTTGGTGGGTAATACTATATTGTACATTTTATGCAAGAAACACAAAATTCTACCGTTTGGTTTCCAGAGGGGGCGTCTCAAAATGTCAAAATTCATGATATTTTCCTATTTTTACGGAGTACAACAAAACATGACAGATACCAGAGATTTACATAAAAAATAATAAATATGATTGTTAGATTCTCAATTTCCTATGTTTAAAATTTCAAGAGCATATATTTTATACTTTTTATTTTATGGAATAGTTAATGACCCGGCTTAAAGAACTTCGGTTATTCATAACGTCAAAAACACACTTCTACGACGTCTATCTACCCATCATTTGAAAAATCTTTTAAGAAATCAGTTAACTTTAAAACGTAATTAGATTTTTTAACTTGAGATTTCCCAAATTTGTTAATTTTTATAAATTATGTAAAAATAGTTGCTTTCAAAGAGAAAATACGCTTTATTTTACTATGCTGAGCGAAGTATTGCGCAATGAAAACCCCAGTCGGCCCCCTTAATGATGTCTGTGACCTTTTTTTGAGTTAAAAAAGTATGGCATTACTCTTGCTGTAATATTGATGTGGTAAATAAGTTATCTGGCAGCAAAACAAAAAGTTTTAAACATGTACAGAATTTGAAATTCCAGATACATGTATTAGACATACCAACAGTTCTGTCGTCTCTTACGACTTTTTGGACAGGTTATGTAAACGGAGGCAGACCTTAATATAATACCGTGGCTTGTGACGATGCATAAATATTTGCATCAATAATGATTATTTTTTCAAAAAAGAAATGTCTGTTGAAACTTTTTAGAACCACACATGCCTGAAAACTACACAAATTTTTGTCATAGGAGTTGTCCCCCTTTTTCAAATTTATGAGCAGCTAGTGGACAATGATGTGTCTCTATGTGGTGCCAAACTCCCCGAGCTTTCACAGGAAGCAAATCCTGTTTTCCAGACTTCTGCTATGTCAGTTAAGTCAGTTGGGTACTGGTATAGCTTAGATTTCAGGAGATGCGATTCAGAGCTTATATGGGCGCGGTAGTAATGTATCACAGGAGTTCGAGTGTTTCCGCTTCCTTTACGTTTGTTTGGTTTGGTAACGATATCTGTTGTTGGATCATGACATGTCCCGCTTTCTTTAACTTTGACGTTATAGGTTATATCACCAAATATAAGCTTTGGTATGGAAGGTTTTATGAAGTGGAACTTAAATGTAAACTCTGATGGAGAAGAAATATAAGACGGGGAACAAGTGCTCTCTATAGTTACAGCTTTGGTGCCTTTGTTTATCTTAAAACATTCTTTTGCCTGAAGAGTGTCACTGTTATCAGATTCCCATATGATGAATGTATCCTTTGAACTTTCTTTATACGATAGTTTGAAAATCTTATCGTCTTTATTTCTGATGTCATAGATACTAATTAAACGAATAAAATCAACTTGAGAACTCCCAGTGCTCGTGTCAAAGACTGGATGGTTTAGGTAAATACTGACATTATCAAAATATTTTTCTTCGTGGAATTTTCCTTCAAACGCCGTTTTTGGTAAATTAAATTTTATAGCACCATCCGGATGTCTCTCAAATTGTGTCAGCATAAAAACAGCAATCGACCCAGCTAATATACACATTAACCCAAACATTATGAACACCCTATACGCCACGTGACGCCGTGATTCTGCTGTTTGTTTTTTAGCTTCCTCTAGATTCTTTTTCGAACAATATCGAATCAGAGACACGATAATCCTTATAACAACTCCGATGATTAAAACAGATGCCTTGACGAGCTGGAAGTAACTAATGGCCTCCTCTCGACACAAAACAATCAAAACGTTAATGATAATCTGGGGGACATCCTCTACCCAGATTGTGATGGTTGAGGCTAGGTCAGAATCAACCCAAGGATTATCCCGGAAAATTTCCCACCAAAGATTTACCACCTCGAAAATAAAAGTCAGAGTTCCCAAAATGGAGAAAGCTAGTAAAGCGTACGTGAGCGCATCTTCCGGAGGTCCATACACAAGACCCTCCTCTGTGATGAACACATCACGGAATAGCAGCCAATCAGAGATGAGATCAGCACTGTCCAGAACTAAGACCACAAGGAATACAAACACTTTGAAGCACATCTTATTCTGAACCCGGACACAGCAGTGAATATCCTCCATTATTTCTTCCACCCTGTCCACAATATTGGGACGGTGCTTAGACTCAGCAGTTTTCACGGTTATTACTTTAGGTTTGTCCGTCTTCTTGTCGACTTTTTCCTTCGTCGGCGTTTTTGTTTCTTCTTTTTTCGGTATCTTTCCATTTTCTTGTTTTGTTTCGTTATTTTGAACCTCTGTCAACTCCATATTTGAATCGCCCACTTTTGACGACCGCCTTTTCTTATCCGCACTCATGATAACAGCCCTTTGAAAATTAAATTTACAATGTTTCCTTTATCTTCGGAAATTTGTAAAGATTTATAGAGTTATATCAAAAGCAGTATATCAATTTTTGACATACAGCGGGAAAAAATATTCAAACCATTGCCAAAAATGAGATGATTGTCTATTTTTATAGATTATCTTACTGATGAAATTATCAATTAAATTTGCAAAATTATTTTATAAATTTGCAAAATTATTATCAATTCATTTTACAATTCATAACAGTCTTTAAGAGGGAAGAAACTTACCGACGAGTACTTTTTAACACCTCAGAAAAAACAAATTGCTTTGTCTATCTTATCGAAACGTGCACAATTTCCAGGTAGACCCTTTTAATTTTTGACAGTGCACATGTCTAAATCAGGTTCCTGTCCATTCGGCCGGGTTTGATAGATCTACCTAATCTGGTCATATAGGAGACCCATATTAGGCAGATATCATTTGTTTTGACTCCAGTTGTAGTTGATAAGAGACGCAGGAATTTGTATTTGTACAATATTAGTAAACTGTCACTTCTTTATTGATTCGACACATTTTCCGATTCCAGTATACACAGAACATGCATTGAAATCATAACATTTCCTTATTTTTTTATGATAATCAACAAACCTTCTAGTCGGTAGGGCATAGTAAATAGAAATAATCTGCACGACAAAGAATAATCTATATATTTTACCCTGAATAATAGATAAAATTCAACGTGTAGAGTATTTAGTTCTTCGGTGATTTTAATTTTTTTCTCCTTATATATATATATATATATATATATATATATATATATATATATATATATGTAAAATACAAATATAGCCCATTCATGAGGTCGATCCATAGATATATAGACTTCGCAGAAAAGCATATCGACCGAATAAAAGGGCTACATTTGTTCAAGCTTCGACATTTAGCTTTTGCACCGGTCACAGTAGCCTAATTGTAAGACGCTCGCTTCGTGACCGCGGGTTCGATATTCGTTCGCCGCGCCGCGTCAAACCTAAGATGTTAAACATAGGTAGTGACTGTTCCTTCGCCAAGCGCCCGGCACAAGAAGTGAGTCACGGGTCTTTTGGATGAGAATTTAAAAACTGAGGTACCATGTCACGGTAGGCGTTTGTACGATAAAGAAACTTCACTGCTCAATGGCCCTGTGTGCCGAGTATGTCTAAATTTGTAGCCTTTCAGTGGCTTAACACGACATCTCTATATAAGTGAAAAATTCTCGAATGGAATGTTAAACAACATACAATCAATCAATCAATCTTGCTTTGTCCTTCAATTTGACATCTACTTTAAAATGTCAACGTTTTATCAATTTACGATATTCACATGTTGATTTGGTATATTCCATTAACCTCGAGAGATTCTGACACATCTGTTTCACATTTGGTTGTTTTACAATAGAAAGACACTCGTGGCAAACTAAGATTAAACTTAATGATAAACATGATGAGTTGTTTCTATTGTCTATTTCCTATATATGTATATGTAGTAATTTACGATTATAAACTCCATATGGTGTTTATGTCTCTGTTGATTGGGCAAGAGCATGTTCATTGTACGAACAAGCGAGGCAGGCTATTGGCAAATAAGTTGAAGAAACAATAACGAGAGTTTTAAGTCAACAATTCGCAAATTCAGTGGTCGATAAAATAACTTTGGCCAAAGTTTTTATTTATTTATTTATTCATTTGTTTGGTTTACGATTTTCTGTCTCAAAAATGCATTCGGTGGTCGAAAAATAAAAATAATTTAGGATTCAAGTTTTACCCAATTGCAAAAGCCATAATTACTGCATGTATACAGATTTACATGTGCATTGAGCTCTTGCGTTAGCCAGGAGTAATCTTACCACATCTCCCTTTTCCTTTGCTGCATCGGTAAGAATCATCTTGTAATACATAGAGTTCTGCGTAGGTTTCCTATATCATGAAATACATGGAGTTCTGTTTCTTGTATCATGTAATACAAGGAGTTCTGTGTATATTGTCTTATATCACGAATACATGGAGTTCTGTGTCTGTTTCCTATATCATGTGATACACGGAGTTCTGTGTATGTTGTCTTATATCATGTGATACATAGAGTTCTGTGTTTGAGGTTTGACTTTGTGAAGAGAATCGGACTTTAATGTACGATCTATCTATAACAGTGCGACATTTAACTCCGGACACGACATTTGTCCGGACTTTCGCCAACCACTTTTCCAAAGATATGTGGAAACCATTTATGTCATCTGATGGGATTTTTTAAAACTTAACACATGAACCAAAATTTACACCTGATTATCTTCTAGGTAAAAAGATATTACACCTGAAACCAAGAAATCCCATGGGATAATGGTGGGATTTTTTCTCCTAACCAATATCCCACCATTATTCTGTGGGAGAAAAAGGTATTCTGTGGGATTTTTTCTCCCATAGAAGTTTGAAAATCCCATGAATGCTTTATAATGGGACAAAATCTCCCATATACTTGTATATAGAAGATAATCTCCCATCTCTTTATAAATGTGGGATTTATCCCATATTCATTACAAAATAGAAAAAAATTCTCCCATGGGATAAAGAAACAACAGTTTTAAACCAAATAAAGAAACTATTGAACAGTTTAACTACTATTAATTATTTATTTTCATTTAAGTTATGTGTTTCCTAAACCATTTTTTTTTTTAATTTCTTAAAATTAACCAATTTTGGGGTAATGTTTAATTTTTTCAATGATTAAAGATCAAAAAATCAAAAGTGGTTTTATCTCTATAACTTTCAGTTTTTTTTTTTTTTTTTTTTTTTTTTTTTAAGTAAAAAGGCAATTTCCCTTGTATGTAGATTACCTTCTTTTATTCCTTGTATGTAAATTTTGAATGGGAAAAATAAAAAATGCAATTAAGGAAGAACAAATCTTTTTATGTTTATTTTCCTCCTAATCATTTAGGTTAATTTATTGCATAAGTGCCATTTGTCAAGCTTTACAACATGATCAGATCCATGCACGTTGTTAGATCTTTGCCTGTTTGCTGCACTAAACTGATAGGTTTCCAATTAAAAAATCACATGAAATTGGGTCGTATCAGTCACTCTGAGATTCTTAAGAGAGTTTTAAAACTTATTTAGATGCACAAACTGTAATAATTTACCTAATTTTTACTTTTAATTTTCTTTGTATGATCCTGATCATGCCTTGTTTTGTTCCAATGACAGCTGGAAATTATTTTACTCATAACGAACCCGATCTGACAAATGAACAGAAAATAATGTTGAAAAAAATTCAACCATCTTCATTATGCACATTTACTGGTAGTTTGCATTAAAAATATTTAACAACCTTTTCACTAATTTCAAAACTTTCTACCTACACCTACTAAACATATCAAGAATTTTTGACAGTTCATTGAACCCGTTCAAAAATAAACATGATGAAAGGGCATGGATCCAGAAATATTTGCGGTGGTACTCTACTCATTGTTTCATATCATCCAGTAGAAAACAAGTTTTCCTTAGTTCTGTTACTTCTTTAATAAAAGCACTCTGCTGATCTTTTACTTGTTATTTTTTGGTACATATAATAACCATGCACCATTGACATGTATTCAACTGATAATAGCCAAGTCACCTTAGGCCATTGCAAGTTTCTTCTTTGTTAAACGTCAGCATGCACCTTGTTTTGGACACCCCATAACACATAAAATAAGAGGTCCAGGCCACAGTTAGTTAATGCTCACTGTTAATACCCACGCGGATGCAAATATAGCAGAATGATATTGGGTACATGTATTAAACTTTTACCTCAGCAATCTACGTGTAATTTAAATAAGATGTTAGATCCGCACGCATACTCGCTAAACTGACTGTAGTGACTATGTGAGCGGATCTAACATCTAATTTTAACTAGATTGGTACTTAAGTGGCTTAAATTTATTCAACTTCTTTCAGGAAGATTTTCAATTTTCTTGTCATAAATGCATATTGTCAATTATTATGCTTCCTGTCAGTTTGTCTCTACATAACCCATACCCTACTATTCTTGCATAGTGTTCAAAGGATTTAAATAGCATAAGCATACTATGCCGAAATAGTGCACGACTTCATTTTCTGAAGAAAAACTGACTGCGCCCACACCTGGGAGCGAACTCACAACCCCGAGATTGTCATTCCGACGCGCTACCGATTACAACACAGATGCCGTTATAAATATCAATGTACTATAATATATATAAACTTAGTTTCAAATATTTTACACTTAAGTAGCTGCAGAACTGTAGCTCTCAGAAAAAATATATGTTGACAGACCAGAGAGCTACAGTGCCACCCATTGAAAAAACTGTATATTTATTGCGCACAAAAAAGTGCGCTCGGTTCTGAATTAATTCTTCGAAATTCTTACCTCAATTGAAAAAAAAGCTACATTTCAAAAAAGTCCTTACTCCTCTATAACTTTCGTAGTTTACACTTGTACTAAGTACGTTGGACCGAATTCTCGTGAAGACCAAAATGGCAGTATAAATAGGCAAAATTTTCAATGATTTCAATTTCAGGGCCAGGAGGGCTGTTAAAAACAATTATAAGGAATGTTTTATTGTGGAAACAGTGAAAGAATATGTTAGAAACACACGTTTAGTAATATTTTGAGATGACAGTTTTAAAAACACTGAGAAATAAATCGAGAAACAGTGCACAAAAAGTGCACAATAAATATACAGTTTTTTCTATGGGTGGCACTGTAGCTCTCCCGTCTGTCAATATATATTTTTTCAGAGAGCTACAGTTCTGCAGCTAACACTAACAAAATAATTCTTCTAAAATAGTTTCTTGCAATTGACCCCATCACTCAACTACTATTCTCTAAAACTATCTGTACATTATACCTAAAGCCTCCGGCTTGTGCACCATGTGTCAAACCCTGACTACTTTTTAAGAATAGTGCATGCAAAATACAACACTATTATATAAATATGCACACTTCATGAGTTCCCTAGTTCATTGAATAAAGGTACACATACCTTCATTTTACATTTAAGGACATACGCAAGATACCTTACCTACTGATAATTTTTCAAGATATTCTAAATTTAAACTTATAATACATGTACCATATAACATATTTTTAAACAAAAAATCAGCATGCATTTCCAGGGATTTTGAAAAGATATTAAAGTTTGAAAAATTTTGCATTATTCAAAGAAAAATGTACAAAAATTACAAAACATAAATTCCAGATTTTTTTTATCAAAATTGTTTTAGAAGAGATTTACAAATCCATATATAGACAATAAAAATATTGCACACAGGTCCTTCATTTAGTGGAACTCTTCAACTCCAGGGAAGAACCCAATAAAGTGCAAACTACGTTGCGTATGACCTTAAATGCCCGTTTATATAAGAGAAAAATAAATTAAAGAACTTGTTCTAATTAAAATAATGAAAAAAAAATCCTTATTTAAGCCTTTAAGTTTAATTTTTAATTAAGAAATTTGACAGATGAATAAGAAGAGTAATATACAATATAATACTTCTTAAATTAATTCTCTTGCTTCCATTCATTAGATATTCAATATTCGAGTCAACATTTTATACATGAATGAATTATCAAAAGTTTTGTCCTTAAAGTTTTCAATGGATCCACAGATCATGAGGTGATGTCTCCTTTTATGTGTATGTATCTGTGTACACTGAAAAAAAAAGAAAGTCGCTGTGTGATGAAAAGGATAAACCAGAAGTCTCTGATGAGACTGTAGCTCTCCTGGTCTATATGTATAACAAAGAAAAAGTAACACTTGGATTTGAAACTTTGCAACAGACAGCAATAAATAGAATTATGTATCTAAGTGTAGTCTACTTGTGTGCCACATTATATTGAAATCATACCAAAATTGTAGGTGGAGTAGCGTTTTAAAGGAATTTTACAGAAATTTCTATTTTTAGTAACCATGGCAGCACCGTTCATTGAAATGTACCTTAGTGCAGTCTAAGTTATATTGAAATCAGAATAAAACTGTAGGAGGAGTAGTGTTTTGAAAAATTACAAACAGATGGACAGCTAGACAGACAGACAACTAGACGCCATGGACAGACAGACAGACGGACAGCTAGACGGATGGATGAGGGACACCTTCCTATCCCATAAGCTCTTCTGGTCTCTGACCAGTAGAGCTAAAAAAAATATCAAATTTGATTTTTTTTCAATGTTAAAGAAATAAAACTGCAAAATTAAATTGTAAAAGGTTGGTTGCGTACTAATTATTCAGTTTTTGTTGTATGGTTTGAAAAATTTTATTATTCATTCTCTCTATTTTCACAAAGAATTACCTTTGCATTTCTTGTATCTACAAGGGGGACAAATCTTCAAGTGGTACATGTACACTATATGTCAGCTACTATACCTTCATTTTCTGTTAAAGAAAAAAAATAGAATAAATCATACAATACCAATTACATGTATAATAACAAAGCATGGATTAAATTTTTCACTAAAATTAGAAAATGGATTGAATATCGATCACTGAAATTTCTCGATCCAGCCAAAATGACTGACGCTAAAATTTACCCCTACTGAGGTCGAAGTATAAAAGTATAAATTATTTTTATCTATCAATATACCATAAATGAAACTTTGTGCATGTTCTGCATTCATTTACCGGTATCTGTATATAGTAGTTTTATGCCCTTGAGAATTTTTCATGATGTCATGCCATAATATTTCCATGTCTGTTTTTTTTTTCTCTGTGGAAACTCTTTGAAAGTTAGCGGAATTGATTTCTTGATAATTCTATCGGAATGTAAATTAGGCAGGTCGATAGGTCAGGAGCTAAGAAGGCCTAATATGCATGAAAATCTCGTGCGCACCTGTCTCTGTGTCTGACGCTAAGGAGGCTAAATATGCATGTAAATCTCGTGCGACTACCATTGTGTTTGACTTCAGTGGGTGAGGACTATTGAAATTGGCATGGGAGTCCTTGTGTAATTTAAATCTATGTCTACATTAACATTGCAGGTTATCCTGCAACATGCACGAGAATGCAGTCTTTATTTCTTAAACATCCAATATCCTATCAATTCTAATAAAAAATCATATTATTAGTAATAAAGCTAGAACTTTTTTTTATTTCATTTCCAATTAATAGAAAAAATATTTTTACAAATAAATATGTAAAATAAAAAAGTCCTAGCATTTTTGTCTTTTATAATTTACTTACACATAAGCATCTACATGATGTATATTTTTTCCCCTCAAAAGAACATGAACATAACTTAATAATGATATTCCTAAGTATGTATTCATGGTATAAAAAATGAGTTTAGCAGTATAAAGATTGATTTTTCACTCAAAGTTTTAAGACTGTTTTTCAGAGATTAAAAAAAAAACATTGATTATATCAATAATCATGTGGGTACATGTCCTATGTAAACTTCAGAGGATCAACCAATTTTCTAACAGAGAATTAGTAATTTGATATTTGGATACTTCCAAACAATATAAGTAGGAGTTTTGGGGGTTATTAATTATGTCCATCATGACATGTACTATAAGCACTGACCCCCCATATCTCAAAATTTATCTTGACACCAAAAAAAAAAAAAATAGTACTTGCAACACATGCAATGTTTGTTAATCCCTAGTACACTACAGTAGTAGGATACTTTTAACCATGTCTGAGAGAAGATAATTAATTTTCTAATCAGTAATGCTGATGACTGTGATCAAGATACTTATAAATTGTAACTTGCAAATTACAGACAAATTTAGACATGACAGTATAATTTTTTAAGTACAATCATCAGCTAGTGTACACATTGAGAATATTCGAACGAACGAATACTAGCCTACAACGTTGTCATTGAGGAAATTCGAACGAAAGAATAATATTCCGATGTGTATAATTTTCTGACGATTATTTACTTTGTTAACTTGTATAATGTACTACTGAATAACCCCATCGACTGCTAGCTCTGCAAACACTTTACAGTGACAGAAATTCATAAGATTGTTTCATCAGTTAACGAGGAATCAGGCTGATCTATAGATCTTTAGACTTCAAAAAAAAAAAAGAATCTATGAGCCATGTATTAACATGCTTTAAATGAAATAAATAACAAATTCAATAATTCTAGATCTACTTACAAAAATAGAGCAGGTCTTCGTCATAATTTTGTTTACAAACATCATGTGGAAATTCCAATATCCTCATAATCTTGTCGCCGTTTTTTTTTCTTTGGTTGGTATTGGGTAATTCTAGGAATATAATGCATCCGTCTGCACAGAATTTTTAAGAAGTGAATCCATAGATAGAATATTACTGCTTCTTTTTATTTATTGGTTTATCTTTTTTTAATTTAAACAATGCATAGTTCACGAGAAAACAAAGAAATGAAATAAATTATCAGGCCTATTTTTTTCAGATTTTTTTTGTTGTTGTTGTAAATACTGCCATGGGTAATAATGGTAATTAAAATGCCCAATACCAAAAATATTAACATTTTATATAAATGGGACATCATCATGATCATTGAGAACATGATAAGAAGGAGGAAGGGTAGTGGACGGGTGGGTAGTCTCTCTGTATCTCTAAAATAAAAATTAATGTTTCCCTTGAAAAGTCAAGAAAATTTTATTTGCATGGTCAGTGGGATATTCAGTACAAGTTTAAAAGTCCAGTCAGTACATAGCCTCAATAAAGCCCCTTCTTCTTCTTTTAATTCACGACATTTTGATATATTGTTAACTTTCTATGATGTTCAAAATTGTATCATTCACCAACCATCCTTCATGTGATAATCAATAGTAACCTATAAATTTTTGTCACTTCAAATCCCATTTTTGTGAAACGTAGAATGAAAAATCAAAAGCTATACGAGCATTCATTTTACTTTCATAAACATGATTCAAGTTTATATTTTCGAATTTTTTGACAAACGTTTGTTTGTATCATCTGTCCTTAAGGGGGGGGGGATGCAATTTTATATTAATTGTTTGCTATCAATTATGAACGATGTAAAATTGTTTGGATTTAATTTTTAAATTGAAAATGAAAAAAAAAATTATGACTTAATCCAAAGGTTTAGTAAAAGCATGGAGTTTGTTTTTCATGAATTTCTATTGTAGATTCATTTGTTAAATCGACTTGCTGTGTGTTAATATCCCTTGTGTATGTTTTGTTAGTTCCAAGCAAATTGTGACAGTTTTGCTACCTGGGGAAAACAAAAGAGTTAGACTCTTAAATGCCTCTAGGTATATACATACATGTATCATACCCTATGGAGATCTGGGGTGAAGATATTGGTTTCTTGGAAGTTAGCAAGGGGAGGGGGGGGGGGGTAGGTTTAACAGCAGACTTAAGTTGCTTTATTAGTATTCAAACATTTACTGCAAGATTAAGAAAAACAGGTAATACAACAGAAGTTGATTATTTTTCTGTGAAATCAAACTCAGATGACAAATATCAAAAAAAAAAAAAAAAAAAAAAAAAAAAAAAAAAAAAATCAGATTGAGCTTAACTTGGGATCGACACCCCCGTCCAAAAATATAGTCCCGTCCAAAGCTAAAGCGTTTAGAAGTCAGCAGAGTCAATATCTCGAAGTGGGTCTTGTGACGCATTTATGAATATGTCCTATTATTGTTTTTTATCGATAAAATAAAAATAAATCATTTATAAAATTATAGCTTTAACTATAGCTTAAAGAATATCTATGTCCGATCTAGGACACTATAGCATAATACGATACTCTTTACAGAGTTATGTCCCTTTCTAGAATGTAAGTTATAGATTTTAAATACTTATGGTCTTTACGTTTACGTGATTTATTTTTTTCATCTAAACAATAATAGCCAATGTAACTTTTATTTTAAGAAACTTTGGACGAAAAGGAATTTTTTTAAAAGTTTAGTAGAAAAAAATGACAATTTATAGATCCTTGATTTAAATTATAGTAAATAGTCAAAGCGGTCCCCTTAGGACTGTTGGTATATAAAGAAGATAATATGTCATTCTACTATATAACTTCGATCACCTTGTTTTAATGTTATCCTGTAGATCACATTCGCATTTAAAAATATCTTTCGTGGAAAACCAAACTGATTAAATTGTAAATAGTAAAAATGATTAAAAATATATAATTTGATATTTGAAAGTTAATGATGTACCAAATGTAAATTCCGTGTGAAAAGTATACACATATACTTAACTTTCCTATCAATAATCTTGTATTCAAAGTGTACAAACAGTACATTTCAGATACTAGATGCAGGACTTGTGAAATAAAACAAAGGGCTAATTGCAGCCATATGTCTGCCGATAAGGCCACTGTTGTTTAATTTCAAGTCTATTTCAGGTTTTTTTTTTTTTTTATATACATGTATTGAAATCTTACGAGATTGTACAAACTTAGCACTGCACATCAACACCAAATACAGAGTAAGAGTGGAAAGCTAACGATTCACACATTTTATCGTTATTCAGTAAAACAAAAAATAAAATTAAAACAATTTTAAAAAATCAAGCAGAAGAAATGTTGCCCCCATATGCAGACGTCTCTTTTACGCTACGAATATTATGCAACAAAATTATAAAAGTTGTATGCTTCTATAAATTCTTCATCAGTTGAGCCCACCTCCTTACATGTACCCCACCCCATCTCAAAAGAGTACTGAAATTGCTTCCAAAGGCTTGATTGTATTTCAGTATCTTTGATTTGCTGAAGAATTTTCAAGAGATCTAGAGTAATTTATTGATTCTGGAAAATCTTATAATAATGTTGTAAAAGAGTGATCAAATTTGAAATCATTGAATGGATTCCAATTTCACACCTTTGAAAATATATTGTAAAATTTAGCCTGAAGGGAATATTCTCACACCTTTTTTTTCTCCCAGAACTTCAATGTAAACAGTGATATACACATATATTCAACAATTCATCTCCACACCGACTGATGATGACTCGAGCCATTTCCTGTTTATTATCAATTTGTGTATATACTTTGTTTTGGAGTACCTACTCTAAAAATTATTTTAAAACATTTTCCAAGAAAAAAACAACAACATTTTAAAGTGTTGATTAATGGACATACAAAAATATGTATAGTTATTAATAGTTTTTTTTTTTTACTGCAAAACAATGAAGATGACAATGGCTAATAATTAGTAAATATAGTTAACCTTGTTAATTAAGTTTAGGTAACAACATGTTGGACTAATTATGTTGTTAGTGCTATTATCACATGAAAACAGTTATTGGTATCTGTTTCAAAAAAAAAAAAACAAAAAAAAATTCAAAATACATGTATTTGAATGTACACATGAGGCTTCATGGTTTGCTCATTCAAAGATCTGTTGCAACTCATTTTCATAATTAAAAACCATCATTTATTCAACATTTTATTTTTTTCTTATTTAACAGATTAAAAATATATATTCATAAAATATACTTTTCTAACATTTCAATTTAATTTTACCAATTTATATATATGCATACATATAATATGACCTTTCCTATTACAATGCATTCAGTACTGTCTTTTATGGTGCAGATTACAATCACTTACAGAATTTAGACTCAATTTACCAGAAATTGTATCTTTCATTTCATAACTAATTGTTTGGGAAATTTAATGATAATAATAAGTGTATAAATTAAATGAAGAATATCTAACTGTGCCATATTTCATCGTAAGTTTTTGTATGAAGAAAAACTATATAGGTATACATCTCAGCTCTTTGATTCATTCCTTGAAAAAATTATCAATATAATTACAATCCTTTAAATTTAAAAATGACCCAAAATTTAAAGTTATACTGATATAGAAAAGAGTAGAAATTCTGATATTGTAAAAATTAAGACTTCAATTTTCGTAGGGAACATTTGCCATGTTAATTAAACTCACCTAATCATACTGGTGTGTTCTCTTAAATGGCTATATATAACTTTTTTTATTTCTCAATGAAATTTTGCCAATTTGGAATTATTTTGCTTGCAATAGCATGTACTTTCTACATGTAAAGTGATAAATTATAAGAGGACTAAAATTTTCATATGGAGAATCCATCATCATGTCATATATATTACTCGTTAATCATACTAGTCTGGTGTGTTCTCTTGAATGGCCATAACTTTTTTATTTCTGAATGAAATTTTGCCAATTTGATATTATTTTGCTTGCAATAGCATGTACTTTCTAAATATAAAATGATAAATTGTAAAAGGACTGACATTTTCATAGGAAGAATCCATCATCATATTATACTCTGTCAATCGTACTGGTATGTTCTCTTGAATGGCCATAACTTTTTTATTTCTGAATGAAATTTTGCCAGTTTGATATTATTTTGCTTGCAATAGCATGTACTTTCTAAATGTCAAATGATAAATTGTAAGAGGACTGAAATTTTCATAGGGAGAATCCATCATCATATTATACTCTGTCAATCGTACTGATGTGTTCTCTTGAATGGCCATAACTTTTTTATTTCTGAATGAAATTTTGCCAATTTGATATTATTTTGCTTGCAATAGCATGTACTTTCTAAATGTCAAATGATAAATTGTAAAAGGACTGAAATTTTCATAGGGAGAATCCATCATCATATTATACTCTGTCAATCGTACTGGTGTGTTCTCTTGAATGGCCATAACTTTTTTATTTCTCAATGAAATTTTGCCAATTTGATATTATTTTGCTTGCAATAGCATGTACTTTCTAAATGTCAAATGATAAATTGTAAGAGGACTGAAATTTTCATAGGGAGAATCCATCATCATATTATACTTTGTCAATCGTACTGGTGTGTTCTCTTGAATGGCCATAACTTTTTTATTTCTCAATGAAATTTTGCCAATTTGATATTATTTTGCTTGCAATAGCATGTACTTTCTAAATGTCAAATGATAAATTGTAAGAGGACTGAAATTTTCATAGGGAGAATCCATCATCATATTATACTCTGTCAATCGTACTGGTGTGTTCTCTTGAATGGCCATAACTTTTTTTATTTCTGAATGAAATTTTGCCAATTTGATATTATTTTGCTTGCAATAGCATGTACTTTCTAAATGTCAATTGATAAATTGTAAGAGGACTGAAATTTTCATAGGGAGAATCCATCATCATGTCATATTACTCCGTTAATCGTACTAGTCTGGTGTGTTCTAATGAATGGCCATAACTTTTTTATTTCTCAATGAAATTTTGCCAATTTGGAATTATTTTGCTTGCAATAGCATGTACTTTCTACATGTAAAGTGATAAATTATAAACAGACTAAAATTTTCATACGGAGAATCCATCATCATGTCATATATTACTCGTTAATCATACTAGTCTGGTGTGTTCTCTTGAATGGCCATAACTTTTTTATTTCTGAATGAAATTTTGCCAATTTGATATTATTTTGCTTGCAATAGCATGTACTTTCTAAATATAAAATGATAAATTGTAAAAGGACTGACATTTTCATAGGAAGAATCCATCATCATATTATACTCTGTCAATTGTATTGGTATGTTCTCTTGAATGGCCATAACTTTTTTATTTCTGAATGAAATTTTGCCAGTTTGATATTATTTTGCTTGCAATAGCATGTACTTTCTAAATATAAAATGATAAATTGTAAAAGGACTGAAATTTTCATAGGGAGAATCCATCATCATGTTATACTCTGTCAATCGTACTGATGTGTTCTCTTGAATGGCCATAACTTTTTTATTTCTCAATGAAATTTTGCCAGTTTGATATTATTTTGCTTGCAATAGCATGTACTTTCTAAATGTCAAATGATAAATTGTAAAAGGACTGAAATTTTCATAGGGAGAATCCATCATCATGGTATACTCCATCGATAGGAATTGGTGTGTTCACTTAATTAAATTACCATAACTTTTTGTACTTTTCAATGAAATTTAGCCAGTTTGGAATAGATTTTTTTGTCATAGCATTCACTTAGTAAATCAAACCTAATAAATGAATTTGTGTATATTTTTTGAAACATTAAGAAAATGACCTTCTTGGAGAGGACTTATATAGGCCATGCCTGATGTCCAATCCAATTATGTAAACTGACTTTACATAATAAAATACTGATTAAATTAAATGACCAATGGGAGACTTTTTTTCTACTCAAGACCAGGTTTTAAAATTTAAATAAATTATTTGAAAAGGGAGAGCTTTATCTGCCTTATAAATACAGTCATAATTACTATTCAAAAATAGAAATTAAGTTTTTAAAGTCAGATACCTGCATGCATATAACATATGAATTTATTTGACCCCTAAATTCATCTGTGAAACCTGAGTGGACTACAATTTTTTCTCCTTTTATTTCATGCAAATTCACTAGGCTGAGTACTTTTATTTGATAACGCTCTCCGAGTGAAAACGCTACCATGATTAAAAATAATTCAACATTCATTTAAAGTAGAAAAATATAGTCGTTATAGAACAATTGAATACTTTATTTAGAATGAAACGAAACGCCCGGAGTGAATCCAAATAGTCGCGACGAATCCACCCAATACCGATCAAGATCTCCACTGCGCTTTGTATTCGTAGTAAAATTACACATTCTGTAAATGCATTGTTGCAACTGTGATGCAAGAACAGGGAAAGATGCAGTCTGCTGAAAGGATTAATTCACGTACTTTTAAATCAATTTAGTCTCATTTATATTCATTTTATTGAGCTATTGGTTTAATACGTAATGCTTGAATTAGTCCACAATCACCTCAGCGCAATTAATAAGTCAAAAAGAAAGGTGCTTTAGTTCAGTTCAGTTATGGAATTCCCTCCTATGTATAAGGAGCACCCGAGGAGGTGGTTTCATAAAATACATTTAAAGGTCGGAAGTATTTCAGCACTTATAATTATAACCCATTACAAACCTATTTCAATGATATTTACAAAAATATTTTAGTTACCATTCATTATGAAATCATTTCAAGATAGATCCATGCAGAAGTCTATTTAAGGTTTATGATAAACACTGATAAAATTAAAGAATAACAATTTTATATCTAGACCACAGCATGTATATAATATGACAGTAAAGTTTTTTTTATAGTGATATAAAGCTAGAGTAGAAATATTAAAGTAATGATTTTAAAATGTTAAGTTTGCAATGAATTATATGGCAAAAAGCTTTCAAAAATAATTTTGACCCTTGACTGTATTAGATTAAAAGAAGATGGACTGTTTTTCCCTGTACATTAAAGAGATAAAAACAATTTCCATTCTCCTGTAGGATAAAATATTCTATAAATCATTTTGTTAGAGAACTTTTAATCCTATTAGTGACAATTATAGAACTTCTTGTCCTATTTCACAAATTATGGGATAAAAAATCCCATGTAAGGTTAAAAATGGGAGTTTTGCTTCTATAGGAGAAAAAATCCCACAGAACTCATTTTTCTCCCACAGAATAATGGTGGGATATTAGTTAGGAGAGAAAATCCCACCATAATCCCATGGGATTTCTTGATTGCAGGTGTAATATCTTTTAATCTAGAAGATATTCAGGTGTAAAGGTTAGTCCATGTTGTGCGATTAAAAAAATCCCACCAGATGACATAAATGGTTTCCATGTATCTTTGGAAAAGTGGTTGGCGAAAGTCCGGACAAATGTCGTGTCCGGAGTTAAATGTCGCACTGTTGTTTATGTTAGACCGGCGCTGTACATGCTGTATACATGTATATGTCAACATGGGAACAGCTCTGATAACATACATTTTTGCCGTATATCCAATCTTTTCCTTTGATCTTGTGTACTGTCTTGCACATACATACATACACCATTTATACCAGTAAATAAAATAAAATAAACGGTGCAATTAAATAATTAAACATGATCACTAGCTGTAGCGATTTTCCTGTGTGTTTATAACCTTGTAGTGAATTGACGGTTGAATTAGCTGTACCGATTTGCACGTGTGTGTTCAATAAGTGTAAAAATGTAGTGAGATTCATGTCGAATTTCAATATACTTAAAGTAAAAGATATCAAAAATTCCTATAGATACAGAGAAATCCTAAGGTTAACCTCGGTATATTCTGGTCTTACTTTCTCTTTTTCAAGCCTCTAAATCGGTGAAGCGAGATGAAGGTAAAATTTCAAATGTAGTCAGTTGGCTGGATTTACAAACAAGGGTGTGTGTGTGTGTGTGAGGGTGTGTGTGTGTGTGTGTATATATATATATATATATATATATATATATATATATATATATATATATATATATATATATATATATGAAATAAATTCTAGATATGTAATAAGCTTAAATGGATTAATTATTTCTTTAAAAAAAGGTTTCTTTAAAGTATGAAAAATAGTGTATCCTTCGTTATACGTTCTGTTTACAAATTCCATGGTGTATTTAATGTATAAATAATTTAACGAATTTCTAGTAAATTATTTCAAATACAACTCGTAAGTTAAGCAGAAAAAAATCAAAGTTAAGCCTGCCAAATTAAAAATGTATGATTATATTTTGTCAGTCTCTATCACGAAAAAGAGAGTTTTTAGGGGTCAGTTTATCATAAAACTTAGTACACCTCGAACACACGCTAATTTATTCACACTAATCGCACGCTTGATAGACGCTCCGCCTTCTCATTCAAATAATACAATGACCTACATAGTTGCAATGGCGAAACCCGGATTTCACAGTGAAGTATACGATTTTATTTAATCGATATAATGTATATAATGAAAGTCTCCTTCCCAAAAAAATCTTTTATAAGTATCTATACAGACTATGCTTGAAGACTTAAGCTACAATATTACCATTTTCAGATTTGAAAAGGTAAAATTCTGCATTTAAAAAGGGGCGAGAAAGCAGTGTTATGAAGATTCATCCTTTAGTTTAAAAAACCAAAGGCCTGACAATTGGTGTAGAGTATGTCAGGCAAAATACGACCAAATTATAGGTTGTATTTGCAAACAAGGTCATTATAACGACCATAGAATTAACGAAATACTGACATATTGAATGAGGTTGTTGATATTTCTGTAACATCAGCTTATTTGTCAGTAGTCTGACACGGTTTAAAGATTAAATGTTCTCAGAGTATGCTTTTGAGTATCGAATAAGTTGGAAGAATATGCACCATATGCAGGTACTAGTGGAATATTACTACATAAATTTGGGAAAGCTGAGGTTTTCTCGTTTGTCATACAATTTAGTTGTTAGTTAGTTCTTATCATTTATAGTCAGTAAAACGTCCAAATATGAAACAGATGTGGCAGACTCTGTGGTCTCTTTTGATTTCGATTTCACTGGGATGTATCGAATCGACAATGGATGGAAGTTATTATTGTTAATTGATAACGTCGTGGTTATATCTGAATGTTAAGGCCAGATCAAGTGTTGTTTCTTAAATTCTTATGTAGAAGTTTTTGAATGAATTCTGCTTCAAAAGCATATAAAACCGGTCGGTTAATAAAGAGCACAATTCCACTCTGAAAGCTGTAACAGATAGTCTCAAACACAATAAGTGTCCATCGAAATTCAACAGGTTAGTGAAAGTCTGGTCTCCAAAGATTACATATATGATGTCAATGAGGAACTCCAACATCATTTTAATATATTAACTTACTTACCGGATACGATGACACTTGAATCAGAGAGATCTTTCACAAAATTGTTTGTAGATGACCAATCACAAGATATATAAGAATTTCTGAGTTTCATTTTTGTTGAAGAAGTGGTTGTCTAAGATATCAAAAAGCTTAGTTAATTTTTAATGATTCATAAAATTGGAAATAAAACATAATTTCAGTGCATGTACCTGCTGGGTGAACGAAAATAATTCTTTTAAAACTTCGAAACATAAATCACTATATTCCTGACAGAAGGTATGATGTCTTGCAATTTATCACAAATATCAAACGTTACATGCTTGCTAAACAGAATAGTCTGTTGTAGCATGTAATAATGGAGTAGACAAAGCATGGGCAACGAAACAGTTAGTTCAAGTGGTTCTGCAAGTAAATAAAGAATAGAGTTCATTCGAAGCAAATTTAAAAGTATTTTATTTGTTTCCAGAAAAAAGGAAAACCGAAACGTTGTGGACACATGTCGGTATATTCAAAGAATTAACTGTGAAACAAATGTTAACCAAATAATTGCACCCTGTTTACTTCTTTTTCATTTGTTTTCAGTTTTCATTTTGGAAAGCATGACCCAAAACTTCAACCTTTCAATAATGTAAGTCTGACCGAGTCAGTAGAAGTATAACAGATTGGAGTAAGCATATCTACCGTCAGTAACGTAAGTCTGACCGAGTCAGTAGAGTTATTACAAATTGGAGTAAGCATATCTACCGCCAATAACATAAGTCTGACCATTCAGTAGAGGTATTAAAGATTGTAGTAAACATATCTTCCGTCTATAGTGTAAGTCTGACCGAGTCAATAGAGGTATTAAAGATTGTAGCAAACATTTCTTCCGTCAATAACCTAAGTCTGACCGAGTCAGTAGAGGTATTTAATATTGAAGTAAACATAACTACCGTCAATATGGTAAGTCTGACCATTCAGTAGAGGTATTACAGATTGTTGTAAGCATATCTACCGTCTATAATGTAAGTCTGACCGAGTCAGTAGATGCAAATACAGATTGGAATAAGCATAGTCACCGTCTATAATGTAAGTCTGACCGAGTTAGTAGAGGTATTACAGATTGGAATAAGCATATCTACCGTCTATAATGTAAGTCTGACCGAGTCAGTAATGGTACATGTATTACAGATTGGAGTAAGCATTTCTACCGTCTATAAGGTAAGTCTGACCGAGTCAGTATAGGTGTTTTAGACTGGAGTAGGCATATCTACCGTCAATAATGTAAGTCTGACCGAGTCAGTCGAGGTATTACATATTGGAGTAAGCATATCTACCGTCAGTAACATAAGTCTGACCGAGTCAGTAGAGGTATTACAGATTGGAGTAAGCATATCTACCGTCAATAACCTAAGTCTGACCGAGTCAGTAGAGGTATTACATATTGGAGTAAGCATATCTACCATCCATAATGTAAGTCTGACCGAGTCAGTAGAGGTAATACAGATTGGAGTAAGCATATCTACCATCAATTACGTAAGTCTGTCCGAGTCAGTAGAGGTATTTAATATTTAAGTAAACATATCTTATGTCAATAATGTAAGTCTGACCGAGTCAATCGAGGTATTACAGATTGGAGTAAGCATATCTACCGTCAATAACGTAAGTCTGACCGAGTCAGTAGAGGTATTACAGATTGGAGTAAGCATATCTACCGTCAATAACCTAAGTCTGTCCGAGTCAATAGAGGTATTACAGATTGGAGTAAGCATATCTACCGTCAATAACGTAAGTCTGACCGAGTCAGTAGAGGTATTACAGATTGGAGTAAGCATATCTACCGTCAATAACGTAAGTCTGACCGAGTCAGTAGAGGTATTACAGACTGGAGTAAGCATATCTACCGTCAATAACGTGAGTCTGGCAATTCAGTAGAGGTATTACAGATTGGAGTAAGCATATTTAACGTCAATAACGTAAGTCTGACCGAGTCAGTAGAGGTAATACAGATTGGAGTAAGCATATCTTCCGTCAATAACGTAAGTCTGACCGAGTCAGATGGGGAATTACAGACTGGAGTAAGCATATCTACCGTCAATAACGTAAGTCTTATAGAGTCAGTAGAGGTATTTCAGATTGGAGTAAGCATATCTACCTTCAATAACGTAAGTCTGACCGAGTCAGTAGATGTATAACAGATTGGAGTAAGCATATCTACCGTCAGTAACGTAAGTCTGACCGAGTCAGTAGAGGTATTACAGATTGGAGTAAGCATATCTACCGTCTATAATGTAAGTCTGTCCGAGTCAGTAGAGGTATTACAGATTGGAGTAAGCATACCTACCGTCAATAACGTAAGTCTGACCGAGTCAGTAGAGGTATTACATATTGGAGTAAGCATACCTACCGTCAATAACGTAAGTCTTATAGAGTCAGTAGAGTTATTACAGATTGGAGTAAGCATACCTACCGTCAATAACGTAAGTCTGACCGAGTGAGTAGGGGTATTACAGATTGGAGTAAGCATATCTACCGTCAATAACGTAAGTCTGACCATTCAGTAGAGGTATCAGAGAACAAGCATAGTTTCTTCACAGATTTTCTTTCATTGAAAATAAATATCTAACGTCTAAGGGACATACATATTATAAAATGAAAGGATTTCAAATGATTATATTGCTATTGTTCTATTGTTAATATTTGTATTCTACCAAGCACGTAGTATTGGGGGGGGGGGGGTGCATACCCTTCCTTTCTAAACATAATCTTTTCTGTTGAAAACGTTCATTGAAAATCTGTTTGCGCCCTCCCCCCACTCACCTTTTGTTGAAGTGTAGAGAAATCATAGTAATTTGGTAATTATCAATAAAATTTGGTTGTGAAAAGAAGTCGAAATCTCCCCACCCAACCACCCAACCCCACCCCAAAGAAATAGGATTTTCGAGTTTGACCACTTTTTTTTCTTATTTTGCTTATCAAAGTTTTTTCAGGTAAGCCAATTGTCAATTTTTTTTGGCTGCCGCTCACCCTTTCTAAAATGATACTTCCTGCCTGTCTATGATTGTCTTGAAATTGTATTCAAAATGAATTACAAAAGTGTTATCCACTATAGTTTCTTTTCATACCTGTATATTATATAATATTTGTTTTTGCTATTAGTGTTATCAATAAATTTCTATGTTTATATATATTTTACGTCAATATCATAACAAACAAAGCTTTATTATGAAAAAAAAAGATTCATTATGTATAAATTCCAAGGACAAACTGATACTATTGTAGATATATTCTATAACACTGAGGATGCGTTTTCTCCTTCCTTCTTTATGAGAAATGATTGGTTAATTGTTGTATAATGTAATGATTGGATGTTATCATTCAAATACCAGAAGTAAGATTATTTGACCTTTACCTATAGGATAGGCGTATTCTATATCAAACATCATTATTGTCATCTACAACCACAGAATAAAATGCTTAACTGGCGAAAATTCCAACAAGGGTCTCATGGGTCACAACACTCACCTGAGTCAATAACCTCCCTCTAGAAACATCTAATTGATAAGGTCAAGATCTAGTAAATGAAAGGAGCCTACAGATTTCTCAAATTTGAGAAATCAATTCCTTTAATTATGCTTTATAACTAAAGTTTGTTCAAATAAGGTGAATCGGGCATACTTGCAGATAAAAAAAGACGAAAAATCTAATCTTAAACTGTCATTATCCATGAAAATTTAAGAAAACCAGTCACGAATATGGGAGTTTTTTCCATATCAGACAAAACAAAAATGTAACCAGATTGCCTACAGTCTCTCAGAAAACGGTAATATGTATGTTATTAGCCTTTTCTTTGAAATAATATTAAATTGAATGTAAGTATTTTTACAAGATTTCAAATTAAATTCCATGAAAATACTTTATTTTATTTTATTTTATTATTTTTTTAAATACTTTATTTTCTACATAATTCTAATGGAGCCGTAAAGTATGGGGAAAGGAAAGTTTAAATTGATTATGGCGTTTTATCTCATGTTTACCCCTTTATCCCGTGGATATGACCTCATTGGATAATTTTTTCATAATCCACAGTTAAGTGCAGTTGTGACGTCACAATGCTTTTTGCATTAGCGAGAAGAAGTAAAATAAAGTTGAGTCCTATATAAAACAGTGTAAAACATTGGTTGTGAAGTATTAGACATGGGATAAAAAGAATCTCCCATGATTTGTAGTTGGATATGACTTTTATCCAACTCGTTGTGTGTTTTTATCCCCTCGCCAAGGCTCGGGGATGAAAAAAAAAACACAACTCGTTGGATAAAAATCATATCCAACTACAAATCATGGGAGATCCTATATATAATGCATCTTGCACCAAGAAGACAGTCTCTAGTAAATGAGTTTAGACTATGTTTTTGGTACTAGATCTATTTTGCCGTCATAATTGTTTAAACTTACCTTTTCCCGTACTTTACGGCTCCATTAGAATAATGTAGAAAATGACACATTTTCATGGAATTCAATTTGAAAACATGTCAAAAGGAACCCCTATACCTATATTCCATTTAATATCATTTTAAAAGAAGGGGTCAAGAAGATACGAAAAACTGTTTTCTGAGAGACTGTAGGCAATAGTGATACATTTCCTTTGTATGAGATGGAGAAAACTTTGACCTTTACTCGGCAGTCAAGGCCATTGAGCAGTGAGGGATCTTTATCGTCATTTGGCCAGTTCCAAAAAATTTTGATCAGTTCCGAATAATTATTAATTTAAGAGCTGATAATTAATAAATTCAAAAGTTTATACCTGATTTTCTTCTTTTTTTCATTGAAAAGGGCAGTTTAAAATATGTTTATTTCGTTGAGTTTACCTAAAATTTATGTCCCGATACACCTTAATTTATCAAGCTATAATTGTAATGCATTATCAAAGGAATTCGTTTCTCAAATTTGAGGACTCTCTAGGCACTTTTCATTAATTAGATCTTGACCTTAAGGTCCCTGATCGCAACAATTTTAATTTACATCTTTTTATCTAGGTTTGATGTCATTTTACAAATTTTACCTGAAGACTTCTTTTTCATTTTGGTGTCTTATGTATTTTTGTTTCCCAGTTTTTTCTCAAACCTAAGGCTTTGCTTTGAACAAACTTTGATCAACATTCATTAACTTTACATGAAGATGCCTACATGTCAATATAACTAATTATGGCCTTGCTCTTCTTGAGAATAAAGATTTTAAGAGATTTTTTCCTATAATTTCTCAATTTCTCCAACAAAATTTTGACCCAATATTTTTTGGCCCAAACCTAGCCACAGGTCCATGATTAGAACCCAACTGATTCTACACTTCATCAAGATGTTTGTATATCATTATGACATATTGAAGCCCTGCTATTTCGAGGATTTTGAAAGATTTTAGCATTGCACAAGTATATAAAACTTTTAAATTTCTCTCTATTGTAGCCCCACCATTGCCCTGTGTAATGCTTGTAAGAAACAAATCGACACTTCATAATGATGCTTGTATATCAAATTTTACTAATCGTGACCACTGCTGTTACTGAAAAGATTTTTCAATAAATTCCAGCGTAATGCTTTGACTAATTTTGTCCTTCTGAAGTTTATGGGGTGTTTTTCTCTCAGATTTTCAACAAGGCAAGGCAACTTTTCAGGGCCCTGTTTTACAAATATATAATTATATAATTAATTTTTTGCAGATATTACAAAAACTAATATTAAAAAAAGTAAGTCAAGATGTTAGAAACAGTTAAAGGTTGTGGTCTTAATCCTTAATCGTAAGTTCTTTTGTAAAACTGACCCCAGGTCTTTAAAATTATTTTTACTATTATTTTTAGCCCTACTTAATTTATGATTTAGCAGCAGTGGTGGATCCAGGAATTTCATAACGGGGGGGGGGGCGCAGTAGAAGGCAAGGGGGGTCTGGGGGCTGCATCGAAGCTCCAAGCGGTTCCAGGTCAAAGTCTTGGTGGGGGTCCGGGGCAAAGCCCCCGGAAAGTGACGAATTCGAACAAATAAGAGGTGTTTTCCCCTTGATTTTAGGATAATGCAAACAAAATATAAAAAGAAATTGAAAGGGGGGGGCGCACGCCCGGCGCTGGATCAGCCTTTATTTAGCAATGTGTTTCTTATAACTTATTCACTTCAAGGATATTTCACAACATCTTTAACATCTGTGTTAACAGATGGGCGCCGGATTTTTTTTCCAGAAATCTTTGGCTCAGGCGAGCTAAAAATATTAGGAAGAAATTGACGGACAAATGTGATTAATCTGTTTCGAAGAAAAATGGGGCTTTTGAGCAGAATATTTTATTTTTTCACTTTCAAACTGTAGTTTAAGACAACATTTAAGTTGATTATGGATAAATATAAGCCAACAAGGGGGTGGACATAAAAGGCCTTTGATTCAGCATCCTACTTCTTTTAAAGAAATAAACATTAACGCAAGCCCATATATCAGAATATATTTTATTGTGTAGTATAGGGTTGGCAAAGTGATACCCTTCCTCTGTTTTCTCAGGCTTGTAACGTGTTGAACATTTTAAAGTAAATTGACATTTATATATATACTAGCTGCAGTAATTAATATATGTCTTTTGAGCGCAACTGGCTTCGGCCTGTTGACAGACAGTTTTCTATTTGTTATATTTTCCTGTCTTACGAGTGCTTAAAATCAGGTCATTGCACGTACGTACAGCTTATTCGTAAACATGCACTGTTGATCATGAATGACAGCGAAGTTCGCGTTCCTCTTACTTCCAGGTCGGACGACAATGGCGTTAAAGTCTGTCCCCCGAAGAGGACTGACGTTACCGTGCCCTGCTGTGGAGCTCCCCTCCCGTCCGAAGATTCACAGGAGGATATCGGTGACATAGCCCGGCAGCTGGAGTATCGCGTGGCAGATAACCCTCCCATTCACCTTAGCTTTATATATGGATTACAGGTAAATGTATGGGAATTTTTCAGTATAATTATGACTTTATCAGCGATGTATATGCTTCAGCATTATCCCTCGTCTCACAACAGTAGTATGTAAACTTGAGACGGAGAAATGAACAATGAATCTCTCTCTCTCTCTCTCATGAAAGTATATTTAAATTAACTTTTTTTTTTACTTCTTTACTTATAGCAAGTCCTCCTTAGCATCAGCTCGACGATTTCCATTCCCATTATCGTCAGCCGTTACATCTGTGTCGGCGACATGGAGCTCGTCACGGCGGAGATTATGTCTACTTTTCTGTTTATGGTTGGTGTGTGTACATTCCTACAGTGTACTATTGGTGTCAGGTGAGACAGCTGGTCACACTTTCACTTGACCTTGCAATAATTCTCGATGCCCGTTGTAAGTAGCGCTGGGGATAAATATGTTGGGGATTTTTTCTATGCTGAGGGAAATAATATCACTCCTGTACAAGCTTTAATTTTTTGTTGTTTTTCATTTAAAAGATGTTCTCCGAGAGGTTTCAAACCCTTTTATTATTTTTTACATACAAAATGGACAAAAAAGGAGATACGTGTAATATCAAGAGTTTCAAAAATGATTTTTATCTATTAATTTTTTAGTTGATTTGTTTATTTTGTTACATTGGCAAAATGTATCCATCAATGGAATTTAGAAGATACATACAGAATTAGGTCTCAATTCGTACTCATCATTTATGCCAGGCTTTGTATAAACCAAACAAAAACTGTAGAGGCCTTGATCTGAAATAATACTAAATTTTAGAAACATATGAGGCACTATTTATAGAGATACACAGTCAACATTTGTATCATATCTACTTCCAATCGAACACAACTTTATGAGGATTTTGATTTTTTTGTTATGCTAACAATGGCATGGAATTTCAAGTTGATTTACGGAAATTAGCATTTTAAGTTTCACTAGAATTCTCATCAGATTAGTAGACACATTATTTTGAAATTATTTATTTTGAAAATCATTAAGAAAAAAATGAACAATTTAACGCTGACAGATTTGGTCAATACACAAGCTTTGACCAGGATATGTCGAGACAATTGAATAAAGATGATAAACAGCAATATATATATATATATATATATATATATATATATATATATATATATATATATATATATATATATATATATATATATATATATATATAAGTTTATTGTGCGCCCCTTCTGTAAGTTGAAATTTGTTTGCTCCCATAATGGAACACTACATGCTACGGACAACGAACAAACAATGCTTCTCCTTGAAAATCCACATTGACAGTTATACATATATATATATTAGGGATGGCAATTTTTAATCGGTTAACCGGTTACTCGGTCGTAACGATGGTAATCGGTTAGAAAATCTGTAATCGGTTAGTCGGAAAAAAATTAAAATAGGTGTAAATTTCCTTAAAACACGATTTACAATGTTAAAAAACCCTGAATATTGATAAGTTATAACGTTTCCACATTCAATTCAGCTGATTTGGAGGTAAATAATTTAATTAAGACTCTCAAGATTGAATTTGTTGGGGGGTAATTGGTCACTTTGTGAAGTGTTAATTGCTGTTTAAATACCATGTCGTTACCCAGCCTGTCTTAATTATGATATTAATCAAATCTTTGTTGAGTTCTGTTAAATGATTGCAATGTGTATCTTACCCCGTCTATCCTTCGCAGTTATCTATCAAATTCTATTTTCAAACAAACATTGTAAATTATTTCAGACTCAGTTTCTGTTTATGGTGACAATGCACAACGACCTTGTGTTGTAACAATATCAATTTCTGCGATATTTAAGAGATGTTTCATTGTTTCCTTATTTTTTTTCTTGCCGTTCGAAATTGAAATAAAATATAATATATAGCGTACTAATCAAGCATTCACGCCTTTTTCAGTTTTCTTGTGTACATAACTAGAGTTTACTTGATAAATAAGATATAAGGAAAATGTGTATTTTGATACGATTAACCGATTAATCGGTCGGAACGTCTTTCGGTTAACCGATTAGCAATTTTGTAATCGATTGCCATCCCTAATATATATATATATATATATATATATATATATATATATATATATATATATATATATATATATATATATATATATATATCGCAATGCCCATTGATCTGGTCATTGATTAAGTTTAAAGGTTGTTGTTCAGCTATTTACTCTCAGTTATTCTGATTTCATCACGGCACATGCATAAAATGCTATGCGTTTGTGTGTGACTTTCAAGTAAAGTTATTTTAATTGAACATGTCTTTAGATGTTCCTCTGCATTGGTGTATTTAAGGATGGGGTTAGGGAGAGCCGCCACCCGGTCATCAGTGTACAGATAGCATTTCAGTACAATTTCATAAATACATTAATTTTGTAAAGAAATTCTATTGTATGAATCAGTAAAAAAAATAATAAATTTTATATCCTGGAGCAATTTTCGAACATGTTGGTATTTGTTTCAGGAAAGGTCAAGTTGCAGCCAGATAAAATGTCATTGCAAACAAGCTGTCCAGGGAATATTTCCTCATTTAGCTTTTGCATGACTGCAATTTAACTCATAGAAATTATTTAAGGAATCTTAAATAATGTAAATATATACATGTACATGGAAATGCAAGATTAAACCACTATATTGTAGACTTCCGCTGATACAGGGAGGTTGTCATAAGTTCCTTCCCGCCATTGCAGCCCTGATGAGCATCCCCATATGGAAGTGTCCGGAAATTCAAGGTTTTTTTCTTAAAAAGTTATTGCTACTTTGATTACAGTAATTATTGTGAATTATGTAGTAATTATTGTGACTGATTACAGTTATCATTGTTACTATAATTACAGTAATTATTGTGACCGATTACATTAATTAATGTGTGTCTTTGACTATTGTAATTACTGTGATTTAATTTGATTGCAGCAATTATTGTGACTTTGTTTACAGTAATTTTTTAAACAGAAGATACCGTCCTTTTCATAGTGAAAAAAGATTGATACTAAATACTTTTGATTAGATAATTATAAAGAGTTCCATTCTAGCAGAACTTTAAATTTTTTCTTGCATGATTTTATACTCGAATTCAATTTTTATCTGTATATTTTAAAGTTTTTAATACACAAAACATTAATTGTTATCCATTGACCAATTCTTCCAATCCATAATTATTTTTTCTGACCTGTTGATCCTCTTTACACGATATGGTAAGATATTTCTGTCATTATTCAATTGTTTTACAAAAAGATAATGAATTTCAACTGAATAAAAAAAGCAGTCGATTACCTAGAAGTCGTTAATTTAAAATTGACAGCATCGTCATCGGGAAACCTTACAGTTACCAATAGTAGCAGTAATGTTACCTCGTCCCCTGTGTACAACCCTACTGAAGTATGGCAGTCACGTATGAGAGAGGCAAGTCGGAAGTCATAATGTTACAATATCGTACATGTCATGTACGATTTCATTCATCAACTTTCTCTAACGGCAGTAACTATGCTCTCTATTTCAAGTTTATGATAATATCAGAACCAAAATAAATAAAATAAAGACTAAAATATACAGAATACAAATGTATGTCAAACATTCAAAACTGCACTTCAACAGATCTACTACATGAGTGTGAAATTGAGTAGAGTAATTTGAAATGGTCAAACATTTTTCTGAATTTTCCATAAGCTCCGGTTTATTCGAGGGCTGTTCAGTATGTTATGTGTATTGTACCACAGCGACGCTTTGCACGATTTCGTGGATGATAATACTCTTGTATAGCTCTGTCCGATACCTTTCCAACGGTGTAAACAAGATCCTTCAGCTCCACGTAGTCCTTTCAATAGAGACAGTCGTTGACGACTGTAAATATGGTAGGGAAACGGGTTGAGAATATTGAAGAAATTAGAGCTTACATAAAAGTTCGCATAAAAGTCGGTCATTCGGTAATGCAGATTTTTACTGAATTGGGGGAAGTTAATGGGTCTGTTAAGGTATCTTATGAGACAGTTCGTAGGCAGAGAAAGAAATTTCTGACTGGCACAGAGTCCGTCAAAGATGCAATAAAATCTGGCCGATCTGTGACTGTAACAGGCAAGGCAAATGTCTCAAAAATTAAGGAAATAATTGAAAATGATGGCAGATACACGATTCATGATATTACCAAAGTTGTTGGCATATTGCTATCGCGGGTGCATTTCATTTTGAGGCGTATTTTGAAAGTACTAAAGATTTCTGCCAGACGAATACCACATATATTGACAGATGACCAAAATGGGCACGAGTACAAACCGCTAAGCAATTGCTCAAAATGTTTCCCAAATTCAAAGACAATTTGCAAATATTGTTACTGGTGACGAAACATGGATTCACTATTTCGAACCAGTAAGAAAAATTGGAAACAAAATATGCATGGCTAACTAAACACGATAGAAGGCCTAAAGAACCATAAGCACAAAGAAGGTTATTTATTGCATATTCTTTTCATGTGATGGTATAGTCGTACAAATTCCGGTGCCGAAGGTAAAAAATGTTACATACAGGTCGGTATTACCGAGATGACATACTAAAAAGGCTCAAGAAATATTATCATAAACAACGCACTGTGTCGGGATTTAGGCATGATCGTCTACTTCATGATAATGCTCCATCGCACACATCTGAGTTTTGAAGTCGTCAAAGGTTACCGTCTTGCCACACCCACGATACTCTCCAGATCTAGCCCCATGCGACTTTTTTTCTTTTCCAAAACTTAAAAAGTTCTTTTCTCGTTGTCGTTACAAGTCCCGACAAGCCTTTGGCTCAGCCCTCTGTCAGTGCCTTAGAGCTCTACCTAAATCAGCATACCGTTACGCATAAATTTCAGAAATGGATTCAGAGATTAAAATTATGTATTTCAAACCGCGGAGAATACTTTGAGAGGATGTAATGTTCATTTTACTATTAGAGTCGAATGCTTTTGCGATATCGTACAATACACAATACGTATCGAACAACCCTCGTAAATAATAGAAATCAGTATCTTTTATGTTTTATTTAGATTCAAGGTGGTATAATGTTGGCCTCACTAACACAAATTTTGATTGGTGCCACTGGCCTGCTGGGCTGGCTTCTGAAGTTCATTGGACCAATGACAATCGTGCCTACTATCACACTGGTTGGGTTATCTCTGATTGACGTCTCCATCGTGTTCTGTGAGACACACTGGGGCATAGCCGCTATGTAAGACAACTAAGTTATTTTTAAAAGCACTGGAGTATATATTAATAAAGGTACAAATTGAGAAGCTTAAACAGAAGTTAGACAGAATTGCTTATTGGGTTCTTTTGCGTGCTTTTTTTATTTGCATTTATAAGGTTTTCCTTTTTTATGAACTCACAACTCGCTGAATTGTTGTCTCTTCTACCTGATTTTCATTTTATGTCATCATTCCCATTATTCCTATATAGCATTGATGTTTCTGTTACCTGCTTTCCTTTTGTAGGATTTTAGTCCCGGCTGTACTGTATTGTTGGTCTTTGTTTAATGTTTTCTTTTGTAGGACTTTATTTCTGATTGTACTGTAGTGTTGTCTCCATTACTTAATATCTTCTTAATGAGGTCATTCCTGGTTGTACTGCATTGTTGTCTCCATTACCTAATATCTTCTTAATGAGGTCATTCCTGGTTGTACTGCATTGTTGTCTCCATTACTTAATATCTTCTTAATGAGGTCATTCCTGGTTGTACTGTATTGTTGTCTCCATTACTTAATATCTTCTTAATGAGGTCATTCCTGGTTGTACTGTATTGTTTTCTCTGTTACTTAATTTCCTCTTAAGGAGGTCATTGTACTGTATTGTATTGTACTGTATTGTTGTTTCTGTCATATGGTTTCCTTTTGTATGACATTTTTCCTGGTTGTACTGTATTGTTATCTCTGTTATTTGTTTTCTTTTTGTAGGACGTTATTACAGGTCGTACTTTATTGTTGTCACTGATATTAATTTGCTTTTGTATGATGCTATACGTTATTCCTGGTTGTACTGTTTTGTTGTCTCTGATATTTGATTAACTTTTGTAGGACGTTATTCCTGGTCATTCTGTTTTCTTTGTATCTCGGCAATATAACTATTCCACTGAAGGTTTACCAGAGAAAGAAAGGCTGTGTGAGCATCCGATACCCGGCCTTCAAATTACTTCCTGTGAGTTTATACATCCTACATCAACTTAATTCAGCACTGAGGTTAATTTTCATTCATATTTTTTTTTATTCTGAAAGTTATCAATCATTTCTTTATCACAGGTTTACAGAGCTAGGCGATATTTATGTTCATCTCGATACCTCTTCCCTGTTTGATAAAAGCTATATAATGATATTTTTCGGTCTCGTTTTTTAATTGCAATTACATTTATTTGAATTGTGTTAGCCTTATTGCCGTTTAAGGTTATATTAGCCGTTCTGGTAGCTTGGCTGGTGTGTGGTATCCTGACGATCGCTGGTGCTTTTTCTGACAATCCAGAGGCTCTCGAATATCAGGCTAGAACGGATGCCAATGTTAAAGTCTTACACAACGCCAATTGGTTTTTCTTCCCATATCCAGGTGAGTGGATATTAACTATCCTGTGATTTGCAAGGTATCCATATGCATACTCGTACCTGTTAAGATTCTGCACCAATAATAAATAGTCAAACAGAAACTTTAATTTATACATGAGAAAGTTATAACAAATTATGCATACCTAGGTCAGTGGGGACTACCAACAGTAAGTGCAGCAAGTTATATGGGTATGATGGCAGCAACGTTAACCTCTATCATTGAATCCGTGGGCGATTACTACGCATGTGCACGGATATCCGGCGAACCACCGCCGCCTGCACATGCTGTAAACAGAGGCATTGCTATTGAAGGCTTTGGCAGCTTAATCTCTGGAGCAGTTGGCTCAGGGGGCGCAACTACTTCTTACAGTCAAAATGTTGGTGCCATTGGTTTTACAAAGGTATGTACAATGTATTCCGGTTTTCATGTAATATTCTACTTACTCAGAAATTAATGGAAATCTTATTTTTTATGCCCCAGGATCGAAAGATCCCGGGGGTATATTGTTTTGTCCTGTCTGTCTGTTTGTCTGTCTGTCGTCAACTTTAACCTAGCCCATTACTATTGCGCTGTCAAGGGTAAGGCTTTAATATTTGACATGAGTGTTCATTATGACTGGTACAGAAATTTTTGATCATGTGACCTCAACTGTGACCTTTGACCTACATTTGAAAAACTTTAACATTGGCCATAACTATTGCGCTGTAGTCTACGTTCCACTCCAGAATTGTGTTACCATCGGGGGCAAAGTGTTTCACAAACACATCTTGTTTGTTTTGTTTTTCTTTTCTTTTAAGATTGCCAGTAGAAGAGCATTCCAAGCAGCTGGAATCATTTTTATCCTATGTGGAATATTTGGTAAATTTGGCGCTCTTTTGACTATGATGCCCAAACCAGTTCTCGGGGGTATAGTTGTCATCAGTTTTGGAATGGTTACTTCAGTGGGCTTATCCAGTTTACAGTTTGTGAACTTGTCGTCTGGTCGAAATCTCTGCATTATAGGACTTTCCCTGTTGCTAGGACTTATGATTCCTAATTACCTTAACAAACGAAAAGGGGTCATAAACACAGGTAAAAATTGCAGTATCAGTTTGTTCCACTCCAACTCCGGTATGTAAAGATGCCCAGGAAAAAAGGATAAAAGATTATATACATGTTCAAAAATCGTACTTTATTTGCTCCAATTCAATAATAAATATACAAATAATTGATAAATCATGTTTAATATTTATTTTTACCAAGGCAATAAAGAGGCGGATCAAGTGATACTGGTGTTACTGAGTACATCGATGTTTGTCGGAGGGGTAGTGGGTTTCCTCCTAGATAACACGGTCCCAGGTAAAAATTAAAAAGATTAGTCACAGTAATAAGATACAGTGATCATATTTATATGGTACTTGTCTTCGTACATGTACAAAGGTATTATCTGTGCACGGCCGGGTGAACTTCTGATTGACAAGTTTAGTTCTAAACTCTAGGGGTAGCAGCATGTGTAAAATAAAGTTTATTTTTCTATCGTCATCAACGAATACCTTCTAGCTTTACAATAATAGAATTTAAGCTCACATAGTCAAGTCTTGACTTTTCCGTGACCTAACGTAACATAACCGAAAAATGAGAAGCATTGTTTAAATGGAAATTCAAATCATCCCATCCAACCGGCGTTATGCAGGATTATCTAAATCATGCAATGTGTGTCAGGTTACAAATGTGATCCAACAAGTAAAAACATTAATAGTGTAATAGAATTTATTAAATGTAACAATCAATCCACTGTTTAAGGATTTTTTTTTACGTATTTAATATCATAAGTTTTATCATAAGAAAAAAAATCCTTGAGCAGATGTCGAATGTATTTTGGAACAAGCTATTGTTATCTCCTCACTTCCTGTAAGTTTTGCTTGGCACCGCAAGAAGCCTCGCTTTATCCCCGAAAAGACTCGTGGGATGTCATTCGAAATTTTCTGCGGTAACGGTACACTAATCAACGAAAAAAAAGAAATGCTTTCCGAACACATTGAAAGAGGTGGAACAGAAGTGAGTTAAGAAACGGTTTCCAGCAGATTCGGGAAAAAAACTCTCTTACCAATTTAGAGGAATGAGACCTACTCGGTAACATTTTGCATTTATTAAAAGCTAACTATCTCTCGAGTAAGCACACGAGTACTAGCGAAAGTTTAGCGTTTGTTAGAATTGCTAGAATTTGCACCATAGATCTAGAGAGGGGTTTCGACTACTATTTTTTTAAACACATTTTTCTTTTGTAACTTCTAAAGATGCTTAAAAAATATGTATGTGGTCTTCCAATAGAACTTTGATGCGTGTCCATAAAGTGTTTTGAATCAAGGTTTGGTAGGAAGTGTTGCAATACCACACTTAATCATTTATAGACAAAAGCTTTCACCTCAAGGAGTGCAGAGGCTGATTACAGTAATACTAACAACAGACACCACTATCCGGTATCATTTTTATAAATGGATTGTTTGATTTTATGTCAGCCCTTGCAGAAAACTAACAATGGATTGATCCGCCTTCACCCCATCCGTAAATTCCGACAGCGACAGTTTGTCGTCCGCATTTTTGTCCATGCGTTTGAAAATGAGTTCAGTCCTTTCCTCCGGGGTGGATTTCTTATGCTCAGACTTCATTGTAGATGCAACCATTCTATGGATTGCCTGGAAATTTTAAAATGTTGTCATTAGTGGCTTGTGTAATTGAGCCTATTGATTCACAAATGAATACAAAAATATCAGAAACGTGCATTTATCATATACGGGTTTTTCCATTATTCATAACCTGTGAAAATCAATAAACATTAAACTCGAGAGTTTTAAGTCGTGTGGTCTCGTGTCGGCTTACCCTAATGATTTCTAACATCTCAGACTTCGAAATAAAACCATCACCGTCTAGATCATAGATCCGGAAGGCGAATTTTATTTTTTCATCCAAGGTTCCCCTCGATGAGACACTGAGAGCACACATAAATTCTCTAAAGTCCAATGAACCATCTTTATTCTCATCGAAAGCCTTGAACACATACTCAGCAAACGATGTGGCATCTCCACGTGGAAAAAAATTCGCGTAAACTTTCTTGAATTCGTCCATTGTGAGGCTGCCCTTTGGACACTCTTTTATGAACCCTTTGTACCATTGCTGAAGTTCCTCTTCCGTAAAGTTAGTTTGTAAATTAAGTTCACTGAGTTCCTTTGGTTCCAGTTTACTGCTCTGTTTTCCCATGTTACTTAGACTTTCATTCACTTGAAAACTTTCAACACTACTATTTGTAATCAATGGAATATTTCGCACATGGCTGCACCTACAACCAATATTTTTAATTGTCTGTGGAATAAATCAGATATTTACCGATTGTTCAGCATCATATTTATGGCAAGTAACTTTCACGTCCTATGTTGTACAATTCCCTATCGGAACTATTCCAGATTTAAACAATTTAACGTCGAGACTTCTTCATGGAGCGTATGTAGCAATTTCATTACTGCTATTGCTGGTGGTATACTTTTATGACCCGATCGAATTAGTATTGACCAATGTCCAACTGTTAGCCACCGAATGTTTATTCACCAAGGCGTTTAAAATTACAAATACATGTAGAAAAATTTAAAGTTCCAATTTTAATTCTTTGCACTTGAATAGTATTCTGATTCTTCTAACCCCGCGTGAACTTATAATCAATGAAGAGTTAATTTCCTAATGCATAGATATTCTATTGGAGTGGGCCGAAAAACCTAGTCCTCAACAGTTGTCAGTATAAACAGCGAGACTCCTTCACATCTCTACGCACAATAAATTCTAGAAAACGTCTCAGTGCCCCGAATGCAATATTTTTTAGAACAGTATATGTAATCAATGAGTCTCCATTGTCAGTTTCATTCGCAAAAAATAAGAGCGAGTGCGTGTTTTATAAAAACGGCAGTCTTAGATGACACGTTTCAATAAATTATAGATTAGAAATTTCTCGTACTGCATTTCTGAGAAAGGTTAACTTCGAAAATCGAATGTAGGTATAGTAGTTTCATTTAATCAATTAAATGTTCAGATGTTAATTTGATTTAAGCCTTTTATACTGTATTTTTTTTTTCTTTTTTTTTTCTTTTTTTTTTTGTTAGATGAGAAAATTTCACTGTAAAAAGTTTTGATTCTTTGATTAAGTATTAATTATTACCAGTTTTATAATTTTTCTTCCCTACTGTTAAATTTAATTTTCCAGCATCAATTTATGAACACTATTTAAGAATCAGTGTGTTCAAGTGCTCAAATTAAATTATTTGCTGTAATATATATATATATATATATATATATATATATATATATATATATATATATATATATATATATATATATATATATATATATAAAACATGGCCGTAGGAACCGGGGGGGGGGGCACGGGGGGGGGCGTGTTTTTTTTTTTGTTTTTTTGTTTGTTTGTTAAGTAATTTTGGTAGTTAATGGGTTTTTTTTTGCTTGTCAGGAAATATTTGGTAGTGCCCCCTCAACGTCAACTGAAAAGTGTATGGCTGTGCCCCCCCCCCCCCAAACTGAAATTGCTTCCTACGGGCCTGATATATATATATATATATATATATATATATATATATATATATATATATATATATATATATATATATATATATATATATATATAATATATATAAGCATTTATTTATTTTCTGGCTAATTCGCCTGACATTGTTCCTCCTATAGGGAGCCGAGAGGAGCGCGGAATGTTGAAATGGAAAAGGCAAGTATCGTCTGATACAGCAGACGACAAGAGGAGGAGACTTCGGGTGTATGAACTACCATACGTCACAGACTTCCTGTACAGACACAAGGTTTTCAACTACATTCCATTTCTACCAAGTTTCAGGGCACACAGTCATATAAAAGCCATTTCAAAGGACAGAAAATAATGAGGATATGTTGTGATAGTGACAAAGGAAGAGTTAAAGAAACACACACACACCTCTCTGTGTCTTCCTTATATTATTTTTATATTTAGATGTATTCCTATGTACGTGTGTAAGAAATTATATTTTTTTTTCAAACAAATAGACATGTATTCAGCTGATTTGATTGATAAACACTTTAAGTGTATATTTTCTAAAATTTTTATTAATATATGTATCATTTCAGCATAATAAAACAGACTTATCATCTTCAAACCAGTTTTTCTCTGCATCTTGTACTCACTAGATGAAGCCAAAATGTTTGATAATGCGCACAGCATTCTTGTTGCTTTTTGATATTGCGCACAACATTCTTATGGTTGAGTGAATCCCTATACAGATCTTTTTTGATTAATTTTATTTGATTATTATTAAGTTATATTATCTTTATTCCTTTTTAGTCCAAATACAATATATTTTTATAGAGTATTCCAATCAGGTAATTATGTTGAGTTTGTTTCAAGAAATGTTGAGTTTGTTTCAAGAAAAGTTGTTGAAGATTTGAGATTTTCTTAAGCAACAGATTGCAGAAGAATTTAATATCTTGATGGATAATCAAACACTGTTTTCTGTTTCCATTTGATATGGCATACATAGGAACAAAAGTTACATTTTCAGCGATAGCCACATGTACTAAATTTTGATACTGCAAAAGAGTGTAATTAGTCCCCTACCGGTGAAAAGGGAGGGGACTATAGGTTTTCTCTGCGTCTGTCCATCCGTCTAGCTGTCTGTCCTTCGGTCTTTCCGTCTGTCCAACGTGGTTTTCCGCACTTTTTTACTAAACGCTTGCAGATATTGAGCTGGTTTTTGGTATGTGAGCGTATCTTGATGAGTTTATACAGATCAAGTTTGCATTTCGTTCCGCTTCATTGATTTTTGAGGGAATTACATGTACCTTTTCAATTTTTAAGGGTTTTCCGCACTTTTTTTCTAAACTCTTGCAGATATTGAGCTGATTTTTGGTATGTGAGTGTATCTTGATGAGTTACAGATCAAGTTTGCATTTAGTTCCGCTTCAACGATTTTTGACGGAATTATGGCATTTTCAACGGGAACCAGATTACACTTACCGGTAGGGAACTAGTATTGTAAAGCAGTACTCTCAGAATGCTTGTTTTCATCTATTTTTATTATTGATGATGACCTACAATTGATATCACTCTTCAAAACAGTCGGGAATATGTTAAAATATGTGCAATTTCTATACAAGTGTTCAAAATTTGCTGGCATTAATCTTTTTATTTATCAAAAAAGTGCTAATTATTTGTTCATAAACCATTTTATAACTATTGTTTAAGGAAAATAATAAAATGCAACGTTTGAGTTACACATATTATTTCCTGACATACAGAATTAAGTCTGAAATCTGAAACGTACTTTTTTAAAACCACAAAGAGAGATAGAAAATTTGGAGCATTGACATGTATTATAGACAATACTGATGTTAATGATCATAAACTTTGAAATTCCCTCTTCTGAAATAATTTAAATCGGTAATAACAGAGACGTTCGGAAAAACTGAAATCACAAAATATAATATTGACTTGAATATGGGCTGCTATTTGATTGTTTGGTATTATATGACTGGGATGTGAGAATGTTCTTTTAAGTTTAGAAATATGCTTCATATTACTGCCATTAATCAATTCTATTTGATATCAACAGTCTACCTTTCCTCAAAGGTTTGGCGCACACTTTGATAAATAAAACTCACACAATTTGCACCATCTCTCATCCTGAATGGAACAATATCCATTATAATACAGCATTAGAAGTTAGATTAGTGATTAATTAAAGTAACATCACCATATCACCTATATGAGATAAATCAAAGACAACTACATGATGAAATTAATATCTGATGATAATTTGCTGGCCTTTTTTATTCCCGCGACTAATTATAATGCCATCAGTAGATTTCTGAGTTGGACCAATATCTATTTGATTAACCTAATGCAGTTTCTCGGGGACCGTGTATTGTGGGTTCGTATTTTTATGTAGCATCGGCTTCTGATGGTGAAATATGGATCACCCAGTGCTGATCTAAATGTCTGTGATGCTTTGCGTGACAGAACCAAACTCTGGCCCTTCTCTGTCACGGTTAGAACTGATAAATACACTCTAAGTGCCGCCCCAGGCACAGAAGCCTCCTTTTGTCGACACACACAGCAACATTTTTACTTCCCTCATCATGATCAATTCGTATAAAAACAAAAACGGTACGATTGTTATTTTGCTGCAATACTTGATTCTGGTCACATTTCCCCTTTGGCTTCATGGAAAGACCTGCTCGAAGAAACTTATCTAAAAGAATCGTGTCCGGAGACTGGAAGCGCCGCTTTAGAATGCTGACGAGTATTGACGACCTTCGATCCCTCCGCTTCTGGAAGGCAGTGGCGGCCGAATGTGCTGGGTCACTTCTGCTGATTCTTGTAGGATGTGGCTCGTGCATAGACTGGGATAAGGAAAACAAAGTAGTAAGGGTATCTCTTTGTTTTGGGCTATCTTACGCCACTGTCATCTGGACTTTCAATCACGTGAGTGGCGGTCACATAAACCCCTCCATCACGTTCGCTCATTTTGTGACAAGGCGTGTAAGCCTGGCTCGAACTATCCTGTATATTGTGGCTCAGATAATTGGAGCTCTGATTGGGGCTGGGATTCTTAAGGGTCTCACCCCATCATCGCGGGGCGGGGCCGCTACAAAACTTCACCCGGAGATGAATAGTGGTCAAGGATTTGGTGTGGAGCTCTTCATTACCTTTTTCGTTGTTTTGACCTACTTTGCTACTCACGACCGGAAAAGAAAAGACCTTAGCGGATCCTTCCCCTTAACCATAGGTCTAGCAATCGCCGCTTGTCATCTGTTTGCCGTACGTTTAATCATCATTATCCGAACTAAATATATATTCAATATGATTACATAATATCCAAATGTTCTTGCATTGTACATGTTGATTTAATAGTTCTATTTATTTTATAAAACGGTAAGACAAATACATGTATCTTGGAACAATTTGTTATCCGGCTGAAAATAAAACATGCAAACTTCTAGTTATTTGTGAATAATTTTGCAGTACAGCTTCACAGGAGCAAGCTTAAACACGGCGAGAAGTTTTGGTGCCGCGGCCATGGATGGAGAATGGAGTGATCATTGGGTGAGATTCATTATTCAATTAAACAAAAATGTTGGTTTATCAAAATAACAAGGAGTTAATCTCATATTCTTCTAAAATCAAAATTTTACTTTTATTATTATTATTATTTAATCACGAAAGTGTGAAGAAAACAGTATCTAAAATTTAATAATTTTATTCTTAAATACGACATTTTATGTAAATCTCAAATGTATTCTGCCTGATCAATGTTTAGATTTACTGGTTAGGCCCATTCGTTGGGGCCACGTTAGGAGGACTGGTGTATGACAACTCTTTTGCTTTGAATGCTTCACTGGAAAAAGCTCGAGCTTTCCTACTGGCGAGTGAATACGAACACGACAGTTATCCAGCAAAGAAAACTAAAATCAAAGTAATTCAGGAAGAAACAGAAGAAGTTAAAAATACCTCAGACAAGCCAACAGTGGAATCAGCCTGAACAACCTATACATAATGAATACAGGCAATGGTGTAGATAGAACGAATTAATTTGAAAACATTACATGTAGTGATTCCATTTTTTCTTCGTCGTTTTTTTCCGGTTGTTCTTCGAACACTCCTCCCAAAGGTTGTTTTTCTTCAGCTTGTGGATCGATCATTTCACAAATCACGACAGACCTTCCGTTGTTGTTGGTAACCAGAAATGTTTTCTGCTTGTTCTTGAATAACGTTAAAGCCAGCGGTAAATCTAAACCGTCTGCCTTTGACATTACTATTTCTTTTTGTTCCCCATCCAAAGTGAATCTGCAGATGTTGTGAGACCAGCGACCAACGACTAGCAAACTTTGATCGTATATCTTTAAATCTCGGCAGTACTTTAGTGAGTCTCCGAACATTATGGAATAATTTCCGGATGAAGAAATGCTATGAATGGTGTCAGTTTTCCATCCTGTAAAATACACATTTTCGTTGTCGTCTGAGCAAATGTACCTCGCAGAACAATCTCGAACTGCTGTTGTTTTAAGGATAGCCCCAGTCCTGTCTAGTGTTGTGAGGTGGGTTCCACACGCTACAACAAGCACCTCTCCAATTTGAGCTATCCCAAAACACTCGTACCCTATATGTACAGATTTAATCACCTTCAGGTTGTCCAAATTGAAGAACTGGATCATTAATTCATTTGGTAAAGTTACCACAAGCTGATTATCATCAAGAAGAACCATATCACGTGGGTTTCCCTGTAGCATAATTTCGTTAAGGATGTTGCCTTCTTCATCGTACAGAAGAATTCTGGGATTGTTACTATCGGCCAGTATAACCCTATCATCTGGCGCATAGAGGGCACCCGTTATCCAAGGCATTGTATCATTAGGTCCAAGTTTTACCTCAAAAATTTTCTTGATATTTATTTTCATAGTTCAGTACAACTGGGTTGTAAGGAATTTCGAATTACCTCAGTTTTCACTCCCTTGTTACAGAGGCCTGTATATCTATATACATGTATAAGGAAGTTCTTTAAAATATAAGAAAGTTCTAAGTAAGTAATGAGGAAGTTCTTAATATCAAAACATACAAATTTACTACTTAGACATTTTAAATTGTGTAGAAGGAAATATTAAGTAATTTTTATCTGTAAAACTTATATTTACATTTTAAAATGATTTTTTTTCAAGGGGGAGAGCCGCTTTGTTTCTGGTAGTTTAAATACATTTTAAATATTACTCGTCAGCCGTTGTTTTACTTTTTGGAAAGTCTGCGGCTTTAGTTTGTACATCTGTTTTACCAAAATTGCTTGTTGGTTCTCAATTAACGATGTATAAAGAATGCCACTTTGACTTTCAAGCAAACAACAAAAAATGTTATATTATGGAATTTTTGAATATTTAAATATTTCATGATAAACAAGTTACATGTATTTAATTTAAAATAAAAACACATACGATCAACATAATATATGTATATACATGTACACAGTTGATTAAACATTTTCACGCCGGGGATGATGTTATTGGAGGTGCGTGTTTGCTCTGCTCCCGATTTGTATTGTTTAAATAGACTTTGAGCTTGAATATTATACAATTATTGCTGGTTTTTGAGGTCACTACGATGATTTAGACACCTGAGGAGTACAATAGGAGGAGTGAATATTGTACTTCGAAGGTTGCTAAATCATCGTAGTGACCGAAAAAACAGCAATAATTGTTTTATTATATGATTCAATGATTAAATGACACATACTCATTATGAAATCCATGCCATCTTTGACTAGCCCCCCCCCCCCCTCCAAAAAGGAAAAGAATTCTACCCATTCAAAATTTTATTTAGTTGGATGTAAAGGTCCATAAACGAGGGGAGGGGGCTTTCATTTAAATTTTTTATCCTTAAAATTTAAATTAAAACTTTACATTCTCAAAAGGTGGGGAGAGGGGCAGGCCTCCTAAAACCAATCCCCCACCCCACCCCTCACCCAAGAATCTATGTGGCTTAATGTGATGTTCACATGAGTGGAAGTCAGGTGCAAGTGAAATAACTTTCCAAAACTATTTGCATCAATTTGGAATTTCCCTATCTATTTTTGGTCCAATGTAGAATAAATAATTCCTTATATTGACCTGGAAGGTCACGTGCAAGATCAATATAACGTAGTATTTTTCTAACATTGTTGGATCTCAGCCAATCCGGGAGATGGGAATAATCCAATCATATAATAATGTTTGTTATCTCTATATTTCATTATAAAACAGAATAAACCTTCGGAAAAATTTCTTTCTTATGGATGATTTATTTTATATCTTAGATAGTCAAAATTCACTATTAAGTAAGAATTAAGATTTGGCTAAGAAAAATGCTGTTCGTTTTGGCTTGAGTTTCCGAGTTCCTAACACACATTCTTGTAGCCAAGATTTATAAAGGATTTGGCCGGGGAGATTCAAATTCTACATTATAACCGAGATATCTTTATATCCGAGTCCCTTATAAGTGAGCTTACTGTATTTAGAGATATATTTACCTCTTTACCTTACTAGTGAATGATAGAGTGCATTATAAAAGTGTGAGTATAATTAAAGAATCACTGTCTAGTTAGTAGAGTATGCCAGGGCATCAACGATAGTTGGAAACGTGGGATAATTTGCATAACGGGCGAAGCCCGTTATGCATAAATTATCCCACGTTTCTCACTATCGTTGATGTCCCTGGCATACTCTACTAACTTGACAGAGATTCCTTATATTTCCATTTCATTGTGAAATAAAATTGTAAATTTAGATTTTAAAATTGTAGATTTAAATTACACGAGGCCTCACATGTCAATTTCAATAGTCCCCGCCCACTGACGTCAAACACAAAGAATTACATGCATATTAGGCCTCCTTAGAGTCAGACACAAAGATATCCGCACGAGAATTACATGCATATTAGGCCTTCTTAGCTCCTGACCTTTCGCTTGGCGAAATTTGCATTCCGTTAGAATGATCAAGAAATCAACTCTCCTAACTTTCAAAGAGTTATCACAGAGAAAACAAATAGAAATGGAAATATATGATAATCATCATTTTCGCACTAATAACTTTTTACTGTATTATGCAGGTAGTCTACGTTTTGCTACTATCTACGCATGAACTATGATTAAGTTATTTCTTTGTAAAGGCCAGTTTACACGGTAAAGCAAGCTGTATAAACCTTGTCGTATGCAGCAAAATGCTACCGTGTGTACGGCGCTATTACACGGAATTTAAACCTCTCCGGAGTCATATATTCCGCGCGTTCGAATAGAGCGTGTCTCTATTCTGTACAGCAAGTCGTATGAGACTCTCTCTCTCTCTCTGGCCAATCGGTGGTCTGGGATTTGGGTGATCTATTAATGCTTCACTAATCAATTCAATTTTATAAAAGAATACTTCAACATTTTTATACGTGTATATGTACCTGAGTTATGGCTTGTTCAAATTTTAAATGTTTTTTTTTTTTTTGGTTACATTTTCGCTGAAAAATATGAAACAAATCTTATAAAATAATTAAGAGCGAATATCAATCTTTCAATGCTAAAACCTTAGTTTAAAATGGATGTTTTGAAGATCCATCAAATAAAAAATTGGTGCATATGTAGCATTCCTCCTTAAATGTTTTTCAAATAGACGGTTAATTTTATATTACCAGTGGCCATAAAAAAAAATTAAAAAAAAAAAAAAAAAAAAAAACGCAGTGTAAGAGCAAAAGTTCTGCTGGTAAAATTGAATCTCTCATTAATGTGTTCCGCTTTTTTATAAATGGGGACACTATACGTCCAGAAGATACAAGATGCAGGATTTTATTTATCCAATTTGGGCCCCCGGAGGAGCAAAAAAGATTTACAAACATGAAACAAAAGAAGGAGGAAGATCCAAATGATAGAACAAACCTGATCTTAAATATAATGAGCAGTGCTTAATTGTATAATCATTGATAAATGCATCTACAAGAGATATACTGAATATACATATTGTATATGTTATAATAATAGTCAAGAAACTGGAAAGATACATATATGCATATCAAAGAACAGAAGAGATGATATATTGCCATACATGTACATGTATATACATCCCCAAATATATTTAATTTTTTTTTCCAGTTAAGGTAGATTATCAAGGAATCTAGCAAGTGATCTAAGAAGATCATCAAAATCTGCCATATATCTATTCGCAAAAAATTTCTAGAAAATCTTAAAATAGGAGTTAGTTCTTTAACATGAGCATGATATGCACCATAGTGATCCCTCCTCCCGATCCATTGTCTGACCCATGGCATACCTCTAGATCTTCTTTGCGGGTACAGCAGTGATTACAAATGGAATTATCAAAATGCACATTAAAATAACTTTCTTCCTCTTCCTGTGCTTCTATGTTCACAAAATGAAAAAAGAAAACTGTACTTCTTCAAAGGGGCGTTTCGTTTGTTTAATATAAATAGCAATAGAATGGATTGTAAACCTGTTTTACCATGTATACATGTAAGGAATATATTACAAAAGTTGTATACGACAAGTTGTATACGACATGTATTACAGTGTAAACCGGCCTTAAAAGAAGTGCCCTTTTCTGAAATGAGATTGAGACGGAATTATTTGAGCGGGTAAAGTACAAAAATACTATACAAATTAAAAAAAAAAAGACAATTACCATAGTTCCAATGACCATAAAAACTTAATCAGTGACATTAAGGTTCATAGTCCCTCTGGTCAATCATAGAAAATGTTTCTTTACGTTTATGTTTTTGTAAAAGAAAATTATTGCATTTTAAAGTAAAATGCGAACAATTTTAGCATAGCTTGTGGAGGAAAATTGGACAAAAATACATTTCAACTTGACAAATTTATAAAGGAATAGTAGACATATATTCCATTTAGAGTTACCTCTCTTATAGTATTCATGAACCTCAACGCATAATGAAGACCTTTCTAAAATAACAAATATGCGTAAAAGTAAAATTAACAGCGCAGTACGTAACGAACAAACGTAAATGCAATTAGATTGGTTCTATTTGCATAACGGTCAATACATAAAAACAAGACGAACCACTTAAGGAGGGATTCCTCTCATATTTCTTGTATTTAAAATTTAATGAAATTTTCATAGATTTAAGAAGACATTATCATTAAGTGATGTTATCAATTATATTAAATTTGACCGTTTTATTTTAAAAGCAAGGTCAGGTCAAGGTCATTATCTTTTTCCTTGACCTTAAGAACAAAAAAATACCGTTGCCAATCATGCGATGCCTACTTTTATTTCAAAAGATTAAATGTTTATCTTTTTGCATAAAAGGATATTACCATATGGGATCTATCAGATCATACTACCAAATTGACAGATAATTTGAGTAAAATAGATATTGGCTAATCCGAATTTCCTCTATTTTTCTTAAATTTTGGTTATTTTTATATGCCTCGTATATTTAAATTTCTCTTATTTTCACATATGGTAATGTAGTCATATTAAGATACAAATTAATATAAAAACAAGTTTACTAAGAGAGAAAAAACACTTTTTACGGATTTTTGGCTCAAATATGTACTTAGATTGGAAGCTTTTAAAAGTTAACGAAATTGTAGTTTGTTTGGAAAATCATATTATTTGATATATTTTAAAACTTCAGTCAATTATTATTAATTTTACTTACATTTGAAATTTTCTTTTAGTCTTTGATTGTTTAAAAATTTTAACTTAATTCATTCTTCTATAGTAATTTTGAGAAGCAGGAAAGAAGATATTTTCATACGCCGTCGTTCCGCCAAAAATATAGTCCTTGCTAGATGTCAAACTCAGTTTACCATTTCTATTTAAAGTTGTGCAATTATGATGAGGAAAAAAAATGATCTTTTAAATCTCTTACATCTAAATATTTAACACATATAAGCAAATATACTTTGAATATTTCATCTAGTTAGAAACCAGACAAGAATCCCTCCTTAAAATAAAATTAATAACCCATGCAGTACGTAACGAACAAACGTAAACGCAATTTAATTGATTCTCTTGATGCACAACAAATGATTCTATATTCTGCAACAAACAGTGTTTTTCCTAGCATATTTACAATTTCTCATTAGAAATCAACATACACCAAATATTACATATAATATGATCAACAGAAAAAAAAAACTTCCGAACGAACGCGTATACAGTCGTCGGGTGGCGTTCCATGAATTTCTTTCCCTTTAACATCAGAGGTACACTCATAACCTGACTGATTCGTAATGTTAACACGAAGCCACGATTCTGGTTACAAGTAGAATCCCTCATAAATTTTAGGGTAACATTGAACATTTTTATTTCAAGAAAATCATTCTCAAACGAGGCGCAGCTGATATTGGAAATGGTTTTCCAGGGGGTGAAAATTTTCAATACTCTCAAATACATGCAGTATTTCTTATCCTGTATTATTCTGAATGTTCTATACAACTACATCTATCAGTAATCGTGCTCGCATAAATTCTGCACAGTCCATATTTTTTATCACCCGTCGTGAAGTAATAAGTACTACGCTCTATCACACTGGAGGCCAAGGCTTCACAGGGTAATAGTATTTTTAACAAGTGTTTCTCATTATATGAAAGTATTACATTGTTAACTCGAGTATTTCAAGTATATGCACAAAATGACACCGATACTCGGCAGGCCAGTATTACATAGGGACAGGGGCTGCCCCCCTTTTTAAGAATATTCTTTCGTTATTAATTTAGTTGTCAATTTTTCATTCAAAGACTACCCCCCACCTACCCACTTTTTCGTACAGTATGATCATATTCTCCATACAAGAAACACTGAAAATCACCAAATGCCTGCTTGGAAAGATTATTTATTTGTAGATTAAGATGAAACAATATGATAAAATTATTTTTAATGAATATAGGCAACGGTGTTAATAGAATGAATTAATTCAAACATAATGTTGAAAACTATAGTGATTCCATTTTTTCTTCTTCGTCCTTTTCCCGTTGTTCTTCGAACACTCCTTCTAACGGTTGTGTTTCTTCTTCATCTTGTGGATGGATCATTTCACATATGATTACAGACCTTCCGTTGTTGTTGGTAACCAGAAAGGTTTTCTGTTTGTTCTTGGATAACGTTAAAGCCAGTGGTAAATCTAAGCCGTCTGCCTTTGACATTACTATTTCTTTTTGTTCCCCATCCAAAGTGAATCTGCAGATGTTATGAGACCAGCGACCAACGACTAGCAAACTTTGGTCGTGTATCTTTAAATCTCGGCAGTACTTTGGTGATGAATCTCCGAACATTATGGAATATTTTCCGGATGGGGAAATGCTATGAATGGTGTCAGTTTTCCATCCTGTAAAATAAACATTTTCGTTGTCGTCTGCGCAAATGTACCTCGCAGAACAATCTCGAACTGCCGTTGTTTTAAGGATAGCTCCAGTCTTGTCTAGTGTTGTGAGGTGGGTTCCACACGCTACAACAAGCACCTCTCCAATTCGAGTTATCCCAAAACACTCATACCCTATATGTACAGATTTAAACACCTTCAGGTTGTCCAAATTGAAGAACTGGATCATTAATTCATCGGGTAAAGTTATTACAAGCTGATTATCATCAAGGAGAACCATATCACGTGGGTTTCCCTGTAGCATAATTTCGTTAAGGATGTTGCCTTCCTCATCATACAGAAGAATTCTGGGATTGTTACTATCGGTCAGTATAACCCTATCATCTGGCGCATAGAGGGCGCCCGTAATCCAAGGCGATGCACCGTTAAGTCCACGTTTTACTCCAAAAATTTTCTTGATATTTATTTCCATATTATGGAGAGATATATCCACCCTTTCTTATTTACCTTTGTACTATACTGGTTGATGACAGAGTATGTTGTAAATGTGTGAATATAAATGATAATGAACATTTACTGATAACTGGATACTAAAGGCCGATTAAATATAATACATGTAGTCTACGTTTCGCTACTGTTATGTACGAATGCATTATAATTTGGTTATTTCTTTGTGAGTAAAGTTAGTTATTGTTCATATAGTTTATTATGTTTCTTTGAAATAATGCAATTTTAAAAATATTTCAACAATCTGTTGTGCAATTAAATATAAATATATTCGATAGATTAGATAAAATCTTTTATAGTTTTTTTTCTGTTTTTATGCCCCCGTAATCGAAGATTTATAGCTTTTATTATAGTATTTATAGTTTTTGCCCTGTCTGTCCGTCTGTCTGTTTGCCTGTTTTATAGCTGTATGTCGACAAAAACTTTAACCTTGTCCATAACTTTTAATTGGTTTGAGCTATGGCTATGATATTTCACATGTGTATTCCTTGTGACAAGACCTTTTTTGGGATACCAACTTATTTGACTTCTTGACCTTGTCCTTGGAGTTTGACCCACTTTTGCAAAATTTTACCCAATTTTAATCTTGGCCATAACTTTTGAACAGTTAGTACTAGGGCTTTCATAGTTCACATGTGTATTCATCATGACAAAACATTTTCATGGGTGTAAATATTTTTTACCTTTTGACCTTGGAGTTTGACCCAATACTAAAAAAATTTTAACCTTGGCCATAACTTTTGAACAGCAAGTACATGGGCTTTCACATTTCACAGGTACATTCCTTGTGACAAGATCTTCCTTTGGATACTTAAAATTTTGACCTTTACTGTAAAAGTGGTTATTTACACTGGTTGTTAAGTACGCGTTTGTGACCATCAAACATTACGCGTGGGTGTAATATACGCGGTCGCACGAGTTACTGAGAAAAATTTACGCGGCCATCGTTTACTAACATCGAGTTGTTCCCCTTTGAAAAGGTCAAGTAGTTAACACGCATGAATAAGAAAAAAAAAAATAGAAATAATTACAAACAAACTAAACAAAAAGAATTTATACTGTTGGATTACTAAATATAACGGCGATCTGCACAGTCAAAAGCGGTGAAGTGTGAACAACTGGTGTACGCTTTATTGTAATTATTTACGCAAGCTCAAACTTCAAAGTGGGATATACTTACCTGTATCTGCGCGGCGAGTGTTGGCAATTAATTCAATAGGTATGTTTTTAGTGACTCTGAGTTTGTGTAACATTTTGGACTAATTATTTGAAATTAAGAGGTACATACAAAGGAAATGAAAATGAGTATCGATGTTTTTAAGCTTTAATTGCGTGACGTTGCTTTAAAATATTTAATATGAAGATGCATTTTTCATTGCACAATTAAAAAAAAAAAGAACAGTTACGTTTTCATAACTGTTTGTGATGTATTTATTTACTCACGTGCCTTCAATACCACGATTAATATATGACTGGTTCGACCGGTCTTACAGTATAAGTCGTGATCTAGAATGATTCCAGAAGTTTGAAATTTTGTGACCATACGCGCGGGGGTATTTTACGCGGTTCTAAGCTTACCGCGTAAGTAGTGTAAATTTCCCCCACGCGTAAATAACCACTTTTACAGTATCTTGGAGTTTGACCTTCTTTTCAAAAGCTTTAACCTTCGCCATAACTTCTGAACAGTTGGTGCTAGGGCTTTTGTATTTTGCATGTTGTATTTCTTATAACAAGGTCTTTCTCTGCATACCATTAACTTTGACCCTTTGACCTTGACCTTGGAGTTGATCCAAAACATTAACCTTGATCATAACTTTTGAATGGTCATATTTAAGAAGTATATCCACTGACACAAGTCCTTCTTTGGGTAACAACATTTTTGATCTCTTGGCCTTGGAGTTTGACTTGCATTTGGAAAACTTTTACCTTCGCCATAAGCTGCCAAACAGGGGCATCAGTGTTTTAAAAATACATCTTGTTCTCTCATGTTCTTATTAGTCCCCTACCGGTGAAACCGGAGGGGACTATAGGTTTCCTCTGAGTCTGTCCGTCCGTTTGTCTGTCCCACTTGGTTTTCTGCACTTTTTTTCTAAACGCTTGCAGATATTGAGCTGATTTTTGGTATGTGAGTGTATCTTAATGAGTTACAGATCAAGTTTATATTTCGGTCCGCTTCAATGATTTTTGGCGGAATTACAACCTTTTTAATTTTTTAAGGTTTTCCGCAATTTTTTTCTAAACGCTTGCAGATATTGATACTGAGCTGATTTTTGGCATGTGACTTAACCTTGATTACTTATAGATCAAGTTCACATTTCGTCCCGCTTCATTGATTTTTGAAAGAATTATGGCATTTTCAATTTTTAGCGGGAACCAGATTACACTTGCCGGTAGGGGACTAGTATTGTTAATGCAATACTCTCAGAATGCTTGTTTTTTACCCAATGTCCTTTTTCCTTGATGAAATCACATTCCACAAAAATGCGGTAAACGGAAAGCCAGGGATGCATATGGATAATTTTGTTAAGGTGAAAATTTCGCAAGAAAATTGAGGCATAAAGATTTTTTAGCTTTATGTAAAGCATTTTACACATTCTTTGTTGCAACAATAACTGCCATTTTTCCTCTTCTGAAACCAGCTTCAGTTGGTTTTGGACACTGTCAGTTCAAAACGACATGCACGACGCATTTTTTCGCACATTGTATCTATGGCTGTTACGTCACTCAGTTAATATAATTTGTTGAAAAAAAATCCAAACATAAAAAAGGCACCTGATCCCATATCTGTTTTCAGAGGTCCCTGATGGTTCTACCCATAATTTGTATTGTTTAAATGGGCTTTGGACATTGATCACTGTTCGTTATCGTCACATTTCATCTTTTATTGAACTTAAGAAAAAAAATTAATCTTTTTTTCTCTTACTATCTTTAAAGTCATATATGGCGTATTTTTCATATGTTCAGACTAACTAAAATTAAAAAGATCTTTCTATTTGTTTTATTACTTTATATAAAGATAGGACTTTCCTGTAAATTACTTAATTTAAATCAATCACGTTTCAAAGATATTAGAAATTTAAAACAATAACCGATTTATTTACCGAGTCCGCATTTAATTACGGACACGGTTTAAAATCAATTTAACTATGGAAACATGAGATTATTCAAGTTCAAAATTGGTGAAAATTTTAATTTGAACGTAAATAACATATATCATGTTTATCTACACTTAATCTCATATTTTTATTTTTTTTTATCTCAGATACGGCATATATATAGCTTTAATTTATGATTTTTACGCCGAAACCACATATATATCCCCTCCCCCTGACGTCACTTCGATTCTTCAAACCTTAAAAATTTAATCTCGTGGGAATCTCCTAACTTTGTGTTTTTATTACTCTGACGATAGGTTAATTATAAAAGCTTCATTAGAAGATTGATGACAAGAACACTGGGTCAGAGAGCATAATAAAAATTAAAATTCGTGGTATTACATTCGTAGATATCTGTTCTAGATGCCTAGTGACTCGTAAATGTACATTCTAATTAAACGATGAACAGAGTTTTTCTAAAGCGTTCATGAAATATTTCATAACCACAAATTAATAAGTCAACGGGAAGCAATATATTGTCATTTGTTCTAGAGTTATGTTGGTACTAAAAAGATTTTTTCACATTTTCTATAATACCATAGTTTAGCCTTTGAATAAAACTGCGCGTGAAACAGGATTTTTTTTCTTCATAAATTTACTGGTGCATTGCATCAATGAAAACAAATTGAAAAATCCTGTTCCACTATATATGTACGTTTATATTCATAATATATATGTTTATATTCATTATATATTCTAAATTTTTGCCTTCAGTGTGATTGTGTGAATCGAGAGGCCTGAGATCGTACAAATTAGGGGGCTATTCGATTTGTGTACGGACAGTTTTTAGAATTAAATTCTGCATCCCAAAAAAGAGCAAATCAAGAAAAAGATGGCCTTTTCCCTCAAAGGTATGAAAAATATATGATTTTCTACATTTAATAAATTATTTTTCTGGATATCCATATAGAAATACAACATATCTTCTAATGTCTACATCAAAGTCCATTGATATATGACTTATGTTATTTATAACTCACGTATTACATGTATTTACTCAGAGGGAACCACTAAAAGCAATTCAAATGACCCTATATTTTGTTATAGTTGTGTTAATAAAGAATAATTTGGATACTCTTTTCCAATATCAAATGCAGCTTAAAACAAGCGAAGAGAAACTGTACCATGTATAGAAGATAGTTTTTAAAAAGTAGTCATGTTGCAGATTTTATTTAAGAAATAAAATACATGTATACGAGGGTCGTTCAATAAATAATGCAACAAGCAGTATATCATAGTAAATGTAGATCTATTTAATTAATTTTTTTTTTACAGTTGAAACGTTCAATTAAAGAGCTCCTAATCACAGAAAACCCATTGTCCTTGCAAAGAAAATCACTTTTAAAGTATGCATGGTCACTACACTGAGCTGAAAACTGTTTAAAATGATCTCTGCCAAGAAGATGAAAATGAGAGCGTAAGTGAAAACAGTGCTTCTTTACGTAAATCGCCGGAGAACTCATATTAAAGATATGATTTTTATATGTGGAAAGAATAGTCTTTAACGCTGTATAGTTTTCAAATTGGTTCAGAAATTCAAAAGTAAAAAAGGAGAGTTAAAAAAAAGTCAAACTGGTCGGTTGAAATTTGTAGGGACACCAAAAATTATCGATGCTATGTGCAACATGATATCTGAAAATGCCAGATTTACATCCAAAGACTAGAACACTAAGCAAAACGACACTGGTATAGAGACGGGGGAGAGGACACACTCAGTGTAGAAACATAAAGTGTCAAAGTTAATGTATAAGAATTCAGGTTATTGATCCCAGTTTTAAATAATAATTCAGTTCATTGACTCATCTATTACAACATACACATTAGCATCAGTCATACATGCATGCACAGCAATACACACACATATGTATGATTACAAATACAATGGGGTTTCAAATAATTTTCCTCATTTCAAAAGACTCTAAAAAATGAAGTGAGTTTTTTTTTTCTGGAACATCTGTCACTTGTTGGATTAATAATGTTCTTTATCTAGCCACTTTTTAAATTAGAAATAAGACTGCCATTTCGAAAGGTCTAATAACGCCTTTTTTGGCCTTAATATGGAGCTTTTTTTTTTTTTTTTATCTTTTCGTGTATATTGAGTTGACTTATGAATAAAAAATAACTATTAAAAATTGATATATCTAAAATATTAATGTCGAGTTGAAGGCCACAGTGAGTGTTTGAAACATGTACATTCTGCTTCATAAGAATATAAAAACAGGTCGGCTAATAAATGAGCACAATTACTCTCAATCGGAATTACAACAGATTATAGAAAGGCCTGGCCACAAGACCACAAACTGAGAACAGGGTTGAGTCATAATTTTGATTTTTATCTTGAGTTTAATTTAATGAAAATGTTTTAGATTTTGCGAATTAGTTTTATCGATATACAAATACAACACATGATGAAAATTTTGTTTCATTTTCAAAATTATTCCAATAGTTATACCAATTTGAAATTCTGACTTAAGTTTGTTCTCAGGTTATGGTCTTGGGTCCTGGTCTATAAAGGTTATATACGTTGTCAATGCAGAACACCAACATTTTTAATATCAACTTCAGAGTCTTTGCGTGTAGAATAAAACTTATTTTCAACAAAGTAGTTTTGTAGATGACCAAACTCAAGATATGAAAATTTACGAAAAGCAGATGTCTATGATGTCAAAAAACAATGTTACAAGTGATATTTCATCGTAAGGAAAGGTTGCATAAAGTGTTGAAAAGTCATATGTTTTGAAGATATTGACTTTTGAAAAGTTTTGTGATTTTCCAAGCCTTCTTCGGAGTTTTTAAGAATTCATATTTGATTTACACCAAGTGGCACAGTACGTTTGAAGTTTCTCCTTCACAACAGGTAATAATTTGGTGTGTGGCAACGCACTTTGAAAAAATTACGCACTTTGAAAAATTTTTTTCAAAGTGCGTTAATTTTCGGACCAAATCAACGCACTTTGAAATTTTTTTTCAAACGGGGGTGAATTTGGGACCAAATCAACGCACTAATTTGAAAAAAATTTTCAAAGTGCGTTAATAGTGTACATCATAATCTTTAGCCATGTACGCACTTAAAGCACTTTGAAAAAATATGTAAAAAACAAAAATGTTGGTCCCCTACACATGGCAAGTTTGTTAGAAAACTCATTTACATGGAGGTAGTTCACGCGGGGGGGGGGGGGTCTTGGACCTCCCTGGGATGTTCAGAGCAATCAAAAGTTACGGACAAGGTTAAAGTTTTTTGCGGACAAACAGCTAGACAGACGGACGGACAGGGCAAATATTATATACCAGAATCTTAGATTTTTTTTTAATTTGATATAATTATATCTAGCCTTATTATGATATAAAAAATTTAAGAGTTCCAGTCGAATGAGTATTGTGGCTAATGTTTTATTTAATTACTATCAAATTAATCAGTCTAGCGTATGTTCATATTGAATATGATATATATATATATATATATATATATATAGAGAGAGAGAGAGAGAGAGAGAGAGAGAGAGAGAGAGAATTTTCATGGTAGAGAAAAATCATAATTGCTCCCCCCTCCCCCCCCCAAAAAAAAAAGCCATGCTTTAAGTCACATATCGACCCCTTCATCCACTGAACTTATTACAGAATGGATTAAATAAAAAAGGAACGAAATTATGCAATCATTTATAAAAGACCTATTACCCTTTATAACATTTACGAGAACTGTCGGGAAGGAAACAACCCCTAAAAATCTTTAAAACGTCTATATCTCAGAGCCTGAAGTGACATCATCACTGAAAAAGTATTAAACCAGGTTCAAATAATTATTTATCATACCTTAAATTTGCAAGAATATTGACCAAGTCGTGCAAATTTTTTTTTTAAAGTGCGTTAATATGGTCGATGTTAACGCGCTTTGAAAAAAAAGTAAAATTTTTCCAAGTGCGTTAACGTGGTCCCAAAATTAACGCACTTTGAAATTTTTTTTCAAAGTGCGTAATTTTTCAAAGTGCGTTGTAACATTGGTGAGGAGTAAGGATAGCGACTTAGTTGAACATTTACTAGAACCTGTAATATATCTTTGTACGGATTTTTACGAAGTTCTGGAATCCAGTAGGTATGGTAAATCAAAGTCAATTGACTGGAATGTTAAAAGTATATAAAACTGAAACGTGATTTTGAAGAGTATTAACTGTGAATATACATGTATTAAAATGGATTACCAGATGTGGATTATGACCAAGTTCAAAGAACGTGCAGTTGTAATAATGAGCCTTACAAACAAAGATTAAACTGATACATGTTTTATCAGTTGGAACAATAAAGCAGTATAATTTTAACACTTGTAAATAAAAATCTTTTCATCCACTCGTAACATCCGAATAGTTCAGGTTTAAATCAATGATTCAAGTAAAAGAAGCGTGATTTCTCTCTCTGTGTAAAATTTAGTTTGAAATTTAAAATGCATTGCTACCTCTTTCATTTTTCACCTTTTTGATAAATGATGTGGACGCTCTGGCAAACATTAGTTTAGCTAAAAGACAAACTCGTGGCCTGCCTGTGCTACTGAAGCTTTGTGAAAGATGTTGGAACTATACAAGTATTACTAAATTAATTGTTTTGTCTCTTCTCTCTCTAGGTAGACTTGAATCAAAATACTTGACCCATTGTATTATATATATATATATATATATATATATATATATATATATATATATATATATATATATATATATATATATATATATATATATATATATATATATATATATATAATGCACTTCATGTACCATTTGCATGGTTTTGAGGGAATAAACTGAACTGAAAATCATGTTGATATACTCAATATATCAATTACATTATAATTGTCGCTTAACAAGGAAGTTCTCTTTCAATTACATTTTTGAGAGAAATGCGATCTATGTGTACCTGCATTCTTAAGGGATTGGCCGTACATGTTTACATAAATGATATAATTGGTTTAAGTTTTCTTCGTTACCTGTTTCATGCGCTCTTTAATTTTTAAAATATTTCTTATGGATACCTTTGGGCTAAGGCTATGACAGCTACTTTGTTTCCCCCACACCTTGAGTCGGTTAACAAGGTTGTTCTAATGTAAATTGTGAGAAGTAGATATTTCAAAAATTTCAAAACTTCTTTAAAATGGTCAGTATCTGAGTAACCTAATCGCACAGATTGTAAAGAATTTTCTTCTACTTAGTGGAGTTCTAACTTCTCGAAATATTACATAAGGTACTTAGATATCTGTGTCGCTATCTCAAAGTGTTTGGAAAGCTAGGTGAATAGTATATCTTTACAATCGATTATCTACAAACTTTAAATGTTCAATAAATTCCCATGTGAACCTTTTTATCAGTCGTTATTCAAACAAGGTAAAAGAAAATTAAAAAAATAATAACTAATCATCTAAAGTATCACTAAGACATCCCAGAGGTGTGTTATTACGATTATCATTTGGTCATATTCCATGAAACGCTCCACCACAGTAAATGCTATTGGCCTGTCAATGGTCTCTACCTCTCCCTGGTTACAACTGACCATCAGCTGATGACATTTCCTATCCCAAACGAGCCGAGTTTTTATGTATGCTGTACAATGCTTCATAAAACGTAATGATAAATTAAAAAAATAAACCCCACTCCTAATAAAAAGTTTTTTGTGTAAGATTCCTTCTATGCATCGCGTAATCACTTGCCCTCGACGAACCGTGTTGTCATTCAAATTTATAGGATATATATATACAGAGGAAGTATTTGCGTATTAGATGCGCATCTTTACCTCGTCTATAAAGGTTGATTACCTGTGGCTCGTGATAGTGTGACAATTTATCACTGGATCAGGGTGGCTCTGATATCTAAAGATTATATTTACCTTCGACAGGGGGGTGAAAATCGTAAGGTAACCGCCAACACACCAATCTGGATTGCCGGGTGTTTATTGTACTCATAAAGGAATCAATTTCCGAAAATTTAAATGCATCTCCATCGTAAGAATATTATGTTGATGATTTTGACCAAATTTCGATAACTTGTGTTATATAATCGGCTTATGAGTGGAGTGATTAAGCACGAAGAAGGTACCAGTTTGGGACATCGAGGGTGTACAAGGCTCTGTTGGTCCAGAATGGTGACTAGTTTGGATGACATCAAATCTCTCCGCTTCTGGAGAGCGGTGGGAGCCGAATTTCTGGGAACGTTGTTGCTCACGATGATTGGATGCGGTTCTGTAGTGACTTGGGACGAAGATGGGAAATTAGTGCAGATTGCTCTCTGCTTTGGACTTAGTGTTGCAACTGTCGTCTGGATCATTGGTCACGTGAGTGGAGGCCATATCAATCCAGCAGTAACTATTGCTTTCTTCGTGACCAGGCGCATCAGTCTGGCTCGTGGCATCTTTTACATCATCAGCCAATGTGCGGGTGCAGTTGTAGGTGCGGCGATTTTATATGGTTTGACGCCTGCCAGCCATCGCGACAGTGGATCTCTTGGTTTGACCAAAGTGAATCCGTCGCTAACAGGCGCTCAGGCTTTTGGGGTAGAGTTTTTCGTCACGTTTGTTTTGGTGTTGACTGTCTTTGCGTCCTGTGACAAGAAGAGAAGAGATTTGAATGGATCATTTCCTTTGTCCATTGGTCTGTCTGTCACTATGTGCCATTTGTTTGCAGTAAGTACTCAGAAGTATTAGCATGAAATGAGGTGCATGATAAAAAGGGTTTTACAAGTTTTGTCTTCCATCCCTTCAGACGACGATGTTTTATTATTCAATTTTTACAAAAATATGTTAAGAACATCAAAGGAATGATTGCAAATACAGATGCAAATCCTTGTTTTCAAACTGCGCACTTTTCATCCATGCATTAAATTTAAAGTTACGCAACCAATTTTTCAATTTTTTTAAACCGTCCATCATTCTCTGTCTGCCATACATAAACACGCCTTGGAATACCTAATGTTCCGCAAATGGATAGGGAAAAAAGTCAAAAGTGCCCAATTTCTTCTTTTTTAAAATAACATCCTGTTTTCCGTTTCCATCAAAAGTAAATGGCACCTTAAACTTTCTTCCCATATATACTGATAAGTAAAGGTTTTTTTTTCAGTTTAGTAAATCACATGCTGATAATGCCAGGTTCTCGTGTAATGTATACATCAAATACATGTACATTCAAGCATGTGTGGGCTTAATTGTCCCTGTACAGATAAGATCGGATGTATATTAGGCAAGAATGTTTAGTATTCGCTATAAAAAAAAATGTCCCCCATTTAGAATATTTGTCTTCACTGAATGAAATACATGCGTACAATTAAATATCTCTTCAATCATGTCTGTTAAATTTCCTTTCTTTGTTTCTCTTTTATGTCTAATTTGGGTCACGTTCACTTCAGTGTCATGAAATAAGGTTATCTGTAGAAAGGTCACATTTAATGATTTGATCTCATTATTTGTTCAGTTGTTTGTAAGTAAGTAATGAAATTTCGAAAGCTCTAGTCCGGATTCCCGATAAGAAATCGTCATTAAACGAGTTGAGGTTTTGTCAGATATTTTATTAAGTAGTCACTCGATGCCCCCGGGTTATCCTGTATGAAAAGCCAATATTTACATCGCAGTAAAGAAGTAAAAATATCATAAAATACAAATAGACATTATTTCCAATTCCACGAAACCTCACAGGTGTGAGCGTTTATATTTCATCATTATGTCTCCCGCGGTCCTTAAACGAAGGGAGATATTGAACTGTTTTGCTCCAAATTCCTCTTACCATGATTAATTGATACGTTAAGAAGTTCCAAAGTTTCAAAGTCAATAAGAAGAATTTACTACTTCAACCTTTTTCACACTAAACTTCTTATTCAATGATTTGTGCGAAAATTCTTATTTTACTATAACCGCTATCCATCACGTTTATCCATCATCGCCCACATTGGTTTTGCAAAGTAACATCATATTTCTTATAATGTCTTAAAAATACAGTAAATAAGAGATTTTTTATGTTTTTAAATTTTAGGGTTGGTTTGAACATATTTATGGTCTATAAACTAATTGGTAAAAAGATCTCAATTTTAGGCAATGACTCGTGCCTTAACAACGCCAAAAACGCTTAATGTGAACATTAAATATGTCCTCGTTTAATTTGAATTAACATTTCCGATTACTTAAATCTCTGATTCAATTTTATTCTATCAATTTAAGAATTAATTTATTGAATGAATGCACATGTAATAATCGATAATTTATTTCAAAACACAAAATAGTTATTTTATGTACATGTACTCAGTATTCAATAATTTATTCATTCAATTTAGACATAAACTAATTTGATCAATCAAAAACAATCAAATTAGTAAGAGGCCAATTGGGTCACAATTCTCACCGGAATCACATTTATCTTTCCGAAAAAAAAAAGAATTTAGATATATGAATAAAACATCTATACTTAAAATCCACTTATGTAAGCAAAAGTATCTTAAAAATGAAAAATTCATTGTTTAGTCTTGCTGTTCTCTGGGTGCTTGCTTTATAAAATAGCTAACTAATCTTCCGCTCTTGAGAAGATTTCTAGAGATTTTCCGTACATATTTCCCTGATTTTATTAAAACTATTTTCTTCAAGGAAAAAAGCTTGCATATTAATTTAACAAATCATGGATCTGATGTTCCTACATATTTCTGCAGTGTATGTAAAACTACGGTTGGTCCACCCAAGCCCTGGAATGAGGGGAGGGGTGTAAAAATGTACACGACAATATGCTAATCCCAGTTATTGTTGCTTTTCTGGTCCAGAAGATTTCCTGTATACTTTGTCACCTATTGTGGTTATGTTTTACAATGGGGGTAGTAAAAGTAGTTAATCATAGGTGTATCAAGCCCCCCCCCCCTTAATTTTTGAAACTTCTCCCCATTTGCTTTGAGGGAGAGGTGAAGACTCCCTAAATTTTAGACCAACACTATAGGTTAGACCTTGAATAAACCTATACCGTACTGAAAAAAAATTGCACCTACCTACCCTATTTTAAAATTCCATGTAATAGAAAACACTCATTTTTTGGCCTAAACATAGGTTAGTGACGGTTCCTTTGCCAAGCGCCCGGAATAAGAAGTGAAAGTCAAGGGTATTTCGGTTGAGACCTTAAAAACTGAAGGTCCCTTAAAATCTGAGGTCCCGTGCCACGGTAAGCGTTGACACGATAAAGAACCCTCGCTGCTCAATGGCCCTGAGTGCAGAGTATGTCTAAATTCTCGAATGGGACGAAAAACAACGTACAATCAATCATCACCAAATAAGATATGTTTGATAAGAGAATTTTAAAATGACACGCTTTACATTATCTCCCCTTGAAGGAGCATGGCACTTTCTTTTAACAATCTTTATCACCCCTCATTCAATGACTCTAAGCATCAAGTTTGTTTAAAATTGACCCAGTGCCTAGAGAGAAAAAAAGACAGACAAGCAGAAACGGACAAACTTTAAAATTTGATCACAAAAGCTCGCGTGAGCAGTTTGGTTAGGATGAGGAAAAAGTAGCAGTGATTTCATGCATGAATATGACAGCTGAAATAATTAGCACCTTATATCAAAATATCTGTTTACTTTGAGATATTTTACAGATTGAGATATCTCTATTCATTTGAGTTAATGGAGTTTTGTAACTTGTGTGCCTTTTTTCTATTTGTGCTAGTGTCTAGGGAAAATTACATCTTAAAATGAATTCGGAATGATCTGGTATTATAAAAGGTCATGATTATGTAATTTCCCGCTTCGAATCAGCAGGTAAGAACATCTAAACTTGTGAACAGGAGAGAACCCCAAAACTGAACTGAATTTGTAAAAAAAAAATAATTAAAAAAAAAAAAATACATACCCTTTAAATACAACCATGTATTTATTACTAACTTTGAGCAAAAAAACTATCTTCATCTCTGATTAAAGAAATTTTTAAACAAGATAACATCGTTACTATATTGTACACTTTATTAATGAAGAATGTATTGATACTATAAGACACACAGTTTCCACTAATTATAAACATTCTCGATTCAACTGCATGTATAATTAATTGTGCATGAGGGACAACGCAGTTCTATAAGCAGCTGTACCTCAGAAACAGAATTAAGCATGCATTTGCATTCTATACACCGTGATTTGTGTCTGACGATTTTGATGGAATGCTGAGGGGACTCAGTTCTTGATTGAAGTATTGTTGTCTTTGGGTGAACAATGCACATAAACATCCAGTTGAAGACAAGTTATTCTTTTATGCGCATAATAAGCCCATTGATGAAGTTAAAAGCCGTCTGATCTGTTTTGAAGATGTCATAAATTCTATTAAAAAATTATTTTCCGTTTATTTCAATGATTCAAACCACTAGAAAAGATCTTATTGTGAACAACAGTTTTCGATTGGTAAAAAAAAAAATCCTTGACAGTAGACAATTTTCAAGCTTAAACGAAATCATACTGAGGATCAGGAAAAAAAACTTTTTTTTCTTTTTATATTTAGTTATTCAACTGTAGATCATAATTCTTGGAGATTTTTCTACCCCCCCCCCCTCCCCAGCAAAAAAGGGTTTAAAATGGAAAAAAAGTTCCACAGATTTTTAAGAGGATAAAACCATTTTCCGCTAAGAGAGAGAGAGAGAGAGAGAGAGAGAGAGAGAGATGTAAGGAGAACATCGCCCACAGAGGGTATAGAATTACGTGGGTGGGGAAAGTAATAGGCTTGCCGATATCTCTGAAACGAATGCAACCAGGAATATATTATTTTGAATTTTCAGTATCAACATGAGTTGAACTAAAGTTGAAAAAAAATAAGAAAAAAAGAGCATAGAATTACTATAACTTCTTTCGTTGGAAACCTTAGAGATTTCTAAAGTGGTTCCAGATCATACTATGGGACGCTCTACAAATGCCAGCAACTTTTCATTGCAATTCTTCCTCTGTTAGTTTTCCACCTCCATTAGTTTGCACTTTTTTTAATCACAGATCCAGTACACCGGCTCTAGTATGAACACTGCCAGGAGTTTTGGTCCTGCTGTCGTCATGGGCTTCTGGGAATACCATTGGGTAAGTTTGTAAAATCAGACATGCAGAGGATAAACCTAAATGTGATTCTCGTTATCCCTGGACATGGTTCTGAAAAATTGCATGTTTTTCATGACGCTATTAATATGAATTTTCCATATCGATTCATTGATCAATAGGTAAGTTAGTAGCTGAATCGTCGGTTTGAACCCACTTTCCTGTTTCTTAAAAAATAACTAATGTGGTAAAGGTTAATAAGGGAGATGCAATTAATTTTGTTAGAGGTATGCATAAAGGTAAAGGTAAATCTCCTCATATTACTGCATGGACAGATGCCGTCTAGACCTGGAGGTTTGTTAGTATTGTTTGTAATTAACATAACACTTCCTGTTCTATAATGATAGATTAATCAAGTTTATATGATCTACATACAGACCTGGTTCACATTTGGGAAAAAACTTATTTCCAAAGGCATTAGCTTTATTGGTGGGAACAAACGGTACACGTTTGTTTTTGCTGTTTTTTTTTTTTAATTTGCTAAAAGGCAGTGCTTTATGATTACACATTTATTCAATTTTGATTTTACTATGCATGTGTACCAGTAAGTTTCTTTCAGTATCATCCCTAGAATGTTCAACTTCATTGACGGCGCACTTCATTTTGTTACCAGTGTAGACGATTCCGAATTCTACATGATTTCCCCATGACGGCATTATTGCCCTTCTAGGGTTTTTATATTTCAATAGTGCATTACCTGTGACAAGACCTTTTTGGATATATACTTTGATTTTTGACCTCATGACCTTGAAGTTTGACCTACTCTTCAAAATTTTGAACTTTGGTAATAACTCTTGAATGAGAGAAGATGGGTCTTTAAAAATTTCACATGCATTACCTGTGGCAAAATATACATTGATACCATAACTTTGATATTTGACCTATTTTTCAAAATCAATTTCTGACCTTATGATCTTGAAGTTTGACTACTTTTCAAAAATGTTAACTTGGCTGTAACTTTTGCACCAGAAGAGATGAGACTTTCACGTTTTTTTTTTCACATGAGCATTACCTGTGTCAAGACTTTTACGAATGTGCCATGATTTTTGACCGCATGTCTTAGACCTTGAAGTTTGACTTTCAAAAACATTACGCGTAATCTTGGTCGTAACTTTTGCACCAGAACAAACAATCTCCCTTACAGAGCTCTCGTTCGTTCCTCTCTCGGATATGAGCCGATGGTAGAGAGTGCCAGAACATATTACTTCAAAAATTAAAAGCTTTTTATATATAACATGATGGAAAGACAATACAGGACAGATAAGACGGTTACATGTACAATATGCTATACATTACCAATAGATCCTAGAACCCGAAAGCGAGGGGGGGGGGGGGGGGTTACAATTCTCGGATTTCGCTTGTTCATAATTACTTGACTCCAGTACCTTTGCGTATACTTATTTAAGTATCACCAATTGTCAAGTTTATAAAAGATACACGTATCTATCTTGCATTTGCAATACAAGATACTATAGCGGGTATAATTTTAATAAAACTGTTGATCCCTATTGTACCACCTTTAGAGTAAAAAGGGCCATGGTTTGAGCCAGTATGTACGCATGTATAGATCTATAGGCAGATTAACATTATTTTTACCTAATTATAGAAGGAAGCTATGACGTGAAAAAAAAACGTTGATTGTTCAAAGAACCATGTTTAATGGCATGTAAATATCTGTATGGAGGTCATAGACCTTCAAATTCAAGTCGTTCTTCGAAATGTACAACACAAGGTATAAAGACTTTTTTGGTTTGGTAAAGCCTGTGTGGTATTGAATCATATACTTTGTGTGGGAACCAATCATTCTTCTTGGTAGTAGTAAGAACATTACATTCAACATTTAATTCAACACACAAAATCAAATTATCAAAGAAATGGAAATGTACATAATCAATCATTACATATTAATAATTATATAGAGATAATTAATCACTTGATAATATAATTAGTCTTTATCATGATTTGCTTTCTATGAGTATGAACGTTTCGGCATTACGTATAGCATATACATAAAACATATGATCCATAATGATATAAACGCAAAGAAGATGTCTTAAGTATACTATTATAGTAGGTACTTTACAATGGTTTAAAGTCGTTACACATAAAAACCGTATATTCTTGTTTTATTAAATTTTGATTACCATGATATTTATACAGTGTCACAGAACAATTCTCATTCAAATGGTTATTTACAGACGCGGATCCAGGGTTTTTTTCCGGAGGGGGGGGGCACCACAGTCAAAAAAATATTTCTACCCAGAAATTTCTTGACAAGCAAAAAGAAAATAAACAAATAAATAAATAAAAATAAAATAATAATAATAATAAAATAAATAAATTTTAAAAAAACTCCTTTCCCAAAAGTATCGATCCCAGAAAATTTCTTGAAAGCCAAAAAAGTAAAATCCATTTCCAAAACGTGAAAAAACCTATTTCGTGGTAGGGTCCACGTTTTCTTGGGAAGGGGGGGGGGTTAAAGTCATTTTTTTTATTTGCTTCAGTACTAGTATATACTTTTAATAACTCTGCAAATTCCGGGGGGGGGGACCCCTTCTAGATCTGCGCATGATTTAGAATGCTAATCAGATCATTTGCACATTTATATCTACATTTTAATACTCTAAATGTATTTATTAATACATTTAGTTTCATTTCCGAATATTTTTAGTCTTCCGACTGTACAACTTAAATTATATCCGAATCTCATAATTTTAGACGTAAGCACATTTTTCACCCGAACCTATTTTATCTTTGTTAGGTATACTGGTTGGGCCCTTTGTTAGGCGGACTCGTCGCCGGGCTTCTCTACGACAACGTGTTCGCTATGAACGCATCTCTCCTGAAGGCACGCGGATTTCTGCTATCAAGTGAGTACGACACTGAAAAATTTCCCGCCAGTAAACCCAAGATCCGGGTCATTCAGGAGGAGGACGAGGAGGATGAGGATGATAGGGACCCCCTCAGCAGCTCATTCGACTCACAGAGGGAGGAGCAAAAGCGACCCGAATCTCCATAGCAACTGATTCCTAAAGCTTTAACAACATACTCGCATGCTTTTGAAATGAATGTCTGTTGAAATGAGAGTCAAAGACGCTTTCTTTATACAGCTGTTGTTTGTAGAATGACTTTTTCATCTAAATTTTGTACATTTTTTAGTATTTTATATATATATATATATATATATATATATATATATATATATATATATATATATATATATATATATATATATGTTTGTTTTCTTTAAAAGTGTATAATGATGTAAATATAATACATATAACATCAGAGACACAATTCTGAATTACTTACAGAGGTGTTTATAGAAAGAAATTCGGGATGAGGTTGGGTGACTTGAAAATGCCCCAGTTAAGCACGTAATTGAAGTAGATGATTTATACTAAAGACAAACCTCTAATCAAAGAACTTCTAGACATCTGTATATCTGCCTATCTGGAGAAAAAATAAACTAATATGGAACAATGATTCATAAACATAATTCTTTTAATACAATATAATCTTGTAAAGTGAGTTGTATAAAGTATTCTCTGAAAGTATACAAAAATGGACTAGAATACATTGTACATTTATATAAACTAGGCAAGTGATCTCAATCCTAATAAGGATCTCATGCCTCCAGGATTATAGCCTTCATCTGTCTTTATCTTAACCTAATTACAGAGGAATTCATCAGAAACTCTGTTACCTTGGATAGTTAGAATATGATGCACTGATCTCATTTTGAATTTCACAACACATATAACATGCATTAAAAATAAACATTAATAAATAGACTTAGGCTTACCTCTTCTCATTTAAAATGGAAACATTTCCAATGTGTCAATATTGCTCAAAGTTAGGAATAGTTAGGTATTAAAAAAAATATCAGCAAAATAAGTGCATATACAGTAACTTGCTGTCATCTTGATCATGATTATCAAATTACTATCTTTGTTGATAAGGAATTGTCACCCTATATATTAAAATGTTAGGTGATTTAGTATTGAGTAAATTTAAATTTTTTTAAAAATCTAACAAAATTCCAAATGATTCTCACTGAAATACATGTATATCTTATAAACTAAGAAAAAGAGTATTTATGGTGACTAAACAAAATTATTACTGGGACAGCACCATTACAACGTTAGTGTTGTTGGCTACTGATAAAAAAAATATAATACTGATATCCTTTTATATTATAATATTTAATTAATGTGAATAAAAAAAATACATGTACACACAAAGAAAATCTTAGCCTAATGTAACTTTAAACCAGGAGTTTCTGAGTTCTATGAATCTGTACCTATAATTGTGGAAGAAACTTGTAGCCCAGGTGTTGATCCAAATTTTTTTTAAAAAAGAAGAAGGGGGGGGGGGTTTCCACATAATCTCTAACAGATGTCAGGCACCAAAAAACCCGGATAAGCCTATTTATTAATTATATTTGGGGGGTGAGGTGGGTGAATTTACTTTCCCATTTTAAGAGAGGTCTGTATTTTCTGAGGGCATGCGCGGATCTGATCTAGAGAGGGGAGGTGGGGGGGGGTACCCCCCATTGAATTTGCAGAGTTATTAAAAGTATATACAGTTCTAAGAAAATTTGCAGAGTTATTAAAAGTATATACAATTCTAAGAAAATTTTTTAAAAAATATGACTTTGGACCCCCCTAGAAAATGTGGACACCACAATCACCACTACAAAATAGGTGTTTTTCATGTTTGGGAAATGAATTTTATGTTTTTTGTTTGTTCGTTTTTGTTTTTTGTTTTTGCTGGTAAAGAAATTTTCTAGGTTTAAAACGTTAGATTTCTTTTTGACTGGGATGTTACAAAGAAATTCTTAACTCTGAAAATCACAGGGAAGTCCTGACACCCCCCTCCCCCATCTGGATCCGTGCATATAACCTCTTTTGTCTCCCCACATTAGTTAAAAACAGTGATATATATTAATTTGGATGTACTTTCGTCTGTCTGTCATACTGTCTGGCATGTGTAAAGTTTTAATTTGCACTTTTCAATCTCAATTCCCTATGACTTAAAAAGACCCCTTTGCTTTTTGGATCAGAGATCAAGTCAGAAATTCACATATTGAATAAAATGGTTTCCAGATGATGTCTTTAGTTCTGTTTGAGTTTGTGCAGCAAAATGTTTTGTAGTAATTTCCCACGGCTTACAGAACACCCCTATTGATTTTGAGATCAAAAGGTCAAAAAATCATTTATTGCACAAATTGATTTCCAGATGATAACACGTTCTCTTTGAGCTTTAAAAAAGAAATTTTACATCATATCTCCCTTTGACCACAGGGGAATCTTACGTGCTCTGTTCACTATTACACATATCATAAACGTGTATTTATTATTTGTGTAAACGAGAACAGCGGATACGATGCCCCCATGCTTTGACTTACAGAAGACCCCTTTCAATTTCAAGGTCAAAGTCCAATGTCAGAAATTCAGGCTTAAGACATCCCAGACTATAATTTTAGTTTTCTCAGAGCTTTTGCAATGAAACATCAGATGATGACTCCAACTGAAGACTCTTTTGATCTTAAGGCCAAAGTGTTAAAGGTCAAGGTCAATCTTCTTCATCTATCTTTGTTTTTTTTTTGGGGGGGGGGGGTCATCCCCCATTTAATTTGTACTGAAGTGGAAGTCAAAAATTCCCTAAATTATCCTGTTTATATTTTACTGAGTGATGTATCTTGATGTTTTCTAAACTTGTATTAACAAGTTTTATTAATACCAAAGAAACTGTATGAGAAGTTTGTTTCCAGAAAGCCAGACAATTATAAAAAGGACACTATACTAATGCAAATTTGACCAGTAGAGCTAAAAATCAGTATTTCAATGTATATTAATAAGTAATTTTCATCCCCCAGGCTTTCACTTATTTTAATTTTCATCCATATAACCCTATCTAAAGACCCCCTCCCCGCAAGCAAAAGACAATTTGGTAATAATGAAATACTGATTTCTGTTTTTGATTGATGTATAATTTTATAATTTACATGTGTATGTACTAGCAAGAGGATGAATAATGTAAGTAAGTGCACCATTTTCAGGAAGAGACAAAAAAATTCAAGACCTAGCTGTACTGCTTGAGAAAAAGTCTATAAAATCTACTTAACATACATGTACCAGCTGTTTGCTAAATTAAAGTCATGAAGCACCATTAAACACTCAGAAGGAAGATAATCCAGCAGTACATGTCTCATCTGAAAGTCTCCATATGTCATAGGGCTGTGTATGGAGCAAAAAATTTTGATAGGATACGATATTTTATAATGCGATATGCAATGTATTGGATTCTCTAACAAGTTTATCAGAATAGACTTTTAAATCATTCAATGCATGAATTTTATAAAAACTAATTTTTTTGCAACTCATTTTAAAGTTCTTATCTAACTATCATTACAAATTACACTTCAAATTCAAACTTTAACAACTGTAAAATCAACGTTAATTTAAGTTGTCTATGTATTTTGTAATAATCATCTAAGATGAGCTACCTCCTTAATGATTATATCATTTTTGATCAATTTTAATTCAAAATAATTAAATATAATCTTTGGTGAATGAAATTCCAAACTTTTTTTTACAGAATTATATGAACAAGAGGCCCAAGGGCCTTGAAGCGCTCTTCTGATAAACTGTACAACCTATCACTTCTATTTGATGATTCTAATCCAAATAGTAGCCAAAAAATATCAAAATACAGCCATAAAATTTCAAAAGTAGGTCAGGGTGACCTACTTTTCAGTTGTCGTACTCCAAAGACCCAAGATGCATCAACTGACAAAGTTTGATGATTCTAAGCCAATTAGTTCCTGAAATATTTAATTAAAGCCATAAATTTTCAAAAGTAGGTCACGGTGACCTACTTTTCAGTCGACTTACTCCGAAGAACCAAGATGCATCAACTGACAAAGCTTGATGATTCTAAGCTGATTAGTACATGTACCTGAAATATTTAATTATAGTCATATAAATTGAAAAGTAGGTCATGGTGACCTACATTTCAGTCAACCTACTGCGAGGACCCAAGATGCATCAACTGACAAATTTTGATGAATCTTAGCCAAATAGTACCTGAAAATATTAAATCCAGCCATAAAATTTTCAAAAATAGGTCAGGGTGACCTACTTTTCAGTTGTCGTACCTCAAGGACCCAAGATGCATCAACTGACAAAGTTTGATGATTCTAAGCTAATTAGTACCCGAAATATTTAATTAAAGCCATAAATTTTCATAAGTAGGTCACGGTGACCTACTTTTCAGTTGACCTACTGCGATGACCCAAGATGCATCAACTTGCAAAGTTTTAAGATCATAGGCCTTAAAATGTCCAAATTACGCCTCTAAAACACTTTGAAATCAAATGCATGCAAAGTTCAAAAAGTAGGTCACTGTGACCTACTTTTTAATACATATGTTTTATGGCCCCAAGATGCATCATCTTGCAAGATTTCATGATTCTAATCCTCTCAGTATTCGAATTATTGACCTTAATTGTTTTGTAAAAGATTAGCCATAAATTTCAAAGAGTAGGTCAAGGTGACCTACTTTTTAGTTGATGTACTTCGAGGACCCAAGATACATCAACTGACAAAGTTTGATGATCATAGGCCTTAAATTGTTCAAAATATGCCTCTAAATCATTTTGAAAAAGAATGGCCGCAAAATTTAAAAAGTAGGTCACCGTGACCTACTTTTAAGTCAACATGATAAAAAGTCCTTAGATGCATCAACTGTTAAGATTTGATGATCCTAGTCCTTATAGTAAGCAAAATATGAACATTTTAATAAAGTGTAATTTTTGGTCAACTTTTAAGTGACCTTGAGACCATGCCCTTTGCCCCAGGGTGATGCCTTGAACAATTTTTAATCTACAACATATCCTCACCCTTTTGTGTAAGTTTGGTGATAATCTGCCCAGTGGTTCTTGAGAAGAAGATTTTTTAGCAACCAGTACTTTTGTTTCTATTTTCCTAATTATCTCCCCTTGTTTAAGGGTCACAACCCTAGTTTTAGTATAAACAGGAGCCCTTGGGCCAAGGATACCCTGTGACAAATTTGACAATAATTGGCCAAGGGGTTTTTGAGTTATGGCCCATATTCTAAAAAGTTTACGCACACCACACAAATGGCCATAGCATTAGCTCTTTGAGCCTTTGGCTCAGAACAGCTAAAAACTGCCTGCCCGATACATATTGGAAGTTATTCTTTCGATACGATATATTCTTGAATATCCATATGTATCGATATACAGCCCTAATATGTCAACAGTACCTGTATGTCTCATCTGAAAGTTTCCATATGTCAACATGTGCAAAGTTCAAATGTATTGAGATTAGTGAGATTTTTATGACATTATGATAGGTTTAGATTTTCTCCTTGTATCCTTTTTATGGAGATGACTTTAGTCTATTACCAATTAGAAAAGCTTAAATTCAAAACAAAAGATTCATCACTAGAAAATAGTTTTACAAAGAGAAAGATTCCTTTGACATTTTACTGCAAAATTTCTACTGAATATACACGGGTATGTACTAGTTTATCCAAATGTTAATTCTTCTGATTTCTTATCAGTGATTGAATTTTTTTCAACTTATTACACTACATAGCCTTTCATCATTAAATTTGTTTGAATCACATTGGAAAAAAAAATATAGAACAAATAATTTCCATTAACACTGTTACATTTTGTAAGGAAAAATATATCTGTAGCATTTGCACAAAATCAGAAAGTTTGAAACCCATATGCCTATCATATTGGTCAATCCACCCAAATATCTTCTAAAACCTTTTTTAAGCATATACATGTACAGTTATAGAACTTCCATAAAATCCTCTGATTCCAGCAGTTGTCTCCTCTTAAATAGATGGCACTGTATTCTCCATCTCCTGTATCCAACAAATGCTGTCAGTCCATAAACCAGGACACAGATGTATCCTAAAACCTGAAATATATGTACATGTGGTAAATAAGAAATCCATGCATAATCATAATTTAGAGGTTTATTTTCCCCCATGCTATTTTTACCATATTAAACATTCAGTAAAAGATTTTGAGATTTTGAGAGAGATAACTCTGTCCTTGTTGAATTTGCCCCATTAAAATTTTTTTTTGGAATATCAAGGGCAAAAAAAAAGGTGAAAATATAAAAAGGGGATGAACAATTTCCTGGTATAAAGAATAATTATTTTTTATGTTCCCATAATCAAAGATTCAGGGGCATATCATGTTTCCCCTGTCTGTCTGTTTGTCTGTCCACAAAAACTTTAACCTTGCCTATAACTTTTAATTGGTTGAAGCAGTGTTTGAAACTCATGGTAGAATTAGTAGACATGCAGGGCTGACTGCTAGTGAAAGTTGTCAGCCCTGCCAAAACTCTTCTAGCCCGAGAAAATAAGTCTTTTATAAATGTTTTTAGCAATAATGTGAATGGGGCACGGTCACCAATACTTCCATCCCAAATCTATAGGATGTCGAATTCTACCCCTTTGCTTGTTACAGTTAGCTGCCGATACTATTAGTTGATTTGAGAGATTTTGTCAAATATATAAATTTTAATTTATGGCAAATTTTAACACGTCCAGCCGGACTTTGATACGCGCAAATCTGTTCGTCCGCGGCAAAATTTGTGCATCTTGGGCGGTCGGGTGCACGGTTATTTCAAACACTGGTTGAAACTTCATGTATGGCTTTCATATTTCACATGTGTATTCCTTGTGACAAGACCTTTCTTTGGATACCAACATATTTAACTTCATGACCTTGAGTTTAATCCACTTTTGAAAAATTTCACCAAACTTTAACCTCGGTCATAACTTTTGACAGGTTGGTGCTTGGGCTTTCATACTTAACATGTTTATTCCATGTGAAAAGACCTTTCCTTGGGTACAAATATTTTTGACCTTGGAGTTTGACATACTTTTGGAAAACTTTAACCTTAGCCATAACTTTTGAATGGTTAGTGCTATGGCTATGCTGAGAAATTGATAGAGATCACCGGTACACAAACCAATGCATTAATATCATCTCTGAAAGATTTATATATATTATAGTATTATACATTGTACTTACAACAGAAATAATGAACTTTGTGGACAAATCTTCTGGCAAGTTTCCTCCCATCAATTTTAAATGTTCAATATAATTGGCAACAATAGATGTGGAGATAAGATAGGAGAGTGAAAACATGGAATACAGTAAGAAATCCTTTGGAAAGAAAGAAAAGAGTGGAATATAATTTTATAAGAGGAATTAATAAAAAAGTAGTGAAATATGATTAGAAACTGTCTTAATATACATTAAAATGATTAAAACCAAAAATTAAAATACAACAACAGTAATAAAGTCTATGAAAATTTATATTATTCTCACCAAGAGCCACCAGTTAACTGGAAGCATTTGGTCTGACCCTGTCACTTTAATCCCCCAGAAGACAAGGCTACTGAGAGAGGACCATACTATCACAAAAACAAGGACTCGCACATGCCACCTCTGGGGTAGGGACAGAAAATCACCCCCATCAATTCCCGAGCAGGTCACTAGTGCCATAAAACAGCAGAGAGAAAGCAGCTGTAAGAAAACTAATCATATTCATGTATGTAACAGGTGGGGAAAAATGTCTACCAGAATGGGTATGGAACCCAGGATTTTCACATATCTTGTATAGTTAAGGAGGTTTATAACACAGAGATAGGGTGGCTGTAAGAAAACATATATATATATACAGAGAGAGAGAAAGAGAAAGCACAAAGAAATTCACTTTTACAAGGATACCCACTTCCGCCCCAGCCCGGGGTTGAACTCTCGACCTACGGAATCTGTCTCCTAGCAGTACAGGAACAGCGCGCTAGATCGCTCGGCTATCTAGGCAAGTCAAAAAACTTGCTTTCGATGCCAATGGAATTCTCACGGCGCTGCCCTCCCCTGCGAGATGATATTCATGACTTAAAGAACTTTTATGAGTTGTTCATCATTGTTCATGAATGCTCATAAAAGATTCATAATAGTTTCATAAAAGTAGTTCATGAATTTAATTCATGAACACATTCATACTGAAAAAAATTTATACTTCATGAACAATGATGAACCTTTATGAAATTCGAAAATCTTCAACAATACACTACACGGTCATTGAGAATGAAAGTAAGATACAGTTATTTGGACATTAGTTTTATTAGAGGATCGTTACCAATACATGTTGTAATGAATTTTAATTTTTATTTATAAAGCACATTTTACAACAACTCTTAAACTAACATAACTGCCCTAAATGAAGAAATATTAATACAGAAAGCACAAAGAAATTCACTTTTACAAGGATACCCACTTCCACCCCAGCCCGGGGTTGAACTCTCGACCTATGGAATCTGTCTCCTAGCAGTGCAGGAACAGCGCACTAGACCGCTCGGCTATCTAGGCAAGTCAAAAAACTTGCTTTCGATGCCGATGAAATTCTCGCAGCGCTGCCCTACACTACACGGTCATTGAGAATGAAAGTAAGATACAGTTATTTGGACATTAGTTTTATTAGAGGATCGTTACCAATACACGTAATGAAATTAATTTTTATTTATAAAGCACATTTTACAACAACTCTTAAACTAACATAACTGCCCTAAGTGAAGAAATATTAATATAGAAAGCATATATATATATATATATATATATATATATATATATATATATATATATATATATATATATATATATATATACATTCAACATGTATTTTGCTTAGAAAGTGTAAGGGAAGCTACGGCATTCAAAACACCATAACACGGACAAGGGGTCAAAAGGTTAAAGTACCCGGTATGCGTTTTATTTTGACGTCACAAACGTTGAACGCCATGAAAGTGCAACGTCATAAACGGAAATCAAAATTCACGCTCACATTGAACAGAAGCTGTTGCAACAGCTCTTCCATTAATTATAACTTACCCGAAAAGGATAATACAGGGATTTTGAAATATAAATCACATTTGCAGTCAAGGCAAGGAGTTAAAAATGTAAATATAAGCATTAAATCATTATTTTTTGAAAGATATAGTCTCATAACTGCAACGGTGTGTGCAAACATTTTCATAACGCGCTAACGTGCGTAACTCAATTTGTTTCCACACACCGCTGCAGTTATGAGACTATATCTTTCAAAAACTTGTGATTCAATGCTTAAATATATATATATACATTTGCAGTGTTTTTCTACTAAGCTAACTGTGCAACTGATTTGAAAGTCATTTTTGTGTATACTCACACGTAGAAATATTTACATTCCACATGTATTTTGCTTATAAAGTGTAAGGAAAGCTACGGCATTCAACACACCATAACACGGACAGGGGGCCAAAAGGTTAAAGTATGCGTTTTATTTTTACGTCACAAACGTTGAGCACCGTGGAAATGCAACGTCATAAGCGAAAATCAAAATTCACGCTCACATTGAACAGAAGGCTGTTGCAACGGCTCTTCCATTAATTGTAACTTACCCGAAGGATAATACAGGGATTTTGAAATATAAATCACAATTGTAATCGCTAACGCGCGTTACTCAATTTGTTTGCACACACCATTGCAGTTATGAGACTATATCTTTCAAAAAATAATGATTCAATGCTTAAATATACACGGTGAAACTCGCACTATAGTGACGTCACAAGGCTACAGAAACGTAAATAAAAACGTAACGATATAGGGCAGCAAGAAATTCAAATATTGAGTATATTATTGGTGCTTTTAAACTTATAAAATGTAAATATAAGGAATAAGTTAAGTGTGAATTATTGTAAATCACACAGACTTGCATGAAGCATATTTTTAATGAAGCACTAGCTATATGTAACAAATGGGGGAAAATGTCTACCAGATGGGAAATAAACTCATTTTGTATGATTGCCAGGAAGATTTTTTTAGCCACTGTCATATAGTGTAGTTGGTAGAGCACCTGTCCAGGAGTTAGAGTTACAGTAAGCTCAGTTGGTAGTGTAACAGGAAAGGAGAAAACGCATATGGCTAGACAGGAAATCAAACCCGGGACCCCTGCATCACCAGTCAGGTGCTCTACCGACTGAGCTACCCAGGCCAATATCTACAGCCCAAACCATTACAGTAGAATATACTTTAAAGTTAGATAACCTAACATACATATTAAGACATTTGAATAAACTGATAAATTGCATCTTCGCTAGCCAAGAGTTTCTGATACGCTACTCTCCTCATAAACCCTTGGCATACGGTGCTGACAAAAGACAGGATTGTTTTCGTCACGTGATCACGATTCTTACCAGGTACGCACAGATTGTGTCATCGACAGAAATAAAAAGCGTATTTAAAAAATAATGTTTTTAAAGAATAATTAACAAGAGGGTACTGAGTTATGTTAATTTGTTATTTAAACATGTTAAATGCAAATCTACATCTTCAGTATTGATTCTTAATCACATATTTTGCACGTAGCTTAAGATATTGGATGACACCATATTGCTACTCATAGAATGGCATGTTATCTTACGGATCGTTGTTTACTTGCGTTTTTTTCATCCCCGATATATATCCCGAACGCAAATATCGTCATTTACAAAAAACAATTGCTGACTGGTCGAACGATGTCGATTAACTCCAATCACAACTTGAGAAAAAAATCCCAACTTTTTTTAACCCTTTCGACGCCAAAGCGACATAAATGTCGTTTACTGTGTCAACGCCAAACCGACAAAAATGTCGTTTTTCAATAAGTGTTTTACTTTTTCTTTTATTAACCATATACCTTACGTGTAATTTAACACAATGATATTTATATTTTGGCACAAGTATAGGTCTTTATTTTTACATAGGTACTGGTCTAAATATGACGTCATATTTCTTACGTTGACGTTAAATAATGACGTCAGTTTTGAAGTACGCTAGTATTGTAAATAAAGTATGGCGCACTTTCAAAATAAGCAATTTTATGTTTCATTGTTGCCGGAAAGTTTTACACTTATTTTCTTCGTGCCTACATGCATACATATTTTTGAGGGGGAGGGGATGGGGAGATACGTGTTCTTTATATTATAAGTGGTTCTTTATTTTGAATAACAACTTATAAAATATATTGAGCCATTTTATTCCCTAGTTAATCATATTGATATACACGATTACACAGGCTCAGGTGTAGCGTCGATTTCAAAATGATTGTTGGGGGGGGGGGGGGGGGGCAGAGATAATTGACAAGAAAAAAAATCCGAATAAAAAGCAACCGTGAAAAGTTCAACCTGAAAAAGCGACCCCAACTTTGTTCGGATATTAATACTGATAACATGGGATATTTGAAGCTACTACAACAACAAATGAGGAGGGGATGGGACAAACAGCCCCTATATAAATAATTGTATACTAAATTAACACACAATTAAACGGAGGATTTGGGCACAAATTTTCCAAAATGAATAAATAAGTAAATAAATTTTGCTATAAAAGAATTTGAATAATGGATCTTCAAGAGCATTATACTGTGTGCATAATAAAATAACATTTACATCGTCAGTGATTTTAATTATGCTTGAAAATATGTATGAAAAAGAAGAAACAATGGATTACGCTGTAAAGAAAGTATGATTGAACTTCTGATAAAAGTTCATATGCGACATCTTCTGAGAATGAATCACTGATCTAAAAGGAAAAAAAAAATACTTTTACATGTAACAAGTGGTTATGGGTGTCATTCAGCTATTAAAAAAAAATGTTCAAAATCATCAACCACGTCACACCAATCGGAAGGCACAAAGTCAGTCAAGAAATCTATACATTATGGGAAAGATGAAAATTAAAGCAACAGTGATGATTTTAGCAAAAGAAAAAAATGGAAAAAAACAGATTCGTGCAAAACTTTGATGACCGTTTAATATGTAAGAAAGCGTTTTTTTTTTCTTGTTTTTTTTTTAACTGATTATTGTATTAAATTAGCCCTGCTTGGACGTCGAGTTTCAACTCTGATATCTCGACACCCCGGATATCTCGACATTTTCTGAAAGTTCCGTTGACTTGTACATGACCTTTAGGAAAAAGTACACACGCACACACTTACACACACACCTTTCTGCTTTTAGAGAAAAAAAAACGTTTCTAATCCAATCGTGTGGTAAGAACCAAAAATACAACTCATGTTCTGTAATTTCAAGATTCCGAGAAAGTGATATTTTTAAAATAATAACTATGAAAATGACTAAGTCGCCTATGAAGAGAGTCGAGTACACCGATGGGGTTTCAAACATTAAATGGATATTGCTTAACTGCATTGCCATATATAAAAAAAATAAACGTGTGTTGGACGTATTATTTAATTATATGAACATTTTATTGTATCGAAATATGAAAAGCTAAGATGTCAGGTTAGCTGATGTCACGGAGGAAGATGAATAGGTGACCATAATTGCGTAAACATAAATTCAAGTCTCGCGAGATATTCAGTTTCAATTTCAGATTTAATGCAACTGTAATTCACTTTGCTCAAAAAAGCCCAGCTCCGTTAAATGTGCATAATTATATATATATATATATAGAAAAGAGCTAAGAGCAGTACAAGTATCTCTTTGATCAATTTTTTTTTTTTTTTTTTTTTTTTTTTTTTTTTTAGAACTTTTCGTAAATCTGAGTTGGAAACCAGACAATCGCTGTAAACATATTAGTAATTAATCTCTCGCGAGATTTTTTTAATTCCAGGAATCCATGCAGAAAGGTCAATATCGGATCAAGCGCAATGCTACAAGGAATTCCTTTTCTCATAGGATTGAAATGACGAGCTTTAATAAGCTTGAATATGACACGTGACTGACGGCTATATTTCTATGTCCAGCAGGTGAAGTTAGATCACGAAGGTCAAATCATTCCGACATTATTAAATGGCAAGATTGAAATATGCAGCTTACGTCATTTCCATCTGTTAGAGTCAAAACATTCATTTTGATGATAGAGAATGGGTCTGAGAAAACATGGGATTGAAATTCATTTTCAATCCACCTCAGCTACTCTTGTACGCACTGTGTTAATGATAGATCCAGAAGACATACAATGTCAATTTCGGAATAGTTTGACATTTATATAATTCAAGTAGAGTTTTCTGTCCAATGTTTTTGTTTTATGATTGATTGATTTTTATTGTTTAAAGCCGATAATAATCAATCAATCATTAAAAAAAAACATTGGACAGAAAACTCTGATTTATATAAATTTCAAACTATTTCGAAATTGATTTAAGAAATAATAAGAGGACGACCATTTGATTTCGAAAGGGGGGGGGGCTAGTCCTTAAAAATAAGCAAAAAGTTTTTGAGCTTGGATAGCCCCCTCCCCCTTTTCCCGTTTTTGCTTGTCAACCTTTTTTCTGTGAAGAAGACTGAAATAAGATAAAATCTCTTGACATCCTTGAAATAAATAAACGATGTATTCTGAAGGCATGGACATAAATAAATTTAACCCCCCCCCCCTTATAATCAAATGGCCGCCCCATGAAAGAATACATCTATATGTTTGAAATTGGATTGAAAATGCTTATCTACATAATTTTCAAACTATTCGGAAATTGAAAATATTTGACTTTTGAAGCATACATTAATACTTTGTCTATGAAATCAGCTTGAGTGGATTGAAAACCAACCTCAAACTTGAATTTCAATCCACTGTTTTCTCAGACGTTCGTGTCGAATTGTATCATTATCGATCATCAAATAAGATGGAAATGGCGTAAGATATATATCTTTCCAGAAACTGTTCCGCGGTCTAGGGAATCTATTTTACAGAAACCAATTTGCATGTTTTCTTTTTGAGATTTCAGTTTCGGCTCTTTTAAGAAATGATGTACGATTGTTGTGTCCAAGTGATAAGCGTCAAGAGCACAGGTAAAAGGAAAAGAAGACCACTTTTGATAGAGTTTGATTTACTTGGAAAAAGCTAAGAAAATGACTAAAAGTTTCAATTTTCATGAATGGAATAACCTTTCACAAAACAATGTCTTGACATCAATATGCGCCTCTTTTTTTTTATGTTTTTATTCCATATCTAGGACAGGCGAAGAAGTTGAATTGTACGATCAATGGAAACTTATTTAAAATATTTTATCAACGTATTTAAAAAAAATATCCGCTTGGAAGTAGAAAAAGATTTATTTTTTTTTTATGTATGACTTTTTATGAACAGAATAAACTTTAAGAAAAAAAAATCATGCATCATAAATTCATCTGAATTATTTTTTTCCGTTAGAATCCATCGGTGATACAGAGATACTTGGGTGTTGTTATCTTCTCTTAACAAAGCTAGAGGGGAAAAAGAAACACGCTTGTGGTGGGTGGGGGGATGCATGCTTATAACTGAAATTAATTTCTTTTTTATATCGGAATCAATTTGCTTTTTTGCGAGGGGATGGCCCGCTTTATGCGCGGTGCCCTTGTTTAGGTTGGATTTCTTATTTCTCTAAGGGCCATCCGTGTATTCTTTTTTTTTTTTTGGAGTGTGTGGGGGGAGGGGGGGGGGGTGCTTTATATACTTTATTAATTGAGCTAGAGTTTTAAATATAAAAAAAAAACCTTTTGTTGAATTCTATTATTTTTTTCGACTGAAAATTAACCGATTCCAGATCCTAAATTTCTAGACTCCCCCCTCCTCCCTTACGAAATAACTGCATCTGCCTCTAGAAGTATGAACTAAGGCGTCTTTTTCTTAGGACATACTAGTAGCTTAGAAGAAAAAATAAAATATTTTCTCAAGTTTGTATGTGTTAAAACGATTAAAATTATTTAAATAATTCTAAGAATGTTTAGAAACTGAATTTGACGCACGCGACATAATTAGGTTTTTAGTCAGTAACGTCAACGTAATTTTGAAGTGCCTTACTAAAATGTTTATAAAATACTGAAAAAAAATCAGATATTTTAAAAAAAGTTATCTATACATGTATTTGCATTCAGAAAGGGCCAGGCTATTTAAGGACCTTTACTCGTGACGGCAGTCATATATTTATAACATTTAATTTATTTTTTGAAAAAGCTTGAAAAGAAATATTTAAAGACTTTCCTTGCATATGCTAGCTACAGGATAAATATTGGCTAAATTTACTTTATGGCGATTAAAAACTACTGGAATGAATATGACTTTATTATACGAATTTTCCTTGAAAACTATAAACATCCTATTACATTGGTTAAACAGGTGCTTGTTTCACTATCAATTTGACGTTTTTTTCTGAAGCAAATTATTTTACGTCTCAGTTGACGTCATAGTACGGCATCCATGACGTTATAGACGTAACTATATTCGGCGTCGAAAGGGTTAACACCGTATGCCAAGGGAGTAGCGTATCAGAAACCCTTGGCTAGCGAAGATGAATGAAACAAGAGGCCCATGGGCCACATCGCTCACCTGAGCACATTGGCTATGCAAAAGCACAAATCAGTTCAGTATTGAAAAGATTACCCCGGGGGGGGGGGGGGGGGGCTTGAATTTTAAACTACCTGATGATGCTTCCATGTCAATATAACAAATGGCTTTGTTGTACTTGAGAAGATTTTTAAAAAAAATTCCCATATATTCCTTTGTAAAAATTTGATCCCCCATTGTGGTTCCTCCCTATCCCAGGGCTCATCATTTGAACTTGAATCTACACTACCTGAGGATGCTTCCATATCAATATGACTAAACATAGCTTTCCTGTTCTTGAGAAGAAATATTTTTTCTATACGTTCTTATGTAAAACTTTCAATCCCCCAATGGGCCCCACCCAACCCCTGGGGGTCATCATTCGAACAAAATTTTATCTACACTACCTGAAGATGCTTCCATTTCAAAATGACTAATCATGGTTTGCAGTTCTTCAGAAGAAAATATTTTCCTATATATTTCTATTTCAGACTTTGATCCTCCATTGTGGCCATCCTACCCACGGGGGTCATGATTTGAACAAAATAGAATCTATACTACCTGAGGATGCTTCCAAATAAATATGATCAATCAGGGCTTTGCTGTTCCTGAGAAGAAGATTTTTAAAATTTTTCCTATATATTTCTATGTAAAACTTTGATCCTCCATTGTGGCCCCGCCCTACCCCCGGGGGTCATGATCTGAATAAATTTGAATCTACCCTACCTGAGGATGCTTCCATATAAATATGAACAATCTGGGCTTTGCTGTTCCTGAGAAGAAGATTTTTCCTATATATTTCTATGTAAAACTTTGATTCTCCATTGTGGCCCCGCCCTACCCCCGGGGGTCATGGTTTGAACAAACTTGAATCTACACTACCAGAGGATGCTTCCATATAAATATGACTCATCATGGCTTTGCTGTGCTTGAGAAGAAGATTTTTAAAGATTTTTCGTATATATTTCTATTTAAAACTTTGATCCTCCATTGTGGCCACGCCCTACCCCCAGGGGGTCATAATTTTAACAAACATGAATCTACACTACCTGAAGATGCTTCCATATAAATATGACTCATCATGACTTTGCTGTTCTTGAGAAGAAGATTTTTAAAGATTTTTCCTATATATTTCTATTAGGGATGGCAACGAATATTCGAACATTCGAATATTCATTCGATGAGTTGATATTCGAATATGAATTTAAGATTCGAATATTCGGTGTTTTTCAGATTTCATAAAAAGAAGTACTGTGATTAATAAATTTTGATTAGAACAATGCTGGAATTATCCCTGTTAATTTACTAGCGATCAATTTCGATCGAAAGATTTCTTTCACTACTTTCTTATCTTATAAATCTTCTAAATTACATGTATTTTGTTTTGAGTAAGGTGTTGTAAAGAATTGTACAATAATGCTTTATGTATAATACAAAAAGTACTTTCATAGCTTTTATTAGTTATAGATACGATCGGATCTAGAATCGAGGACAACAAATGAAATCTAAGAATATCTAAAAGGCATGAAGAGTATACTTATCAAAATAAAATTAATTGATCATTGAATGAATGTCCGATAGAAGTAATCTGTAATTAATATTGTAAAGGACTTAATTTCAGAATAAATATGTAAATTACTTGATTATCTCGGGTTGTACATAATTTATATTCATTATCGGGAAAACAGTTAAATACCTAGGAAAATTGTCTATGGAAATATTTGTTTACATTGTATCAAAGATTATAATCATATCTCTTATCATGCAGATAATTGTAATTTATTACACGTATTGAAACCTGAAAAGTATACCGTCACGGCTATCTTGCCTTTTGTGAGACGACTGGTTCCTCAGGTGGGGCTACTATAAATACATGTTTTATTTGTTAAAATTATACTTTTCTACATTTAAATCAATTATTTATTTCAAACATTGACAAATATCAAATGGAATTTCTTATTGTAAATCTATAAGTCTTCATACAATTTTACTTCCTATATAAGTATACATGTACCTACAAGAGTAGGATGATGCGTATTTAAAATAAAACAGATTTTATTTATTTATCGAATATTCGAATATATTCGAATACTTTCATTGAATATTCAAATATGAATTATTGACAAAATTGACATCCCTAATTTCTATTTAAAACTTTGATCCTCCATTAGGGCCACGCCCTACCCCCAGGGGGTCATGATTTTAACAAACTTGAATCTACACTACCTGAAGATGCTTCCATATAAATATGACTCATCATGACTTTGCTGTTCCTGAGAAGAAGATTTTTAAAGATTTTTCCTATATATTTCTATGTAAAACTTTGATCCTCCATTGTGGCCATGCCCTACCCCAAGGGGTCATGGTTTAAACAAAATAGAATCTACACTACCTGAGGATACTTCCATATAAATATGACTCATCGTGGCTTTGCTTTTCTTGAGAAGAAGATTTTTAAAGATTTTTCCTATATATTTCTATGTAAAAATTTGATCCTCCATTGTGGCCCCGCCCTACCCCCGGGGGTCATGATCTGAATAAATTTGAATCTACCCTACCTGAGGATGCTTCCATATAAATATGAACAATCTGGGCTTTGCTGTTCCTGAGAAGAAGATTTTTCCTATATATTTCTATGTAAAACTTTGATTCTCCATTGTGGCCCCGCCCTACCCCCAGGGGTCATGGTTTGAACAAACTTGAATCTACACTACCTGAGGATGCTTCCATATAAATATGACTCATCATGGCTTTGCTGTGCTTGAGAAGAAGATTTTTAAAGATTTTTCCTATATATTTCTATTTAAAACTTTGATCCTCCATTGTGGCCACGCCCTACCCCCAGGGGGTCATAATTTTAACAAACTTGAATCTACACTACCTGAAGATGCTTCCATATAAATATGACTCATCATGACTTTGCTGTTCTTGAGAAGAAGATTTTTAAAGATTTTTCCTATATATTTCTATGTAAAACTTTGATCCTCCATTGTGGCCCTGCCCTACCCCTGGGGGTCATGATTTGAACACACTTGAATGTACACTACCTGAGGATGCTTCCACATAAATATGATCAATCAGGGCTTTGCTGTTCCTGAGAAGAAGATTTTTAAAATTTTTCCTATATATTTCTATGTAAAACTTTGATCCTCCATTGTGGCCCCGCCCTACCCCCGGGGGTCATGATCTGAATAAATTTGAATCTACCCTACCTGAGGATGCTTCCATATAAATATGAACAATCTGGGCTTTGCTGTTCCTGAGAAGAAGATTTTTCCTATATATTTCTATGTAAAACTTTGATTCTCCATTGTGGCCCCGCCCTACCCCCGGGGGTCATGGTTTGAACAAACTTGAATCTACACTACCTGAGGATGCTTCCATAAAAATATGACTCATCATGGCTTTGCTGTGCTTGAGAAGAAGATTTTTAAAGATTTTTCCTATATATTTCTATTTAAAACTTGATCCTCCATTGTGGCCATGCTCTACCCCCAGGGGGTCATGATTTTAACAAACTTGAATCTACACTACCTGAAGATGCTTCCACATAAATATGACTCATCATGACTTTGCTGTTCTTGAGAAGAAGATTTTTAAAGATTTTTCCTATATATTTCTATGTAAAACTTTGATCCTCCATTGTGGCCATGCCCTACCCCCAGGGGTCATGGTTTGAACAAAATAGAATCTACACTACCTGAGGATGCTTCCATATAAATATGACTCATCGTGGCTTTGCTGTTCTTGAGAAGAAGATTTTTAAAGATTTTTCCTATATATTTCTATGTAAAACTTTGATCCTCCATTGTGGCCCCGCCCTACCCCGGGGGCCATGATTTGAAAAAAAACTTGAATCTACACTACCTAAGGAAGCTTCCATATAAATATGACTCATCATGACTTTGTTGTTCCTGAGAAGAAGATTTTTAAAGATTTTTCCTATATATTTCTATGTAAAACTTTGATCCTCCATTGTGGCCCCGCCCTACCCCCGGGGGTCATGGTTTGAACAAACTTGAATCTACACTACCTAAGGATGCTTCCATATAAATATGACTCATCATGACTTTGTTGTTCCTCAGAAGAAGATTTTTAAAGATTTTTCCTATATATTTCTATGTAAAACTTTGATCCTCCATTGTGGCCACGCCCTACCCCCAGTAGGAGTGAAACGGTTCACCGCGGTATCGATGCACCGCGGTATTTTTTCTCGGTTTGATACACGGCGCAAAATCTCTAATTTTCGGTTCGGTTCATTTTTCGGTTGGGATCGTTATTCAGTCGGGTTTGGCATAAGGTACAACACGTTACTCAGAATAAATAAGTATAGAAAACGTAAATTTTTGATGACTGATAGCTTGTAAAATAATTTTTGACAGTCAAATAATTTTAATCAATTTCTTCTAGTCAATTTGCAAATAAAATTCGTAAAATATGTGACTAGATTTAGACAAGAGGCCCATGGGCCACATCGCTCACCTGAGCATATTGGCTAGGAAAAAAAAGCAAAAATCAGTTTAGTATTGAAAAGTTAATGGGGGGGGGGGGGTGTTGAATTTTAAACTACCTGATGATGCTTTCATATCAATATAACAAATGGCATTGCTGTTCTTGAGCAGAAGATTTTTTCCCATATATTCATTTGTAAAAATTTGATCCCCCATTGTGGCCCCACCCTACCCCCAGGGTCTCTCATTTGAACAAATTTCATTCTACACTACCAAAGGATGCCTCCATATCAATTTTACTAATCATGGCTTTTCTGAAAAAAGATTTTTTCCTGTATATTTCTATGTAAAACTTTGATCCCCCATTGTGGCCCCATCGTACCCCTGGGCGTCATGATTTTAAACAAACTTGAATCTGCACTACCTGAGGATGCTTCCATATAAATATGACCAATCATGGCTTTGCTGTTCTTAAGAAGAAGATTTTTAAAAATATTTTCCTATATATTTCTATGTAAAAATTTGATCCCCCATTGTGGCCCTGCCGTACCCCCGGGGGTCATGATTTAAACAAACTTGAATCTGCACTACCTGAGGATGCTTCCATATAAATATGACCAATCATGGCTTTGTTGTTATTAAGAAGAAGATTTTTTAAAATATTTTCCTATATATTTCTATGTGAAACTTTGATCCCCCATTGTGGCCCCATCCTATCCCCAGGGGTCATGATTTGAACAAACTTGAATCTACACTACCTGAGGATGCTTCAATATAAATATGACTAATTATGGCTTTGCTGTTCTTAAGAAGATGATTTTTAAAGATATTTTCCTATATATTTCTATGTAAAATTTGATCCCCTTGTGTCCCCACCCTACCCCGGGGGTCATGATTTGAACAAACTTGAACCTAAACTACCTGAGGATGCCTCCATATAAATATGACCAATCATGGCTTTGCTGTTCTAAAGAAGAAGATTTTTAAAGATATTTTCCTATATATTTCTATGTAAAACTTTGATCCCCCATTTTGGCCCCACCCTACCCTCGGGGGTCATGTTTTAAACAAATTTTAATCTGCACTACCTGAGGATGCTTCCATATAAATATGACCAATCATGGCTTTGTTATTCTTAAGAAGAAGATTTTTTAAAATATTTTCCTATATATTTCTATGTAAAACTTTGATCCCCCATTGTGGCCCCACCCTACCCCTGGGGGTCATGATTTGAACAAATTTTAATCTGCACTACCTGAGGATGCTTCCATATAAATATGACCAATCATGGCTTTTCTGTTCTTAAGAAGAAGATTTCTAAAGATATTTTCCTATATATTTCTACGTAAAACTTTGATCCCCCATTGTGGCCCCACCCTACCACCGGGGGTCATGATTTGAACAAACTTGAATCTGCACTACCTGAGGATGCTTCCATATAATTATGATCAATCATGGCTTTGCTGTTCTAAAGAAGAAGATTTTTAAAGATATTTTCCTATATATTTCTATGTAAAACTTTGATCCCCCATTTTGGCCCCACCCTACCCCCGGGGGTCATGATTTGAACAAACTTGAATCTACACTACCTGAGGATCCACATAAGTTTCATCTTTCCTGGCCCAGTGGTTCTTGAGAAGAAGATTTTTAAATGATGCCATTATTTTTTCACTAATTCCTAATTATCTCCCCTTGAAAGAGGGCATGGCCCTTCATTTGAACAAACTTGAATCCCCTTCACCCAAGGATACTTTGTGGCAAGTTTGGTTGGATTTGGCCCAGTGGTTCTTGAGAAGAAGTCGAAAATGTGAAAAGTTTACAGACGGACAGACGGACGGACGGACAGACGGACGACGGACAAAAAGTGATCAGAAAAGCTCACTTGAGCCTTCAGCTTAGGTGAGCTAAAAAAGAAAGCATAAAACAACGTAGAATTTGTTTCCTTCTATCAAAATGTACCGTATAGAAAATAACCGAAACCGAAACAAAATTATACAATACGTATCGAACCGTGAAGGAGGTGTATCGTTTCACCCCTAACCCCCAGGGGTCATGGTTTGAACAAAATAGAATCTACACTACCTGAGGATGCTTCCATATAAATATGACTCATCGTGGCTTTGCTGTTCTTGAGAAGAAGATTTTTAAAGATTTTTCCCATATATTTCTATGTAAAACTTTGATCCTCCATTGTGGCCCCGCCCTACCCCCGGGGGTCATGGTTTGAACAAACTTAAATCTACTCTACCCGAGGATGCTTCCACATAAATATGACTCATCATGGCTTTGCTGTTCTTGAGAAGAAGATTTTTAAAGGTTTTTCCTATATATTTCTATGTAAAACTTTGATCCTCCATTGTGGCCCTGCCCTACCCCTGGGGGTCATGATTTGAACACACTTGAATGTACACTACCTGAAGATGCTTCCACATGAGTTTCATCTTTCCTGGCCCTATGGTTCTTGAGAAGAAGATTTTCAAATGATGCATTTATTTTTTCACTAATTCTTAATTATCTCCCCTTGAAAGAGGGTGTGGCCCTTCATTTGAACAAACTTGAATCCCCTTCACCCAAGGATACTTTATGGCAAGTTTGGTTGAAATTGGCCCAGTGGTTCTGGAGAAGAAGATGAAAATGTGAAAAGTTTACAACAACAACAACGACAACAACGACGACAGACAACGGACAAATTTTGATCAGAAAAGCTCACTTGAGCCTTTGGCTCAGGTGAGCTAAAAAGAAAATTAAATAATACCACTTGAAATAGCCTCAGGAATCCACTACACGAAAATAGAAAATCCGTATTACAGTAAATAAGGACCATTCCCCCTTCTTCCAACAGTTGCATTTGCTGGACTCTGACTTGTGGACTTTCGTCCTCTGGCCCACAGTAGTTTGGATTTGTAATGGACGATGAGTGAGGAGCAGAATCAGTTGTCCGTGACCAATCCGACGATTTGTCATCTCCATCTTCCGTGGACAGTCTCTCCATCTTCAGCAATCAGTGAAAGACAACTCGTGTCAAAGATCAGCAATACATACAAACCATACTGAGAGAGAAACACAGGGAAGAAAAAAGGCTTACAATTATGAACTTTCCTTATGTTAAAGAATTTTAAAAATCAATTTAGAAAATCCAGCATCTTCACATCAAAAAGCTGTCAAAAGCAGACGGATTTTTAGGGCCCTTGCTTCCTCATGCAATCTATCGTACACATCTAGCGTTTGCAGAATTTGTTATTAGTAATCAATTTACAACCATAAAATTTTCTTCATACTCATTCACCTTCAGAAAATAAACAAATAGCCTTTATTTTGTACAATTTATGAAATTTAATGATATAAGGGGTGAAAAATTGTATTCACGTGACTCACAAGATGGCTGCGCCCTGTTAAACTTGGCGGTTCAGAGTCAAAATAAAATGATCACAAAATATGAACGACAAGGAATATGCACCACTTAGTCCCCAGTGTGTTAGGAATTTAAACGATAAGTTGTATGAAAAAAGGAAGACCGGGGCTTTGGAAGTCGAGAGGTAAGTTCCTACATAGTTCAAGGTCGGCATTGTTACTTCTTACTGCAACTTGCAGTTACCTGTAACGTTAAAATTTATTTTCAGTACTGAAAAAATTAACAATTTTATTTATGTGAATAAATCAAAACCTTAGATAAATCTAAATGTCGATTATTAAAGAAATAAACATCTTGTCAACTTTGTAAATAATGTTGTGAACAGGTGAATTTAGTATGTAGTGGTCATGAGATTAAAGCATTCAACACAATGTCCTTCAACTTATATTGAAGCCTTGAAATAAAAAGGAAGATTTAAACTTGGTATCATTAGCTGAATTCAAACATTAAATTTCCTTTTGAATGCCACCTTGAAAATACAAGCTTGTTTACTTTCCTGGAGGATATTTTGTTTTCATGATTGTTTATCCATCTTTAGTATATAACAAAATACTTTCATTGAATTTCAATGAAAATAATAAGTGCCATAAGATATGTAGGAGAATCAAGTCAGATTTTGAAGCAGACAAAAGTGCTGTAAATTTATCTTGTGAATCATTTTAGGTCACCCTGGTGAACAATTAAACTCATATGTGATTGTGAAATTTTGAATGGTGTACGTGGTTCAAAAAATAACCTTTTCTTGGTAACTTCCTCTACATTTTTATAGATGGAAAACTATTGATGCATATGATTGCATGCATGCAATGCAGATGGACTAAAAGGTTTCAGAATGCCCAAGGAGCATGAACAGTATGGTTCATAATGACTAATGTCATTAGAACTGATCAACTAATTTTTTAAATTCTTTTAAGGTGAATTTAAATTCTGTAAAGAAAACATTCCATTATGAAGCAGCAATTTTACTGACTTTTTGTCAGTGTAATACCTTAAAGTTGTTGTTGTTTTTTTAAGGATGTATTTTTGCTTTTGGGTTGAACTTTTTTCCTTTGTTTGGACCATTTGTAGCAGAGCTTAATTAACTTGAGGAACTTATCTATGACATATAAGATGTATAAGTGACCTTTGTGTAAAGGCAGAGAGAATATGGAAATATTCCTGATTCTTAGGTAATAGGTGGACCTTTTGTGCACAAATATCTCCTCAAAGTTGAACCTTGTGACTAGAAACTAGGGATTAACAAAAAAATATGGACTTGTTTAAAGAGTTTATTTGAAGTAATAGATAGATAATATTAAAAAGTTGGAAGATATTTAAATGTTCTCATGAATTTGTAAAAGTCAATTAAATTAGGAGAAAAAAATTTTTTTTTTTGTACTTCGTATCTTTTACAGAATTTTGGACATATTTAAAGTAGGTATATCTGTATAAGTCCCATTATTTAATGATTATTTTATAGATTAGTCAGAGAGTATGTGATAGCAAATGAACCTGTGAAGATCAGGAGGATCCTGAAGATCCTGGGAGAAGATTTTGCGTTGTCCAACCATCCCAATGCCAGGAAAGGGGGAGCTATCGGGCTGGCAGCCACAGCTATTGGACTGGGAAAGGTGGAAGCTTTTTAAATTTGCTTTTGTTCATTCACTACAAATCCATAGAAGTTTACAGCTGTAAAGCTGTAACAAACAAGGAATACAGCAGCATCTTCTTTGGTTCCCCCTTAAATCTCAAAAACTCAAATATATCCAAATTTTATTACCAGATGCAAGAAATATATGAAAATTGATACCTCTGGACAGTTTCTTATAGTGGTAAACACCTACAAAGATTTAATCATGAAATACATTTAAGTGATGGTTTTAAATGTATAATTGTTATTTTATGACACTGTACTAGTTAATACTGTATACAGGGAAATTTTTGCCCCCGTTTTATTTTCGTCCCTTTCACCCTACTCTCATTTGGGCGAATTTAAAATTGGGTGAATTCAAAGAACACAGTAAAATTTCTTAAACAGAACTGTGACTGGGCGAATTTAAAATGGGACAAAATTGTTTGCAAGTGTGAAAAGGGCTAAAATAACATGCGGCAAAAATTACCCTGTATACAGTACTAGAGCATCATCTATTAATCTATAGGAATCTCAGCATTATGTGAGGGAGCTGGTCCAGCCTGTACTGGCTTCCTTCCACGATCCAGACAGTCGAGTTCGGTATTATGCTTGTGAAGCCCTGTATAACATTGTCAAGGTGTGCCGAGGCAACGTGCTGCCCTACTTCAATGAGATCTTTGATGGAATCAGTAAGGTAGATGGATGTCTCGTGTTGCCAATAAAATATTTCATTACTCGGAATGACAAGTTTTCTTCTAGACTCTGTATTAGGCTGTGTATTATTAGTTACATAGTTTTTTAGTGACAGGGTACGGGATGATACCTGGTTATTAAATTTCATACCTGGCGAGGCGAAGCCGAGCCAGGTATGGAATTTACAAACCAGGTATCATCCCGTACCCTGTCACTACAAAACTATGTAACGAATTTACCCCACCGATAAAATATTTATGCATTGTCTGTGGTTTGTAAAATTGTTTTTCTCACTATATATATGTTTCATCACTCATACAATGCCTATTTTGACGTCACGTTGTGTGACGTAATGTTGTTTTGCGAGTGTTTCGTGCTGTAATAACGTACTGACAGTTTTGAAGACTTTCAGTAAAAGGAGAAAAAGGTTCCATCTTCGTTACTTACATTAGTTAACTGTAACATTGTCAACAGACACTTGGCAAATCTCGTGAACTCGAGTTGTTTGAACGTTACAAAAGAACGATAACTCCGTATGGACCATGTATTGATTCTCAAGCGACTACCGGTAGGTGTAAGTGATACACCCCCTTTACGTGACAGACTTCAACCAATCGTAAGCCAGGATTTCATTGAAAAATCAACAGAGGTGGGGTAAAAAGTGATACATGATGTAGATTTAAAGCAACATCTTATTAATAATGAGACTTAAGTCAGGTATTTCAAAATTTTAAGAGAAAGAGTAAGAAAAAATTTTAAAACCTGTGATGATGATACATCATTATTTTTAATCAAGCTTTTATTTTTTCAACTTTCTAAAATACTTGGTAATTTTTCTTGTACCAGTATTTTTTTTTTTTTCCAAATTGATTTTTAAGAAATGATAGTAAATTTATGGGAGTTGTAAGTAACTGGTAACAAGCATTTAAATTTCACGGTCTTGGTAATTTGACTTAACCTCCAATTCAATTGTTATGAATTAGCTGATGTCAGACACTGACCAGAATGTGAAGAATGGGACAGAACTACTGGACAGATTGATCAAAGTAAGTATACATATTAAATAGAAGTATCCGCAGGTCTACGATAGGTTGATTTATATCAAAGGTAAAATTTTAAGTATGATATTTATTTTATTTAGTCACTGTGAGTTTTTCCTTTGATGTTTACCTGTTTATTTTGTTGTTACAAACTTATATTTTTTATTATAGGACATTGTCACAGAAAGTCCGTCCTTTGACCTTATGGCCTTCATGCCCCTTCTCCGAGATAGAATTTACGCAAAAAATCCAGAGGCGCGACAGTTCATTGTCTCCTGGGTATATGATTCTGTTATTTTTAGAAACTTTACCATTCTTGTAGTTCAGTTTTAAAGGTATGAAAAGCAAATATCTAGGGATATATATATGTAATTTGTTTATAATACTAATTAAATACCTTTTAGAAATAGAATTATTAAAACGCAGTTTTTTTTTTTTTTGATGCAGTTATTAGCTGAACCAGATGTAAAAAATAGTATTACATGTACTTATTTCCTCTGCACAGTTAGCAATATTGGATGCTGTACCAGATATAAACATGATAGTATTACATGTACTTATTTCCTCTGCACAGTTAGCAATATTGGATGCTGTACCAGATATAAACATGATAGTGCTACTCCCAGAATTCCTGGATGGTTTATTCAATATATTGGGGGATTCAAATCTAGAGATTCGTAAAATGTAAGTTACCATTATTTAGTGAATGAAATCATTTGAATTGTCTACAGAGGATTTTAATATAAAAAGGAAAATGATAATAGAATACACTACTAAAAATAAATGCCAATTCTTATACAGGAAATCATGACGTAAATCCATTTCCTGTTAACTTTTATAATAGCAGTCACTACTTGCAGAGCTATTATTTAAGCTGTTGATTTTCCTGTTTGTTTGACTTTTAAATTGTGCAATTCCAACACACAAAACTTTGCTTTTCTGTTTAGGTGTCAAGATCTATTAACTGAATTTTTGACTGGAGTAAAAAACAGTAATGCTGGGGTTAAATATGAAGGCATGGCTAATATTCTTATTATTCACTGTAACAGTGCAGGTAAGTACTTATTGATACTACAAAATATAGTAATTTGAAGTGCTTATTAATACTGCAAGTAATAGCAAGGTAAGTACTTAACTGATACATGTACTTCAAGTAACAATAATGATAAGTACATGAATTTATGTCACAAGTGTTCCAGACTGGCAATATTCTCATAACCAATTCTCATTTCTGATGGTTTGAAAATAAATGTGGTCTGATTTAATATTAAAAAAGTACACTTCATAATCATTTACTCTGTGCACTTTGTATTAAATAAAAGAAAATGAAGTAAGTACTTTTGATATATAGTCATGCAAGTTTTTGATTGCACAGATAAGGAAAATGCTAGTGCACTTTTTTCTATATAGGATTTACTGTGCTATTATTAAAGTGGGTATATACTACAATTGTGTTCAAAATGCAAGTATGGTACTTTTACACAAATCTTTGTCTGAATACTGTATATACAATGTATATCTAATACATGTACCTGTAATTTATGAAAGAATTGGTCATTCATGAATAATGTATTTAACTATTTATCAATTATGTACAAAAAATGCATCAAATAATTTCCTTCTTTCAGATGATCTCATTCAGTTTACAGCAATGACCTGGTTAAGAGAGTTCATAGGTCAAGCAGGTCGAACCATGATTCAGTATACACCAGGAATAATTAACGCTGTTCTACCAAACCTACAGGGTTCTTCAGATAAACAAAGAAAGTATCCTTTTACAGAATAAAAAGGAAGAAGTCAGGAAAACTTAACACTCTTGACTAGGAGGAAGCATTTCTTCAAGATATGGAAAAACCAGCCATACAATTTTACTCAGTATGGTATGAAATATGTGGGAAGCACAACGCTTAATCTAATAAGTGTGGGAAAGTGTGCCATTGACAATATTCTACAAACTAGATGTCAAATTTACAATCCTTAACAAGATTTAGTGTTGCTGAGGCAGCCAAGTCACTGAATGATGCATTGAAAGATCTTGTATCTGACACCGATGACATTCCTTCATTAGAAGAGGTCAAAGGTCAAGGGTCAGAAAAACTAAGTGAGGAGATGACAAACAACCTTTCAAGGTCATTTAACTTTTTATATTTTTTTTGTTTGTATGAAGAATTCAATATTGTGCTTAATATCATATATGTATTTCAGTAAGAAACTTCATTAAACATTTAACATACAGTGCATCTTTGATACACTCAATGGATTTTTTTTTTCATAATTAGAATTAAAGTCTATCAATATTATCAACAACAATGGTTTGCACATCCATGTGATTTTAATCACCATAAAGTGAATCACTCGAATCTTTAAAAAAAGTAACTGCTTACATGGACACCAGATCATCATAGATACATGTATTTATAATTTAGTTCCTCACAGCTGGATGTAAGGGAGGTAATAACTGTCATCTGTCAGATTCTAGGGAGGGGGAACTTTGGGACTAAGATAGCAGCCCTGGAGTGGCTGAGTCACATGCTGACTAAGGTTCCTAAGCGGACGTTTCAGTACGTGGACAGGTTCTTCCCTGTGCTGTTACAGACACTGTCTGATGAATCCGAAGAGGTACATAAAAAAATTATCAATTTTCTGTAAAATAAAGTTTTTTTTAAAAATTATATTGATTTCGTAAGATGTATACTATTTAGTAGATACATATGTACATATTTCGTATTATTTTTCCAAATTTGCTGGTCATATATTTGAATTGTTTGCATTTACATGGTGCTGGTATGAGTAAATTGCAAGGATGTAAATTAAATTTATTTGATACATGAGACAGTTATCTTTTAGTTGATGCTATTTTTATATACTATTAAAAGTTAATGGTGAGTTAAATTACCATTCATGTGTGCAACTTGACCCTTGTTTCATCTGGGAAATGGCTTACATATTTCACAAAATACCCATGTAAAGTGGTTATGAACAAGAATTTGTTTTTCAGTGAGAAGAAACTATAGATATATATGTAAATACATTTTTTAGGTTGTACTTTTGGACCTTGAAGCCTTGGCGGAGATTTCCTCCAATCCTGCTGGGCTTCAGAAGAAGCCCCCTCCATCAACAAGTCCCAGTAAATCTAAGCCCCATGATCACCCGGAGAACTGTGGCGGACTTAATGAGTACTTCTCCAAGTTCATGGCTTGTCTGGTGGAGCTGTTTAAGAAGGACAGACAGCTTTTGGAACCAGATGAGCGGGGATACTTTATCATTAGGTAAAAGTTTCATTATCAGGTTAAAAAATTCTTTTCGTCAGATAAAACTCTGTTATCATGTAGTTTGTTATGAGGTAAACTCTTTAGAATTGACTTAATCTTGATCACTATTGATTATCACCAGGATGAAACATTTCAGCATCAAGTAAAAATCAGCAGCAGAAAAAAGCAGAGATTCTATGTAATACTATGCTTATTTCTGCATTTCATAGCTGATGGTTCTTTTTACTTAATTTTGGAGGAATTTCTATCCTGAATTCATTACTTGATTTTAAAATTAGTTGTCTTGTATGCTAATTTTTAACTGCAAAACAATTTATACCTGGTAGCAAGTATATCCATTTTTAGAGAGTACACATTTTTGAAAGGTACTGTACATGTACAGTCAAACTTTATTATCTTGAACTTGATGGGACTGAGAAAAAACTGAGATATCTAAGGGTTCAAGATATTGAGGGTAAAATAGATCATGGAAAAGTGGTTTGGACTTCCAAATGACTTTGATATATGGTGTTTGAGATATCAATGTTCGAGATACAAAAGTTCAACTGTATTTGTATGTTGGTCCATTTTGTGTGTGTTTTAATTTTCTTCGTGTTTTTAGACAGTTGTGCCAGCTCTTGACAGCAGAGGACATTTTTAAATCATTTTCCCACATTATAGTGGATGAACCTGATGTAGGGTTTGCCTGTAAAATTGTTCAGACCCTGAACACCATTCTTTTAACATCCACCGAGCTCTTCGAACTGAGGACACAACTCAAAAATCTAGATACTCAGGTTTGCTTATTTCAAAACAATCTTCTGCATCTATGAGATTAATTATTTGATTTGATTTTTTTTTCACTGTGAAGAAAGCTTTGAAATGAAGATATAATTAAAGCACTCAGATGTTGTGTTAACCAAGATTAATTTCTTCTAATGCTTTTCAAAATGAGAGGTTATGAGCATAAATGATTTGAAGGTCGCATTGGAGATATATCAGTTTTCTTTCTGGCACACACTAAAAAGTAACACTGAACAGAAAGGACTGAGGGCATACATGTCCTTCAGACTTACTTTTTAAACTTCTGGTAAATGTCTTTTAATTTGATCCACTTCTAGAGTAATACATGTATATGATACATATGAAATGTGTTCTATATTTACAGGGAAGCTGTGCTTTGTTTTGTTGTTTGTATAAATCTTGGTGTCATAGTCCCATAGCAACCATATCTTTGTGTTACCTGACCCAGAACTATCACCATGCCAGCGACCTACTACAGGCCTTGTATCCTTTTGTGCTATCTATAAAAAAATAAACTATAGGATAAAAATAGAAGTAGGTTAAACAATACACATGAGGCTTTTATATGAAAACTTTGGTGAATTGGACATTGGTTTTATATAAATAAATTATGGAAAGAGGTTCAGAACAATAAGGTATTGAAGGTCTCAGGAACTAATAAACTCTGTTTGATGCTCAGTGAATGGAGCTGTGTTACAATTCTTGTAAAGAGTCATTGATAGAATGTTGATCATTCTCTCGATGTCTGATGAGTTTGTATGATGACTCTTTAATTAATTAATTAATCATTATCCTTAATGTGAAATCAGTGGTGATCTAGAAATCACTGTGGACTTCCTGAAGGAAATAGACAAACTTGTTCAACTAATTGAATCTCCTATATTTTCTTGTGAGTATCATTATAATCATACATAAACACATTTTTGAATGTGATTTGTATATCTACTGTTATTTTGAGTTATTGAGAAATCACAGTTTTATTTCTGTGATTATTAGATTTACGGCTTCAGTTGCTGGACGTTCAACATAACCAGGACTTGATCCGGAGTCTGTACAGTTTACTGATGCTGCTTCCACAGTCCGAGGCCTTCAAACTTCTACGTAATAGACTAGACTGTATCCCCCAGTATCAACTCATGGCTATAAAGGATAAGTACGTACTTAGTAGTATACTTCTTTAAGTCAAAAAAAAAAAGATTGTCTTGCTGCATGTTTTGATAGTGATATCTATTTGGCAAGCATTCATATTTATAAAGTTACGATCTTTAATTTGGTCATCAGAAAATAACCTCATTCATTCCCCTATTTTGTATTTAGAAATAAATACAGTGAAAACTGTCTAATCTGACACCTGTGTAATCCATGTCACTGTGAATTCTAACCTTTATTTCCATTCCCATTTTATTATTTCCATGTTCTTTACATTGTGTAATACGACACCCTGTCTATTCTGACTTTGTCTCCCAATGCATGTTGGATTAGATGGTTTTACTGTACTTTTTTAAATTTTGCATTATGTAAAATGTCTTTTTGGCATATGACTACTTGATAACATTGTTAATTCTTTCTTTACAGTAAATACTTAACTTTAAAGAATACAAACATTATTTCATCTTGATTCACCAACGACTGTCAGAGTTTGTTTTGCTCTTTTTCTTCAGGCCCCAGTCCTCTAAAGACCCGAGACCACTTGTGTCTAAAATCAACTTCAAAGACCTGCATCAGCACTTTCTACAAGTTCAAGCTAGGCACAGAGCAGCACGCAGCCAGAAAGTCAAGGCAGCGGTCAGGGCATGAGGAGAAGGGCATTAAACGCACAAAATCTATACTACAAAGCACCTGGAAAACCACTACAAAACACTGAAAACTGCTCTCAGACTCCGAGACATTGTAGTTATACTGAAAAGAAATTCACTGTCTTTGCATGGAAATTTGCCTTTTAAAGCAAAAATTCTGTTGTTTGATATATTTACAAGTACATTTTTGTACATAACTAGTACAGGTACTAGTTTCTATTGTAAGTGTATGAAGAAAGAATTATTATCATGGGTATTAATACATCTAGTTATGATAATTTTATTAACAATTTCCAGGTAAATAAGATTTACAATTCCATAATAAATGGGATATTTAGATTCTAAACATTGTTCTTAATTTTGTACATCCTTGTTTTAAGCCTTTATACTAAAAACATACTTTTTTCCACTGGGGGATAATTCTGCAGATTCACAATTTCTGTTTAATCTGGGGGAAGAAGTTTGTGACTGTGTATATGTGTAAATTAATCCCACGTGGAAAAACGTGCATGTACAGTATTGAAATGCTATAACCCATCAAATTTTTTATTGGATTTTTTAAAAGTGATATCCATACCAATGGTGAAAATTACTGTAATGTAATCTGTAGAGGTTTTTGCTTGTGACTTATAAGTATAATATTTTGTAGAGCAGAAAAGTCCCTGTAGATACAAGTGTACCAGTGAAGAGGAAAAAATGTGTGTAATGCGCGAGACTTGGAATGAATGTGTTTGTATTGAGAGATGATCCTGTGCAATATCTCTGTTATGTGTATTAAGCTCAGTTTTAAGAGCAAGCAGAAAGATAAAGGGGTGAGGCCATTGTTAGAAATGATATAAAGGCCAGCAATAATAAAGGTGTATTTAACTTTTTGTTTTTTTTTTACCCTGCACAACTGGTGAACTACAGATATAGTGATTTGCTAGGTACAGACAAAAATATATCTGTTATTTGTTATATTCACAATTCATTATATCTGTAATTCATTTTATTGATAATTCATTGTACATGTATTTATAATTTGTTTTATGCATTACCGGTATTCTTTTTTGGATGATTTAAACTTCTTCGGGAAAAAATATAACATCATTCAAATTAGGTATTCACATTAAGTTATTGGTGATAAATACTGTAAAACTTGTCTTATCTGGATGTTGGGTATTCCTAAGTCTCACTTATTATGATGTAAACCTTGAGTCCTTTCATTTGAAATGCTGTCTACTCAGAAAAGTTACTTAATCCAGCAAACTTCTCTGAAACCAGTGGTGTCCAGATTAGACAAGTTTTACTCTACATAGTACATTTTTCTTTGTTTCAACAATTTTTTTTCATTTGGAAAGGATCCTTTATCCCAGGACTTTTTAATGCATGTTCATTAATTTGATGGTTTTCATTTTATGAAAGGAAAGCTTTCTGATTTTTTAAATGAAATGCACTTGTAAGTTTGAGTATTTATATTAGCAAAGTTTTATTTGTTGTGCACTGTTTGATCAGAGGGACATTATATCAATCTTTGGTGCAAACTTTTTTGTCTTTAGCAATCATTCCACAGAGAGCATCTGGTAGTATGTAAACAATCAGAAATGCTTTTTTTTCATATACATTGTACAAGTATCTTTGTTGTGAACTTTTCATAATTGATTTTTAAAAATATATTTATTGAATACATTAATATGAGTTTTTTTCCTTTTGTCTATCATAAAAAAGTAAATATGGCACACAAGAATTTTATTATACCAACAATGATAAACGTGTGATGAAAACTGACTACAGAAACAGACACACAGAGAAATGTATCACCTGGTTCATCAGTGGGTAACATCGGAAACGAAAGCATGACGTCTAGTCAGGAAAATGATCAGAGAACTACTATGCTGAGAAGCTACCTTCTGAGACCAAGCAAGAACATCAACATAGCAGCATGGAATGTGCGGACTATGTTTGAAAGTAGCAGAACAGCATTTTCTGGACTGCCGATGGCAAGAGAAAAAGGAGCAGGCCAAAAACAACATGGCGAAGAACACCAGAAAATGAGCTGAAAGAGATAGGGTTGACATGGAAGGCAATAGAAACAAAAGCAAATGATAGGACTGGGTGGAGGGACTGTGTGGCTGCCTTATGTGCCAACTGGCATGAAGAGGCCTAAGTAAATAAGTAACAATGATAAAAGTTAGTCATTACTATAGAGCAAAAAAGTTAGTGGTTGTCATTACTAGAGAATATCAATCAACTGTAGCGTTAGGTTGACAACTTAAGGTCAGTGGTTGTCATTACTACAGAATACCTGTCCAATGTACAGTTAGGCTGACAACTTTAGGTCAATGGTTGTCATTACTAGAGAATATCAATCAACTGTACGGTTAGGTTGACAACTTAAGTTCAGTGGTTGTCATTACTAGAGAATACCTGTCCACTGTACAGTCAGGTTGACAACTTTAGGTCAGTCGTTGTCATTACTACAGAATACCTGTCCACTGTAGAGTTAGGTTGACAACTTAAGGTCAGTGGTTGTCATTACTAGAGAATACCTTTCCACTGCAGAGTTAGGTTGACAACTTATAAGGTCAGTGGTTGTCATTGCTAGAGAATACCTGTCCACTGTACAGTTAGGCTGACAACTTAAGGTCAGTGGTTATTTCTATAGAATACCTTTCCACTGCAGAGTTAGGTTGACAACTTAAGGTCAGTGGTTGTCATTACTACAGAATACCTGTCCACTGTACAGTTAGGCTGACAACTTAAGATAAGTGGTTGTCATTACTAGAGAAAACTTGTCCACTGCACAGTTAAATGTAGGTTGATAGCTTCAGAACTGTAGCATTATGGTTTTATATTTTATTCTTTGATCATAACGCTACGTAATATCCCATAATGCAAATATGTTGCAATTTACAGAAATTTTTTTTCTCACTTTGGGGATGTATTTTGCCATTTTCTAGCATTGGTCAATCAACAATCTTTCATTCCCTAATTTTATACATATTCTATAACCAACCTGTATATTTTATCCACCTCCTAACCCTTTGTAGTCATCTCTACAGACCAATAAACTCGCTTGTTGTGAATTTTATGCCATCCAAAAACAAATTTACAAGCGAGTTTAATGGTCTGAAGAGATGACTAGAAAGGGTTAGGAAGTGGATAAAATATACAGGTTGGTTATAGAATATGTCTTAGAATTAAGGAATAAAATGTCGTTGATTGACCAATGCTGGGAAGTGGAGAAATACATCCCCAGCCGTGCGCAGAAAATATTGCACCGTGAATTGCACCATATTTGCTTTACGCCGGGATCTGTAGCATTATGGTCAAAGACTAAAATATAAAACCATAACGCTACAATTCTATAGCTAGTAGGTTGACGACTTATGGTTAGTGGTTGTCATTACAAGAGAATACCTGTCCATTGAACAATTAGGCTGACAACTTAAGGTCAATTGTTGTCATTACTAGAGAATACCTGTTCACAGTACAATTAGGCTGACAACTTACGGTGAATTGTTGTCATTATTAGAGAATACCTGTTCACTGTAGAGCAAGGTTGGCATCACAAGGCCAGTGGTTTATTACTAGAGAATACCTGTCCACTTATGCAATAGTTAAAGCTTTTATATTAAACATACTGTAAAAGCAGAAATATTCGTGAGGGATTAAATTTCCTTTATTTCGTTGTTAAGAATTATCAACGAAATTAAATCCCACACGAAATTTTTTACGACTATGTACCGGCATTGAATAGGGTTACTTTCAAAACAATGAAATAAAATGCCCACTAAACTATTTTACATCACAAATCAATGAAATTTTATCCCCATGAAATGTGCTTCTACAGTATATTTTGACAAAATTGATGAGGGTAATTAACAGTTTTTGGGAAGGGCATCAACATAACAAATTTTGTAGAGTATACAGAGATGGAGTAAAGATCATTATTTCCTATGTAGTTTGTAACAGGTCCAGGTCCAATCAAGGGTGTACGGGGATTTACCCCGGGTTATATTCCATACAACCTTCGGCCTCAGGGTGTATGGAATAAAACACAGGGTAAATCCCTGTACACCCTTGATTGAACCTGGTTAACTAATATTGACCACAACAAACCTTAGTGTTTTAAAACAGTTTAATATACAAAGTCTTAAAACATGATTTACACTTGTTTCATAATTATTGCTGGATTAACAGCTTATTATTGCTAACATCAGATAGAGCTGTTTCATACAGTCGCAGAATTAATATGAAAACAAAATCTGTAACAAAATGCTAGAATATGGTGTAAACTGTGTTCCAACTTTAAAACTCAGAAACAGAGTCCTTTCCTTAGCTTCACAGAAGTCTGTAGGACTGATATAATTAAAGCTACAGTATAGTTGTGTAAATAAATAAGTGTACACTATAAAACTATATATATACATATCTTACAGTGGATGGAATCTTTTAAAGCTTTCATAGTTAAACAAATTTTTAAACCTAAAATAATGTCAACATTTTTAGTGAGTAGAAAAATGAATGAGACAAATTCTATGTAAAGGTCAAAATGTGGATTTGTTCAATTGGTTGTGTTCTACATAGTAACTATAATCGTTTCAGTATTTTAAAATTTCTAAAAAAAGGAAGGTTAAGATAGTCAGGAAAGTTACATAATGGTACATATATTCTTTCTATAGTAGTTCTATCACCAAATGGATTTAAAAAAGGTGTATAAATGCTTAAAGCATATTTTCAACAGATATATTGAGGAGAGCAAGAACACAATGGAGATACTAAATGCAACAGCTCTGGCTATAAATAAGTGTTCATTCATAAACTTTACATTTTCAATCATTCATGTAACATACGAAACTCCTTGGCACATAGCTATTATTTTAAAAAAATATTTACACTATGTTTATTAACTACATTCAGTCATCCTTATGAAATAAATACTTCCATTTCATGAATATAAAAGGTCTTGTGGCATGTACTTCAAAACAAATGATTTTTATTTAAAGACTCTTTTTTTCCCCTATCTCACAGATATGAATTACTCAACTACAATATTTATTAATTAGTAACATTTATCAATTGCATGTATTTGTTACAGCATTTTTAATAATAAATGCATGTTTTTGTTAACTTGGTTAAAAAAGTAAAAAAATAGAGGTAGATCACAGCTATAAATAGACAAGGGAAATACCATAACACATGGCACGTCAAAATGACTTAAGAAACTGACAAGATTTTAATTTAGTATAATCTACAATTAGTTTGACCTTTTATCATAATATCTCTGATTAGTGTATGTAATATCATTCTAAGCCTTACTTAATCTCATTCAGAATTTCTATAATCTTTCTGAAATTTTTCATAATGATATTGGGTAATCAATGAACAAATTAAGAATACCAAATAAAATAATGACTCACGTGCATTATATGTTTCATGCTATAATTTCATAGCAATGATTTAAAATGATAAAATTTACAGGAAGACATCTGTATTTGATTACAAATTTTTGTTTATTTACAATTTAGACTGAAAAAATGTTTATAAATTTAAAAATTGCACAGATCATTAAAACACATATCAACAGTTAGGTCATTTTCATTTCACTTATTGAAAAACTGCTTGATATTGAGAGACAATGTGGAAAGATTAAGCCCCTCCCCCTTTTCCTCTTCCTGGTCGGGGCTGGGCGGAGTTCCCTGTCCCTTATTAATACGAGCAATAGAAGTCCTACTGGAGCGAATGATCTCCATGATCATGGATTTACAGTCACAACACACACTCATCTGGGGACCCTTCAGCAGGTTCTTGTTTGGCAGAGCGGGGGCTGACCCCGCCCCTATTGTGTGGGACCTCTGTAGGGATTTCCGTTTTGGCGTCACATTCTCTATCTCAGGTTGAGCCTTCCGTTCTGAGCAAGGTGTGTGTGGAACAGACCCAGTGCTGTAAATTAAAAGGAATATTTCAGTATGTACATGTATGACGAGACTCAGTTTAATTATTTAGTGAGTCAGGTTTTTTTCCCTACCTTTCATAGACTTTGAGGACGTCAAGGATATCCTGACTAAGCGGGATAGGACTGAGGGTGTGTACAGGAATATTCTGGAAGTGTTCTGTAGGAATGTTCATCTGAAATACACACCCACATTATTATATATATATATATGTACATAATTATTACAAAATTTAGTATGTACATTTCAAGTTGCTGCAACCTTTATTAATTCCTTTCAGAGTTTAAAACTACCATGACCCCATAAAACTTTCAGAGCTTAGCAATAAAAAAAAATATGTCCTTTGTAGAAAATTTTATATATCATATGAAAATAACATTTAAGAAATTTGAAACATTATTTCATCTCTGTACCCTGTTTCACTAAAAAAAAAAAACATGATAAATTTTCCTGGAAATGTATATTTTACTCCTTTGACTTTGGGCATATCTCCGAGTCACATCAGAGTTACCTACCTTTCTGAGACAGTTGTTACACACATTGCGTTTACAGATCTTACATCGTGTTCCCCATTGACCAAACATGGAAAATTTCACCAACTTACAGGTAAAACACACCTGTCATATAAAAAATCAATTAGAATACAGTGTATTAATTTTTTCCCCCAAAACTATATTGAGAGAAAAGAGAGAGACAGATGCATTCTGACATTATCATTTTTTGTAGGAAAGGGGATTGGGGGGGGGGGAGGATTTTACCTTTCCTTTGGACACCAGATTGTACATTTCATGGTTGGTAATTAACGTCTCCAGCTCAGCCTTTGTTAACACCTGTCGGATGTGAGTGACCTCCTCTAAGGTCAAGGACAAACACTCAATGGGATGTTTCCACTTCTATTTAAAGATCAAAGACATAAACTTATTAAGCATTATTGCAGAGGTATTTTATGGTTTTGTATGAGTGTTCCCTGGATGGAAGATGATTTGTGCTGTTAGAAGGTTTCATTACTTAAACCCTCCAGGAAACAAAACTGAAACTTGAGTTTAATTATTCCAAAACCATCTCAAAAAAACTAAATTCAAATTTCACTTCATGATATTTTTTAAAAATTATTTTATTTATCTGCAATTCATAATTTTATAACTCAATAAACAATAATATAACTCAAGTTTCCATTTAACAAAAACCACAAATCCAGTGTGAAATTAATCCAGCTCAGTTGTCAAAGTTAGAAAATTGTGGACATTCATAAAGTCAATAAAATTAATCATAAAATTTTATTATGACATTGTGTGACATCATAGCGCTTCATACATTTTTAATTTATCTGTTCCATCTAGTGCAAAAATGTGGCATTAATTCTTAACTCACTGAATGTTATTTGTTATCAAGTTCATGTTAATCAAGAATTTAAAATAAGTTAATTGAATTAAAAAACAAGTTCAACAACATTACAATGTTGACTTAATTCACAAAATACACTTATTATAAGGTTAACATTGACCAAAGGTTGTGCACTCCAAAGCCATGCTATGAACATAAATGGAAAATAATGAATAAAAAGGAATTGTAAATTTTGATGCGTGATAAATAATCAAAAAATGAAACTTTCATTAGAGCAGAGAAAAAAATGTTACTAGATGAAATAATTTTCAAATTATAAAGTATAACTGATTAAGATATATAATATAAAATGGAATGAACTAAAAAAAATGAATTGATGAAAATGAAAAATGTATCAAAAAATGAGGGATAGCATTGTAATTGTTATACTATCATGCTAATAACTAAAATATATCTCATATTTGTTTGCTTAAAAATATCAAATGCACTAGTGCAGAGTCTGAAAAAACTATATATCTAACAGTTAACTGACTCGTGTATAAGCCTACATCTACACAGACTGAAGAATAAGAATTCGCCTCTACCCTAGTAAAGAGGAGGGTAAAGGGCCAATGAAGAAAACTTTTTTTTTTAATTAAATCTCCAAAATATTTTGTGATTATATTATACAAAATTTATTTTAAAATACCCTTTTCCCATTTTAGTGTTCTTTTGTATTTATTTCTACCAAAAAGATCTCTAAACTCTTGAATTTAAAAAAAAATTCTAAAATGTTTTTAGAAAAGTAATCACTGGAACATGTATACCAGATATGTATATTAAACAACACCTAAACAACATCTATGTTATAAATTTAAATATATATTACTTATTTTTAAAAAAAACAAACACATTACCAATATGAATTGTAAGTATTTGACAATATGCTGCTGATAATTTGACTGAAAATAAAAATATAAAAACTTTCATTGACCCTTGACAAACCAGCTTTTTGTTCTGAACTTCTGGAAAATAACTTGTAGCACTGTTATTAGCCTGTTCATATGCACAACATATGCTCAATACTAGATAATTTTAAATTCAAAATCCTTTCTGAATTAAGTTCTTCCCAGTAAATTTATTTTCCAGACATTTTTTTCTTTTAATCCAATCAACAATTTATACTAGATTTTTTTTTAAATGAAAAAACATTTTTACAAGATAAAAACTGAATTGTGCCTAAATGAATAAAACTATAAATTTGTGATTTTAGCATGGATCCCTTAATATTATCTAAATCCCCCCCCCCCCCCCAAAAAAAAAAAAATTAAAATAAATTCTATAAAATGTTGATTGGATGAGTTCCTAGAAACACGAACATCATTTTACATTACTTCAAAGAATTTAAATTCTAAATCTTTTATTCTGACTGTCAGATATCAAAAGAGATTTAATAATGATCTCAGAAGAGAGACTCTACGTTTTTGGCCTATACAGATAGAAATGAGGTAGTTGGTGTTTCTAGGAGAGAGGTTGTCAATAGCAAGCATTAGATACTCACAGCTGAGTCAGAGTCTGTAGATGAGGAGGAAGGAACACCGTTAGTAGACACAGCCCCAAACATGGGGCTGTCACTTACATGAAGCAACTCAGACACATTCAACTCCGACAACTTAGGCGAGCGTTCGGGACTCTCCCTGTCTTTCACTTTATCTGGGATTTCTGAATTCACTTCCTCTTCCTGGTGGATGGGCTTCAGTAACTCCTCTGCTTCCTTCCGATACCGCCCAAGCATTATTCCCCTACTGACAGGGGTAGAGGTTGATGTATTCACCTCTGGAATTATTGCACTGCTACCACTAAAGTCTGTGGAGTGACGATAAAAGTTCCTTTGACTCTGAGACCTATTTACAGCCTGAAGTTTACTTCGTCTCTGCACCGGCTCAGCTGATGATATCACTGGCGATAGAGGAGTCAACTGAACCGAGGGCTTCTCACCCTCCTCACTGTGATTTAACTGAACAGACCTCCTCACTTTCACTTCCGGCTTTGGAGATTCCAGGTCATTATTATGGCCTTTATCACTACTGGATTTCCTGTCTGGTGTTACAGATCTTTCACTTTGTCCTTCTCCACTGACATGTGTGGATCGTCGAAGTGGAACTCTGTCTTTTGATTGTCTAAGGAATTTATCACTTTCTGTATTTTGCTGAGTTGCTTCCTCTTCAGACCTCCTTCTGTGTCTGTGACTATGATGTGAGCGGCCGTCAGATTTCACAACCTCACTATGAACACTTTCATCCCTTCCTTCTCTTCTGTGTCGCCGTGGTGACTCTTCTTTGTGGTGAGATTCCTTGTGTCGTCTGCTGGGTGATGATGAATCTCTGTGTCTTCTGCTGGATGGAGAAGATTCACGATGATGTCTTCTTGATGACTCCTCTCCTGATCCTTCTGAAGTCCGTCGTCTTGGCGATTTATCACTGCGTCGACTTGGTGATTTGTCACTGCGTCGATTCGGAGATTTTTCACTGTGTCTAGATGACCTTCGAACTCTTTCACCTGAAGTCTCTCCCTCCACTGAGGACAAAGTTTCTGAAGATTTCCTCCTTACTTTTAATTCAGCTACACTTGAGTGTCCTTTAGGAATAACTTTACTGCTTTCTCTATCAGAAATCACACGAGACCTTGTGGAGTCACTGTCTACTTCTTTGGTTTCAGAGTCTGACTGTGGTCTTGTTAACAATGAATTACTCCTTGTAATGGAAGTCCTTGGTGCTGGTCTTGGTTTTGGCTTTGGAGAACTGTCTTCTAACTCTGTTGTCTTAGGTTTGTCACCTTCCTTGATGTCAATCTTTTGTGAGGAAACTTCATTAGCATGTTGAGATCTTGGAACATTCCTTGCTCTCACAAGTACTGACGGTTTCATGTCTGAAATACTCCTTGCCCTTACCATAGGGCGGGGTCTTTCTTTAACATCTGAACTTTTTGATTTTGAAATAGTTTGTGAACTGCTTCCTGATTCGGTAATGGTTGCCGATCTTTTCAAACTCTGATACTGAGAGCGAGTTATAGGCATGCGTAAACCCTGAGATCTATCAAAAACATAATCTTCAGATATATCATTCTCCTCAGAAACAGAATTAAAACCACATGCAGGATCATGCAAGGACCTAAACTCAACACTGTCTTCTTCATGAATGCCATGCAATGGAAGAGACATTCTTTTCTGTCTGACATCATTCACACATGCACGAGACTTAGACACAGGGGCAGATCGTCTCAATTTGCCACGAGACTCATGCAATTTATGTTCTGTGGCATCTACTTGTAGCTGGGCTGTGCTGCGGGGGGTAGAGGGAAATACCTGGGGTGACTCACAGACCATGATTGTGTGACGACGTTCGAGGTTACCATGGCGTTCAGTGGTAGCTACATCACGTACAACTGAAAGACATGAGGCTTTTCATCAGTTTATCTAACTTCTTATCTAAAACTCTGTTGATGAACAAGTCATTATTGTACCACCGAACTATTTAATTTACAGTCTCCAATTACTGAGCTTTTTAGTTTTACTATATATGCATCTACAGTATGAAACATAAATCACTAGAACTCAGTTAATGTATATGTATATCACTAGAACTCAGTTAATGTATATAATTGTTTTTCTGAATCAATGCAGTGACAGTTTACCGGCCCTTCGCCATCTGGTGCTGTCTTTTTCTGGAGAGGGAGAGCTGATACTTGAGTGGGAGGATCCCATGCTGGAGTCATTATCATTCTCAGATTCCTAAAGCCAAACAAAAAATACAATAATGAACATCAATGGAGAGTACACTTAAACACAGTTAGCCAACATTTCTTCCCTTATTAAAACAATGTTCTGAAGCTTCATCCCTGAACTTACATCAAAACTGTCGAGGAAGAGTGTGAAGTCTGGCTTGATGACCTTCCTGACCGGCTGAGGACATTCCTCCTCATCCTCATTATTTAGCTTTGTCCTCGAAGTTTCCACTGAAAAAAAAAGCAGGAGTTATCTAACTTTTGACAATACCACTCCCATGTTTGGAAGCCAGCAATGAGCATGCTCCAACTCCATAAAAAAATAACAAAATGAGTTACTCCCCCCCCCCCCCCCCCCCTAGCTCTTTCTTTGATTTTAATTTATATATTGCAAATCAATGGCTAACAAATCAGTCAATGCCCCCCCCCCCCCCCCCCCCCCCCAATCTTTTTCTACCTTGAACAGATATCAATATAACCTTGACTAACATGTATAAACTTAAATCATTTTCTTTATTCTTGTAAACTTTTTTTTACATAATTACCAAGACCATCTGCTTGTGAATATTTCAATCTCACACACATCTGTATTGTTAAGGATTATATTATATTATTATAACTTTACATTAACAGATTTCGTGAAAATTTTGTCTTGCTTATAAATACCAAACACTGGTAACAGGAAAATAAGGTGACACAAAAATTTGGTGATCTATAGTTTCTCCTGGATTTATTTCCCTGCCCTACCTATTTTCCTCTCTTTGGCTGGCCTCAGTTTGGGTTTTGACCTGATTTCTTGTAAGATCTGTTCCCGAGGCTGCAGTTCTATCTTGGGTGGGGAATTCAACACTCTCTTTTTCACCTACAATAGAAGATTGTCAACCATCAAGAATGAATTACCTCCACGCTTGTCTTTCCTATGGTATCCATAATTACTGGTACATGTAATACCATTGTCTGTTGTTTGACTTGTACCACAACCTTCTATTTCATATCATTTTTTTTTCAAACATAAGAACTCCTAGGTGCTGCTATAGCTTGGTTGTTACATTATTACAGTAGTTGTTTTAAATAATGACATTTTGCAGAGCAATTTCATTGTAAACAATTTGATTTGCTGAGAGAATCTTTTTTTCACACTTGAAAATGAACAGCTTATTTCCAGCCTGTCTGTGTTTAACATTTCCTACATCCATTTTTTCTAATGGTGTGCTAAAAAAAAATTGTGAAGAAAACAACTTGTTGCACACATACTAAAATCAGTGTACTTTAACAATTTTATTAATGCATTACCACTGCAAGATATGTCAATCACATTTGAATAATGTAATAAATTCTATTTCAAGGCTAACTGCATGGCTGCCTTTGACACCAATGACATACTGCTCTATAAGGTGATAGATTTTTGTTTTAATGATGCTTGTCAGCTGTCAATGTATTAAATCTACATGATAGCTCTCACATATGAATTAAAAGAAGTTTCATGCTTGTAGGATTGTACACCATTGTGGCACTAGGATGAATATGGACAGATTCAAGCAACCTAAAAATTTGAAGTCAAGGATGGCACCTTGATAAATGATTTTCTGCCATCTTTTAACAAATGTCCTACCTGAAAAGCTAAAGTAATATGTCTAATACTCAGAAAAAGCTTCCTTGTGATATTGAGTTTAAAAACACACAACCAATGACAGTACAGGCATGCAAATGCATATACAATAAATCTGGAGACAGCCATGTCTTTTACCTGTTCTGGGGACATGCCACCATTTTCTAGCAATGAAACAGGATGGGGTAAAGAGGTTAACATTTCCAAAATCACTACAGAGGATTCTGGAGTTACTAAGATCCCTCCCTAAACCCCTGACAATACACAGCGTTACTGCTTCACCCTGGTAGAGCCTGGCTATTGTCTGATCTCTCCAGATAAGACAGATTCTAACCTCTACAGAACAGATGTCTATACTTTGTCTGTGAACTGGCAGATTTCAGAATTGTTACTCTTTTAAACATTAATTGTTGATGTTAAAACACTTATCATGTTACAGCTGGTATTATAATTATTACATAGTTGTTCATCAGTCAGTATACCCTTATTTTTGTTAGGAATTAAACTGCTGGACTTGAAACCAAATGTGTCTATGTATACCTATATAAATGTTTATTTACAATAATTTAAATATAGCCAAAAACACAATCCAAATTTCAAATTCAACAAATAAATCACATGCAGTTAAGAACAACAAACAATTCCTATAATTCATAAGTTCCATCTATAACCTCAAACATCACATAAACCAAAATGTAGTGGACACAGAAAACCATCAGTAGTGGTCAGTCAGACAGGTGTTTTATAGTAATCAGTGGTCATTACTGGTCAAACTACAATGTGTATATATCTGTTATAGTCTGTCAGGATATTGTTCGTAGGTTAACAGTGACATAAATAGTCAACAACAATTCTGTGTAATACTGTTAATTAAGTGTTTCAATAGTTTATGATAATGTAACTAGAAGTTCTTATAACTTGTGACTGAGTCCACTCATACATAACGGTACATGTACTACTGTATCATGCTAAACATAGTATTATCCTAATAGAAATGTAACAAACTTTTGATATAATGTTGATAACTTTATTAAAGCATTAGAAAAATTTCTATCTGTTAAGAAATTTTTGCCTCATTGTATTATTACAATATGCTGAAATTGGACAAAGTTTTCAGGGGATATATGACTATCCTGAATCTGTTTCATAACGAATATGGTCAGATTTGAGTATGACAAAATATCATGGGGAAAATACTCATGAAGAGTATTGAGATTTATTTTAATGTAATTAAACTAGAGTTGTCCTTATGGTAGCAATACCCCTGAGGCACTACAAATAAAAGATCACACATCTCATTATTAATAAGTATCCAGAGATGCACCATATTTGCAAATTTGGTTTGGATTCCACTTTAGATGGAAAAAAGATGAACAGGCAGACACAGTGATCCCAGAACATTCCTACATTACAGGTAGTATAAAAATAATTTTAACAAGAGGCCCATGGGCCATATTGCTCATCTGAGGACTGGCTAGAGAAAGAAATCAGTTCAGTATTGAAAAGTTAAAATATTTAAGTGCACCCCCCCCCCCTCCACACACACACAGAGGGGAAGGGGAGGGGGTCATGATTTCAGCAAATTTAAATCTACACTACCTGAGGATGCGTCCATATAATAATGACTAATCATAGCTTTTCTTTCTTGAGAAGAAGATTTGATTGCCCATTGTGGCCCCAAGTACCTACCCCATGATCATGATTTGAACAAACTTGAATGTACACTTCTTGAGGGTGCTTCCATATGAATATGAATAAACATGGCTTTACTGTTCTTAAGAAAAAGATTCTTAAACATTCTTCCTATATGTATTCCAGTGAAAAAACTTTGATTGCCTGTTTTTGCCCTCTATCCCTGGGGATCATGATTTGAACAAATTTGAATCTACACTTTGTAATAAAGCTTTCACATAAATTTCATCTTTTCTGGCCCTGTGGTTATTGATAAGATTTTTAAAAGATTCCATTGAATTTTCACTATTTCTTTATGATCTCCCCTTGAAAGAGGTTGTGACCCTTCATTTGAACAAACTTTTATCCCTTTCACTAAGGATGCTTTGTGGCAAGTTTACAGACAACAGATGAAACGACAGATGGATGCTGGACACCCTTCAATCAGAAAAGCTCTCTTGAGCTTCGGCTCAGGTGAGCTAAAACACATTCACCCTATTTAGTGCCCCTTCCCCTATAAGGGCCTCCCTGCGACCTTTTCCACTTCATTTTTGATGGGGATTTGTTTTTAAAAGTATGTTTCTATTTGTTTTAACACTGTACATGTCTTGTAACACAGCAAAAGTTTTATAGCAGCCAGACCTAATAAAGCCTCAAGATTATAAACTGAGAACAGACTTAAGTTAAAATTTTGACTTTGAACATCTTGAGTTCTATTTAACATATGTGCATAAAAATTTGCAGGTTTGTATAAAACTCACATTCATAAACATGTTGAAAATTTTGGTTCATGATCAAAATTATTTTTAAAGTTTTTCGATTCAAAATTTTGACATAAGTCTTTTTAGTTTATGGTCTTGGACCAAGAACCCCTTTTTCTAATTTTCTTAGCACCCTGGGGTGCTTAATAGGACAAGTACAGTATATGATATATAACACACACAGGTGACATGAATATGAGTTATACATTAGATGTTAAGATAGACACTTACGGGGTGTAGTGGGGGACGAGAACGAATGAAGTCAAGGATCACTGCATGAGCGTCTTTCTTCACTTTGGGTGGAATGTCTCCATTAACCTGAAAATGACCACACCATGCTCAGTGTACAAACGATGTTGTGTTAATAATATTTGCATACATGTACAACAGTTATTACAAAATGAAATGCATGAGTATTCAAAATTGGGTACGGCAGGTCAGCACATTTTAGTGAAATTTAAAAATCTGGGATGTAATGCAATTCTTCTCAACATAGAAAATAAACCCTCACATGAAATAGCCAAAACAACTGATACCATGCTCTCATGCCAGGATAAAACATAATGCAACTTTTTTGTAAAAAAAAAATAATTCATTCTCACTTCTAAAGAAACAAATTCAATAGTTACCATGACTTTGTTGAGTGTGTAACGATGAGATTTAATATCGTCCAGGAGGATTTCAAAGGGAGTTAACTCATACTCTGTTGGTGTCGTAATGTGCTCCACGGCCTTTAACCTGACCCCTCGTCTTAGTTCTTTCATAATCTGCACCCATAATCGAGCCTGAAAAAGGGAGACAATGCTACATTGGTATTTGCTGAACAAAATAAGTTTTGAAAGTTTATAATCCCGTAGTGGGATTCGAACCCGCGACGTGAGGATCTACTCCTTACACCGCGACTCTACAAAAACACTCTTACCACTGCGCCACGTGGGCGACGATTTTCCTAAGTGTATCTTACCAGTAAACAATGTTCTTCACCAGATACTAAACAAAACCTTTCAAAACAGTTTGGGCAATCTCTCATCTCACCCATTGCTACTGGTACATATTACAAATGCACCATGAAGCTTTACCAATTATGTGATAATTCATTAATTCATACATTTCATGATGTAATTTTCTCTGAATATTTTGCATTGCCTGATTAATAGCCCTGATATTTACTGTATATTTGTAGGTAATGGATTTCACAGTTTTGTGGCAGGAGATCAATATCCTTATTAGCCAGGCTTTCCAGCCCCAAACCATGGTCTCTCTGTATAATTACAGCTTCATGAACCGAATGCACAAACCAAAAATAAAAACACTGACAATGCAGAAATCCACTTGATCAATAGAGACTCTAAAAATGTTTCACTGAGTTGGCATCCTCACAAACATCATCAGAAAATAGGAATTAAAAATTCTGTGGGCTTAAGTTTCTCCTATATCATATATGTGATGCTTTTTTAATGAGGTCATTTATTATTCAACTAGTCTCTTGTTATTTAAGACAATTCTTATTTATCTGTCCAAAATCATATGATAAAGAAATTCCAAAAGCCCATTATGTCTACACTGCAAGTATCTTTGCTCACATCGAGTGACAACAACTCATGACCAAAGAGCAATGTATTAAAATTTCCCATTTTATCCTGAGAAGAGATAACTCTGTGACCCACACCCCGCTGAACTAGACAATGCGGGACCTACCCAATCAGACCTCTGTAGCTCCTCAAGTCTGGCCTGGTCCTCGTCCTGGACCACCTTCTCCAGCTGTTTCTTGCCTGAGGAGATTCTGTTAAGGAAAGTGAGGAGTTCCTCTGCCTCGGCCACCAGGGCCTTGCACACCGCCTTGTAGTGCTGGCCCACATTGAGGTCACTAGAGATGTGCTGGGAACACAGCTGAAAGTCATACAAATAAGGAATTAGAATAATACATTATTTGTTGTTTGATGTCAAAATCATAAAAGAAGGGATGACACTAATTCATAATTTTCAAAGACTCACACGTCCCACCCTAATTTCATCAATGGATGGGGAAAAGGGGGGAGAGGTCACCTAAAAAGTGGTTAGAATAGCCATGAACTGAATGAATTAAAAAAAAAAAACAATTCATAGAACAAGATATCAATACACACTCAGAATTATTTGGCATACAGCACAGAATTTAGTACTTGGTATGTGTCTAATTGATTATATCTCAGACATATTCAGGCAAACAAAAATATCTTTGAGGAATTCTTGTCTCGCTCTGAATCCCTGAAGTCCTGGTGTTTGTTTATTACATACCAATCAAGATTAAACATTCTCTGCTTCAAGGGATCAATCTTTTTCTCTTGAAGTATATTTACCATTTTTGAATAATCAATTCCCTAGGTCCATTATAAACTGAACTGCAAAAAACAGCTAACATACTGGAAAACTGGAATGTCCTTTGTCTCTTTTTTACATAGATTTTTTTTGTTTGACAAGAAAGGTAATTACACACATGTATTTGCCATACAACCTGCAATTATACATTCTTGAAATCTGATAAAATATGTGAACTGATCAATTCAAAATTTCCTAACACATTCAGGTTATTCTATGATGAAATCATCAAATTTCATCCTATCCCTGATTTCTTAATAAAATAAATTGATGTGTAACAAATCAAATATTGCCTCTTATTGTTCTGTGGTACCATGAGGTCACTTTATTGTTAAGGTGGACACAGGAACCAAATGTCCAGAGATTTGGTCACTGGAGTACAAACAAACAAACCGCTTAGACAGCTGAGATTGGTGACAAAATCCCCTACAGCTAGATTACTGAAGAACAACAGGATTAAACAAGATCTTGTGGGGGACCACCCTCCCCAGATAATGAATTTCCCCTGACACCTAGAACAGTGCATCTACAACTATGAGCAATACCTCAGATTGCAAACTGTTTTACATTGTATTTAGACAAAAACTTATCTATAATCAGTGTTAGCTAGGACTTATCTATAATCAGTGTTAGCTAGGACTTATCTATAATCAGTGTTAGCTAGGACTTATCTATAATCAGTGTTAACTAGGACTTATCTATAATCAGTGTTAGCTAGGACTTATCTATAATCAGTGTTAGCTAGGACTTATCTATAATCAGTGTTAGCTAGGACTTATCTATAATCAGTGTTAGCTAGGACTTATCTATAATCAGTGTTAGCTAGGTCTTATCTATAATCAGTGTTAGCTAGGACTTACCTATAATCAGTGTTAGCTAGGACTTACCTATAATCAGTGTTAGCTAGGACTTATCTATAATCAGTGTTAGCTAGGACTTACCTATAATCAGTGTTAGCTAGGACTTATCTATAATCAGTGTTAGCTAGGACTTATCTATAATCAGTGTTAGCTAGGACTTATCTATAATCAGTGTTAACTAGGACTTATCTATAATCAGTGTTAACTAGGACTTATCTATAATCAGTGTTAGCTAGGACTTATCTATAATCAGTGTTAACTAGGACTTATCTATAATCAGTGTTAGCTAGGACTTATCTATAATCAGTGTTAGCTAGGACTAATCTATAATCAGTGTTAGCTAGGACTTATCTATAATCAGTGTTAGCTAGGACTTATCTATAATCAGTGTTAGCTAGGACTTATCTATAATCAGTGTTTAAGCTAGGACTTATCTATAATCAGTGTTAACTAGGACTTATCTATAATCAGTGTTAGCTAGGACTTATCTATAATCAGTGTTAGCTAGGACTTATCTATAATCAGTGTTAGCTAGGACTTATCTATAATCAGTGTTAGCTAGGACTTATCTATAATCAGTGTTAGCTAGGTCTTATCTATAATCAGTGTTAGCTAGGACTTACCTATAATCAGTGTTAGCTAGGACTTACCTATAATCAGTGTTAGCTAGGACTTATCTATAATCAGTGTTAGCTAGGACTTACCTATAATCAGTGTTAGCTAGGACTTATCTATAATCAGTGTTAGCTAGGACTTATCTATAATCAGTGTTAGCTAGGACTTATCTATAATCAGTGTTAACTAGGACTTATCTATAATCAGTGTTAACTAGGACTTATCTATAATCAGTGTTAGCTAGGACTTATCTATAATCAGTGTTAACTAGGACTTATCTATAATCAGTGTTAGCTAGGACTTATCTATAATCAGTGTTAGCTAGGACTAATCTATAATCAGTGTTAGCTAGGACTTATCTATAATCAGTGTTAGCTAGGACTTATCTATAATCAGTGTTTAAGCTAGGACTTATCTATAATCAGTGTTAACTAGGACTTATCTATAATCAGTGTTAACTAGGACTTATCTATAATCAATGTTAACTAGGACTTATCTATAATCAATGTTAACTAGGACTTATCTATAATCAATGTTAACTAGGACTTATCTATAACCAGTGTTAGCTAGGACTTTTCTTAAAAATTGATAAAGCTAGAAGATTACAGGTGCATATTATGAAATACTTTTGTGTCTGTCATATACAAATCAAAAAGATTTAATAAGGCCATCAATTCAATGTGACAATCAAAATAACTTGTATACAACTGTATATCAATAATAAAGAATATGTCAAACTTGCTTCAACAGTCACTGGCTAGTGCCACATGGACTAGGTCCATTTTGTTTCCAAAAATCTTACAATTGCTATATGTATCATGATTTCCTTGTAGTATAAATATGACTCTCCTTAAAAAGAAAAAAAAAACAGGCTTATAAGTCCCTATGCCCAGTTCTAATTTTTCTCGTCAAGGTCATTCAAACATTTTTTGAAATACATCATGTAAGTTGAATTTTGATTTTGTGATTTAATTAATATGTAGTGAAACCTGCTATGTCAAATCAATACTGCTCGTCTGAAACAACATGAAAATCCATGATTGAATTTTTTTTTTCCTCCGAGTGCACACATGTAAATGACAATTTATCTTAGTGAACATATTGTACCCTTACTCATACACATCTGCTTCCATATGCAATTTCACAAAACGAAAAATTAAACATGGTTTTACCACATTAATTTCTCATTTTCTTGGTTTCATTTTCACATTTGTTAAGAAACTATAACAAATCTGGTGACTAACCAGTATTAATCTAGTTTAATCATGATAATGTAGAAAAAATGTTAATCACATTCCATCTAAAAAAATTCTATGACTGTTGCTCATTCACAAGTGTTATATTTTAACAGTTTGAAATTTAATTTTGGACTTCTGTATGTTGTTGTATACACATTCACTGTTGTTCTAAATAATATCTTTGCGTGACTTTGTACCATCAAAAGCAATACACATATCTTGGTCTCTTTTTTAGAAACACTCTGTAACAATCCAAAGGGTGAAATTAACCTTGAAAAATTGCTTTCAGATCACATTTAAAAAAAAAAATCTTTGAACATTAATATTAAATTTTAAATGGCAAAGCATTTCTCATCTATCATGTTTTCTAGCATTAATACACAATTACATTTAGTCAATCTGGCATGCAAAATTACCTTTGATGATACCCAATATTTTATATTATTAGGTACATATTCAGCCAAAGAATTATGAAAAAAATAATTTGTACATGTATTGCAATGATAGCTAATTGTACAGAATTTCAAGAATAATTTTACAATTAGCACTCACTAGGTGCTGAAGTAATTAAGGTCAGCATGTACTGCTTCAATGAATTATTTTATTTCTCCATGTAATATAAATATACCTGAGTATAATCACTAAATACCTAAGTTGCAATGTGATGCTTCAGTTGCAAGCTGTTTTTATATATATATATATATATATATATATGTATTTTATGTGTACTGTGAAGTCAATGTCATTTTAAGGTTGTTTTACAAACAAGGGTAAATCTAAGAACCAGAGATGCTATCTTTGTCGACAAATCTTCCTTATACAGTCATGTCCAATTCTATTTGGTTATTATGTAATTGTAATGTCACCAAGACCCACCAAACTAAATTGCAAAGGAATATTTCCCCAATGAAGAATTGAAAAATAAGGCCAATTAAAAGGGTCATATTTTATGCAAGGTGCCCTCCATTCCATACTATCTGACATGTTTAACTTTTCTAAGTGGGGCTATATACCTGTGTTTAACTTGTTGATTGATGAGGGGCAATTATTGTTTCTAACATAGATGTTCTTTTATATGTAGCGGAAGACAATCTTGTCAAATTGTGGAATCTCATAGAGGAAACATAAACTGTCCCAACCATCTGTTGCGGACTGGTTTAATTCATTCCCATTTATCACAATGATGGAAAACGCCTTTCTAATTTCATCTCTATATAGGTACATATACGGAGAACAAATTAAAACTTTTGTATCGAAATATTTGTGGAATTTGAGTGGGCCTCTACCCTAATCAGTTGTCTCATCTCGGGGTTCATTTCCGTACCATCAACATTAATTATAATGACCTTTCCCGTTAGTCTACATTGAAATTAATGTACTATTTTGTTGATGATTGATTAACGTGATGTATATCTCCATATTGACAAGGCTTAAAATCTATGAAATTTTATCATGGAAAAACTAGGCACATAAATATTTCATGTCAGAATTTGAAGCCCTCCTAATCACTGAAGGGTACACCTGAATTTAATGATCAATCAATTCCTAGCTATACCTGACCACATTTCATTAGTGTTGCCAAATTCTGATCAATATGGTCTTTTCCCAAGCCTGGAATTTTAATTCAGTTTATCTGCTGCTAATGGAAAAACTCAACACCCCTGTGCTTCAAAATATACACTCTGTCATTAATGCTTGGTAATGTTATTTATTGTAAATGTTTTTTTCCTCTCACTGGTCAACACTATAAAGAAGTATATTTGGAAGTCCAAACATTATTCCTGATAGTCAAGTGCACTTATTTTACCTGATGGACCTGAATAACAAAACACCTGTCACTTTCAATTTTGTTTGTTCAATCACACATTCATCTCATATCAATTTCTACACAACATTCACTCCTACAGTTTATATGAGTTAAATGTAAAAAGAAATTTAGACCAAATATCTATCATAAAGCTAATCTTCTTCAAACTTTTGATTAAAAACACTTAAACTGAAAACCCAGACAAAATATCAATAGGTAAGTTTTCTTATCAAATTGGGGGAGGGGTGAGGATCACCTTCCTCTTATCTTAAATATATATTTAATTTAAAACTTTCGACTCATCTCAGCTTCCTCCTGATGTATTTACAAACTCTAGAACCATCATGAAAAACTAACTATTATGAAGTTGTGATTTTAGTAATTCTAAAATGATATCCTGTTTGCTCAGGTGTGGGTAGTAAGGTTTGACAACTGTCCTTTACAAAAACTTAGGGGTCTTATAGTATTGATATCAAAAAGGATGTTTTTCTTTGAACTTGTTTAATAGTTGTCCTTACTCCGTCCATGAGATCTGTCTTTTACATTTGTTGTTATTATCTAGTAATTTTGTTGGGTTCTTTATCATTTGACTGATCTGTGTTGAATGAAACAAAAATACTGAAATCTCTTTCATCTATGAGGTACATTTAGATTTTCACCACTCTTTGAGGCAATGAATGAATTTTGAGCTGAGACAAGTTTCAAACAAAAGGCTCCTGTAAAATTCAAGGCCAGTCCATACTGGGTTTAGCTGTTTAACTTAACCTGGATTAAATTTGTACTTAATTCACACTGTGTCAATGCCTTAATTCTTATAGTAGGTAAAACTTTGTTCTACACATGCAGTTCACATTGTAAGAATCTAGTTTAAGTCAACCAACACTACAGGTGGGAATTATGGTAAGTCTTCCTACTGTGGACATATGATGGAATGTCATCCTACTGTGGACGTATGACATTAAGTCATCCTACTGTGGACATTTGACATCTTCCTACTAGTAAGTCTTCCTACTGTGGACATATGATGCTATGTCATCCTACTGTGGACATATGAGTGAGTTAACTCACATAACTGGTAGTGAGTTATAATCCTGATTTACTCTGTAGTGTGGACCAGCAATATCGGAATTGTCCACCCCTCCACAAGACACTCATAGACAACAGCAGTCCATCTATCTTCTCATGATTTTTTTTAATGATGAGATAAAAGTATGTTTTTATTTTTTTATTACAGGAAAATTGTGATGATGTGTTGGGAATCCTGAATGAGAGCTGCAGTGCTACCTACCACAATAATGTCTGCAAATGTGTATCCCTCCTTGGCATCTTTCTCTATCCCCTCATCACACGCATTCTGTAATTCCTCATCATCCTCCTCATCCGGATTTATCATGACCTCAAGAAGATGTTCAAGGTTGTGACTGAGATGTCGCTCCTCAGACTCTTGGAGTCCATAATCCAGGGCATGGTAGATAACCACTCCCAGGGCCTGTATTGCCTGTAAAACAAGGTAGAGATGAATCAATCAATATCTGTAAAACACAGCGTAGCATGAACAGATTAGGGCCTGTAAAATACAGCATAGCAAAAACTAATTAAAGCTTGTAAAACAAAGTATAGCAAGGGCCCATCAAGGCTCATAGCATGAACCAATCAATATCTGTAATGCATTGCATAGCATGAACAAATCGGGCCTGTAAAATATAGATTAGCATGAACTATTGAAGGCTTGTAAAACAAAGCACAGCAAGAATCAATCAAGGCCTGTAAAACACGGCATAGCATAAACCAATCAAGGCCTGTAGAACACAGCATAGCATGAACCCATCAAGGCCTGTAAAACACAGCATAGCATGAACCAATCAAGGTATATAGAACACATAATAGCATGAACCCATCAAGCCTGTGAAACACAGCATAGTATGAACCAATTCAAGGCCTGTGAAACACAGCATAGTATGAACCAATCAAGGCCTGTAAAACAAGGCATAAAATGAACCAATCAAGACCCATCAAACACATCATTGTATGAACCAATCAGGACCTGTAAAACAAGGCTAAGCATGAAAAAAATCAAGGCCTGTAAAATACAGCATAGCATGAACAAATCAAGTCATGCAAGACACAGCATAACATAAACCAATCAAGGCCTGTAAAATAAGGCAGAGCATAAACCAATTGAAGCCTATAAAACATAGCACAGCATGAACTTATAAAGTCAAAGCATGAACCAATCAAGGCCTGTAAACATAGCAGATCAGCATGAACTAATCAAGGCCTGTACAATACAGCACAGAATGAACTAGTAAAGGGTTTAACTGCTAACACTAGTTAGAAAAGTATCGTATACATACAATGATACATGCAATTATACACACTTTACAAGGTGAGTTTTACTAAACATGCAAGAAATATCAAGTAGATCAGCTGTAACCTCTGTCTAACCTTGATTATAATTTATCATAAATGAGTTAATCCCAGTAATGCATAATTAATTGATACAGTCTAATGTTTCATCAAAGAAATTTGTGCTACAAAAAAACAATACTAATATGAATGCCAATTAAAAATATTATGTTGATCTTTACCCTCGTCAATCGGGTTTAAAAATATTCATCAATTAATCTGTAGTAAAAAAACATACTTCATGTACCGGTAATAAATATTCACTTTGATTAAATCGATCGTTAAATTTGGAATACCAAAAGTTTTCCCTGGTTTGTCAAATCAAGGTAAAACTTAATATCTATTATGATCAAAAACACACAAAGATTTTGACAAGGAATACCGGAATGTGTGAGCTTCAGGTGAGAGGTCAAGATGTTTGTATTACGTAATTCTGTTACTTGGTCATGTTAACGGTTTTAAATGTCTCTATTGCTTTGCCCCCTGGTTCCCTTTTCTAAGGATTTGTCACCAAACTTGGAGGGGAGCAACACTTGCCTTATTGAGATTATGTAATATGTTTTTAAGACATATAGCTTACAGATTTTATCACTTAGCATGCCTAGGAAATAGAAACTAAACAAACTTCGGAATAAAAATAATAAATCAAGGATTAGTTAAATAAATATATTTCCTGAAGAATTGTTGCATACATAAACATGATGAAAACAGTTGTGGCCATGGTAAATCTTGGGATATACTAAGGCAATACTAGTTTTTTATGTGTACATACTGGTACAAACATGTAGCACAGCTCTCACTTGACAGCTATAATATGCATAGAGAGATAAAAACAGGTGTAAGGACCAAGTTCGTAAATTATAAAAAGAATATTTCTGTAGAATATAACTGGAACCAGGCTGTCATTAGAAGATTTAGGTTAAATGACATGTATACAAAGGTTTATTTAGATGAAAGTTTACATACAAGTGTATATCAAGAAAAGAAAGGCTAATTTTCTCTGCAGTGTTAAATCCACTTAGTATTCTAAAGGTGACCGCTATCTCCTAGTGTATGGTCAAAAGAGGCTTAAATTCTGAATGTCCAACAATGAAGAAAATGCAATCCTATTACCTTTTTAAAAAATATTCTTTATTCACATCCTAGGATATTTCAAACTTGTCAAATGTCTTGGAAAAAGTGAAATTATCTAGCACAAATGAAAAGCAAATAGCCCTCCTTTGACCTTTTGTGTTCCCACAAAACATGTTTGCTTTCTAAATTGAGACATCATTGCCTCTAGCTTCTCCTTAATATAAAGTCAATTTCTACAGCTACTAAACTAATATAAATCTTTATACTTCACACTGGTGTGATATGATCTACATATTTCTTTTATGAGTATTTCTCCATCATGTAAGACATAGTTTCTTGGCTGAAGTGTCTCAGAATGAAATATCAAAGCAGAAGAAATTACACTTAATTGATGTCAATGTTTTGATTATTGCATATATATAACTTCACACATTTATTTCCTTCATTTTCAAACTTTAAACCAAAATAAATTAATAATTCATTTGACACTAAAGATAAACGAAATTAAAAATTAAAAGCAAGGGGAAATGACAATTCACAAACATATATACTTATCTCCCTTGAACTTTTTATGGTTTTGAACCCTTTTAGACTATCCCTTTTCACCTCTTCTGTATTACAATCAAGGTTTGAATACCAGTAGTTTATGGTTATGACTTATGGTGTGTTAGATACACAGGCAATATAACTGAGACAATGACCACTTTTAATACTGATGTACCAGTGTCAAGATGTAGAGCTGCACAGCTGGGGAAAATAAACCTTTAATAATTGGTCAGTGTACAGGACACTACGTGGGGTGACCACAAACCACAGAATCAGGGACAAAGTGGACCAGTTATAACTGTCTAACAGTTAGCTTGACCACATCACTGAAAGAAGTTAGTAATATAGTAGTTAACCAGCAATACATACATATAGATGACTAACTCTGTATCAAAATAAGTGTCACATGATACCAATTCTACAGTAGTTGTTTAGTTGAGGACAATTACTTCACACATTTTAGGCTTGTTTGGCAGGTTTAAAGTACACTGGGTTGTAAAATACTCATGTCTTTAGGTGATAAGGGTGTATGCATACTGTATGACAATAAAGTCTAGCACTTCTTGACAGTTCAACAAGCTATATGAAATAGAACAATGTAGAAGAGGAAATTCATATGCATTTCTCCGAGACATTGGGGCTATTCATGAAAATTACTGGTGGGTTGCTATAATTTGTGTTGCCATAGTTTTCCTAACTGTCTGTGTTAGCTTGCTGTAGCCTTTTGTCTATGGATGGTCATTTATTGCAAGAAATTGGTACTTAGATGTCAGTTTTTAAAAGCTAATCCTTGCAGTCAAATCGCTGAACCATATTTTGACATTTGCGGCCTTTTAAGACCACTAAATAAAACCTGTCTCTGTCATGTCTGTGTTAATTATACTTTGTATGACCCCTGGGTCAATTCCACAAGATCTGTTTACAAGCAAGGCTCCATGTCTTCAGCCACAATAGGCATTCACAGTCATGTTTCATGTAGATCAAACATGTACAATGAATACAGATTCGTAAGATCGGAGTTACACAAGATTCTGTTTTCATTAAAGGGTACTGTAAGAGTTAATTTGTCCTGAAATATTATCCAAAGGAAAGAAAGATGGTGAGAAAGATTTTAATCTTATTTATAGCAGAAAATAAGGTCAGGTCATCCATTGTCAATTTGTGTTCTTGTTCAAATGGGGGTTTTAATTACACCTCTTAAAGTCACATTTGATGTACAGTATTGAAATTCCCACAGTAAAGCAAACAATACATTTATATAGCAATGCAAGAATATACTCAAAGAAAATTTACAATAGCATATATACAAAATTTCTATCATGAATTAAATGCACATCCTCCAATTAAAAACAAGAAATTGGGATATATAATAGAAATTTAAAATCCTATTTATATACACTGAAGAACTCAAAGAGCCATCAAAACAAATTAAGAGATGCCTTGTTCAACATATGACACAACATGTATATAGTTTGGAGAACCACACATTTGGAGCCTTAGTTAGGAGAACCAAAGAATTAGTAGCAATGATCCTGTCACCATGTATACTTTATCAGGCCTGAACAATGTCAACAAATCATCTAGCAATCATCACCATTGAGGAGGAATTTATCTCAGGAAACTCTGATAACTTGGCCAATGGTGAGCATGGACAGAATAAAATGTCAACAATCTTCACTGCCCTACAGAAAATACATATTAATTAAACAGGCCCAACTTTTTTTTTTATTAATTTGATATTTCCATGGAATCGTTTTGGTATATTTCAATGTCAACATCTAGATATTGACAATAGGATAAGCTGGGTAGATTTTCTGGTACCTGGATATTAGGGGAGGGGAGTAGTTAAACACTTTATCATAAGGGACATGAACTTGGAAATAATGTTACTTGGTCATATACATCATATGTAACTGGAATAGCAAGATTGTAGTTTTTTTCACTATCTATCTTTAGAATCATCATCAGTTGTCCATTTGATAGTATACATGTACTAACAAGGGTCACCTACTTGACTTTTTTAAATGGGTGGTGCTTTATGGGCCACCAGCTCATTATGTTTCACCAGGTAGCCCATTTGTTATCCCCTTGCAATGAAGTTGGAAGGGATATAGTATCATGCTAGTAATAATTTACATCGGGATCAATGTTCGTTTTTGAGATGGGATGGTCCGCTTTGCGTTGCCCTTGTTATACTTACATCACTTTCTGTAACCACTTTTATGTCTTTCCCTGTCACCGAGTTTCTTCTATGAACTGAAAAAAAAAATGAATAAAAAAGATTCTGTAAGTCATTTGTAGGTTGATTTATTTGTCAGGAAGTTTATGAGCAATTAATAAAGCAAGTGTTTTAATTTAAATACATAAATACTTATGACAAACATCCATTAGCAGGAGACTTTAACAACATTATACAACTCCACAAAGCCAATTTTGAATACAATCAACATGTTCAAATATTTTTTAAACCATTTTTGTATTCAAAATGCATAACTTTTAGTCAAGTTGCATTAATTGCATAATTTGAAGAAGAAAGTTATTAATAATTAAAAAGTTTTGGACATGCAATATATTTCATCTGCAAAGTTCTAAGGAAATAGAAGACTTAGTCTGAATAATCAGTTTAGGATTTTTAGGCCTAATAATTCACAGTGGCCATTAAAATGAAAACTAGATAAAATACTCCATTTTTCACTCAAATCAAAATAGCTCTAAATCATATGCTAATGAGAAAGCTTTAGAGAAATATTTTGCAATGTCCTTGACTATAAAGTCTAAATTCACCATATGAAGAATCTAATACAACATTAAAAAAAGGTTTAATTATGAAATGCATAAATTTTTAATCTGCATATTTTTATTCCTTGAGATTTATTTAACAAAGCATGAAATTATACAATTATCAAATTCTGTCAAAATTGATTTTGGTCTAGAAAAAAAAAAACACCCTTCTGACTTATGACCTGGTTCGGAATTGGTTGCCCGAGGCCAAAACCAAGTCAACATCAATTTTATTTTAAAATTATCAAACTTTGTAATTGGTACTCTCTGTATCTTATTTGTTGAACAAACTCAACAGAATGTACCCTAAATACTTTATTGTTAAACAATAGACAAATCAATGATGCCATAATCTCCACTGCATGCATGCCTCCCCCCCCCCCTTTTTCACTTCAGACTGGGATGAATTTTCTCTGAGGTGTATATCTCAGAAAAGATCACCTGGAACAATCAGAGAGCATCAAATCTCCTGATGTTTTAATATTAATTAGTTTGTAATTCTACAATAAGTACCTGGTACTAAATTGTACAATTATGTTGTAAAATGTTTTTCAATGTGGTACCTTCATTTCCTTAACTCTTTCAAGAAGTACTGATATCAGATGACTAGCCTTAAACACTTGATATATGTAGGCTATTATGCAAAGGAATTTTGGCATTCTCCATTTAAATTTCCTGTGGTCCAAAGAGAATTCAAAAAAGTCAATTGTCAAGATAGATGTGTTGAAATCAATTGGACTTATTCCAAAGAATTCCAATAAAACACATGTGGAGATAAATTTCAGACCAAGTTTTCAATACACATTGACTCTGTGTTTAATCCCCCAGTAAAGTATAAACCCAAACAATTCAGAATGGAATGTATAAATGCTTAAACTAGCCTGAATGAAGGAGGGGTCCCTTCATTACTCTTTAAGTATTTCATCAATATATGACAATTAATATCAGTGTGTATGGAAAATTGATATCTAAAATAATTCCAGCAAAAAATCAGACTCATTTTGGAGATTTGTTAATAGCAATATACCTAAGGCCTCTGCATGTTATATATTTACAAACTACATGTATAATGAGTCTTCTAAATTCATGGACACATCTGTCTGTTGTTTTACATGAACTCAGAACACAGGGCAACATATTTTCAATTTAATAGCTGACAGGTAAATGTGATATATTGTAGATTAAGTTTCTACATTTCATCTGCACTTCTTGACCCCCAATCTTTTTTAATACTATGCTCCACATGCAGGTAACAACTGTATTTGACCATTATTAACCTTTACACATGACAGACATTCATTTTATCCAGCACCGACCTTCACCTTTATTTTAGTCACATGTAAAGCTTCCTTTTACAGGTCTGGACTCTACAAGTTTTGAAGCAAAGGTTTGGACAGTAATTAAGATATAGAGCTATGCCAAAATTAGGAGCAAAACCATTCTAAGTGCAGACTTATCCAGTGCATCATTTATGACTGTTATACTGAAGAATAGTTGGAACTCACTGTAAACTAGAATTGATCACTGACAAACAATATAAACCTAATATGTCTGGCTAAAGATTACATTTACATATGTTCTACTGTGCAATCAGATTTTACAGTGGTGTAGGTACCATGTATGCTTGTATGCCAAAGCATCCACAATCACCCCACCCTCCAAAAAAATCAATAATAAATAAATTGATAAATTAACAAAAAATACAAAACACTTTGATGAAAGAATATACAATTGAACTTCGGTATCTTGAACACAGATATCTCGAATACCATGCATATGTCAAAGTGATTTTAAAGTCCCAAATGCTTATTTCTTAAGTATTTTACCCTGGATATCTCGAATCCTCGGATATCTTGAAGTATTTTCTTGGTCCCATGAAGTTCGAGATAACAAGGTTTGACTGTATTTCAATAAATTGTTATATTATTTGAACATAATTTGTTTTAATTGTACTATGTTTTTAGACCCATTCTAACACTCCTAGACATTTCTAGAGATATTTTGTGAGCTTCCCAGGTATTCTTCCACCTGGACCCGCCGCTGAGGGGGGGGGGGGGGGGGTAATTTGGCACCAGAACCCCTGCAGTCAGAAAAGCATTCACATTATTTTTGCCTAGCTATGCCACTGTTTTATGAATTTGACCAGAGAGTAATAATTAATTCTACCGAAATTTTTATTTAACGATAATTTGTTATTTTCATTGTGCAGATTATAATGGGGATTAGACCGTTAGATTGTTTGAGAATAACAAATTTAACACATTTACGCCTGATTATCATCATTTGGGATAATACCACTGATTGGTATATGCACCGCATTGACAGATCTATGATGTTTATTCCTTCTTAGAGGACAAGGATCTAGGTAGCTAAATAGGATTAATATAATAAGTACTTCTCTTGTATATTAGGGACCTCTGCAGTCCTGTTACCATCAAATTGTGATACATGCACGTCCCTGATATGATGTATTAGGGAGTGAGTCATGTCCTCCATCTATCTGATCATAATCAGCTGGTCACTCAGACTGACTAGTCAAGTCAGGAATTTTCTGCCCCACTTGGCACAAAGGATCATGGACCTTTGCAAATCATTTTAGCGATGTTTTGTAAAAATATTCTTAATGTACAATTACACAAACTTCATCCTAAAGGGTATACAGTTTCTTAGATCTTTTCTTATTCAGGGAATGCATGGTTAAATGATGAATATATAAAAAATAAACAGACATACTTTGAAATACAGGTATTACCAAATTCTTTATCTAGGCTCTATTGTGTTGAATCAGGGGAATGACAAATTATAAAAACACACAACCATGGTTCTATTACAATAATTTTCTCTGGGCCAATTCATAACCAAAATATTCTCTATTCACTATTCAAAAAATCAAAAAAAAATTTCCAAATAATTGAAATTTTCAGAGAGAGAGAGATATTATAAAGAAATTCCTATCCATGCAAATACCCAAGGACTGTAACTTTTTGGTCAGGCAGACTAATCGTCAAAACATTTTAGTAATGGCTATTAGATAGTTTTAAAAAAATTAGAATTCCAGACAAGCTATAATTTCTTCGAGTTTTGTGCTAAGGCATCAACTGGACTTAGGATAGGTGAGTTTTGTGCTAAGGCATCAACTGGACTTAGGATAGGTGAGTTTTGTGCTAAGGCATCAACTGGACTTAGGATAGGTGAGTTTTGTGCCTAGTTATCAATAAAGATATACATGTAAGTATCTTTGGAAATTCCCAATGCATATCTAGCAAATAGGTCATGTAGTATTTTTTGTTATTTGACTTTAGTGTCTGGCCCCCTTTACTAATCACTCAGAGGTGGGAGATTAGCAGGGGGTGGAGGGGTTATGAGAAGAAGCTGTTTTCAGCCAAAGAGTAACTGTTAACGGTAAGGTAATCAATATTTAGCAATGTAGTCTAGCAGCAATTTCCCAGTCTGACATTTATTTGATTGTATGGTGTGATCTGACAGTCAGCTGTCCTCAGCACTATTACATACAGGGACAGAGCAGTGATTAGGTCGCCATCTACCCAGCAACACCTCTTAACAATCTCCCCAATGTCCCACTAGATACTACTGTTATGGGCTTTTAACTTATCTTTACCCAATAAAAGCCACAAGTTTTATGTAAATGTGAATCAATCAATTTTAATCAATGTCTTCTGGAGTTAGGGCACCTGTTATTTATAATTGATTGCCCTGTTCTGCAGCATGTAAAGAATTGTCAATTATTGATGTCCTTGTCTGTAAATGAGAGAAACTGTAAACAAATAAAATATTTCTTATTCTCTCTCCTTTATAATGCAGACCTTCTCTTTATCAGTTACAGTTCAAACCCTTCTAATAATTGCAGTGATGAGATATGCACTGAGAGAGAGAGAGAGATTTACAGCACATCAGACAGATACCATTGTTGTAACTAGCACTCTCATTATGTATAGAGCTGATGAACACCAGTCAAAGAGGAAAGTCAGATCATCAAAAACTGATCTGACAAGACATTAAGTTTTTAACATAAGCTAGCTAGAACATGTCCTTGAACATATTGAAGGTGATCTCTCTCTCTTTTTTTTTTTTTTTTTGGTTAAAGTTGATGAAAAACTAATTTTTTTTTAAACTTTGTTGTATCCCATAAAGTTCTTGTGTCCACCCTTACTTCAAACAAAAAAAATCCTACAACATTCCTTGTACAATTGATCTTGACAAAGGTTAGGTGACTCCCGCTCATAAATTCACTAGCACAGGTATTTACTCAATTTATCATGTTACTGAAATACACATGCCATATAAAAGTAATTGATCACCTTTATTCCAAAAATATTGAACTTGTACATTTTTGTTTTTAAAGACAATTAAAGTGAAAGAAACCTTGGATTCCTCAAGGTTATGGGAAGTAAATTTAACTTCATATTTTTAATACATGGATGCTGTTATCAGAAGACTTATAAAAGGATTTCAGGAAAAACAGTTCTCCTTAAACACATATAAAAGTGATTTAATGTTTAAATATTATATATACCCAAATGTTATATTCTTTCTAAAAATCTGGTATAAAATTCTTGACCAGTGACTTTATAGCTTATAACTTACAACCTAAATACTGTTGTTTAGAAAAAAGTAATGTCTGCAGTGAACAGGTTCTATACACCTGGCTTGTAGTGGCATAAAATCTATTATTAGTTATTCTGAAGGTTAACAAGATGTCTCACCCATTTGACAGGTAGACCCAGCCACAACAGCATGTGGGGGATTGTATGGTGAAACTAACCCCCACACCAAATTGTTGCCTTTACCCTGCATTAGGAAGACCACTATAGGTTCACAATACTTGGATGGATGAGTCTCAAATACATAAATAGAGAGGATGCTTACTAAAATATATACAAATATGGTATATATATATATCAAAGTACACATAAATCAACAAACATAATGAAGGAACAATTAGTAAAGCAGAGACCAGCTAGCATTTTTTTTTTAAATAATTTTTATACGTTTACCAAAATGAATATATATGCAATTAAAGGTAATTTATTGTAAAATAACAGCAAGATCATGCCTTATTTTTATAGTACCAGCTTTTTATGGGATGTGTATATAATTATAAAACTAGAAGGCAGATAACAGCTATATCTAAGGGTAATATATTCAGACTATAGTTAATATTACCATAAATGAAAAAATACTACATGAACTTTAATCAGCCAACTACATTTTAGCTAATCTTTCTTGTATTATTCATACATCTAGATAAACTTGGAAGATTATAAGTGTTGTAATTGTCATATATGTGGAAAGAGCCAAAAATCATTAATATTCCACTGCATTCCTGTCGGCCCACACTTAGCATGTCAGAGAATCCAGAATTGCTGCTATGGCGTAGTGGGATGTACCCGTTATATTATCAATGCCTGACTCGCTCCTTAACAAAAGATCTACCTGCATTAATTATTTCTGCCTGCCAAAACACACAAATGCTTAAAGCCTGCTTGAAATGATTCATTCCCCAATTCTTAAGATGACATATTTAACAATACGGAGCGTAGAACTTTAAATTCTTCATCATATAGGTAAATTTTTCTTAAGCTATTAATGCCTTTCATCATGTTTTTCTGTTCAATACAGTACCAAAAGTAGAAAAATACAATAAAGCAACAAAGTGTGACCTTTAGGTCAAATAATGCTCCTCCAAAACCAGACTTTTTCTCTCCCCCCCCCCCCCCCCCCAAAGCATAGAAATTAAACATTTCATAATTTTCATACACTATCAAGGCAGTCAAATAATGCCCATTTCTCTACATATGTTTTAAATGTCCAAGCTGAATTAAACATGCATCTACCAGTAACGATATTGATTTTAAAAATTGCAAGTCTGTGCACATTCCAGGTCATTTAACGATTGCATTGATAGTCAGGTACCCTATCTGTGAAATTATGTATATATACTAGGTAGCTGCTGGGATTTCCAATGCACTCATTTATATAGGAAATCCTGAAAGAGCTTTTTCTTATCAAACTTCAAACACATTTTTTCTCTATATTCAAAGGAGAGATAAACAAACACAGGCATTGTGCAGATGTACACCCTTTGTTCTGATGGATTAAAACAGGATAAGAAGCTTTGTTTGATTATAGTATGTCTCTCCCTAGACCAATAATAGCACACAACCATAATTACGACAGTCATCGAAATCAACTTAAAATTTACAAATGATATTCATAAATGACATACTAGTAAGATTTACAAAATCCTCTAGAAATAAATGTTAATGAAAACATTCTTGAACCTTTATGAATACAAACTAAAAATAGAAAATGTTCTATCTACACAATACAATAATTAGAATGGACTTATATTAATGCTGGCAACATTTAGAAGGCTATGAATAACTACCAACAAATACTCAGTACACAATACTGATGCAAGATTTGTTATGATAAAAGAGGAATAGAAATACGGTGGAAATTACGCTAAAATTCAGTCATTCGTGACATCAAAAGAATTTCATTGCATACCCAAGGCTCAAACTACTCCTGATTATAAAATCACTTAGTTTAATCATTCTAACATATCTGGATATTTTCAATCAAATCAATTTATTGTGAGAGGCTTGTGAAAGGATTGTCGTTTTAATGCTGAAAATGAACTCCAAAATGACTTTCTTATGTTTTTAAAGGATATGCCGACAATTGGCAAGTGCACTGTTTGGGATAATAACCCCCTAATTATGCCTGTATTAACTAAAATTATTTAAAACCCTATAGAAAAATTGACACCTTCCCAATAATTATCTTGATTGTAAGACTGTCAGCTTTTGACAATTAACAATAGTCATAAAAGGAGAAATGTCCCTATATATGATACATGACAACCCAAAACATTGCTTTTTTTTTAACAATGTCATCTCCAAGCACAAGATGCAATGGCCAAAGAAATAAAAATTTCAAAGTAATTTTTATTAATTAAAAAAAAAAGCATTTTCAATCATGTCAATGGATACTTGCATCTGTACTCACAAAATACCTGGAAAGATGGTTAGAGAGAGACATTTACGTGATTTCCATTTATTATACTAACCTTGAGGTACCTTGGGTAAAGCCACCTCTGTAGCGTCTATGATCACGTCCCCATCCTTTTTAATTCTAACGGACCGTATTCCATGTGTGTATAAATCACGAAATGTACGCCGTGCTGTATCCAACAAAAAGTAATTTGCACATTGATGACAAACGGCCCAAGCTTGCTCCTCATTAATAGGATTATTAAACACGGTTAAAATTTCCTCTAAACTAAGTGGATCTTCTGATATATCCCTAGAATCAGTTGGTAAAAGTTGGGCCATGATCCTAAACAAGTCATGGCTACGCTTTGCTTTGAAGTAACATGAGCGGTGAGCGAGTTCCGAATGTGGACAGGTGAAACAAATTACCACGGGGGACAACTCGAAATTGAATCGCCTGACTGAGCAGTTGACAGGACTGATTTAGGTGGACCAAGATTTGTCTTTCTTGATCATGAGCACTACTTAATAATTTAAAAGATACTTTGAGTAAGTTAGTAAGAAAATATCGAAAGTGATAAGCTTCATGAATACGACAACAAACCTCATAAAATGTACATGTAGCCTACACAGTTTTTGTAGAAGGACAAAATCTTAGTTTAAACACAAATCTTATCATATACAATATTTGTGTTAACTTGTATATTAATCTTCCTACTTCAACAGGCCCGTAGGAAGTAATTTCAGTTTGGAGGGGGGCACAGCCAAAATTTTCAGTTGGGGGGCACTATCAACTACCAAAATTCTTTGACAAGCAAAAAAAATAAATAAATAAAAATAAAAAAGGTCATCAGACGTTTTTATTGAGGGGGCACAAGCATATATAGTACCTAAGTTTTCTATAGTATTCTATATATCGGCAAAATTATTGCCCCCCCCCCTCCCCGGTTCCTACGGCCATGTCCAACAAAGTAACAATACTACATGAAATTTCCCAAACCGGGTAACACACACTAAACATAAAAAAATCAAACAAAGAAATATAATTTTTGAATTTTATAAACAAAAATTTTCCTTACCCAACCTATACACTACATGAGAGCCACAGGGGCTTGTCTTCCGGATTGTTAAATGTAAAATAAATTTTAAAAATTTGAATCTTCTTTAAATACACTTAAAAGTTGTTAAAATAGAGATTCTGACACTTTCAGTCAAGAAAAACCACGTTTAAAAAAGACGTACCACGCCTATATACATAAACTCTATAGGTGTGGTACGTCTTTTTCTTGACTGAAAGTGTCAGAATCTCTATTTTTAAAACTTTTAAGTGTATTTAAAGAAGATTCAAATTTTTCAAAATTTATTTTACATTTAACAATCCGGAAGACAAGCCCCTATGGTCCTAGTATTAATTTTTGATGATACCTCTATTATCTAACTTAAGAAAATGCAGAAAATGAACGTCTCTTTTCTTTTGTTCAATCATTTATTAAACATTCTGGTAGATTTCCTTGTTAGCATTAACTAATGTATCAGTATATGCATTGGTACAAAATTAAGTGTATCTATATATCAGCAAAATGCATCGTTTTGTAAACTTTTGCAATTATTGTATACTTTAAAACTTCATGTTTAACTGTGACGATTTAAATGTGTAATTTACATGTAGGGAGAGGTCGTAATAAGTTTTCAGAACTTGTGCCCAATCCCATTGTATTTATTAATTACAATAAAATATGTTCAAACCAATCCAACTTATCAACTTTGAATTTCGTCTTGTTCGGTAACTTGATGAGATTTTAGAATATGTGTTTGTGCGAATTTTCTAGATTTCTCCCATTTATACTCTCATAGAGCCTTATAATATATGCACATGTCTTAAATTTTCAAAGTATTCTATCGAATAGTAAGAAAGTTACAGCCTACAAAGTATTAGCCAATCGGAATTCAGCACTCGATAAAGCATGATGTGAGAACTAAATAGACCTATTCATATTCTAAATTTCATCCTGTTTTGTTGAAAATCGAGGAAGTTATTTATACTGGTATAACCTGGGTTGGGACAGTTTACGCTTTATAAACCGCGAAGCGGTTTATAAAATAAGCGTAAACTGTTCCAACCCAGGTTATACCCGTATAACTTGGGTAGCTATTAAATTCATTAATTCCATAAAAAAAGACAATTCCTCCTTCAAAAATGCCTTCAAATTGTACGTATTTTAAATGTAACGTCAAGCGGATTGATACGTTTTTGATGTTTAAGTCATTGTGGCGTAGGCAACCCAGGTTATACGATATATTCCAATTTTTTTTATCCAATCAAATGACGTGTAACAACCAAAATTAAATTATATCCATTTAAGGTTTCAGTCAATCAAATTGCAGCACACGTGCATGTTTTCAAGAAATTTCTTATACATTTAACGTTTTGTAGAACCTTATTATACATAACTTTCATTTTAAATTTCAAAGTATTTGGTCAAAAACAAGAAAGTTATTGATATCTTTGTTACAGCCAATCAGAGCGAAGGACACGTGCATGCGCAAGAGTTAAGGCTAATTTGACCCTCTCATCTTGTCCAGACTACTAATATATCTTACAATTCCGAGTTTCATATTTGCATTATACGCCCTTCTTCAGCAGCATGCAGTGTTTTCTTAATTAAACTCATGCGTTAGAGGGGTGCTTTTAGAGGCTACACGTAGTACCCCCCTTTTTTTGCCAAACATAACCTTTTACTGTTGAAAATGTTCATTAAAATGCCGGTTGCCCCACTCACTTTTTTGAACACCGTCACACGAAATAGGATTTCTGAGTTTTGACATTTTTTTTCTGCTTGTCAAAGTTTTAAGATACATGTAAGTTGTCTTTTTTATTATTTTTTTTTCTGGTTGACCCTCCCCCACTTTCAAAAAAACGATACTATGCTTGACTACTTTTAAAGAAATTCATAAGTTAAATTCGGTTTAGTTTTTTAAATTTCATTTTCAACAGTGAAATACTGAAAATTATCCTCTGAATAAATGTGATGTTTTTTGAAAGTGATATTTTTCGCAGTGAAAAATATCAAAAGTGATTTTTTTTTCACTCTGAAAATATCAAAAGTTCTGGAGAACTCTCGATTTTCATTCCTTTCACAAATAAACCATCCTGATACAGACTTCTCCATATTGTTGTTAATATTCCACAGGCACTTGGGGTATGGACCCCCCCCCCCCCCTTGTCCATTTTTTTTCTTTTAAAATCTAGGACCAAGTCAACCTTTTGTCTCTATAAGCTGTTTTTTTTAATATATCGTTTTCGACTGATACATTAAAAGATATATCTTTTTATGTATCAGTCGAAAACGATATACTGCGTTACGAAAAGACAGAGGTGTGCAACCAAAGAAAATGTAATGATAAACAGAAAATTCAAAATCTTGCTTCGCACTCGTGAAAAATAAAAAAAACCCTGTCCCACTCGCAAACAGAATTCCAGATTAAACTACAAACATTGAATATCCTCTATATATGCACGACTTTATAACCTTTGTTGAAAGAATGATTATTTTTTAACCATTTCTTTTAAGTTCAATGTTTGTCATTTTATTTGAATCGGGATCGAGATATTTCACCAAGATGCTTTGCGTTTTCCCTCTTTTCGATTCTCAATATTGATGAAATCCCCAAAATTGATGACGTAATTCACAACTTTGGAGCACGATGTACTATTGCACAGTTTAGTGGAAATCAAAAAATTAAGTTTCACAATCTTTGGTGGTTATAAATAGAGGAGGAGACGCAAACTTAGTATATTTGTAATGGCCGTGCGTGCTCAGTTTGAAGGAAATAATGAAGTAGGCGTGTTTTCTAAACTGACAAATGCCTACTGTTTAGTTGCGATCGGAGGATCTGAGAACTTCTATAGGTAATTTGCTGATAAGAATATATATGTTTGTTGATAACTTTCCATCGTAGTCAGAATGTTGTAGTATCATTATCATTATATTAAGAGAAAGTGATAATATTTGTATTCCTAGATCGAGAGGAAATTGATTACTTAATTAAGTGAATCTGACAGATAAATATTTTAACAATTGATCGCGTAGACGCATACCTTTATGTTAAATTCATTTTTTTTTTGTTTAGTGTCTTTGAAGGGGAATTGTCAGAAGCCATACCAGTGGTTCATTGTAGCTTAGCAGGATGCAGAATCATTGGACGTATGTGTGTAGGTAAGAATTCTCAGTATAATATGAATGAGGCATATTCGTCATAATAATCTACTGTGGTGCTTTCTCTCAGGAATTCAAGCTAGGGCCGTTACGGTTCCCTGAAATAACCAAAAACAGTGATGCAAGTTGTTAATTTGGTTTTGGTTCCATTTTCCTGGATTTCAGTTCAGATCTGTTTTGTACATCAGAATCAAATTATACTAAAAATTGGCATTGGAATCAAAAGAATGACGATGATAACAGGTGTTAGATAATATTACAACTGAAACCTACTTCATCCATGACAAAACAAATTGTCATGAAAGGATGGGATAATTATCAAAACCAGCAAGAGTGGTCATGTTGTAGCTAATAGTTGGTCTAGTAGTTCTAAACACAGATTTCAAAATGTTAACATGGTTATTTAAATTTTTTCTAAGGGTGAATTAAATGTAACAAATACTGGTTTTTCAAGTTTTATTCATGAATTTAAATTTTAAAATAGATTTAAAGAACTGAACCAAACAAACTGAAACCAAACCACTTATAATAATATGGATGTGGAAAGTAAGGTAAATCCCCTGCATATACAGTCAAGCCTTGTTAATTAGACATTTGTGTTCTCGAGCAATTTGTTTGGATTAATGAAACATTCTTGATATATTTAGATATAAATTGTATCCCACATATTTCTTCCGTAAGGTGAAGCGTCCAGATTATTGGCATCCACATTAACGTGGCTCTACTATACTTGAATGTATATATTTGGTTTTTAGTTGACTGACTCAGTTTGCTATTCATGGGGAAAAATGTTTTGGTATAAACATATTAACCAAAATTTTGTAAATTTTATTTTTGCAGGAAACAAAAATGGATTATTAGTGCCAAGTTCAACAACTGATCAGGAATTACAGCACATTCGAAACTCTTTACCAGACAGTGTAAAAATTCAGCGTGTGGAGGAGCGATTGTCTGCCCTTGGAAATGTGGTCACTTGCAATGATTATGTGGCTTTAGTTCACCCTGATCTCGACAGAGTAGGTACTTTAATTAAAGATATGATTTACAAAGGTGTATGATAATTACTTTCTTTCCTTATTGTTTTTACTGATTATGTTGGACCATTCACTTCGAACTTTAGCTTTTGTAGAAATTTTAGCAATTTCATCTAGCATAATAAGGGAAAAAATATTTGCTGTCATGTCAGTACATGTATATTGTTTGTTGTAGGAGACAGAGGAAATAGTGACAGATGTACTGGGTGTGGAGGTGTTCCGTCAGACAGTGGCTGATAATGTGTTAGTGGGCACATACAGCACAATTAGTAACCAAGGAGGGCTGGTAAGTAATACAGTGACTGACAATGTGTCAGTGGGCACATACAGCACAATCAGTAGTCAGGAGGACTGGTTTTTAATACATACATCAGGAATGCAAGATTGACACTCTTAATCAACTTTTTGAGAAAAGAAACCAATTTGTTATATTTCTCAAAAGTAACCACTTAATTATACGGAACAAGATTATACTTGAAAATTTATTTCAAATTCCAGATTCCTATATCTACCATTTAATCTAAATTTTTTAACTAAAAAAATTGCATCTGTTATAGGTTCATCCCAAAACATCAATAGAAGACCTGGAAGAATTGTCTTCCCTTTTACAAGTACCTCTTGTTGTAAGTTGTTACCAATGCTAACATTTTTAAGTACTGTTAAGAAGATTGGAACTTATTCCTAAATTTAAAAAAATCCTTTATTTTAATTCTCAGTGTATTCCTACATTATAAAACAAATCCTTGACTTTTCAATGATGCTGATTGCAGGCTGGTTCTGTGAACCGTGGGAGTGATGTAATCGGGGCGGGTATGGTTGTCAATGATTGGATAGCATTCTGTGGACTGGACACGACCAGTACAGAGTTATCTGTGATAGAGAGTGTGTTTAAGTTGGGAGACAGGACTCCCAGTGCCATCTCCACAGAAATGAGGGAAAGCCTCATAGAAAGGTACCTATAATCACCTGGCATTCTTTTATGTTCACTCTAATCCCCCAGGAAAAGGAGGGTGCCTGGCACAAACTGTGATCTGGATTGAAAAGTAGGAAAATTATGAACCCACCATATAAGTTCTTAAATTATTACAACTGCTATTTTAGAAAATTTAAAGGAAAGTCCTAACATTTCAGACATTGCATCAAAAGGAATTGATTATATTGACACACTAAAAAAGAAATTTGTTATCAATTGCTACAGTTTGAGAAAGTAGCATGGTTAGTATAATATACTATTCAGTATTGTACTATTCTTCCCTGGAGCCTTATATACAGGTTTGTTAAGGTTTCCTGTATTTTTCAGCATTGCGTAGTTGTCACTGAGGACTATTCAGGACTCTAGAGGTATGCTGCAGCAGATTCCTGTCCAAAATTCAACATGCCCGGGTTGTACATGTGTCATTTTGTGTACCATTTACACAGTTGGATCACTGAGTTCACAGACTATTATACAGATCTGACTTCTCATCCTCATCACACCAGTAACTTTATCACAGTGAGGTTACCTATAATTCATGCTCATTTTGTCAAATAAAGCAACATTTTGTCAAATCAAGTAACTCTGTACCATATATTTAATGTGCAGGTAAATGAAATTGTTCAAATAAATTTATATATTAACCAAAATTTGTACACTCATTATTAACCATATAAAGATGTGCACCTGGTATTTGTGTAAATCCATTTGTCCCTTTGGAGTAATGAGTAAACATGCATCCAGTTAAAGATTAATTAATGAGTCCAGTGAGGGAAGGTTGTCTTAATCATTTTTTTTAAAGCATGTGTGATCTAGCAGGTGTTATCTGTATCTCTTGGGAATTGTGCAGAAGAATAAGATCTGCTCTCTAACTCTCTTAGTTGCAGAGTTTCATGTCTAGAGCTCACAAAGATGACACATAGTTGCAGGGCTCTACGTTAACTTTATTTCCCACTTGTCCATTCCGACAAGTGACTAAGACATTTACTTGTCCAAACTTCAATTTCACTTGTCTGAAAATTTTTCAATAAAGATCTAATATTGTCAACTTGGAAAAACTGTTACTTAAAGTCCATTATATACAACAAACACTTAAAGCAAAATTTTATCTAGACTTCCTGTCATGACAACAACATAAATGTTCACAAGTGAAACTGTCAACATCAAACAGAATCCAAACTTCATATAATCCATGCCTTTACAGTAGTATGCAATTGGTGAACTTGGTTCCCGATCCAGTGTGAACTCAATTACATAGTGATTGATTGAAGTTTGTTTTTATGTACTGCTTCCGTCTTTAAACTACAGATAAACTTTTCATCAGTCTTTTTTTTTATTATTATTTTGAGACTTCTTTACGTAAAAGCACTTGTCCAATCTGACAAGTGCCCAGCAATATTCACTTGTCCATATTTTTTTTCACTGGCACCGGACAACTGGACAAGCATTAATGTTGAGGCCCAAATTGAAATTAATTTTTTTAATCCAATAAAATGCAATATAATTATTAGTATTTTTGATGTTTTATTAGGCTGTGCCTTACTTCATCATTCATTAAAAAATACAATGAGCAATTAAATTTTAACTCTCAATGTTAAAACAAATTGTGAACACTTCTTAGATCCATAAAATACTTTAAGTGATTTGGTACCTTTTCTGAAAAACCCAGAGGGGGTTTTTGTCCATTTTGGACAGTTAAAGTTTCTCTTGAATTTGTTATCCCCTCGCAGAAGGGATATTGCATCGCTAATGTGTGTAAGTGGGTGTGTTCAGGTATACACTTAAAAGGCAAGATTGAAAGAGAACAGAAAATTATGCAACAGTTGAATAGCTATAAATAATGTTTTATAATTATACCAATTTTTTTTTTTGTTTTTTACAAATGTTGGTTAATTTTTTGAAATTGAGCTAAAAACAAAGTCTGACAGATGTACAGATGGGAGACAAATATGATGAACACTGTGCCCCATACAGGCATATTCTTGGTGGGGGGTAAAGAGTGAATGCTCTGTTGGTGCTCTTATTCTTTAATTAACAGTGTGTACAGTAAAACACAGTTATAGTGATTTTTCATACCCGGTGGTTTTAAAATGTATTGAAAAATAAAGAGATACATGTATAAAAATATTGTTAATAACTAATCAAAATTGATAATCCCTGGCATTTTGCTACAAGCATTTTTTTTTTTACTGAATATGCATCCACATACAGAACAGGTCATGTTGCAGTATTTTAAATTTCTTGTTAAACTTAGCAACCTTCACTATGTAAAAGTGTAATGGTTGGGGCTGTGGATATCAGCCTGGATAGCTCAGTTGGAAGAGCACCTGACTAGTGATGCAGGGGCCAAAATGTGGCCCTACCCAGGCCACAGGAGCCATGATTTGAACAAACTTGAATCTGCACTACCTGAGCATACTTGCTTATTAAAATGACTTATCATGACCTTATCAATATGATTAATCATGACCTTCATATTCTTGAGAAGATTTTTCCCATATATTCCAATGTAAAACTTCAATCTCTTATTGTGGCTACATCCCCAAAAAAAAAAAAAATTGGAGAGGGCTACATTATTGCAGCTAGGCTACATCCTGTCCCAGGGGGTCATAACTTTAACAAACTTGAATCTAGGCTATGTCATACAGCCATGCAAGCTTCATGTTTTCTGGCCCAGTGGTTCCTGAGATTTTTTTTATTAAAGAGAATGCAGCCCTTCATTTGCTTTGTGGAAAGTTGATATTGGCCCAGTGATGCTAGAACAATGGCAAATATTTTTTATCAGAAAAGCTCACTTGTGTCTTTGGCTCAGGTGAGCTAATAAGCCCTACCTGGACCAAACTTGCATGTATGAATGCTATCAGCTTTGTTTTGGATTTCCTATCGGACCTTTTTCTAGATTAATGACCAGATTAATATGTTTGGAAGAGGTTTCCCAGTTTACTGTAAGTTCAGTATTCTGACCATATTTGCATGGATGATGCACATGAATGCATACTACCGGACTTGATTCAGATGCTGAATCATACTTTTCTGTAATGGAGTAATTCCTTTCCCAAGTACTACCTGGACCAAATTTGCATAAATGTTGCATCTAGGGATACACACTACCAGAAAATTTCTTTGGTGTGAGATTTTGCCTATATAATGTGTAAGTAACATTTACCGGGGTACTTTGGTAAGCTTTGATTACCTAGCAAGTTTAATTTTGGTCTCATGTATCAAATTCAAAAGATGTGGAATCAACATCATTTGGGAAGAACATGCATTCAGTCCTTTACAAATATATATGTCCATATACAGTAGGCAAGTAGCTCCAAATGTGAAGATCAGTTCATATTACAAAATAACTTGTGACCAGTAGAAATATACAGTATAATTATTGCAATTAACTTTCTACTTTAATTTGAAAATGGTAATATGTACTCTTTTTTTCTATTTATATATGCAATAGTTTTCAACTGCAATATTGAACAATAACTTTATTTTTTTGGTGTTATGTAGTTGTAAGTAGTTTTGTAAAATGGGCCAGTTAATTAATAGCGATTCTCTGTAACCACTTAAACTTCTTTGCCACGCATGGTCACCAATTTTGATGAAACTTTGCCCATTATTACAACTTGACACCAGAAACAATTATATCAAATAAAATTTCATTGCTACGCGTCTTGATTGCCATGGTAACAGCCAGAAAAGTTGGAAAAATTGAGATTTTCAGCTACTTTGAATCTTTATTAAGCCTTAATAAAGAATAACAAACAAACCATTCTCCCCAAAACCTGACACCTTGTTGCCACATATGCTATAAAGAAACTATATAGAATTTATCTCTAAGTAAGTGGTAACCATGGGTACATTTGGAATACATTTTAGATGCTGAAAAATGCAGAAAAACGCTCAATATTCACTAATGATAGGTGTTAACATGATTAAACTCGATCAACAACCTAAGAAAAAACAATAAAAATATTTGACCTTAAGTAATTAGGTATTGGCAATATTATTCTAAAAATAACTTTTATGGTTGCCATGGTAACACAGTGTTACCATCCAAAATGTGTTGCTAAGATTGGGTTAATGCTACTATCTTCAGGAAAAACAATAAATTTCATGACTGGCACATATACATCCTGAGGACCTTGCAACACCGATAACATAAGAAAAATTGGGATTAATTGTTACTTTGCAGTGTAACCATGGAAACAATGTACAGTTGTTTAAAATGATATTTTTTTTGCTGCCTTAGGAATTTACTTACCTTTTATTCAAGAAATATATTATTTGACTCACTTTGAATAGTACTTATCTGGTAAAACTAAAGTTGAATATCATATATTGATAACGTTTGTTAAAAAATACAACACTGTTGCTATGGTAACCAAGAAGGGAAAATGTTCGATTTTGTTAATTTTATATCAATATTAAACCCTATGTGCCAGCTTTTTGCATCCAGTTAGAGATTGGGTGGCAGTCAAAATTGAAAGTCAGGTTAGTTGTTCATAATTACCAGTCATAAAAGTTTTGGGAATCTACATACAAGGGTACGTATCCAAGGAAACAGAATATTTTTCAGATTTTTATGCATATTTTTTCGCCTTATTTCCATAGCAACGCTCTATTTAAAGAATTGAATTTAAATTTTTTGAAATGTGAGAATTAGGGTCACATAAACATCTTTAAAAACTGATCATTAGTTATACAGAACTATGCTTTTTAAAAAGATAGGATTAGATTTAATCACTATGAGAGTAAATTTAAAATCCTTTCTTGGTATTAAAACCATGGCAACCATTGCCAACCTATAAGAAATATCATATTTCTTCTATGGTATATGTTACAAGCATCTATTGTCTATAATTTGCTTGCATTTCAACCTATATTTTTTTTTTCTTAAGTGTATGATTTTATAAAATTAAATGAGCAAAATTATTACTTTTGAATACTTTGTTTCCATAGTAACGTATGTAAAAGTTGATTTACCAAACATGTTTATCATGCATTTAAGACATCAGGCCTTCAACTTTCAGAAACAATCATTGCCACTGGTTTGCTTTGCTGCAAACGTTAACTGTGGGACTCTGAACATGTTGAAAAATGCCATTTTTCAAACTTTAGGACATGTTGCCATGGTAACCATGACACGTAGCAACCAATTTCTGCCTGATTTGAGTTTACGGTATCAAAGACTTTTATCATAGAGAGTTTGGAGAAATTCTGAGACTATGCGTGCCACAGCTTCTATATAAAAGTTCAAGTCGTTACAGAGAATGGCTCTTAATACTTGCAACATACTGGATCAAGACCATAGATTAGGATCAGATTGGTAGTACAAGACACCATTTTCAAAGGATGATTAAAGTGATGCAACAGATCATTGAAGCACATTAAAATACATTCCTTCAAATTCAAAGCATTAAAACAGAAGCCAATACAGTGAGAGATATTTTACTTCTTATTTAACAAATACACACTCAATTTCCTTATCAATGAACACAACAAAGCTTAAATTAAAAAGGTCATTCATATTTAATACTTCAGTCAACTTAATTTCTCAGAATGTTGATTTTTTATGATATAAATGGAAACGACCCTAGTACATTTTTTTATATCGTATAAAGGCACTGTATACCCAAAAGTTGATTCTCTTAACCAAGTACACAGACATGCATTGTGTCAAAAATTCACAAGATTTCAGCTGAAATAAAATACCGGTACTGATATTATTCACAACCTCCATGAAATACTTTTATTATGCAGAATACATAAAGCAGGACAGTTTATAAAACGGCTTGATTAAGCCATTTTTATTGCCTATATGTAAGTTTTCTTTCTATCAAAAATCAATTTTAATCATATTCTAGACAAGAGGCCAAGGGCCTTAACAGTTACCTTAGTATAATTTAACCCTTTAAAGAATCTATGGAATGACAATTTAATGAATATATTAGAAGACTTGAAGAATTTATGCATTTCACTATTTGATCAATACAATCCCGCCTTAACTTCAGAATCCCTGACCTTGGAACCATGAATTTCACAATTTTGGAAGAGACACCTTTGCTTATAGTGACCATGCATTTAGTTTGCCTGCTATATACTGTGCAGCAGTTTAAAATCACAGTCAGAAAAGATTGTGATTTGCTAAATTTGCTGCAAAGCACAGTAATCTGAATTTATGAAGAAGGAAAAATATACATGTATGGTTTTTTTTAACTCAAATGAAATTACCGGTAAATGAAACCACATGCAATAAAAAAACTTTGTATCAGGTGGTCTACATTTCCTCTATATAGTTTGAATGGAAACCAGACAGAGCTTATATACTCTTGTACAGATAACTCAATAATTGGACCTTATTGAATGTTCAAGAAATATTCAATGAAAGTTGAATTTGTGGAACTTTTATTTCTGCAAATATTGCCAAAATTAACTCTGAGTAAATTTCCTGCTGCGCAGTTCCCAGGAGCCAAGGAAGTAATGCAGTCAATAGAGCTTCATCCTAACAGTAGAACCCCTGACCCAGGAACCATGAATTTCAAATTTTTGAAAGAGGCATCCTTGCTCATCATTACCATGCACTTAGTTTGTCTGCTTGTTTCCCAAGAGCAGAGAAGATTTCAATAGGATTAATGCATTTTTCGCTAAAAGAGCCTCAGCCTAACTCCAGAATTTCTGACCCAGGAGCCATGAATTTCACAATTTGAAAAGAAGAACACTTGCTTATTGTAACCATGCACTTAGTCTGCTTAATACCCAGGAACAGAGAAGTAAATTTTCAAAGAATTGATGCACTTATACTACATGATCAGTACAGCCCCACCTAAACTCCTAACCCTCGGGCCATGAATTTCACAATTTTAATTGGGGGCTCAATGGATTTTTAAATAATGCAAACAGTTTGAATGCTTGATATCCAGGAGTAAAGAAAATTTTTGAAGATCACATTATTTTTTTATGGTTTTGACCCCACTCCCCAATGAGGGCAGAGAACACAGAATTCAAAATTGTTGTTCCCCCATTACCCATAGATGCTAAATATGTATACCAAATTTGGTTAGAAATGGTTCACCTATTCAATAAAAAGAAGATGAATATGTTCTAAAGTTTATGACCTAAGCATGAAGGACAATGCACATCGCATGGCAATAGAGGAAACAAATAGCAGTAGGTCACCGGAGTGACTCAGGTAACCTAATAAGACACATGAATTGAGCTTTCCACATGTGTTACTCTGGTTTTCCAGGGAATAAAGATCTGACTTTCATCATGATCACATTAACAGTGAAAGAAAATAGATGAAAAGCATAAAAATCAGATAAAAAAAAAAAGAAAACGTAAAAAAACTTTCAACAACCTTTTTTTTGAATTCTCGAAAATTCAATGGTAGAATTCTAAATAATCAGTTAATAAGATCGCTGAAAAAAAGATCCTCTTTTAAAAAAAGTATTTTGTCTACAGTGTAATATTCTTGACATTATGCCGCATAAAGCAGTTGACTGGAAAATAAAAGGGGTAAAATTATGTTGAAACTTGTCATAATAGAATCTCCTGTGCCTTGTGCTTGGCTAGCAAAGAAGTAAGCTTGGGGATAGAATACTTAAATCATGTCCAATCACAATCCTTGGAAATCATTATATATATATATATATATATATATATATATATATATATATATATATATATATATATATATATATTAATAAACATAGTGATTTACATGCAACAAAATTTGCATACAATAAGGGAAAAAATCTTTACATTGATACAATACCTATTTTACACTTAAATGCATGAATTATCTGCATTGTTTCTTAAGTATTAAGAGGAAGTAAAATATTTGTCTGAATAATTTGGTTTCTGTGAATGTAACAGATATGTGCTTCATTTCCATAAACCATACAACTGCAGTCAACATAGAGTGAGTAACAGATGCTATCAAGTCACTCACAAACTCCTAATCTATTTTCTTGTATCTAAGATTTTGACAACATGAAGGAAGAAGAAACTTATTATCTATTGTTGACCTAAATTTGGTGTGACTAGTTTTATCTGACAACATGAAACATCCTTTTCAATAACAACACTTTACCTACCATGTCATGAAAATTTTCAAAGTGAACATAAACACATTGTTTTAACAAAAATAACTTATGATGTATAAACATGTACGATGTTTCATAATTTGCATCAACATATTTAAAATTGTTTAGTGAACTTGAATCAATACTTGATTCTCTCATGCACAATAAATACATGACACAGAAGTCACAAAAACAGGTGAGCAGTACAGGTAATAATTAATCCACTTGGTGAAATTGAGAGCCGAGTTGAACATCAGTGTTTGCCACATACCCATTTGAGTTGAGGGTCGGCTAACTTTGTTATTTCTGTAATGGAGCGGTGACAACACTGACAGCAGTAGGCACGAGAGCCTGTAACAACAAAAATAAAACTAAAAATTCAGTGAAAATTTTTGAAATAATCAATTATCAAATTGATTTTATTTTTTGGTTTGGATTTATCATTTTCTTTTCTAGTCATCAAAGCATATTACTTTCAAAGAAAAACTTTCTTCTCGATTTGATTTCCTCTAATGCCAATATTTGAACTAAATTTTAAGTATGACCATACATTGAACTGATTGAAGATATGTACATCAAGTATACAAACTATTTGACAAGTAAGAAAATTTTTAGGCAAGTTGGAAATTAATTAAACTATTAATGAATTAATAGGACAGACAAACTCGGGAATGACGAAGCCAAACAAGGGCTATTTAAGGACAATGGAATCATAGGCGGATCCAAGAATCTGTGAAAGAAGGGGGTGGGGGTGGGGTGGAGGGTCAACCATGTTTGTGTTCCACCACATGATTGTTTAAGCAGTTTTCACAAGTCATTTACACCCCCTTTGCTTGTGTCTGTAACATCTGAGGGAGAACTGGAGAGAGTTTGAAGACTTTTTATTCAGTAATACCCCGAGACACTGGATAGGCTCTTGGTAATCTTGTGTACTACCACCTTTGCAGAAATTGTATTACTATAACTACACATTGCTACAATGACTAAAAATGCATAGTGTTTGTGATTATAACTCATACCTTTTCTAGGTACCATATTTGTCTTTAGTCTTTCATAGTCTGGAGCATTATTCCGGAGGAACAAATAGTCAGTATCCCTACTCCATTCAAAATTGTCAAATGAACACACTTTGAAGTCGCACGATGTACATCGCAGCTTATCACAGGCCCTGCAAAATTAACAGGAAATGCAGCCAATTTAAAACCACATTTTCACAGCAACCTTCTTTATAATGGATGATCTCTTTATAATTTTTTTTTTTATATACTTTCTTGGATTCATTAAAGTGAACCTGCAATATTTATCAAAAGAAGTTTAAAACTTATTTTAATGAAAACTTAAATTAGAACTTTTCCTATGGGGGAATATAATCTCTCACTTTTAGGAGGATGCAATGAAAGATGTACATAAAATCTTTTTTTTTTCAAAAAAAAAGGGGAGGGGGATTTCATGCAACAACATGGACAAAGAAAGAACTATATAATTTGACAAAATAAAAAAAAAAAAATTATACACTTTACATTGTATGTTCTTTTGTTAAGACTTTTATTGGCAGAAGCAATTTCATAGGATATAATTCCATTGTTATCAACATCATAAAACAAATTAATGCTGAACGAGTGTCTTTCAATATATATAATTTTACCTTTGGCTAACGGAACTTGCTATGCCCTGAGAACACATTGAACCACCAAGATACACTGGGAAGCACCTGTAAATATCACCTTACAATCTTAAAATACATGTAGCAGGGAATAGAATCATACCTGGTAGTTCCAAGCACAGAGTAAAGGAACTAAATTAACTATAAAATCAATAGAACTGATTGGCTGTCTCAGCGTTGAAGCAGAGTAATGAAACAGAAGAAACAATCATGTAGTGACAAAGGAATAGCCTAATGTCACTATACTTCTTTGGAACAAAAATTGAAAAAAAAAGAACAAGAGCAAAATTTTTTTTTGTTGAGAACGAGGCATGACATTCTTATAAATTATGAATTCAAAGTGGCCACATCTCAGTCATACTCAGTTTACAACCATTATGGCAAGAATTGTGAAATATAAAACATTTCCCTATTTTTAAATTGAACTGCCAGACAAACAAATGCCCACTTCTTGATTTATTTGAAGATCAAGGAGCTTAAAAACATCAAAATGTATACAGAGAATTATTTAAGATTTACATTTTATCTAAAATTGTTTGATATACCATAATATACATGCATGTATCTACACATTATGCATATATCTAAACAGTGTATATTCTTACTTTCTTCCTGAGGTGGGACGGAAATCTGATATATTGTTGGGAACAGATCTAGAAGCCTACAAATGAACAAATTATCATTATTAACGAGAAGTAACATTTTATCCATTTTCTCAAATTATATATTAATTATATGTATGTAATTCAGATTTGCACTGAAAGTAAGTACACTGTCCTTTGTATTACAAGTATAATACATGTACTACACATGTAATTTAATCCTCCCTTCCAATTCATAACTACATGTATCATGTCTACAGCTGGATAAAACTAAGTGAAGTAAAAGCAATTAACTTATAAAAGGTGTAAACTAGGTTATTCCCTATGTACCTTGTAATACAAGATATGATTGGTTAGCAAGCAGGGTGCATTAATTTCTGTACACCCGACTTCAGATGGGTGACAAAAAAACATGATGTTACAACATGTACAATGCATAGTTTCTTATCACAAAAACAATAAAAAAAAACACATGACGTTACGATGAATTGTAGCAGGTAATAAATCTTATTGATAGTTTGAAATTCTACTGATTGACTTAATTGGGTTTACAAAGAATTTATTTGAAAACATATAGGAAATAAATTCGTTCTTCAGCCTCAGGATGTATGGAATACAACCCAAGGTAAATCCCCCTACACTCTTGATTGGACCTGGATAACTAATATAATTATAAGATTTTTTCTGTCTTTCAACATTTATACAAAAGTAACATGAGTAACGTAAATAATAATTGAGTCCCCCAACAAACATGACAAATACACATATACCCTTTATCTCAATCTTAGGTTCAGTTTCACTCTATTGTCTATAAACAATTATAAATGCAGCTTCTTACCAGCAAAAATTCTCAATATCTGAACTTATCTGCAGACAGTATATGAAATTCCAGTCAGCATATTACCTCTGGATAAGAAAATGTTCAATTCTGGAAACTTTCAAAGGCAAATTTAGAAAATCTGGACTTCAGAGCTACATGTTGCACAATTTCAAGAGTTTCATACAGTGAAACAGGCTATAACAGGATTCATACCCCCCCCCCCCCCCCCCAACCAAAAAAAAAAAGTAGACAGGTGTTTTACACCAACTGAGGTTACCTACTTGACACACATAAAAATTTCATGTTTGCTGAACAGTTCTTGACACTGAAATGATTAATACAATATTTTTTCATACACCAATATAATTTCTAAATATCTTACCTTTGGAATTGGTTCTACTTGTATGTCATCCAGTAAATCATCTATGTCATAATCATTATCCCTAAAAATAGCAAAAATTATATGAAAAATATAAGAATGCTTCACCTTGCAGTTTCAAAATGGACAAAAAGGTTCAGTATATGATAGTTAGTATATAGGTCCCTGATAGCACCCTTGCAACTTTTTGCTTAATTTTCCTCAAAACTTCCATCTTTTGCTTCCTTCCATCTTCACTTTATCTCCCTATAAGTAATGTTTTATCCCTATAGCATTGCTACTTCCTGGCTTTGTTATTCTCAGTCCTTTGCTTTGTCAACCCTTGCTCTACAATATTGTCTCCCTTCCCACGCTGTCACCCTTGCTTTCTTGTGTAACAGGAAAAAAGAAAATGTGACCGACCAGACCAGGATTTGAATTTAGATCCCCTGAATCACTAGTTAGTCAGAAAGTCTAGAGAGGTCAGAAACTGCACCAAACTTGTTCTCTCTAAATATTTCATGCAATTCAGGATGTCCCTACACTTTACATAGTAAGAAATCATCACTTCTGTTGCTTTCAGTTTTAGTGGTAGGCATTGAAGATGATTTTGTTCAATGCATGTTTTACATAGCAAGTGCAAATCAGCAGATGACAGACAGGAGTTATTCAATCATTTTGAAGCTAGACACTGGTAGGAAAAGTGTAGATATTGAATAAAATCAAGTGTGAACCGAAGCATCCCCTGGAATCCAAGATGGCGAGTTGCAAACCTTGTCTTTTTATATACAGAAATATGATATCTTCAAAAAATGCTAATTTCAGCGATGTTTTAATTTTTATTTTAATAAGACTAAAGTGTATTTAGACAGACATAGAAAAACACACAATACACTATCCTGAAACCATGCGCCTATGCCATGGACGTGAGCACAGGAGTCGGCAGTTTTATCCATAGAGCTACGTAAACAATTTATTATTGTTTACGTTGCTTTATGGATAAAATTTGAAAGTAGCATTTTATACTGGGAATTTCAATATCGATTCTACGTTGGACTTGCACTGTATCACAACACCAATGAACAGCCAACAAAAGCAAAATTAAACAAAAAAATAAATAAACAGAGGGCATTTGGTGGTTGTTTTCAATGTCAGTTTTTTTAATCTATCCAAATTGGCTCACTGCATATATGTTTACCTGTTTACCCCGGCAATCACAATTTAATGTATCGTTACCTTTTCTCTTTTCGATTGTTCAAAGATCTAGCCTTTTTAATGTCCTTCGTCAAATATTTCGACTCGACCTCTTCAAGCAAATCATCTATATCTTCAGCCATACTTCAATCATTCAGTATACTGAATAATAAGTTATTGCAAATTCAAAATCATAAGCAACATGACAATCACAATCTTTTTGTTTATGGTTGTCGACAATGATTCACTTCCGGTTAGCCTAATCCGACGAGAAAAAAGGCAACTGTACGATTTCCGGATTTTACTTCTTAAGGAAAAAAACTGTTTTATAGTGTCATTAATATTCTTTATCCAGACTTATGTGTATGTGTTTTAGGGTAAGATTTTTAAGAAGAAAAAAATTCAAGAGGCCAAATGGGTGTCCTCACATGAAACAAGAGGCCCATGGGCCACAACGTTCATGGAGTCTTTTTTCCCCCTCTTTATTTCCATGAAAAAAATTGACCCCATAGTGTGGCCCTATACCAACCCCCAAGGGATTATGATTGAACATAACTTGAATCCACATAAGGGAATTAATGCTTCAATATGATTAACATGGCCGTGCTGCTTAAATGAAGATTATATTCAAAGACTTATCATATAGACGTCGGAAGCAAATTGAAAGTGGGGGGGGGGGGGGGGCTAAACCAATGGAAAATGGTAAGCCCCAATTCCCAATGCCTATATTATACCTATCTTTGAAAAAAAGGGGGGGGGCTAAGGTCAAAGTCATGAGGTACGGTAAATTATGTTGGTACCAAAAGAAAGGACTTTTGACAAGGAATAAATATGTACACATGTGAAATATGAATTCAAAGCCCTAGCACCAACTGCTCAAAAGTTAAGGCCACAGTTTTTCGTAAGTAGGTAAATCTCCAAGATTGATGTCACAAGATAAAAAGTGTTGGTATCCAAAAAAGGTGAATAATTTTCTAGAAAAAGATGTTAATGGTAACCTAGCAACTAAGCTTTATGATAAGCATGATGACTTTAACTTTTCAATCGTCAACTTCCCTTACATATACAGCAATATACCATTATCACCTGCATACAGGATTTATATCTCTCAGTTGATTAAATATGCAAGAGCATGCTCTATGTATGAACAATTTCTAAAAGAAGTTAAGTTATTGACAAACAAGTTGATGAAACAAGAATATCAACAGTATCGATTAAAGTCTTGAATCCACATATGGGAATTAATGCTTCAATATGATTAACATGGCCTTGCTGCTTAAATGAAGATTATATTCAAAGACTTATATTCCTGTATACATGTGTTTGTGAAACACTGATGCCCCTGTATTGCAGCTCATATCCAAAGTTAAAAGTTTTTCAAAAGTAGCTTGTGAACCTCTAAGTTCAAGGTGATAAGGTCAAAAATGTTGGTACCAAAAGAAAGGTCTTATCACAAGGAATACAAATGTGAAATATGACAGCCCCATGGCCAAGGTAAAGGTTTTTCAAAAGTAGGTGAAACTGCAAGGTCATAAGGACAAAAAATGCTGGTAGCTGAAGAAAGGCTTTAAATTGTCACAATAAATACAGTAAAATATGAAAACCCTTAAGTACCAACTGTTCAAAAGTTATGGCAAAGGTTAAAGTTTTTCAAAAGTAGGTCAATGGTGAAACTCTAAGGTCAAAGTCATGAGGTACGGTATATTATGTTGGTACCAAAAGAAAGGACTTTTGACAAGGAATACATATTAATAATATTTTGATCTCAAAATCAATAGGGTTCTTTTAAGGTTATAAAATATTTCACATAAAATTTCATTACAAAAGCTGATTCCAGTGGATTTCCTTATTACCTAGCTGGAAAGTATCTTCAATAATAGGCAAAATTCTTAAGGCAAAAATAAAGGAATCGGAATTTTCTGGTAATTTGCACATCTACACACTGTGTACTAAATATCTGCAAAGTCTGACCAAATTCTGTACAGCGGTTTAAGAGGAGTTGCAATAACAAACTGTTCATATCTATATTCAAGATATGGCCAAAAATCTAAGTTGAAAAGTGCCGAAATTCCCAGAAAAATAATGGAATCAGAATTTCCTGGTAATATGCACATCTACACACTGTGTACTAAATATCTGCAAAGTTTAACCAAATTCTGTACAGTGGTTTAAGAGGAGTTGCAATAACAAACTGTTCATATCTATATTCAAAATATGGCCAAAAATCTAAGTTCAAAAGTGCCGAAATTCCCAGAAAAAATAAAGGAATCAGAATTTCCTGGTAATATGCACATCTACACATTGTGTCCTAAATATCTGCAAAGTTTGACCAAATTCTGTGCAGCGGTTTATGAGGAGTTGTGCTGACAAAAAAAAAACAGGGCTGATGGACTGACTGACTGATGGACAGTTCAAAAACATTATACCCCCCCCACAACTTGTTGCGTGGGGTATAATAAAGTGATTGTTAATCTTCATGTTTTTGAAACATTTTGTGAACGAAATACATAATGAATTATGTTTATCAAGAAACAAAACTGTCATCCCTGGAACTCTGCTTCTGCAACTTGAAACCGTCACCTGATTTGCAGCAAGATTATACAGATATGCTTGTACAGTGACCCCCTTTTCCTCATTCTGACTGCACAGTTTCTTTACCATCACAATTCCACTTACTGTGCAAAAAAAAAATGTCCATAGGACACGAATGCCCCGCGGAGTGCATATTAGTAACGCAACATGAAAATTTGTACTAGTGAATGAGGTTTGATGAAAATAATACCAGAACAAGTGTAAATATACATAATTAATATATGTTATTTACATTCAAATTAAAATTTCCCCTGATTTTGAGCTTAAAAAACTCATGTTTCTATAGTTTAATTCACTTTAAATTTGTCTGTTATTTAAATTTGGAGTCGGTAAATAAATCGGTTATTGTTTTAAATTTTTTATATCTTTGAAACCCAATTGATTTAAATTGTGTATTTTACAGGAAAGTCCTATCTTTATATAAAGTAATAAAACAAATAGAAAGATCTTTAATTTTGGTTACCTGAATTTAAAACAGAGTTAAACACAAATTGAGAAAAGTGAGGTCAAGGTCAAAGGAAAGGTCAAGGTGAAAAATATTGATGCAGTTGAATAGCTTACACCAGAATGTATCAGCATATGAAGTTTGACACTAATTTAAGAAAAGTGAGGTCAAGGTCAAGGGAAAGGTCAAAATTTGTTGATACAATTGAAAAGGTTACATCAGTATGTATTACCATATGAAGTTTGATAAAAATATTATGAATGGTTTCTTTAAAAATGAGCTAAACACTAATTTAAGAAAAGTGAGGTCAAGGTCAAAGGAAAGATCAAGGTCAAAAAATATTGATGCAGTTGAATATCTCTCATCAGTATGTATCAGTATATGAAGGTTGATAACACTATCTTGAATGTTATCTTTAAAACCGAGCTAAAACTTATTTAAGAAAAGTGAGGTCAAGGTCAAAAGAAAGGTCAAGGTAAAAAATATTGATGCAGTTGAAAAGCTCTCATCAGTATGTATCAGCATATGAAGTTTGTTAAAAATATCTTGAATGGTTTCATTAAAACTGAGCTAAACACTAATTTAAGAAAAGTTTTTTTTTTTTTGTTTGTTTGTTTGTTGTTTAACGTCCCTCTCGAGAATTTTTCACACATATGGAGACGCCACCACTTGCTGGTGGAGAGCTGCAAATCTTGTCCTATGCTCGGCACTTACGGTCATTGAGCAGTGAGGGGTCTTTTTCGTGCCAACACCTACTGCGACACGGGACCTCGGTTTATACGGTCTCATCCGAAGGACCGGTCTCCACGTCCCACAGTGGGATTCGAACCCATGACGTAAGGATCAACTCCTTACCTCGCGACTCTAGAGCAGATGCTCTAACCACTGCGCCACAATTTAAGAAAAGTGAGGGCAAGGTAAAAAAAAAGATCAAGGTAAAAAAATGTTGATGCAGTTGAATAGCTTACCTCAGTATGTATCAACATGTGAAGTTTGATTACACTTTCTTGAATGGTATCTTAAAAACTGAGCTAAACACTAATTTAAGAAAAGTGAGGTCAAGGTCAAAGGAGAGGTCAAGGTAAAAAAAAAATGTTGAAGCAGTTGCATAGCTCTCATCAATATCTATCAGCATATGAAGTTTGATAAAAATATCTTGGATAGTTTCTTTGAAACTGAGCTTTGAACAGAGCTAAACGCAAAGTGTGACGGAAGGACAGACGGAAGGACGGAAGACGGACATGACAAACACTATATGCTCCGGCCATATTTATGGCAGGGCATAATAAAAATATCTTGAATAGTTTTTTTGAAACTGAGCTTTGTTGAAACTGAGCTTTGAACTGAGCTAAACGCAAAGCGTGAAAGAAGGTTGGAAGGATGTGAAACAGACATGGATGACAAACTCCATATGCCTTGGCCATATTCATGGCGGGGCATAAAAAAAAATATGGAAGTTTTACACGAAAGCTGTACAACCTGGATTCCTATTTGTAGGCTAGGCATTATGCAATACAAAATGATTATTCTAAAATAATTTAATCATGTTAACATAAACAAAATAAATTGATCATCATATTCTTCAACAGTAACAAAATAATCAGCATAATTATATTGACTGAAATCAAAGTCGCAAAACAGACACTTGACTATGTGTAGGATACTGTGAGTCCAGCTGGTTGAACTCGTATGCACACTTATTCCGCTCAGATGTGTATCCCAACTCATGGTAGAGTCTTGCCAAATAGTAAACAGCATCCTTTACTCTCATATGAGCCTCTAGTTTCTTAAACAATTCAATAACACTGATCATCAGATTGACTGCCAGTAACAATGAGGACTTTCTGTCCGTTTCATTCAGTTTACTGCCAGCCGCCACTGAGCACCGAGCATAGCAGTACATAGTTCTGGCTCGGTCCAAACAGTTTCCATGGGAAAGTATTGTCACCATGTGCTGATCCAGGAGCTCAAGGGCTTTCTCGGGTAACTGCATGAGTAACTGAACAAAAGCTAAATACACAGCTGCTAAGGAATGCATATAGTCCAGATAATGCTCCTTAGCTTTGGTGATGCATTCCAAAATCTGCGGAGTGGCTGATATATGGTTTCCAGTCTGAATGTAAAGATCTGCAAGAGCAAGCATCACCCTGCATGGAAATTCTGGACTGAATTTGTGCGAGTTTGTCTGAACTCGCTCTCTTAGTTTTGTCAATGTAGCTAGAGAAGCACTCACATCTCCTTTCTCTTTTTTGAATATTCCTGATCTCAGTGAGTATTCATCTTCATCCAAAGCTTGTAAACCAGTGAGAGCCTGGGAGGCAAGCTCATCTCGATGACTTATCATAGATCGATCAAACACAATTTCTTGTTCGTATGTCATCCACAAATGAGCGTGCTGAGTCTGACGCGGAAATCTTTGTTTCGCATTGTTGATGACTTCCAAGGCCAACAAATAGTTTCCGTCATCAGCAAATATCCTAGCTAGGTTACACAGGGCCAGACATACTGATTCTCCATTATGATAAATTCCTCCCTCTGAAGTGTCTAAATTAAGAACCAACTGACTACACATGGAAGAGCTCTCTCTCTTTCCATACATGTGCCACAGAGCTGCTTTCTGAGCATAGCTAACACACATGAAATGAGGCTGCGAGTGTTGACAGTTCAGAATGTCACTTTTAAGCATGTATTCTATCACACTAGAAGGTCTGGCTGTGGAGAAGGCATTATGTTTGGCTAAAGCCTGCACACTCAGTGATGTTATATTTGGTAATGCTAGTTCCTCACTCTTCTCTACTGATCGAGCAATCAGACTGGCTGTCCTAGCATTCCCAGAGTCCTCTATCCGATGGAGCCAGCTGAGAGCATGCTGTAAACACACATGATCATTTGTCTCCTGAGCCATGCGTATTGCTTCTTGTAAGGCTGCCAAGGCTTCTTCCTTGTGGCCAAATCGAAAGTGAAGTCCTGCCAAGTTCAGTGATGCATATCTGCGGCTGACATCCTCCTCTACTGTTTTATTTGTGATAATGTCATCTGTAAAATTTGTGTTTCTGTCAAAACAATGGAAAAGATTGTGAAGAGCATTGCAATACTCCTTAACACGGAGATTATTCATGTAGCTGAGGAAGTGAGCCTCGGCCAGAGCTGGATTAGATCGTAACATGTTGGAGATCTGTGTTTGTAGTTCCTTAGGACTCATAGCCTCTTTTTCATTGTGCTGTAGGAGAAATCCCTGTCTGGATATGAAATACTCAGCTTGTTTGTGGGAGAAGTATCCACCACTTTCAGATTTTGTCTGACCAAGTCCCAAATGGCTGGACTCTCTCCCTAAAGCACTGCAAGTTAGACGTTCTGTTTCTTTGGTGATAGAGTCCATAAGGGAACCCCCAAAGTTTTCACTTTCATCTATCTGTGGAGGAGCGTTCACTTCCTCATAATAACGTCTGAACTGATTATAAAGTGTGGTCACCTGACTGAAAGATAGAGAATCAAACACTAGAATCATTCTCCGGAAGAACAGGCCAAGCACACTACTACCACTAATGACCGGCATCTCAGGGGTGATAGGCTCCGTTAACATCCTGTGCAACTCCTGGAAGAAATCCATCAATGGAAGAACATCTTCCTCATAGAACTCTTTCAATCTGTCCATAAATTCATCAAATATCTTGGGTTTTAGAATGTGCTGAGTTTGGTCCAGTAAATCCTTCAGCGATAAATCCGGACTCTGAAGGAGTTTTAGTATCAGAGTCATGAAGTCACGTTTCTCATTTTCAGAAATTCTCTCTTCTGGAACCAGGGTACTCTGTCCAAATATGAAGGGCTGATTTTGTTTCTTTTTCAGTTCACAATATTCATAGATGAGAATCAAAAGCGAGATTTTATGCGGGGTCACTTGCTCCTTGTAGGTCAAAGTCGGTTTACCCACAGGTCCGAATCTAAGGAGCTCTGTTTGGGAGTCAGTGTTTGCCATTTTTTATGACTGAACTGTAAAAAATAAATGGAAGAAGATCTATTACAAATAAACTCTATGAAACATGCATGTATTTCTATCATTTTGCAATCAATATGAATGATTTCAATGCAGTATGCCTTAAAAATTCACCTAAATTTGTTCATCAATATTCATTTTGCCCTATTTTAAGCATGTCCATAGCCATTTTTCAAGCAATGAATGCTATATGGATGAATTTTTTTTTCAGTTTTCATTTTGACACAAAGCCTCAGGGTGAAAGTCGGCAGAAAATTTCAACAGTTAAATGGCTGAAAGCTTGTTTCACAGCATCAGGCCTATCATTGAAGCCATCACATGTGTATCAGTGACATGCTCTACAGATATTCATCATATGCTGTTTTCAAATACTTTTACAGATCTACGTTTTCTACTTTCTTGATTTGAAGAGATCTTGAAAATGTTACTGGTGAGTCATACTTTATCAAATCAACTTTATTCAAGATTTACTTGTACAAGTGCATCTTAATTCATAATCTCTTTTTAACATACTAGGTAAACTTTGGAAAGTTTAACTTTGATCAGGTAAAGTATAATACAGTCCCTTGCTCAGGTGAGCTCTATTCCAGTTCCTACACTGATGACATATCAGCAGTATGTTCTTATAACATTATTTATAAACTTACCTCAGACTAAAGACACAAACCAACACTCTGCAATTACAATACTGCTTCTTATCCTACAAAGTGAATTAAAGCAATGGATTTAAACTTGCTTAAAATCAATGCATCCTTTATATCAATGTAATGGGTACAGCATCAGGCCTATCATTGAAGCCATCACAGAATTTGTCAGTGACAAGCTCTAAATGAATTCATCATATGCTGAGTTGGGAATAAAAGAACAGCAACCTTTGTGTGAAAAATGTCTATCAAGTACACAGGGGCACATTTTTTTCAATAAATCAAAAATTGAAAAATAAAAGATTTCACTTTTCTAGTGAGAAAGCAAGATATACTATATTAGTTCAAATAAATTACAGTACGGTTTAATATGATATCAACAGAATGTTTTTTACATTGGAAACTCAAAGCACAAAACCATTTCTTAACAAACTTGCATAAAATAGCAACATTTTTTATAATGTCCCAAAATACTAAGACTCTGTATTATGATGTAAAAATTCTTGCAAAAAAAAATTTAAATCCATGTTTATTTAGTATGAATCGATAAAAGACACTTAAGAAACCATTAAATTATAATAATAAACACTGAAACACCTGTGGTCTGACAGATTGTTAACTTCCAGGCCTGTTAGATGATTAGTAACATGTGACAAATCACAATTTGACAGGTTTAGCAGGATCAATAGAAGTGAAGATGTTGTGTCAAAGCCATTGATACAAAACACGAACTGTGTTTACTTGCAGTCTTTAGTTCATTTATTTTCCATACATGGATAACCAAATAAAAATAATTAATAGATAAAACGTTGCATGTTAATATATGTTAAACCCATTGCGTAAATTCTACTTTTGTTGTTAAATTGCATTTATTTAACGGACAACTTGGATATCAAATATATTGTAACTATTATATTTAGTGTATACAATATTTGGCAGAAATTGACTTTTGGAGAAGTTAGCATAGATTTGATTTAGAGCTTTTTGAATGTAATATACATTTAAGGAATGAATTTAATAGCTACCCAAGTTATACCATATAACCTTGGGTGGGGCAGTTTACCCTTTAGTAACCACGAAGCGACCTACCTCAATATTTCAGAGTGAGAAATCCAAATATTACATCACTCTTTTCTGTCCTGTAATATAATGGAATTGAGTTACCAATTGATTCAGTACAAAAGAACACTACATCTTCAACTGAATTAAATGTAACAATAAGCCATCACCCAATTTCATCATTTGCATGCTCCAGATCTAAAGCGATTCAATTCTGTGGTGGCTTCATTGGTAGATCTAATGCTGTTATACATGAATTTTTCAGAAGTAGAGTTTAAAAGTTTACTGATAATCTCTAAATTAACAAATCTACAATTATGTCAACAGTACTAAAATGTTTTACCAGACTGGGAGCTTCCACAGTGCTGAAGGCTTTCATTATTCCATGCAACAGGTGTGGCTAAATCTGAAATATCAAAACAGAGTCTATGTACAAGAAACTTAACTTTTCTAAAGGTCTTCATGACTTATTTATTATTTTCTGCATTTGCTTACACTTGAACCTACTGCAATGAAAAGAGGGGGATCCTGACCTTAAAAGGGTTTGAACATCCCTGCCAAGAAACAGGTAGAGACAGTCATATGTGAGCTGATCAAAGGATACAATATTAATTAAATTGGATTGAAATCCATCTAAACATCAGTACAAAAAGTATATGTATGCCCCCAATTCAAATCATGCCATGTATCTTTAAAAACCAATGAGATTTTATGAGCAATCAACTTCAAAATAGCATACATATGAGAAAAATTATGTAAAATTGATCTACCACTAAGAGAGTCTCAGTGAAACAAGCAATCAGTCACAGCGAGTCAGAAACTGGCGCTTTGTATTCATCATCTGCCCCTCTTAGAATCATTAAAACCCGGTCAATTTTTTTTTTAAATCTGTAAGTCACTTTTGATGGAGATGATTAATATTTGTTGATTTTTAACTAAGTAAAACTAAGTTATCAAAATATGCTTCTGGCCTAGAAAGCCAGACAGTGGTTTTGTCCCATATATAACAAATAGTCCTTTTTTTTTTTTTTTTTTTTTTAAAAAACTTTTTCAAGAATAATTAAATTTCTCAAGGTTAGCTTTTGTGCCACAAGGTTGAATTAATACTCAAGGATTCAATAATCCAGCAAGCTATCTAGACTTCCTATTACATACAATGTATGTACTATTATTGACTTCTGTATTACTGATAAAAACAATTCTTTAATCTTTTATGTTGGATCATTATAGTAAAACTCTTCTAGTATTTCAGTATAAGTGTTAACATTTAACAAGATTGTAGATTATTTCCCTGTGATCAAACTTTATTATTTTTTATCACGAGAGACTCAGTGAACAAGCAATCAGTCACAGCAAGTCAGAAACTGGCGCTTTGTATTCATCATATGCCCCTCTTAAAATCAAAATCTTCTCAACCTTTGAAGTTTTTATGAGACACTTTTACTATAGAAGATTAATACCCACATATTCTAGTTTTAAAACCTGTACAAGTAGCTATATAGCTAATCTGTAAAATGTTTCTTATATATGAATATTCTTTTATCCTTTATTTGAAACCGTTTGTATTCATGCATAATTTTGACAACGTGGTACAAACAAATATGATTCAGGATTATTAAAATATTACATCTCAAGAAATATCACCATTTAGAATGTATCTTGCAATATATGTGAATTATGCAGTCAAGTAAACCTTTATGAACTAGAAATATGTCCATAGGACATGAATGCCCCGTCGAGGGTATATTAGTAATGCAACATTTTAACACAAATTGAGAAAAGTGAGGTCAAGGTCAAAGGAAAGGTCAAGGTGAAAAAATATTGATGCAGTTGAATAGCTTACATCAGTATGTATCAGCATATGAAGTTTGACACTAATTTAAGAAAATGAGGTCAAGGTCAAAGGAAAGGCCAAAAATTCTTGATGCAGTTGAAAAGGTTACATCAGTATGTATTAGCATATGAAGTTTGATAAAAATATTATGAATGGTTTCTTTAAAACTGAGCTTAACACTATTAAGAAAAGTTAGGTCTAGGTCGAAGGAAAGGTCAAGGTAAAAAATTTTGACGCAGTTGAATAGCTCTCATCAGTATGTATCAGCATATGAAGTTTTACACTAATTTAAGAAAAGTGAGGTCGAAAGGTCAAGGTCAAAAAATGTTGATGCAGTTGAATAGCTCTCATCAGTATATATATCAGCATATGAAGTTTGATAACACTCTCTTGAATGGTATCTTTAAAACTGAGCTAAAAACTTATTTAAGAAAATGAGGTCAAGGTCAAAGGAAAGGTCAAGGTAAAAAATATTGATGCAGTTGAATAGCTCTCATCAGTATGTATCAGCATATGAATTTTGTTAAAAATATCTTGAATGGTGTCATTAAAACTGAGCTAAACACTAATTTAAGAAAAATGAGGTCAAGGTCAAAAGAAAGGTCAAAGTCAAAAAATGTTGATGCAGTTGAATAGCTTACATCAGTATGTATCAACATATGAAGTTTGATTACACTATCTTGAATGGTATCTTTAAAACTGAGCTAAACACTAATTTAAGAAAAGTGAGGTCAAGGTCAAAAGAAAGGTCAAGGTCAAAAAATGTTGAAGCAGTTGAATAGCTTACATCAGTATGTATCAACATATGAAGTTTGATTACACTATCTTGAATGGTATCTTTAAAACTGAGCTAAACTCTAATTTAAGAAAAGTGAGGTCAAGGTCAAAGGAAAGGTCAAGGTCAAAAAATGTTGATCCAGTTGCATAGCTCTCATCAATATCTATCAGCATATGAAGATTGATAAAAATATCTTGCATAGTTTCTTTGAAACTGAGCTTTGAACAGAGCTAAATGCAAAGTGTGACGGAAGGAGACGGAAGGACAGAAGGACGGAAGACGGACATGACAAACATTATATGCCCCGGCCATATTCATGGCGGGGCATAACAAATGAATACAAACTTTTTCAAGATATTTTCATATTGCATTTAGTTTATATCAACAAAAATTGTTGTTATTCCAATGTTAAAGTAAATGCTTCTAACATTATAAAGGACTTTTCTGACACATTCTTCTATTTTTATAGTACACAGTATTGTTTTTCTTGGTTTGGAGGAAGGTTTAAAAAAAAGTGGTGAAAAGATAGTACTGCTCTGAAATATATGTTTAATTCTTCTTGTGTATGTTTAGATATATTCTAGGAATGATAATAAATTCAGGCTACTACTTACATATATAAGATATGAACAAATAAGCTAAATAAACATCTGCAAGGGTAAATACTGAACATTTATTGCATGATTGTGAGGGAGATTATGATATAATATTGAACTGATACTAATTTTCTAAGTATTTATATTTAAAACTCAATTCATCAGAAAACTTTGAACCCCAAGTTAAATTTTGCATGTCATAGTTAGATACATTTGGTTGTTATACTTGAAGAAAAAATCTATATTTTGAATTTGAAATCTTTGAAAATTTGCTAAAAAAGATGTAAATTTCGTTATTTTTTACTGCTTGGGGACAGAAAATCTGTTCGCTATATCAATAAAATCACTATATCCAAGTTTGTTATATTCATAAAATTTTACTAGGAATTGTTTAGAATTTCGCCAGGGATTGCAAAAGAACTTCACAATATCTGCAAATTTGCTATTCATACTAAACATGTTTTACTGTATTTATCAATTACAAATTTAGCTAGATTTACTACCGGTATATTGTATTTCTGTTCTTTTATCTACAGCATCAGTCCTATCATTGAAGCCATCACAGAGGCAGATCAGTGAAAAGCTCAAAAGTATTCATCATTTGCTGTAGAAGAAGATACCATAAAATATATCTTGCATCAGTATACTCCCGTAGCAAGCCACTGCTACAGCCTTATCTCCACAGCAGTCTAGCATTATGTATCGTAGTGTATTCTAATTGTGTACCAAATTAGATTGAAATCAGACCCAAACTGTAGGAGGAGTAACGTTTTAAAGGGATTTCACAGAAATTTCTTTTTTTTATTAACCATGGCAACACCGTTCATCGAAATCAAAAACCGATGCATTAAATTATGTATCTCAGTATAGTCTTCTTGTGTGCCAAATTATATTAAAAGCAGACTAAAACTGTAGCAGGAGTAGCGTTTTAACGGCATTTCACAGAAATTTTTATTTTTAGTAACCACGGCAACACCATTCATTGAAATCAAAAACTGATGCACTAAATTATGTATCTTAGTGCAGTCTACTTGTGTGCCAAGTTATATTGTAATCAGACCAAAACTGTAGGAGGAGTAGCGTTTTAAAGGAATTTCACAGAAATTTCTATTTTTAGTAACCATGGCAACACCATTCATTGAAATCAAAAACCGATGCAATAAATTATGTATCGTAGTGTAGTCTACTTGTGTGCCAAGTTATATTGTAATCAGACCAAAACTGTAGGAGGAGTAGCGTTTTAAAGGAATTTCACAGAAATTTCTATTTTTAGTAACCATGCAACACTGTTCATCGAAATCAAAAACCGTCGGATGCACTAAATTTTGTATCTTAGTGTAGTCTACTCGTGTGTCAAGTTATAATGAAATCAGACCAAAACTGTAGGAGGAGTAGAGTTTTAAATGAATGTCACAGAAATTTCTATTTTTAGTAACCATGGCAACACCGTTCATAGAAATCAAAAACCGATGCACTAAATTATGAATCTTAGACAGTGTAGTCTACTTGTGTGCCAAGTTATATTGAAATCAGACCAAAACTTTAAGAGGAGTAGCATTTTGAAAAATTGTTTACAGACAGACAGACAGACAGCTAGACGGACGGACAACGGACACCTTACTATCGCATAAGCTCTTCTGGTCTCTGACCAGTAGAGCTAAAAATCATACTGCTTTATATTTATTCTTATTCCTCCCAAATTATTGAGTAAAAGTATACCAATTGATTGATTTTATGTTGTTTTACGTCCCGTTCGAGAATATTTCACTCATATAGAGACGTCACCATATACCGGTGAAGGGATTCAAATTTTGACCTTTATTCAGCACTCTGGGCCATTGAGCAGTGAATGGGTCTTTATTGTGCCAACGCCTGCTTCAAATACTTCATTCTACTAATTATTCCTATAGAAATGAACCATAGTACATAGTACTAATTTTTCCTATAGAAATGAACCATAGTACGAAGTATTTGAGGCAGACTATTGCTGGAACTCTTCAGCATCGGAGGTTTAAATGAATAGCTTATTGCTATGAAAAATCAACAACTTTATATTTTGATGGATTTAAACCTTTCAGAGGTAAGAAATGAGAGTTTTATGGTGATAGGAAATTAAAAGGATGTCCAAAGCAAAAAGTTGAAGCGGACAGCCAATTCATTTCAGCCCGTATTAATCGAAACAAGCGGTCGAAGTCCGGGCATGAAACCCCGAATGAGATTATGTGATACTGGTCTGAGATCCGTAGAGATACCAGACCAGAATTTTTAGTCTCTACGAATCTCGCTGAGATTGAGACGTTCCAAGTGTCTCGTGCGGTTTGAAGAGGCGGATCTAAGTTAAAACTGGCCAGAGAGCCAGTAATACACATTTGCGCTCGCCCTAGCGGTAGCACCATGAACCTATTAAAAACATGAGACAGGCTGTGTTCATTATTATAAACCAGACCAGAATTTTTAGTCTCTACGAATCTCGCTGAGATTAAGACGTTCCAAGTGTCTCGTGCGGTTTGAAGAGGCGGATCTAAGTTAAAACTGGCCAAAGAGCCAGTAATACACATTTGCGCTCGCCCTAGCGGTAGCACCATGAACCTATTAAAAACATGAGACAGGGCACAGGCTGTGTTCATTATTATAAAAATAAGCAAGTGTACATGGAAAAAAGATAAGTTTTAAAATCAAAATCTCCCTTCCATATTTGTTTTACTTAAAAGGTGCTAGGCCTATATAAATGGAATAAAAACGCCACGGGGTTGTCACTACCTGACCACGGCTCCAACCCTCCCATGTGGCTTTCGTTCAGTCCGAAGCCGCGTTTTTCTTCACGTGCATTTCGATCCCGATTAATTTTGACAACCTGACTCATAATTATACAATATTTTCATTTATTCATTTTGAATTATGAAACCATTAGGGGGATTCCAAAAAATATATTTGATTACATTTCCCATGTTTATTTGTTGAAATGTCATTAGCTTATGAAACAAAAAATGTTTTTAAATATTTAAAATAGATCGGGATCTGTTTAATTTCGTTTTGTTAAAAATTTCTAATGAATTATCTCATTGCGCAGGCTCAGTACACGAAATCGTCTTGGCAGATGACAAGGGAGAATAAAATTGATACATCTTAAAAAGGGTAATACGTGGCCATTTCATCAGCTACGATGGCGAAAACAGAACAAGTGTTAAAATTAGAGCCAGACAACGAATTACGCTTCAGAGGTAAGCAATCCAAGGTAAAAAGAGCGTAGAATTTATGAAAAGTGGCGTTATGCTATTTGACCCCATCCCACAAGAAAATTAAAAGACTAAGTTCACTTATGTGCACGGAATCTTTGGGCAATAGCCTTTAATTAACAAATAATTTATACATGAGAATTATATAATAATTTTCATTTCATAAGAAACAGACAATTTAATGAAGTACTACACGAGGCACCAATTAGTAACTTGTGTAAGTGTACAGTCTAATAAAGTTGTCACTATACCAGGTCCAGCTCAATCTCTTGATTAAGCTATATATCTTGAAATAGCTATATAGCTTTATTAAGCTATTCAAAATAGCTTGATAAAGCTATTTATATGCAGGTTTTTACAAAAATGTTATTTGTACAAAATAGACAAAAAGTCGCAAGTATTCATATATGTAATATGGGTTATCAAATCAACAACCCAAATCAAAGAAAGTTCTAACATTGCAGCATTTGAATACTTTTAAGCAAAAGATGAATTTCCATTGTTTGGGTAACTGTACACTACCTTGTGTGCATTGAGGCATGGATAAGTATGATTGCTTCTCATTGTACTGAATTATTACCAATCAATTATCTTGTTGACCGTAATTGGCCTCCTTTATAATTTCATTGAAGAAGTAACTGAATCAATTGCTTTATATAGCCCCAAAACTTTTAGAACTTTGAGTACAAAGTCTCTTAAGGAGACGCAAATTGATGAGTGATTTTTACATGCATTATTTTCATCAGAGTTCAAAGTTGAATATCATCACTGCACCAAGGTGCGACTTTTTGTGCATACTTGGAAAATAACACATTTTAGAAAAAAGTGTGATAAAATAGCTAAATCAGGCTATTCTGAATAGCTTAATAAAGCTATATGGCTAAATCAAGCTATATAGCTTAATCAAGAGATTGTGCCGGACCTGTATACATTGATAAATTCAGTTTGTACAGATATAACAATGTGCAGGTTTTGGAAAACAAACCATGATCCAAACATACAGTCATTTGAACTTACTGCATTAAGGTAAATGCCTTATTATTGAACGAGACATTCACAGCATTGAGCAATGTCTCTTTGGACAAGCCCCTAAGTTGGGTCTAACACAGTTGCCCCCCATATATCTGCAAATCAGTTTAGCAAAAATTAAATGGCTTGAATTAAAGATAACCTCTAAATTGATCATAACAAAGCCTTTTGTGAATTGGATATCTTGAACCCAAAAATTATATAATAATAATTTTTTACCCTCTTTAGACTGATTTGCCATGTTGTCATTTGGAACCCTTTGAATTGTTCATAGTTATGTGTTGAATAGAGTAACATCCTTGTTTGTTTTGCTACATTGCCAATACACATAATGCATTCTATTGTTGAATGTTCAACTGGGTAGGTTGGACATTATCATTTAATGATACAACATTATATACAATGTTCAAGGAAACGTGGGTGAATCTATAATGCATATTTTGCGAAATTATGATATATTTTTTTAAGTTGCCCAAATATCTCACTGGAGAATCTTATATGTGTCATTTATTACGCAATAAATCATCAATTGCGTCAGGTGAAAAATTTTCAAATATTGTGCTTAATTACTTTTTAAATTGTGCCAATTGAAAAAGTCAAGACTATTTTAAGATGTGTAAAGTTACTTAAGTGAATGATAAAAATATACTGACACATACAGTGTCATGGAAAGACTTACAGAACTTGAACATAGAGAATAAAAATGATAGAAAACAAAAGCATTAAAATGCAAAAAAGAAAGGAAGAAACATTTGCTTCATACAAATTCGTTAAATATAAAAACGCTTTTCTTTTCAATAATGATGAAGGAATGTTTTGTACATTATGTCAACAAAGAAAGAAAAGAAACATAATGACCACTTTATGTGTCAATTACAGAACCTGATGTAGGATTTATAAACTATATTAAAAACTTTATTTAAAATCAAATAAACAATAATGTACGTGAGTCAACAAGATTTGAACAACAACGTTTGAAAAAGCAGTTGGGAAGCTGGCCCACTTTCACAAACTCTTAGATTTACCTCTGAAGAAATTTGAATAAGTGCAGTAAAAAGTATCAATTATCTTGCAGCAATAATATTTATTTATGTGCTGTTTAGGTCCTTTTACGGACGTGGTCACTGCTGAACTGAAGTTGGTAAATCCCTCAGAAAAAAGAGTATGTTTCAAAGTCAAAACTACAGCACCAAAGCGCTATTGTGTGCGACCCAACAGTGGAATCATTGAGCCAAATCAGTCTGTCAGTGTTGCAGGTAAGTTATTTTTGAATAATTGTAAATTTCTGCATATAATATGACATACCATATGAATGTTAATTTAGGCCAAATAAAAATATATGTGTGGTTCCGGTTACCCGACCTTCCCTAGTTTATACCCCCGACCCTAAACTTTTTTTGGCAATTTTCATATTTTTTCTGGAATTTTCCCCGATTTCCATCAATGGCAGTTTCAGCAATGACGGTCTCCTTGCAAAACATAGTTTAATAGTGTTAAATCCAAAGCAAACTAGCATGTAGGTGTCCCCTACCAATTGACTAGTATATTATCACACCACATCTGAATGCCATTTGCAAAGCAGTGATAGGTATTATTGCTAAAGAAAAAAAATTAAGAAAATCATTTTGTTAAAAAAAAAAAATCCCTACCTACCTACCCTAATTTTTATGGAGGTGTAACCGGAACCAGACATATTTTTTTGTTTGGCCTTATGTGTTGTCCATACTTTTAGGTCACCTTGACAAATTGAAATGTGCTTATGTGATTACATACCCTGGCATCTGTGTTAGCGTTTATGTCATGAATAAAATTTTAGAGCAAGGCCATGCCTAGTGAACTGTAAGCCATACTTGGACCAAACTTGGGTGATGCATCTATGTATCTTGCTTCAAATGCTGGATCTGACCTTTAGTTTTGGGATGGGAAGTGTTTTGTCATGGAATGAAGTAGATTTCAGTTGCGATGTTAATTTATCACTGTCGTCATCATCATTCTTCTGATTTCATCGCCATTTTTTGTATAAAACAGATTCTAATATGTAAACAAGACCAGAACTGAAATCCAGAAAAAAAAAGAAACGAACCATTTAGGCAAACAATTTGGACTGCAGTTTTCGGTTATTTCGGGTAACTGTGACAGCCCTATGATGCATCGAGGGACTTGCTTGGATGCTACATCTGACCTTTATTTTCTGTATAATTGATGATAAAAGTTTTGAAAGCAGATCCATTTCCAAGTAACTAATTCATTACATTTTCCTCTTTAAAAAATTTGAAAAGGATGATTTTATGATTATATTAAGGACATGAAACAGCAACGAACACAGACTTCTTGCAGCGAACATGTGCACTGCCATTATGATTTCGTAAAAAAGGAGATAGTTACGGAAACTCATAATTTTACGAGAAAATTTGTAGGATCAAGAATTTAAATTAACTGAAAAAAAATAGGGTGGGTCGGGTAATCAGAAACACACATACATATTTTTTAAGGGGGGGGGGGGGGGCTTATTGTGAAAATGAGAATAACTTAAATGCTATCTTTGATGGACTAAAGTTTTGTTTGTTCTCAATTTTAAATGTAGCTGTTGCTTTTGAATTGTTGAGAAAATATTATATTCATATTTTAGTCATGTTAATGATCATCATTTTAAATTTCATATTCGTGTGTTTCAAGGTCAAAGTTGTCTCTTTAGAGTCATTTGATTCATTCAATTAATTGCTGTATTTATCAAATATTAATTCTTTCATTACAGTCATGCTACAGCCATTTGATTATGACCCACAAGAAAAGAATAAACACAAATTCATGGTTCAGACAATGTTTGCTCCTGATGGTCCTATTGAAAGCCAGGAACAGTTGGTAAGTCTCAAAATTATCTACCATACTCTATATACTACAGGGGCCACTTTTTTTATTAGATGTGTTTTAAGACTGACCTACCAAAAATCTCAAGAATTTGAAAAAAAAAAAAAACATGATAAAAAGAAGTAGCCGTAGTCTGCCAAAGATGTTTGGAATTTAAAGTATTAACTATAAGCATCTTCTTTATTTAGTTTAGATCTATTCAGCTTGGCATAAACCAAGGCCCCTTTGCTAAGATGAGAACATAATTGGGATTCTATAAGAGACAACAACGTAGAATTGTATTTTTTTATTGTGTGAGAAGAGATATTAAAAGACTAGTTTATTATGGGACGATACCTCTCTAGGCATACAGATATTTGGGTAATCTTATTGTGGGTTTGTTTATTTCAGTGGAAGGAGGCAACTCCAGACAAATTAATGGACTCCAAGTTGAAGTGTGTTTTTGAAATGCCAGCAGACAGTAGTCATGGTCCTGTGACAAAGGTAGTGGATCTCATTTAACACACAGTTGTCAATCACAATAAATCAAACTTTAAAACCATATTAGACCTTAATTAAGTAGCATATTTTCCTTGTGTTAGATTTTGTAGATTCTGAAGAGACTATTGACATATGTAGGATATATTATCTACCGTACAAGCAGAAATATTCGTTGGGGATTAAATTTCGTTTATTTCATTGTTTACAATTAGCAATGAAGTTAAATCTCACACAAAATTTTTTTAATGACTATATACTGAATAGAGTTACTATTGAAATAACAAAATTTAATGCCCACCAAATCCCTTTTAGATGACAATTCAACGAAATTTTATCCCCAAGAAAATTTGTGCTTCTACAGTAAATTTGCAATAAAATTTACATATTATATACATCATAGCTTATATGATGTAGTGAACTTTTCCTATTGGCAAACTTTTTTCCTTTATAATTTTATATAGTAACTAAGATCATTATAATGAACAAAGATCTACATGCTTTAAATTGAGAACATTCATAATTTTTGAAAACAGTAATGTTGTTACAGGTTCATAATTAATTGGCTATGATTTAGCTAATAAGTTTGTATTTAGTTCATTGTATTTACCCAAATTCCCCTCATATTATGAACTAGATAAGTAAGACATTTGTAGGCACACTTTTCTGCTATTTTCAGCAGGTAAAAGAATCAGAAGAAAAACCAGCTTCCAGCAAACCTGTCAAACAAGTCCAGTTAGAAACCTCTCCACCTACATATGTACTTAGTCACTTATTCACTTCACCTCTGCTTAAAGATATTGATGGGTTTAGTTAATTATTGATTTGGTTAATTTAATTCTTTATTATAAAGTGTATCAAGTTAAAATATGCAAATGCCTATCACTGTGTAATCTGCAAGCAAAAAAAAAAAAATTAATTGGCCAGATTGTGAAGCAAACTCTAAAGCACCGTCAGAGTTAACCTTTGACTTTGCTGTCAGTGTTATTAAAAATGTATGTAAGTATTGTTTTTCATTTAAAATTCCTTCATAATAACTAAGAAAGTTCTTTTTGTGAACCACCACTGCAGAGCAGGAATATGATTTTTTGTTGTTGTTAATGTTGATGTCCACGATAACCATGGAATTGGTGCTTCTGTATAAGTGTTTCTTCAATATGCACCTAATTTAGGACTTAACCATAATAATCAAAATTTTACAATTTTTATCTCTACTGGTCAAAGACCAGAAGAGCTTATGCAATAGTAAGGTGTCCATCTGTTTGTCTGTAAACAATATATGTTTTCTTTTTTGGAATTGTAATTGCTTCACAGTCCTGCCATATCAACTTGAGCAATTTGTTAGTTTTTTTGTTTGTTTGTTTGTTTTTGTTTGTTTGATTTTTTTTTTACATGCTTTTGCTTCAAAACAAAATAATTGATAAATTTCTTCAGATTTTAAAAAATATATATAAATGCATTTATCCATAATGATAATATAGATGTATCTTTCATATTAAGATTTAGTTAGAAAATTATAACTCACCATGAATTCAAATTAACAGGCTATCTGTCTCCTTTCACTTTTTGAAATTTCAATTAACATACAAATGTTGAATATATTTATGAAAATCATCTTGCATTTATTTTGAGGATTAATCACATGTTTTATTTTTTACCTTTGATATGTTACTATGGTAAAGAGAGTTATCAGAATACATTTAATTCTTTCAGGCATCAATAGTGGAATCTGAGCAAGGGAAGAAAGGTGAAGATATTCAAAGCTTACAGGCAGAGGTGAAAAAATTGAATGAAGAAAACGCAAAGTTAAAGGTAATCTAGCTAATGCTGCTATTGATAATGAAAATATATGTATCATTGTATCTAGGTCATCATTGATTTAAGAAACTTGAATCTTTAGCATTGGTAGGAAAAAAAAACCAAACCCTTGATACACACAGTTTTTGGAGAAATTTTGAATGTCAAGATAATTGAATTTCAAGATAATCATGTAAATAAAATATGCAAGTTATTACTTTAAAGTTGTTCTATTTCATGAGTTAAGATTAGCTATGTGTTAGGTATGCATGTTATTACTTTCAAGTTGTTCTATTGCAGGAAACGGAGGTCAGACTGAGAAAAGTAGCAATTAAAGATACAGTGTCCTCTCCCCCCTCATCAAGTGCACCTGCACCTGCACAACAGGCCATCCCAAACCTTCCTCCCATTGTTTACCTAGTGATCACGTTCATTTTAGGACTTCTTATTGGAAAATTCATCTTTTGAAATTTATCATTAACAGACAAAACATAGATTTGGAAAGTTCCGAGAAATTTGATTTTGATAGTAACAGCTGATCAACCATGAGAAAATGTTCTACCTGTCGCGGTTGATTGCTCCAGCTCCAGTTTATTTCAGGCACCAGCTATTAAATTTACTGTCCAAAGATTTCTTTTCTTGATTACAAATTTAAGTAGGTTCTTTGAAGAAATTTTTCTTCTTGTTCATTGTAAAAAAAAGAAATGTTCATGTTCAAAATCAATTTTAAGAATCCTACATTGATGTTTAATTTTATTGACTTAAATGTATGGTATGTGAGATTTTAGTTTGTTACATACATCAGGTACTCTGTACAAGCTTACCTAAAGACATAGAGAAAAAATGTACATTGTACATTGTACATAGGTACATTGTCTGATGTGTGATAAATAAAATATTGTTGATGCAATAATTATATGATATGATGGTGTATAATGTAAATATACACTGTCTGATACATGCATGAGTTACTGTAAGGCTGGCTGTGTATTTACTATCAGGACATGGTGTGCAATGTATTGTTTGCCAAGTAAATGCATGTTGATGTTAAATTTGTTTACAGACTTGTAATTATTTCATGAACCAGTAAATCATTGACAGTAGGTCTTTGTTCCCCACCCTCGTCATTACATAGACAATGAAATATATACAATCTTTTTACTTGTTATTATACATCAGTTAGTAGTAGATAGTTGCTCTGAAATTTGTTTTACTGGGAATATTTGTAAGACTTTGTATGTTTTGTTGAATGTGTTAAAATGTAGAGAGTTTGTTAGAGTTTTTATCAAGTTAATATGTTTTCAACAGAAAATCAAGATGTTCTTTGACAGCCCTATCCATAAATCAGTGTTTTTAACCTTGCCAGACATTTTTGGAGCAAAATAAAAAAAAATGTTCTAACCTAAAAATATTGTATAGTTACATAAATCTATGACCAAAGTTTTCAAAATATTCTTGTCTTCAACAAATGTCAAGATATTTTCAGTCTACGATATGATAGAAAATACAGAATAAAAATTATTTTAAAAAAGTACAGAGCATGCTAGCATCTGTAAAGTAGGTTGGATTGAATTTCAATAAATGTGTCTTCCAATCGACAGACAGGAAACTAAGATATTAGGAATCTGTTAGATTTGTATCATCATTCTGACTTGCAATGCTGATGGAACACAATATTCTTACTATTAAAAAAAAATCTGTTGGAGGTTGCTTATGTATTTGGTTTTGATTTTTTTAAACATCTTTATTATACAGTATAAATTGCTGGTTCTGATACTATTTTGCACAGAACAGGTTGGTAAATTGTGAGCCTTTTATGTCCTCTTTGAAGCAATTTAAGTCGCAGTAAAAATCCTATACCAAAATCTTTGGAAGATTTGCTGCTTATCAAACTTCAGTATTGGGGAGGGGATGCCCTGTTTGATAATTTCTGAAGTAATCACATGTTGAAATGCAGTAGATTGGATTTGATTGAGTTTTGTGAAGTTGATGAGGAAGAAAATTTAGGTTGCTCAGTTTTTATTGCTTGCTAATATCAATGAATACACACCAATGAAGGCTTTTTAAGATTTCAGACTTGTAGCCATTCCTATAAAATGTCCACAAAATACTGCAAGATTTTGGTGATGGAACTTACGTCTAGTTGGTCTAGGGAGAAGGTTAAGTTATATAGAACTTACTTGCACTGTGGATGTTTACCTGATAATAATCTCAGTCTAACCATAAACTCATAAGGTGTATGTAATTATTTATTGTATATATATGCCAATCTATGAAAGGTTGTACCTTTGTACCTCTCAAGTACATGTATCATCTAAATGGTCCAACAGAATCTATTATTAAGGGAATTATTTAATTAAAAATTAGTACATTGCAATGTGTTTATATATGCATATCTTGGAAGGAAGGTATAATGATGTGGCACTGTCTGTCTAGCTGTCCTTCTGTCTGACTTGGACACAGTTTTTAGCTCACCTGAGCTGAAAGCTCAAGTGAGCTTTTCTGATCACCGGTCGTCCGTCCGTCTGTCCGTCCGTCTGTAAACTTTTCACATTTTCAACTTCTTCTCAAGAGCCACTGGGCCAATTTTAACCAAATTTGGTACAAAGCATCCTTGAGTAAAGGGGAGTTTAAATTGTTAAAATAAAGGGCCAAACCCCCTTACAAGGGGAGATAATCAAGAAAAGACAAAAATAGGGTGGGGTCATTAAAAAATCTTCTCAAGAACCACTAGGCCAGAAAAGCTGAAACTTATGTGGAAGTATCCTGGGGTAGTGTAGATTCTAAATTGTTAAAATCATGACCCCTGGGGGAAGGGTGGGGCCACAATAGGGAATCCAAGTTTTACATTGAAATATATAGAAAAAATCTTTAAAAATCTTCTTCTCAAGAACCACTGGGCCAGAAAAGCTGAAACTTATATGGAAGCATGCTGGGGTAGTGTAGATTCTAAATTGTTAAAATCATGACCCCCAGGGGAAGGGCGGGGTCACAATAGGGAATCCAAGTTTTACATTGAAATATATAGAAAAAATCTTTAAAAATCTTCTTCTCAAGAACCATTGGGCCAGAAAAGCTGAAACTTACTGGAAGCATGCTGGAGTAGTGTAGATTCTAAATTGTTAAAATCATGACCCCTGGGGGAAGGGCGGGGCCACAATAGGGAATCCAAGTTTTACAATGAAATATATAGAAAAAATCTTTAAAAATCTTCTTCTCAAGAACCACTTGGTCAGGAAAGCTAAGAGTTTTGTAGAAGCATCCTGGGGCAGCGTAAATTCTAAACTATTCAAATCTTGACCCCTGGGGGTCACAATAGGGAATCCAAGTTTTACATTGAAATATATAGGAAATATCTTTAAAAAATTTCTCCTCAAAAACCTCTTGGCCAGTAAAGCTGAAACTTATATGGAAACATCCTGGGGTAGTGTAGATTTTAAATTGTTAAAATCATGACCCCCATGGGTAGGGCGGGGCCACAATAGGTATTACAAAAAGATCGTCTGGTGAAGAACAGCAGGGCCGAAGTTATTCAGGTGAGCGTTGTGGCCCATGGGCCTCTTGTTTTTTCTAGTTGTTACTGATTTCAGGTTAGCATTGCAAAGGGAGGTAATGCTTACAAACAATGGCGAGAATAAATTTTAGAAAAAATATATTGATCTGCATTATACTGCATTGATACATTATATTTAATTTTATGAATATTTAAGTTTGTTTATTCATCACTAACATATACAAATTTCATTTTAAAATGTTAGTTTAAAGAGACATGCCAAGAAATTCAAAGATATACAGTCTCGTTTAGTATGTTGCATTAAGACTCCTGAGTCTTGCATTGTAATTGCCTCTACTGGATCTGTCAAATTAAAGGCTATTTATAGTTGCTGACTGCAAAGAAAAAAATGTATTATTAGCTTACATTACGGTGCATTAATTTTAATTTATCAAGGAATATTAAATAATACTTTTATTTATAAGAAAAACATGTAATGATCAGTAGAATATTTAAAAAGATGCCTTGATGAACAGGTTGATGATATGCTGTGGGTAGTGCTGTTTTGTGTGTGTGTGAACTATCTATAGACACACTCTGACTTCAGATTTAAGATATTAAGATAGGTTAAGATATATATTTCACATATCCACCAATGAATTATTTGGTAGCAGTCATGTATCATTTTAATAACTTTCCATGTATTAATTTCTGATAGTTTCATTATTTTACTTCAAACTGCGTATCTTCCTGTCTCATTACCTGTATCATGTATAAGCATGCTAGAGTCGAATAAACTGGTAACAGATTGTATACCAAGGCAGCCATTTTCTTGATATTACACAATTTGGTGTATTAATGTTACCAAAAATAAAGTGTAAAGCTGCCAAAGTTCTCGATCATTAAAACTTGCACAGAATATATAGAGCTTGTTTTCTGATCTTTCCCTGAGGTATGTACCTTACTTGACGACTATACTTTGGTGTTTTCTATAGAAAAGTTTATATTGGCAAAAATTCATGGGGGGGGGGGGGGTGATCGAGGAGTAAGTGAGTGCCAATAAAAGGAACGCGTTAATTTAGGGATTTTGATATCAAACAAGCCTCAGATTCCTTGCATAACTCGGTAAACTATACTACACAAAGATACTACTTTCCGTTTATTGGTATTCAATTCTGATGAACGGTACGCATTCCCATGGTCACTAGAAGTAGAATTCTTTCAAAATGCTACTCCTAAACTTGGTCCATTTTTAATAAAACTTGGAACAGGTGTACACTAAGATAGATACATGTAACTCCTTTTACTTCTCTTTGTCTAGCAAAAGTTGATGGAGTATGCTTCGAGTGTTTAAGTATAAATTAGATATATATACACATATATTTCACCAGGATGATCTTGTCTTGGTGCATCTCTATATTCTTTCATTTGAAACCGGGTTCTTATACTTTGATTAAAAAAAAATTTTTTTTTCTTTGAGGTTTTGTTGTGTATGAGTGTGTGTTTTATGGTGAAGGAGTACACAGTTGCATTTAATTTTGGATTTTTTAACCAAATATACAAAAAAATGTTCTGCCCGTCAATGATTGATGCGGTACTCGCAATACCGCCCTTGCGATAATACAATGGGCGAGGTTCTCATTGTCGTATATATATATATATATATATATATATATATATATATATATATATATATATATATATATATATATATATATATATATATATATATGATAACTTCCAAATAACTGAACAGCAAAGTATATGTTATAACAAATAAGGATACGAAACCAAGGTACATAAAAAATTCTGCGAAATTCTTTCAAAACACTATTTCTTCTTCAAGAACACTTCGTTATAAATGGGGCGATGTCCTATAGGGCCTGATTGGTTTTAGTTTTTACAAAAAGCTTGTCGATTTTACTTCCAGTAAATGATTTTAGGCTACATACATGTAATAATTCGTTTCTCATAATTTCATTTTATTTCAGTATGTAAAGACAGGAGAAACCCTCTCCTAGACATTAACCATGAAGCATGATATTGTCTACGCCTTTTGAGATTGATATCATAGAAGTTTATAATTTGATATTTTTTCTTTACTTTGCATCGTACAGGGTCTACCCTACCTATACTGGATTCCTAAAATAAAAATCCTTGCAAACAAAGATATATTGCCGGGTCCAGCAAATGCTCTACCAAACCCCTATCTTTACTCCTTACCAAAATATTAACTGCTGTTTAGGAGAAACTTCACTGTGCTACAGCATACTCTAGAAGTGGTGTAAATCAGAAGTGGATCCTCAAACTCTAACGAACTTTTAGATCTAGAAAATTTGAAATCAAAATTCAAAAGTCTACAATATCAAAACGTACAACTTTTTTTTTTACACTTTATACAACCATTTCTCACGATGAATTAAATCTATGATTTTTGATAAAGACAACTGCCTCTTCAATTAAAACGGAACTCGGAAATTTTCACATCTTGCATTTGTCTTTAAAGAAGCACTTTGATTCTACACACAACTACTCTGAAGTTGATAAGAAAAGATACTGGAGTTTCTCATTGACAACATTTATGTAGTCTTCGGACGCCAAGTTTTCCAACATACTGATGGAATTTCAATGGGCACTAATTGTGCTCCTTTAATAAACGACCTGTTTTTAAATTCGTATGAAGCAGAATTTATTCAAAATTTCTACATGAGAAGAAAATACTTGCCGTGATCTTCAACTTGACATTCAGATATATCAACGACGTCATATCAATTAACAATAGTTATTTCCATTTACATGTTGACTCGACTTACCCCAGTGAACTTGAAATAAAAGACACCACAAAGTCTGTCACATCTGCTTCATATTTGCTGACTATAGACGACAAAGGCCAACTAACAACTAAATTGTATGGCAAACGAGATGACTTTTCCATCGTCTATCTTCCTTATTTATGTAGTAATATTCCACTATCATCTGCAAATGGTGTTTATGTCTCACAACTTATTCGATACTCAAAAGCATACTCTGAGTACGACCAGTTTTTAAACCGAGGCAGGCTACTCACACATAAGTTGATGTTACAGAGATTTCAACAACCTCGTTTAATGTCAGCATTCCGTAAATTCTATAGTCTTTATATTAATGACCCTATAAGCAAATGGTTCGTATTTTGGCTGACCTTTTTTCTATCAATTTTTAGACCTTTGTTTTTGTACTTAATTTGACTACGTAATGTTCCGTCTACCTGATCAATACATAGGGCTCATGGCGGGTGTGACCAGTCAACAGGGGATGCTTACTCCTCCTAGGCACCTTATCCCACCTCTGGAATTTCCAGGGGTCCGTGTTTATGCCCTGTTCACAGAATTGTATTGTTGGAAGTTTTTATGAGATCGATCACTGTTCGTTACTGAGTATCTTCACCCGTTTTCATTTCACATTACATATTAATGGTAATGTCTATAGTCTTAATTGTTTTGATGGGTGTTTATTTTACAACACATTTTTCCCTGGATATAATAAAAACATGCCAATAATGTATACAAATTATATGAATAAAGTAGCCCTACTGTTTCAAAACTTGAGATCTGAATTTAGAACATTGAGTACAAAAGTACATGAATGTAATTGGAAAGTTATTTTAAAAGCACAAATAACACATGCACTACATACTTTCCATCGCAATCCAAGACAAGGAATAGTAGTGCGGACAGAATAAAAGCAATGTAATAACACTAAATTGATTAAATTCTAAGGAATATATATAATGGAATTTAATCAGTTCAGTGTATTTCATTGCTTTTATTCTGTATGTACTACTAGTACATATCTGGGTTATTACGCTGGAGAGTTATACAATAGAATCCATTGCAGTTCATTGCAGATGAGGATACCTGTATCGACACAGAGTGAATAGTTCTTGTCCTCGATAAAAGTGTGCTATACTGAGGTATAGTTCCTCTTGACTTGTTTTAGTTATGATGGAATTTTCTTTCCATTTTCTTTCTCTCAATGAACACGATGTACTGCTCAATAATGTTGAGAAGTGTGGAGATCTGATCATATCATTCTTGTCCTTTTCTGAAGCCGGCTTGTCCTTTCCTCAGTAACTTGTACACAACGTCTGATATTCTCTTGATAATGATTATAGCTAGGGTCTTGCATGACCCAGATAACAAGGTCATCCCTCCCCAGTTATTTCAGTCGTTTAGGGCTCCTTTCCTGAGGATCTTGTATATCATTCTATTGGTCCAGTCATAACGCACTTTCTCACTCGCAGTTACATGTAATTAACAGTGGCTGAAGAACAGTGGCTGTAGCTCAGGGTCTGCCTTAAACAGTACTGCATCAAAGGTGTCCTTTCCCGGTGACCTGTTATTCTTGGAGATCTTTATGGCAACCGCTATCTCTTTTTTCCTTGTTTGATCGATATCTTTAATTAGGTCCTCAGCGGCCTCTGAAATGTGTGCAGTTTTGACGGGTGAAGTTCGGTATTGTACTTCCTGGAAATGTTCAGCACATCTTCCTTACTGTTCTTTCTCAGTTGTCAGTAGTTTTCCCTGCTGATGGTAGGTCTTCCTGTGCTTCTACTGAACTTGCTACGCACGCGCGCAGGGTGATCTTGTAACCTTCCTCTGTTCCCCTTTTGCCGCTGCCTTTTCCGTTTCTGCTGCCAGCTGCTTCAAGGCTTCTCTCTGGTTGCCATGCCCTAGTCATTTCATTTTCTTGTTGAAATCTCTACTTTGTGATCTTTTCTTATCTGTCTGCAGTAGTCTTTCTTGCCTCTCTTTTTTCGTCGATGGCATATTTAAGGTTTCCTGTTGAATCTATTGTTTGTTGGCCCTCCTTCTGCTGTGGCCAACTTTCTTCTTGCTGATATCTGTTTGAATGTTGGAATCTGTTTCCATGTTGTATTAACCTCGTTTCACTCCGGATCCTATGTCGTGTTAAACGCGGGGTCTGTTTTTCAGGTCATCAACACAAGCAGACCTCACTCTGTTGTCTCTCAGTTGCTGGACCCGGACTTCCTCAGATTCATCTTTACAAGTGCAGTAGACAGGTGGTGGTCACTCCCAACTTATGCAATTCGTTTGGTCTTCACATTTAGTATGGAGGGCCTTTGTATACCGTTGATTATCAAGTGATCAGTCTGGTTCTTTTCTCTTCCATTCGGTGATTTCCAGGTCAGCCTATGTATGTCACGGTGTAGGAAGAGGTTTCCTCCTATCACCAAGTATTCAAGGCGCAAAACTCCGCTAGCCTCTATCCGTTTTCCGTTTTCCTATAACTCTCATACTGTCCTGTCCCACTCTGGTGTTAAGATCCACTTTGATGATAACAACATTATGTCGTGGTGCTTTCTCAGTCTCTGTAGATGGTTGTAGAAGTTGTCTTTCACCTTTTTGCTGTTGTCATTTGTCGGTACTTATCACTGAATAATGGTGATGCTGATATGTTTGCCCTTTATTCTCACACTCATCAAACTGTTGTTTACGGGTTTCCACTCTAGCAGGCATCTCTCCAGCCCTTTTGTTTGCAAGTCCCTCTTGGTATTGATTGTCATCTGTACTAAAGAGGGGACGATTTCTCTGGTGGTGATTCTTATCCTCCCAGATCCAATACATCTGCTCTCACTCACTTCTAAGACATAAAGTTTGAACCTCATCACTGATGTTACCTGTACCCTTGCCTGCCATCGTTCTTACATTCCAGTGTCCATGTCTGATCTTGTTGGTGTTTAAGTCCTCCATAATCCTGCTGATAACATCCTCATGCCTTTGGCTACCAGCATTCATAAAAGTCTCACTTGACTCAGAAGGTTAATAGCACTTTGAGGTATTAATTTTTCCCTGTTGCTGTTTCCTCAACACAGTTGTTTTTCGGGAACAGGGATGTTAGCCTTGAGCCCATTTCCCAACCTGGAGGACCAATGGATCAAATTTTGTCTGGTCTCTACCTATCGACCTATTTGGCAAGGGTGGCCCTTCCAGGAGCTTATGGGGTCATTGAGACACACCCGCCCTTCAGGTAGTGATCCCCGAAGCTAGGGTGACGTGCCTTTGTGTGATCAGAGATTCAAGATGTTACAGTAGATTGAAGATTATCCTGATGCCAACAACGACTTCAGTGTTAGAAAGACAAGAACAATTTGACAGTTTATCTAGAGTCAGTCTAGTAGGGTATTTCGAGGACAATCAGCTTATCAACAATTAATCAGAGAATCACCAGGCATTAGATGTCTAGTGTCTGTTAAGTGTCTTTTAGATACAGGAACACAAGTGTCAGTTTTTAAACCATCTATTTTAGATATTCAAAATAAAATATTTATCAACAACTAAACTGTGACACTACCGACATTCTGAAATTAACTGTTGCCAACAAATTGAGCATTCCATATTTTGGCTATATTGATGTGAAGTTGAAAATAAGTGACTGTATATTGACAAATGTTTGTATGCTCTTAGAAAGCTGTGGTTTGGATGTAGTGTCTCATAGTTTAAAAGAACTCATTCAAAAGAAGAAATTTTGCAAATTTCTTTCATTCAGTGTGGAACAGTGTCATTTCTAACATTGATCTGGCAGACATTCTTATAGTAAGTTGCCAGTCACCCTCCTACGATAATTTCTGCACACTACATGTAAGTTGTACTAGTATCAACGAGATAAATCGTTTGAAGTAATCTTTTCGCAAGTTTTTCGGTCTATACAATGACCTTGTCAGCACATACAACCTATCATTGAGTCAAATGCAGACTGACGTTTACCATACTAATTATTAGGCCATTATTTATACACTGAACTGTCTACAGATATTTCCGGTTTGTTTCCCGATCATGACAAGGAGCACACGGCGGGTGTGACAGGTCGGCAGGGGATGCTCACTCCTCCGTGGCACCTGATTCCACCAATTTTGAGGTCCGTGTTTGTTCTGCTCCTGATTTGTATCTTTTCATCGGACTTTCGAGATTTAATACTGTCCGTTATCTTCATATTTCATCGACAGCTAGTGCCTCTACGGCTAAAGACCTGTAAGCTACTTCGCATGAAAATAGACATTTTCTAAAGTATCTTATTGTTAGTGGATATAGATGTTGATGTGAGCAGTGGAACAGTACTAGTGAAATTGATAAACATTGGAACCAAGGATATGTGGTTGACACCTAAAAATTGAATAGGAGTTGTGTATAATACCGATATCATATCTGACAAAGTACTTAAGATAAAGCGCAGGCGTTTTCTTCTTTGATCAGAAAAATGACATAAGAATGTTTAAAGACATATGTTTAGTATCTATGAAAGAAGATATGAATGACATTAATCAGTTTTTCATTGTTTGCATTCAAATAAAATCAAAATGGGAATGTCGGCTGAAAAACATTGTGGTGTGTCCTTATTCAGCGATGATAAAAAGACGTACTGGTATTTCAGCTATCGTTCAGACGATTTTTAAAAAAAAAAAAAAGGTTCTAATTTATTTAACATTTTTCATGATTGGCTACATTGACTCCCGCCAAATCAGGAAGAACAGGTAACAAAGGCAAACAAGCGGCTGAACTAAGATATCAGTTGGTGAAGCTGAAGTCCGTACCAGTGTCCAGTGGTAATAGTGAAGCCTATCAGAGATGCTTACCCACTCTAACGAATTGAAGAAAACTTGGATTTCTTAAATGAATCTAAATAATTCTGCACATGTGATCTCACTCGAGGATATCACTGCAGATGAAAAGGATGTTAATAAAGCGAGCTGTCTTTTGTGTTGAATCATAAGATGTTTATTAATGTTCTAAAATTCCGTTTAGTCTTTATAATATAGTTCGGACAACGTAGACTTATGGAAGCTTGCTTACATAGAGACAATTTTTAATGTATCTTAATAACGTGCCAGTCTTTACCAAAATAATTGACGATGAGATAGAATGATTAGACATTGTGTTTACAAAAGGGAAATCCCATGGCTTGGAAATAAAACACTCAAAGTGTCAATTCTCTAGAAAACATTGTGACTGGTCAAGAAGATTTGGGTTTAAATAAGGAATCTACATGTATATAATAAAGAGTGTCTTTATTTTAATTAAAAAATTCTCTAAACAAAGTTCGTTTAGTCATGCAGAAAGTATTAAAAATATAAACGTGGTTTATGCGATCTTCAACCTTCTTTTTCACGATATAAAGTAGTATTTAGAACAAAATTATCTGTTATACGTGATATTGTTTAATATCCCGTTCCATAGGAACACGTTGCGTATTAAAGCACCAACAAATAGACAGATACTGAGTATAATGAATATATACTTTTCTGAGACAGCATGTTCGTACAAAACACTTTGATCTCTCCAATATGTTAGTCATTGAACTATTTGATTCAGACATGTACACCAAGTTTAGCAGATTTTAACACAGGATTTCAGACTTTTTTGTTTACAAAGATTGCTTGAAAATGCTTAGATAAGCAAGAAAAAAATGAAGACTGATGTAAAATAGATGTAACAGGAAAATGTAAAGAAAATCAAGGATTAAGGAAAAATCTGTAAACGGAAGAAAAATAAATCATAAGCAATATCTTTTATAAAATTTGGCGTTCTATCGATCACAGCAGAAAAAAAGCTACTGGAAAGGGGGAAAACAACGACTGGAGGAAAGAAACTTAAAAGAAAGTTAAGATAAAGAAAAGATGCTTAAACGGAAGAAAAAAAAATCCAAAAAATAGAAAAAATATTACTTTTAATGTTTGATGTCCGTGAGATTTTTGAAAAAAAAATCAAGATGGAGGAAGGATGAATGACGGAAGAAAAAATGATCGAAAAATCAAGATAAAGATAGAACTTTTTTTTTAAAATGCATAAAGATAAAAATGCAGAGATAGCAAGACCCTAAACAAGTCTTGATTCAATGTTGACTCTGTTTAAATGCAGGGAAAATTCACAAATATGTTAGTTTGCTTTAATATTCTATTTTCAGACAAATGACAGTCTTGAAATAATTCTGCTAATTTAAAAGCAATTATTATTATTATTTTTTATTTTGGGGCTTTGTTGCTATACATGATGCAGAGAGGGGTTCTAAATACACAGCTGATGTGTTTTCCAGGGTAATGATAGATTCCAGACATGAACGAATAGCTACAAGTATGCGCCTTGTAACATTCCTTTTTGGAGCCTTTCGTGAATCGAAATTGGATAAAAAGACTCTATGGCATTGCCGAAATGGAATCAGAGAAGTAATTGTTTCAAGTCGATGCCAACTGAAACCACATTAACCATGCCAAAACTTTAAGTCAGAGCAATTAAATGCAAGTGTTTGGTTTTGAAACTTGTTTACCCCTCTTCAGTATAGATCAAAGATTACCTCCTCATAAGGCACCAGGGCTTACTTCATGCAGATAGTAGTGTAGTGATTTGCACGACCAACATGCGCATGCGAAAAATAATGTGCACAACAATCCTAGTGATAGTACTTAAAAACTCCAAGGAACTTTCAAAAAATGTGAAACAAAATTTTACCAAAATCGATAACATCAGAACGTATAACTTTTCAACACATTATACAAGCATTCCTCCACGATAAATTGAAGTTTTGGCTTTTTGACATCATAGATAGTTTCTTTTTCAATAAAAATGGAACTCGTAATATTACTTGCCTTGTCATCGGTCATTTGCATTTTCTATGCCCCCGTATCGAAGATTCGGGGGTATATAGTTTTTGCCCTCACCGTCCGTCTGTCTGTCTGTCTGTTTGTCTGTTTGTCCGCAAAAACTTTAACCTTGCCCATAACTTTTGATTGGTTGGAACTATGGCTTTCATGTTTCATATGTGTATTCCTTGTGACAAGACCTTTCTATGGATACCACCATATCTGAACTTTTGACCTTGACCTTTGAGTTTGACCCAGTTTTGCAAAATTTTACCAAACTTTAACCTTAGTCATAACTTTTGAACGGTTGGTGCTAGGGCTTTCATACTTCACAGGTATAATCCAATGTGACAAGACCTTCCTGTGGATACCAACAACTTTGACCCTTTGACCATGACCTTGGAGTTTGACCTACTTTTGTAAAACTTTAACCTTGGTCATAACTTTTGAACAATTGGTGCTTCGGCTTTCATATTTCACCCATGTATTTCTTGCTATAAGTTGCCATACGGGGGCATCAGTGTTTCACAAACACATCTTGTTTTTATTTTTTATTATTATTATTTTTTTTTTTTGGTTAAAAACATTCTGATTGTACACACACAAATTACCCTGAAGTAGATATTAAAAAGATGTTTGAATTTTTGATTGACAATTCCCATGGGTACCAAATGCGCCCAGTTATTAGCAGACCTATTTTTGTATTCATCTGAAGCAAAAATTATTCAAAAACTTATACATGAGAAGATGAAGACACTTGCTGTGGCCTTCAACTCGACATTTAGATGTATCAATTAACAATATTTTCTTCTGTTCATATATCGACTCGATATATCCCAGGGAGCTTGAAATAAAAGATACCACAGAGTCTGGCACATCTGCTTCATATTTGGATATTTAACTAGAAAATGACGTTAATGGTAATCCATCAGCAAAACATTATGATAAACGTGATGATTTCAAGAGCATGCTCCATGCACGAACAATTTCTAAAACGAGGCAAGCTATTGACAAACAAGTTGATGAAACAAGGATATCATTAGTCTCGTTTAAAGTCATCAATTTGCAAGTTCTATAGTCGATACTATGACCTTGTCAGCAAATATAATCTATCAATCTATCATTAAGTTGAATTCTGACTGACGATTTTCATACTAATTGTTTGGCCATCATTTATACACTGAGTTGTCTAAGGATTTTTCCGTTTGCCCGATCATTACAAGGAGAACACGGCGGTTGTGACTGGTCGGCAGGGGATGCTCACTCCCCCATGGCACCTGATCCCATCTCTGATTTTTTAGAGGTTCGTGTTTGCTCTGCTTCCGATTTGTGTTGTTTCAGTGGACTTTTGAGCTTGATTTCTGTTCGTTATCTTCATATTGCATTGACTTCCACTTTTTGTTGCTGTAAGCATATTGCTTCTTGCTTCGTCATTCTGTTCACTTAATTCACTTTTCCGATCTAAATACATCTTTTTAATAATCTTTCTTAAAGTTTATTAGTTTCATATCACAATTGTCATTATATTTGATTATAAGGTCTAGTTTTATTTATGTAATAACTCATAATAACTAATGAAGTTTAACCTCATCTTGAATACAAGACTGGAAAATGTTACAAATGCTCGAAGACATTCAATCGTTGGCGCACCCGGAGGCTCAAAATACCTCAAAATGTATGTAATCTATGTATAAAGAATAAAATAATGCATTTCAATCCTTTTTAAAACCTTATGTAATATTACAAGCCACCCAAACAAGTGATATAACCTTTGTATCCTTTTTTTAATTCTTGATTGTCGACAAAAATTGACTGTGTTGACCTCCTTCCAAGTGAAATCCTGGATCTGCCCTTGTCATGTAACGATGAGCTTTCAGGAATCTATCACGTTTCTCTAAAATCAAGCAGAGAAATAAGTACAACTTACTTTAACCTTCAGTAATGGTCGATGAGAAGAAATCAGTCATTTACTGGAGAAAATTGAGAGAGTTATCATCCAGGATTCTGCAAAAGATATGGGATAGAAAACTCTATAACAATGTCATATCACATAGAAGGTAATTAATGGACAATGCGAGCATTTAATAGAAATATGCATGATCGACTATACCCCCTTAAACCAGAACCAAAGGGATAGAACACTTATCTGAGCTTGCCTATATGTATATGCACAACTCAATTATTCATTCCTCAACAGGATATTCGGCCTGTTTTTTTCCCCGTCGTAAACCAACTCTATCTATCGCACACCTGAAAAAGCACCGTCTGAGGATAGTACCAGGGAGTCGAAACGGAGTATGGTAAAACAAAATGTATAGTCTTCGGAAAGCATGAGACCAATCGTTAGGACAGTGATAGGACCAATGAGAAACGTCCTGTGGACTGGGATTCTTGATACTGGAGATTTTGTGGAATTTATAATCAGGTTAGTTTGTATCCCATTTGTATATCAAATGGGATCAAGTGAACCTATTAGATCATTGTATTCATTTATAATAAGAAGATGAAGTTATTGTGGTTATTTTACGACATTTAAGAAAGCAACGTACCCGAAATTGAGAATAGGAACAAATGAGATGCAACTACTTACGAACTTTGAGAGTTTGTAATACTAAGTATTTGAAGCGAAAGATGATGTACCTTTGATATCAATGAATACAATGATCTCATAATCAAGATCATTATTAAAGTTGCATCTCATTTGTTCCTATTCTCAATTTCGAGTACGTGGCTTCTTAAATGTCGAAAAATAACCACAATAACTTCATCTTCTATGCCGTCAACTTCCCTTATTTATTACCCGCATACTATATTTTTTCCTTTGTGTTGATTCGATAAGCAAGAGCATGTTCTGCAGTCGAACAATTTCGAAAACGAGGCAGACTACGGACAAATAAGTTGATGTAACATGTAACTAAGGCATCGATAATCTCTTTGAAGTCAATATTTTGCAAATTACATCGAGATGTAGAATTAACACTTTCACACCTTTGCATTTATTATTTTTTTCTTTGTAAAAAAAGCATTTCCTATATTTAATGTTGTTGGTTTCACCACTGACTTCTACCGAAATATATTGATACTCCTTTTTAAACCAATTTCTTTGGCGTCCGGTCTTATGTCATTTGATGACGTGATCGTGGTTCTTCGCTGGATCACAGAAGAATTAATTTTGTGATAGAAGATGGTGATAGACAACTAAGTTGTGTACAATAAATTCTCCACGTTGAATTCTCTAGTGCATTCTGAAATCAAAGTAGGAGGTTGACTATTCCATTTCTATTATTTTAGTTCAGAAAACTGATTACGTTGCTCTAAGATCTCCTACACTAGATGTTAATTGACTGTGTATAAGTGGTAAATCAAGTTTTATATTAAAAATGTACCAGGGATAGTTCTGAACCTCAAAGTTCCATTAGATGTTTAATGTGGGACTTACCTTTTAAGTGTTCTATTTTGATTCGATTTTCATGCGAAAATAATCTTATTTAGAATTTAATAATCAATACTCTGGGAGTTCTGTTTTATTAAATGAAGGGGAAAAATTAATCAAGTTAACAGCAGTTTTTTTCTTCTTCAAATTTATTTAATTAATTTACTGTATCATACCGCTCAAAGACATTTATTTGAATGGGGAAATTATAGACCAATAAAAAAATTCTGACGTAGCCTTTAATTAGCCCCAAAATATAAATATAATTAAAGTCCAAAGTTGAGATAATATTTAGTCCTCTTAATGTATATGGGTTGTTTGAATGTGAAGAGTTCATCTGAAGACTGCAGTTTGATCGATAGGTATACAAACCTTCTTTAATCAGAGAGAGAGAGAGAGAGAGAGAGAGAGATAGAGAGAGAGAGATCATTATATGAGGGTTGATCCAAAAGTAATACCGTTAATTCTATGAAATCTTTATTAGTATTGTTATCAACAATTTTTTTTATAGACCAATATCTCTATCTATTTCGACTGCTGCCTAAAAATTTCATTCACTCATATACTGGATATGATACTATTCAAAATATAGAAATACATACAAAATAAGGTTTTGTCGCACGATAAAAACGTTATCGACGTCTTTATGACCAGACTTTTCTGCACTCATTTTCAGTTTGTTAACAGATCTATTAAATCTCTCATGTATCTTAAATTTCCATGACATCTGACATCTGCATCTGAGTTGGTCTAATAAAAATATTTGAACTGCCCAATATTCATTTCCATATTCATTCCGCCGTTCGTAGATCTCACATGTTGGCGGATTTTAGAGTAAGTGATGTTGAATTATAATTGTCATCTTCTTCCTCTGTTAAAATGTTGGAAAAGTATTTTTTCCCTTTTATATATATTACAAACAAACATTGATAGACATAACATATTTGAACAAGTTATATTAAATACAGTAGATTATGTGACAATATTAGTTTAAGATAAATTTATATTTATTAAAAAAAAAACCATTTACATTATAATGCAATATGTTTCTAATGTTAGCAAGATTGGCAACTATTTCGCACCTTACTCAACTGCACACTGCCCACTTGCTAACTCACAGTGAGCACAACTGATTTTGTGTGCCTGATGGCAACATGTTTTGTAATTTAAAAACTATCACCAAGGTTAAAGTTTTTTTTTCAAGAATAGGTCAAACTCCAGGGTCAAGGTCAAAGAGTCAAAGATGCTGGTATCCAAGGAAGGTCTTGTCACAAGGAATACACATGTAATGTATGAAAACCTTAGCACTAACTGTTCAAAAGTTATGGCCAAGGTTAAAGTTTTTCAAAATAAAAGTAGGTCAAACTCCAAGGTCAAGGTCAAAGTTGTTGGTATCCCAAAAAAAGTCTTGTCACAAGGAATACACATGTGAAGTATGAAAACCCCTACACCAACTGTTCAAATGTTATGGCCAAGGTTAAAGTTTTTTTCAAAAGTAGGTCACATTCCAAGTTCAAGTTCAAAGGGTCAAAGTTGTTGATATCCAAAGAAAGGAAGCCCAAGCTTCAGCTGTTCAAAAGTTATTGCCAAGGTAAGGTCTCATAAAATTTTGCGAAAGTGGGTCAAACACCAAGGTCAAGGTCAAAAGGTCAAATATGATGGTACCCAAAGAACGGTCTCGTCAAAAGGAATACACATGTAAAAGATGAAAGCCATACCTCCAACCAATCAAAAGTTATGGGCAAGGTTAAAGTTTTTGCGGACAAACAGACAGCTAGACAGACAGACAGACAGACGGACAGGGCAAAAACTGTATGCCCCCGAATCTTTGATTACGATTCGATTACGGAGACATGAAAAGAAATTGGTAACGTTATTTTGTGCGTTTATAAACGAAACCTAACTTTATATTTATCTGTATATTTTAAAAAGTACTGTAGAATCACTTAATTTTTGAGGGAGTAATTTTTTCGTGGTTTGAGAAAAATATTTCGATTAATGTTGCAGCTGTTGCAGAAAAAATGCAAAACCTGCGGAAGCGGGTTATGTAAGTTTTTTCTACAATAGCTGCAACGTGAATTCCCATACTAACAAACAAAGAAAGACATTTTATTGTTTATATTTATATCTGTAGAAATAATCATCTAAAGTAGGATTAAGTAGATTAAATATTGTATTATTGATATTTACATCACTGTACGTTTCATTGATGGAAGAGCCACTGCTTAAGAAATCTGTACATGTGATATGCTTCGCCGGTGTTTACTGACTGATAAACAACAATGATTTTCTTAAGAAATAAATGAGAAAATATTCAGTGGGTGTAAATATATTGGAATGAAATGTAAAAGTTGAAGATTACAAACAGTATTCAATATGATTCATTGGAGTTCTTTGTATAAAGTTATTATGTAAATTCTTGTACGTTATAACTGGCCCTTGTTCTGCACGGCTCTAGCTTGTCTGATGACAGAGCCCGAATTCTGTAATTACAACTCTGGTTTTTGGCAATAATAAATCAAAGAAACGCAATCATCAGCCAATTTGTTTTGAAAGATCATTGAACTTAGACGTACTTCCGTCTTTCTTTCCTTGAATATTAATGTTTTTGGATTAGGTTTTGTAAGCCTATCGGCATTATTTCATCATATAGGTCTGAAATAATGCGTGGTGGTCGTTTTATTGTTACTCATTTTGGCGTCTTGTACACGAATGCCTGTACTACTATACCCCTTTTCTCTTTCCCCCAAATTAGGCCTTCTAAAAAGAAATAGAGATCACTATATGTGACGTCATCCTGAAGATTGGGTTATCAGATAATCAGACATGATTTCAGAAGAAAATGGAATTAAGTGCCATTTGTTATTTATTTGGTAACATTAAGAGAACGTGTTTTTGGATACTGATTGTATAGAATCCAGAATTCCTTTAGATTCACGTTATAATTGTACTTCACGCAGTCAAAATAAACCTCTATATTTTTTTTCTAAAGTTGGTTATTTCTACTTTGTCTGGAATTTTTTTTCATGAGATAAACCCAAAGTTTTTGATGAGACTGTAGCTCCATAGTTCTGAATTTATAATGTATGACTTTTGGACAATTATTTTGATGTTTTCTTATCTTTAACTATTACTTTGTTTTAGCAACCAAGACAACAACGTTCATATAAAATTGAAAAATCCTAAAAGGGTTATCTATGATATATTTTGTGTTGAAAGTTTGATTGAATTTGGTCAAAAATGTACGTCGGATGAGTAGCAAATGGGAAAAAAATATAAATTACGAGTAACATATACATGTGTTCTCTTTGTAACCATCCCTGGTCACTCCGTTCATCGGAAAAAACAACAAAAAATTATATTGATTGATTGATTGTCCCTTTTTTCACTTATATGAAATGTCACAAAATACCGGTGAAGGGCTACAAATTTAGACTTGTACTCAGCATTCAGGGCCATTGAGCTGTAAGGATTCTTTATATTGCGTACCAACACCAGCCGTGACACAGGGCCTTGGTTTTTAAGGTCTCATTACTTCAATAGTGCGGAGAGCTACCTACTTTTATTGACCTTGAGTCTGTTGCGGCCGGGGCTCGAATGCACGACCTTTCGACTACAACGAGCGCTCTACCGACTGAGGTACCATGCCGTTGCAGAATTATATATCATGATGAAGTTACTTTATTCCAAGTTTTGATAAACTAAACTAGAGCTGTCGAAGGGGTAGCATTTTGAGAATATAACAGATTATGCAATTTTTACCATGGCAACCAATCATCGAAGTCAAAAATCGATATAGATCTATGGACCTTGTAGTCTATTTTGTGCGAAGTTTTTTTGAAATATGGCCAAAACTTCAAAAACTTGTTAGCAGACTTACAGACAAACCGACTACGAATATCTTTTTATAAATACATGTGTTATAGCCTCTTCTGGCCCTGGACACATATTTCTCGCATAATCACCGGTGTGAGATTGACTTGTCCGGTGTGAGACAGCAGTGTGAGATTTTTCTGTCTTACACTGTATATTACTACGCCGCGAACGATAACGTAAACATTCCGTCTTTATATAAAGAAATTGTAACAATGTTAAAAAATATTACATATACTTAAAATGTTGTCATTTGACTTATTAAGATAAACTTATTTTCATTCAAAATATTGTCGTATTTTCACTTTTTAAATGGCACTATTTTTAGATCGCGGAAGGGTCTTCTTGAATGAATGTGTACGCTTTCGGATAGATAAGTTTTTTTATTCCCAGTTTTTATCTATCTAATTAATTTACATGGACTGAAATTCATTTTATCAGTTTACACTGCGTGTAAACCATTTTCAGGTACGCTCTCTCTGATGGTGTATTTAGATTTTTAATTAGATGGAAAATTAAAAGAATATATTTTTAGCCCTATCATAGCGACGTCATTGACAGGCCGTTATTTTGGATAAAATAATGCGAGAAAAATAATCATTCATTACATACTCGTGTGGGAATAGTGAAATTCCACCTCGGGGCCAAGATTCACGGTCTAGGACTCGGCAAAGCCTCGTCCTAGACCGTGAATCTTGTCCCCTTGGTGGAATTTCACTATCCCACACTCGTTGTAATGAATGATTCTATTAGTACATTTGTGATTTAAAAACTCTACTTTTAACATTACATAAAAGTCTTACAAATAATTTCCCCCCACAATCTTTTGAAAATAAACAAAAGTGAACATTTTTTCTCAAAAATAAACTTTCATTTTTTTTAAAGAAACACTTTGAAATCTACTATATATTACATAACGCTGTAAGAGGGTGTATATAAGAAAGTAGAAAAACACGTGTATGTATATGATCTGAAATACGATGGGCTAAAACTGAATTGTATAACTTTCTTGTTTTTACATTATCAAAAAAGAATACAAGAGCAGTAAATCTTGTGTGCTGAAGTTATGACCCGGCTTTTTTTTTTTATTGAATTTTCTGAAATTTAAATAGGAATTACGGAAATAGTAGGTTTGCACACAATTTAAAGTAATTCATAAAGCATGGCAGCTCGTTCCTCCTGCAGTATGGCTAGGTGTCATGTGTCGTTTTTAGGAAAAAATCTTAGGAATGTGAAGTTTAGGTATTCATTAAGAATGTTCTGTGAAATTAAATGAAGCATGTTAAGAGGGCTGGGTGGTTGTGGCCATTTTCAGACTATATTGATCTCCTTTAGAAGAAGAGCTCCATATAAAGATATACAAAAATGATCAAATTTTAAAACTAAAATGTATGAAATTTTTGTTTGCCAAATAATAGTTGACAGCTTAAGGTATCTAAAAAATTAATTTATATCTGATGGTTAATTTGTTGACCCCCCAGCCTCCTTAAGGTATGGATACCATTGGTGGAGCACTGGGGTACATCTGTAACCACCCCTGTTACAATTAGCATTAAACATTATTATTATCCACAACACCCTTTAGCCACAAACATTGGTTGGATTTTTATAAGGCTTATCAATTTTCAGGTTTATCATGTTTGAGATTTTACTTAATTGAAAGAAAAGATTGATATTTTAGCGGAATTCACAGGAGAATGTCCCCTCATAAATAAACTCTATTTCATTGCTTCAAAGTCAGAAATAAGATTTCTTGTGGTTTTTTTTTTTTTTTGTCAAAATGTAAACACGCTATATGTATTTTTGTATGAGCTCTCTCTCTCTCTCTCTCAATGGATGAATAGCTATCAAATGAGTATTTTCAAGAGGCATTGAAGTATTCTAAAATTTTGTGTTTGTTTATGATCTGATATTCTGTCAAAGTAACATAATTCAGACCTGACTAAACATATGGCTTATTTCCAAAAAAATAATTTCTTCTTGTATTTGGTGAAAAAGAACCACAGACATTATTTAATTGCTTTAGAATTCTCTCAGTTCAGGTTTCTAAGGTATCTCGCCACCGCCATTAATCTGATTACATCAATTTGATCTAAATCACAAATTGAAGAACAACGCAATTTTGAAAATAAAGGACATGGAACGCGATGGCTCAGTAATTAATTACATCAACTGAATCACAATTAATAAATAATGAAATATTTTACGTTACGTAAGATATTTACAAATCGCATCAGATAGATAATAAACTCAGAAACAGCATTAAAACAGGCGCAATGCAACACTCTATTGCATTACGGCACGATGCGATAATTTCATTGCTATCCCAAACAATCGGCAAGTAAAGGTTAGATAAGGAAACAAAGACATATAATTCAATAACATAGAAATGGAACTCCGACTGAGGGTTATCTGGCGTCCATCAGTGACAAGAACCGATCGGCTGAATGTAATGATTATTGTATACTTGGTATGTATTCACTTGCCTGTATGCAAATTGACGTTAAAGTCTGGAAAGCCAAACAGTAAATCACAGGAGATGTGACAAAGGAGAAACAAGATGATTGTGATGATTAGAGCGTATCTGATCAAAGGAACAAGATTTCTGGGGGGAGAGATACGAACAGATCTGTGTCGGACATAGGTCTGCATACAAAAACAAAAAGAAGGAAAAATTATGTATATACAATACAAAAGCTGGACAAACCATTGAATTCATGTCCGCGCAATTTAAAGTTAAAGTTGGATCCAGCTGAGTTAGATATACGTGTACAGGAGAAAAAAGCTGGACGAAACAACTAGTTAATATGTGCTTCCTGTATAAAAACATGAAATATAAAATTTGATTATTGTGTGTTCTTTACTACTGACCAATTACTTGGTTTTGCCTTCTTTAGACAGCTTTGAGAGAGGGAGAGAGAGAGTCATTTCCCTCTCTGGACTGAGGTCATTGCGCATGTAATGGACGATGGTCTTTGTGCACGTCATTGAGAGGAAACGTTTGGTGACATAAAACCATATGTCTCTTGTGTGTTCGTTCTACTCACCAGGACACAATTTATTTCTAAAATAAAGTGTTTGAGACTTACATGTAACCAACACAATGTCATCTGTCCTGTACTTGCATACAATATGTCTGTCCTTCCGTCTTCAGGTGTATACCGCTGGTAGAAGGAAGAGAAAATGTTTTAAACAAAAACAAAACAATAAATTAGATACTGAGGCTCTAAGAACAAGTGCGAAGAATATTTTCGTCCGGGATAAGTTCTGAAACAATCTATATACAGAGTAATGCCAACTGATTCTACATTTTCTACAAAATGAAATTTTCCACAATCTTGTATTTATTTTATTATTAAGCAATTTACGAAGCTTTTTTGACTATCCCTCCCATTATTTTTGTGAATGTTTATGCAAAATGGTTGTATTAAGTTTGTTTTTCAGTACAATAATATTTGTAAAGAATAATACAGTTCCTATCTACTATAGTTCTTATTTCAACTGATTGTTCCACTTATGTCATTTTTTTTCAAAGGGATAATGATATTAATTAAATTATATTTTGTTTTTGATTCAGGAAATGATACTCGCTGAAGAAGTACGTACTTTATAAAGGATTGTTTTGAAATAGCGTATTTTTTTTAATTTACGAAATTCTATTTCACATAAAAAGAGCATATCCTGACTATATTCATTTAAAGCAAAATATTTACATAATGTCACGTATTGATAATTATCATTTATTACATTTTCAACAGTGAAATACTATAATGAAATATAGAGATAATGAACAGTAATCAAGCTCAAAAGCCCATTGAAACAATACAAATCGGGAGCAGAGCGGACACGGACCTCTAAAAAACATCAGAGGTGGGATCAGGTGCCATGAAGGAGCAAGCATCCCCTGTCAACCGGTCACACCCGCTATGTGCTCATTGTCATGATCGAGCAAACGGAAAAATCCGTAGACAATTCTTTGTTTAAATAATGGCTTAACAATTAGTATGAAAGACGTTAGTCAGCATTCGACTTCATGATAGATTGTATTTGCTGACAAGGTCATTGTATCGATTATAGAACTTGCGAAATGACGACTTTAAGCGAGACTGTTGATATCCTTGTTTCATCAACTTGTTTGTCAATAGCTTGCCTCGTTTTAAAAATTGTTCGTACGTGGAACGTGCTCTTAAGCTTGTGTATCAATCAACTTGGAGATATAAACCCCATATTCAGGGTATATTGCTATATAAGTAAGGGAAGTTGATGATAGAAAAGTTGAAGTCATCACGTTTATCATAAAGTTTTGTTGTTAAGATACCATTAACTTCTTTTTCTAAAATATCCAAATATGAAATAGATGTGTCAGACTCTGTGGTATCTTTTATTTCAAGTTCTGTGGGATATATCGAAATTTGAATGGAAGTAACTATTGTTAATTGACAATACCTCGAGTGTCTTCTTCTTCTCATGTATAAGTTTTTGAATAAATTCTGCTTTATTTGAATATAAAAGGTCTGCTAATAACGGGGGAGTATTATTGCCCACAGGAATTCCGACAGATCGCTAAAAGACCTGATATCCAAAAACTACCTAGATATTGTCAATCAGAAACTCAAGCATTTTTTCATATCTACTTCAGGATACTTGTGTGAACAATCAGAATATTTTTAACAAAATAATTTTGCAAATAACCAATGATAAGGTAAGTATATTTACGAATTCTTTTTTTTATTGAAAAAGCAGCTGCCCATGATGTCAAAGAGCCTGAACTTTAATTTATCACGAAGAATGGTTGTCTAAAGTGTTGTAAAGTCGTACATTTTGATGTTTTCTATTCATTGAATAAGAGTGATATTCTGTCACAGTGTGAAAGAATATCAAAGTGATATTCTGTCACAGAATTGCGGCAAAACTCTATTTTTATCCCCTTCACGAAGTTATTGTCAAAAATATTCCCTGACTTGTAATAAGATAGAGAGAGTAAATAAACCATCCTGACAAGACACTGAAAAGTCTCCAAATATGTTGTTGAAATTTATGTTTTCAATCTCACAATCGCGATGCTATGACGCCTCAACTGCTCATCTATGATATCACTGCCTATGACATCGTGTTACGAAAGGACAGAGGCAAAGGGAAAACCAAAGAATATTTTTTAAAAAGCAAGAAAATTAATTTTTTTGTGGTTGGATATGGCATTTATTTCACTCGTAAGACATATTTCTTTTTATATTTTCACTTGTATTCTTCGCACTTGTGAAAATATATTTAAAACATCCTGTCCCACTCTGAAATAAATTCCATATCCAACCACAAAACATTGAATTTCCTCTATTTAACTAAATATCTATTATATGGTCTATACACTAAAACAATTTTTGCGGAAAACTCTTAAAATATATTGATGTTAATATGGTTTTTAAAAATATATTGATATTAATAATAATATTAATGTTGATATTGATGTTAATATCGGTGTTAATGTGGTTGCTGATATTGATATTAATACTGATGTTAATATGAATATCATCGAATGTTACTCCTCTTTGATATTATAAAATATATAAAAATATTTCAAAATGGAACCGTGTTTTATTTCCCACGTAATATTCAAATTAAGGCATGGTCTGTGACTTTGCCAATGTTTTGATTGAGAAAAATACAAGGCATGTATGATGATTAAGCAAATTGAAATATTAAAAACCTCAAGTTTCATGTCATGGAAAAAGGGAAATTGAGTTAATTGAAGTTTGGCGATCTCATACGCTTTAGCCATATTTGGAAGCAAGCCAAAGTGAATATGAAGACGAAAACACAGAAACATTCAGGTTTTTATTTTCAAGCGGCTAAACCCGTAAGTCTTGCAATTTCACTTATTTTTTCGAAACAGATTCTGTGCGAACATTTGAAGTCTTTCGATGATACCCCCCCCCCCCCCTCAATCTTCATTGAAAAACATAATGCATAATGCGTGTACTAGTATATTGTATCTCCGGATCAGTCGACATCAGTGGTAATTTCTTTGTAAAAGTAATTTATAATAAACATGGAACATATTCTTAACTTACAACATATCGTCAAAATAAATAAATAAATACACTGTAAATAAAAAAGAAATAATATGAATTTAACTTTGATATCAAAATCTTGTTGAATTTAATATTTTTTTTAAAGTAAGAAATATAGTCAGCTTAGGCTATACAATTTTTACTTTTATATACATGTTATTCAAGATATCATACACTGTATATTCGGCCAGTAAAGTTTTTTAGCCTGTGAAATGTTACTAACCTGGGAGAGGTTGAAAACAAGCAAGTATGTTTTCAATTAAGAGGCGTAGGTATATAAAATTTACATACTTTTAAAACATAAAGATCTAGGAAAAACAAAATATCTAATAGTTATTAAAACTCATTAACCACGTATTTAAACAATTAACTAATTCAAAATATATACCTCGATACAGTTCCACACTGTGTATTCAGACGCCATGTGATGTCATATTAAATACACATGTTTGCATTTGAAAGTATGGATATTTTAGGTAGAATTCTAAATAACTATATCAATAAATCATTTTTTCCAAAATAAATAACAGGTCTTCCAACAATCTGTTGGGATTCCGATGGGCATTATATCAAACCAAACTGATCAGGCCAGAGTTTTCATGACGGCATATTTATTTTAACGAGCTACATTGTATGTGCTTCTGTAACAATAATAAATAATGATCACGATTGTTCATTTACTTGTGTAAAAAGAAAGTAAGTGTAAAAGGTGAAGAAAACGAACAGTGATAAATCCAGTATACAACACGAATCATGAATAGAGCAAAAACACAGACCCCTGGACAAAACAGAGGGAGGATCAGGTGCCTAGAAGGAGTAAGCATCTCCCGTCGACCGGTCACATCCTCGTGAGCCCTATGTATTGATCAGGTAGACGGAGTACTGCTTATTCATAAAACAATGACCAAACATGTCGGACAAAATACGACACAACGTTAGTTTGTATTTACAAACAAGGTCTATATAATGAACCTAAAATTTGCAAAAAGCTGACTTTAATTAAACGGGATTGGATATCCTTGTAAAATCAACGTATTTGTCAGTAAATCTGTATAAAAATTGATTGAAAATCAAGGAAATCAACAACATATGCAGGTGGTGTTGGAATATTGCTACATAAATAAGGGAAAGTGACGATAGAAAAGCTGAAGTCATCCTGTTTGCCATATGAAGTTTTTTTTTAAAAATCTATTCTGCTTCATAGGAATATAAAAGTAGGCCGGCTGATATAGGAGTACTATTAGTACCCATCGAAATTCCAACAGATTGTTGGATGACCTGATCGCCAAAGACTATATAATATAGACATTGCCAATAAGGAACTAGGAATAAGGAAAATATCGAATAATTATGCTAATTAACATGCATATATAAAACACTTATTAACTTTAAAATACATGTGTACATTAAAATATTAAGTAAATTAAAGTTTAAAAACAACTTTTATCTGTATTTGATAATGCACTATTCTAGCTCTGTATTATTCTTGACCTTGCTTTTCGATGTTAGATAGCCGATGGGAAAGCAAAAAAAAAAAAATAAATAAATAAATAAATAAAAAATAAAAAAATAAAAATAAAAAAAAATAAACAAACAAACAAACAAACGAGCAAACAAAAAATTAAAAAAAGAAAAGCTTGATAAAATTTAAACGATGTGAGAAGAGTAATCCCACATGTTTTGTTATTGTTAGATTTGATTTTTATCATAGGATTTGGTTGTAGCTTGAACCGGGGGAAAATCTTCGACAAAAAACATTTCCAATTACAAAGCATTTGGGTTCCTTTATTTATTTTCCGAATCAAATCAAATCCATACTGACCTGCTCAATTAATGATTAAGAATTTATTTTATAAAGATAAGTTCTTCTGTAGCGGTGATAATGAAAGTGAAGGCGATTATTACTCCTTAGATACCTTCCCTGAGTAGTTTAATCTACGTAAATAAACCTGGTGTTATTACCAATGTCGGAGGGCATTTTCTAAACCTCTATAACGCCCATCTCTTCTTTTCTTCTGTCTTTCAAAATTACATCAAGTTTCGTTCCAAACCTAAAGATATTTTCAAGCAGAAACATATGTGTAATATGCATTACGGAATTTTCTTTTATGTTATTTTCATCCAAGAAAATTTTATAAATATTGCAACGGGCATCTTAAATTCCTCAGAAAGTGTTGTGCAACATTTAATTAGGCGTGTTTCATTATTTAGCCCGGACGAGAACGAAGAAAGCAAAGAGGACTGCATTCCCCCCATTATGACCCAACTATTAAAAAGTTTTAATCAAAGTTATATAATCTGTAACTTTGTATGTACTACATTGAGGAAAATATTTCTGAATTACAAAATTTGAAACCTTATATTGCATCAGTAAAACTCAAATTAATTAAAATGCAGCTTTCGAAATCGACAACTCTAACATTAATAGAATTTGTAGCTAGTTTTATGAAAGGGTTTTCATTAGATAGGTTTCACCTTATTTGGTGGATTTAATGTTTGGTAATTAAAGATCTATAAATATATATGCCTGGGATATTTGTTTAACATGCTAGTACATGTATTATATTTATTCTCCTTGAGAAAATCGTTTTTCAAATATAAACCAATATTTTTTTTTACTTAAGGACAGATAATACATGCACAAATGGATGCCCGGATATATTGATATATTATTACTGAACCTAATATTTTGGTTGTAAATGATCCAAATTTCAAAGTTCTAAAATGTCAAGAAATTGTATACTTTCTATGATGTTCAAAATTCTACCTTTTTGCTGTCACTTTTTATCACTTTAGTACATTGTTGTTAAACTTGGAATGAAAAATTAAAATCAAAATCTATGCCGATAAACCTATTCATTATACTTATATAAACATGGCTTTACCTGATAATTTTATGATTTTTGAAGAAAGTTTGTGCCATCTGTCCTTAAATCACGTATTGAAAATATTTAAAATTATGGATCATATCACTTTCAAACCTATATCGAGTTGATGCTTCAAAGAGTGAATATGCAATGAGGTCTCGTCATGTTTGGAAATCAAGCAGCCTAATTGAAATTTAATATTGCTTTTACTACCTTGATGGAAGTTTTTTCATGAAATAAATTAATTTTATTTATTTCCTTATCAGAATGAATATACTTACAGATGTCTAATTCACTATGAATTCTTTGATTGGTTGTAGCTGGAAAACAAGTGGAACCTGACCATAGCCAATTTAATAAAATTCCTTAATCATGTCTCCATGAAATGATAAATATCACATAAATTTCACATAATAGCATTTTATTGATTATTTGTTGTGAAATGTGACATTTCAATGAATGAATGGAGAAATATCATATCTAATACGAAATTGTAGTCTTGAGACTAGTATAAACTGGATATAAAAACAGAAATTATCCAAGAGAATGGCTACTAAAAAGGGTTGTTGGACGTGAATCCAATTTGGAGTTCTCTCTGCGGCAGTCGTGAAATAACCAGTTCAAGCGTAAAATCTTCTTCAGAGATCGCCTAAAGTGTCTACTCAAGAAGACATAAATCCAGAAATTAATATGATTGACAACATATACCAGTACATTCAAAACTGTGGATAACTTCAAATCGGCGTCAGGAGAGAAGATAGAGAGGTTCATAGCTTTGGCGACAAAGTAGCAGCCGTTAGGGATTTCTGCCAACAGGAAACAGGAAACGATGGCAATCACCATGTAAGATGTCCTCCTCATAGAACGATTGTCTTTTTTCTCTCTTTCTCTGTTTTCGCTAGCTCTTATTTTTGCCATTTGATTTTTAGTGATATGCAGGCGTCTAACAAGCAATATTGTTGTAATAGTTAGTACAGCGCAGGGGATAAGTTGTCCGAAAACTCCACGTGAAACATTGTAAATTTGTACAATATCAGAGAAATGCGGATTTTCCATGCAAACACACAATGATTTACCGTCAATTTCCACTGAATCATATGTTGTACTGAAAAATGTGATAGAATACATAACAAGCGCCGCGATAGCGATGATAATCACCCAAACAATGGACATTTTAATCGTGCAGATTCTCCGGCCTAAAATTGGGAAGGACACAACCACATACCTCTGAATGCCAAGAGCCATGGTGATCCAAACTGATGTCTGATGAAACAGGGCGGCTAGTATACTTCCATAGTCGTAAAACAAGCACATAGGGTAGGGAAGTGGTTGGCTAGTGTCGGCTATCCCATAGGCGTAGATAAAGGGTGGTGATATTATGTTTCCCGCCAAGATGTCACTGACGGCCAGGCCAATCAGAAGCACAGATGTCGGAGAGAGAAGATGCTTTTTCGTGAAAACAACAATAACTAAAATATTGGTAAAAAGAGTTAATAAGGCTATAGCTGGACAAAGAACGGCATAAATTTCAAACGGCGAGGGGTACGGGAATGGGTCACAGAAGTTACTATTGTTACTGGAATTCATTGTCAGTATGACTGTCAGTGATGAATTCGTGCCACTCATCCTTCAGGAAAACAGTATCTCACATCCGTCGAATATTTTTTTTTCTTTTTATCCCACCGTTACCCAGCATGAACCAATTTAGAATTCTAGTGAAGTTAAAACCACTTTATCTACCTCACCATCAATAACGCATAAAAATTATAATCCTCTCACAAGTTCCGACACATTAAGTCAGACCAGATCTGTTACAAGGAATGTTTAAAACACAACTCTTCGTCTTATGACAGCTTGTGGATTACGGCGCCCCCTTTGGAGAGAGATCATCCTCGTCTCTCCGAGGATCTGTCATGCGTAATTAGGATCCCCTGCTTCTGAGTCTGTCACAATGATAAGCTATGACGTACAGAGGTCACTGCCGTCAATCCCGGGGTCAATCCCTCTCTGTTACATGGAAACCATTTCCACAACTATTACTTTAGTCCTTGTTACTGGGAGAGGTCCGCTTACATCTCTTTTCCAATTAGAATCAATTTATACGATCATGTTATCCATAGGGCTATCTTGGGCAATTGCTGGCAAAATTAATATTTCGACAGATTACACAGGATTTCATATTCTTTCTGACCAAAATGAGGGGATCAATAAGACAACGTTCTTATCAATACAAAGAATATTTTACAATGTTGTTTTCCAAAATTAGATAGGAGATTTGTTCTTGTTCAACAAACTAGTATTATCTGGTATCTTACTGTGAATAAAACAGTTTTGTTTCACAGTTGAAATCATTTGAGAGAATTTTTATTAATAACATTCGTAGAATTAATTAAGACAAATAATTGTAGAATAACATGTTTTGGAATAGCACTTGTTTGTAGATATTCATTATGATTATTTGTGACAATGATACCGATTGAAAGCTTTGAATTCAGTTATCTTATCATCTAACTGTTAACCACTGTTCTTACAATCTTCTGAAGATTCTCTCAAACGTCACTTTTCTGGCTATCAAAAATAATAATCAAAAAAGTAGGTGGGATTTCAATTTATATAAGCTCATAAAACCTGTGTTATAATGAAATTTTGAGGTTCCGCCGGGCTATGTTTAAAAAAAACAGCGGTCTGTCGGAAGAGTTCTGAACATTAAGACGATGTACCGTTTATGAATTTCTTGACAGACTCTTTCACTTTGTTAACCTGTCTCATCTTTCCTTTCTCAACTGCATTTTGTTTTAGCTGGATTATAAACTGTGTCAAAATACGATACCTAACTTTAGAAATTTAACACAAGGGCAGGTAACAATGAATATGAAATTGCTCAGAGCAGGAATATTGTGAGTACTTTTTTAAAAAATATATTTATTTTCCTAAAAAAATGCACTTTGATATTATCATATATTTTATTTCAGTGGACTTTCAAACTTTATTTTCTGCAAGCGATTTTGAATTGTGTTTCATATTCCTCTGTTGAAGACAATGCCGGTTGGTCTAATCTAGCGACCATTGCACCGGCTTGTCACCACACTTCTATTTCACTCGTGTAGGAATACTTGTTTCTGAGTATGACCGGAGTCATTCACCTGAGGGGCGACCTTACTTCGATTATTTGTCTGCATAATTTTGATTTCATTTTTGCAGTGATTGGCCGAGAAAATTAATTACGGCTTACAATTAATGAAAAGACATGACAAAAGCAGCAATTTATTTTATGCTGTCTTTACTTTTGATTGCCCAGTAAGTGCTCTTAACACTCTCATTATTTGTGAATACTCCCTAATTTTCCTTATTCCTTTTTACGGGAAACTCTTAAGGGAGAATCGATGAATCAGTTCTCCGATAATACATTTTTTTTTCCAGTTTAAAATGATTCATTTGGAAATTACCTACAGACACTCGCACTTTCTGAATGAAAATCTTTTTTTTTTTTTTTTTTTTTTTTTTTTTTACCAATAACAGTTTCAGTCCAGGCTGTAATGTTTCTTTAGTAAGTTTCTCTTTCAAGTCTAAAAACTGTAAAGTTATGGAATAATTCGGGACTTTCACATATTGATCTGTCATTTAGGAATCTGTAAAATTCCATTGAATTTTTCTCCTCATTTATCACATCTTGACTGTTTTCACCCCCTTTGTTGACGTGCTTGTTGCTGTTCAATATATTTTTCTATTCTTTGGCGCCTTCTTTCGGACACCTATTTGTATCCACAAGTTCGTGACCAGACAAATTTTCCTCCGAACATAGAGAATACAGCAAGTAATTTATAACAGGACAGAGGAGTAATGATGGCAGTGAGTAGCAATCTATAAAGGCTGTCTGTCGGGTGTAAGACGATAGACCTTAACTATCATAGTTAATATTTGATGGGACTTCATCGATAGACGAACTCAAATTTCACGAAGTTAGGAGACTTGTATCTTTTTCTATGTTATGTGTACATGTACCTTGTACCAGAGGGGCATTCAACTCTTTTTTCTCTGTTTTTGACATCAAGTCATCCGAACTTGAGGTCGATGTTTGAATTTTCTTATCTCTTTTTCCGTTTGTCTGAATGTTTTATTCACACTATTAAGATTATCTTATATATGTGTTCAAAGCCAGTAAATACCTGTTTTTAAAATATAATCCTGGACTAAGAAATGGTGATAACGATGTTCAAATCAATAAAAGAAGCTTACAGAAAATTTCACGAAAACTGAGATCTAATCTTTGTAAAAATGAATGGCTTGCAACGAAATATACAGTAAACTAAAAAAAAAAGGGTTTTGCTATTGTAATTCATATTTAAAGTTAAAGTTAATTTTAGTGGAAAAATAGAATGAATTGTAAGAATAGTTCTTCTCAATGGAATCTTATATAGAAAACGATCTTATATCCTAAGGCCAACATGACCGGGGCTTTTATTAAATCTTTATCTAGCTCCTGATGATTGAAAAAAGCCCACTATCAATTCTTTAATCAATTGCAAGTGTCTTTAATATGCTGTTTAAATCATATATTCAGCTGAAAGGTGTGTAAAAGTTCCCTATAAAATAAGTTTTAAGAACATCAAGGTTGCAAAGTATGCCAACATCTTTATAAAGCAAAGGTTCTTATTCTCTCAGACCGTGGCTCTTGACCCAGTGTGAGTTCAAAATAAGGAGCACAAAATTTATTAGATTCATTTTCACAGAGATCAAGGTAACTTGATGTATTATGCGGCACGCGGCACTACATTTCACCTATTTAACCTTATAACTAAAGGAATTCCAATCGCGAAACTTTGCACACTGTCCTTAAAGTGTGGAGTGGTTATATCCATCTAACATCTAAAGAGTTTGTGTGTACTTTGATGTATCTATATCAAAATATCTTCTTTTTTCGATAAATGGGAAATGCTTCAGGAAGCATTGTTTTGTTTGACTTTTCCTTTATTTTAACCCATTATCGAGCATTAGTGATTTACACATTCTTTAAGAAACAACAACAAAAAATGACCATCACAGTAAGGCGATATCATTAATGTTGTCTAGTAAAATTCAGTAATAACTATATAAGATAAAGTCAGGCTCTAGTTAGTTCAATCATCGTATCAGAGTTACTTAAATATCATTCAGTTCATCGTCTAGTGCGATCTTTAGGAAACAGTTACTAGTAGTCAGTATAATAATAAGGACATGTAGACATAGATAAATACTATAAAACAGGAACACGTAGGTATTTGATTAATACCAGAGAATGTTATAAGGGATTTTTTTAATTAAAAATAAAAGTTTGTTTTGTTTTACATTGATCTTATTTGAAAAAAAGCCTCAATGGTTTTACGTCATGTTCTCTTTCTAAAGAGAGACAGGAAGGCATTAATTACGGAGTAGCTACCTCAAAAGAGTGAAAATAATTGTAGTAATTCTACACCGCTGTGTGTCTATGCCTCAGATCTTACGTTGTAAGACTCCTCATTATCAATCCGCCCCTCCTAAAGATCAATTCTTCTTAGAATTAATTTATCAAAAAAGATATTCCTCAAATCTCCTGAAGTTACCTCATACCTAGTCAATAAAACATAAAGTTCTGGGTATAAGTGTGGCGAAATTTAATACTGGCTGTCAAATTAATCAAACTTTGCCAAATGATAATTCAAATATACACAAATGATGTAAGCTGGAAAAATTGGAAATCTCAAACCGACTTTACAATATTTGTTGTCGATTACAAATACTGATTTATTTTCCCCACCAAAAAATAACCAATATATTTGAAAAACAAATTGCTGTATATTTCGAATATTACTTTTTTAAATGCAGTGTTCAGCATACAATTGATAGCAAGCAACACATTTTCAGCAATTGGCAATAAGCATGCAAATGAAGAACAATAGGCATTTAGACATTTCACGTAGCGAACAACAGTAAGCAATAAACAATGAGAAATGAACATCAAGCTATCAGTAACTTGCGATGAGCAATTAGCAGTATGCTATTGACAATATTTGGTGATGACAATGAGCAACTGCTATTGTGTATTTCGCAAAAGGCAAGAAGCGATAATCATAAGAGAACTGGTAAAAAGAAATGAGCAATTTTAGCACACAAAATAGCTTTATAGCTTTTTGTGTTAGAATTTCCATAGAAATCGTCTGGAATCGCATTTTACCGAACCATTCATATCCTGAAAATAGATAAGTTACGATAGAATACGAATAGACGATGTACTTCACGCACAAGTAAAGGCATGTGTGAAACACTAAACCATTGACACCGTTAGTGAAAGTATACGCAAATATTTATAGTTATATGTACTCTTTATGCATGTTAACACGTAATTTTAGTTTATTTGCGATAATTTTCTATATTGAATGTGTCCAAGACGCTGACAATTAGTGAAAATGGGAAACTTTATTCACGATTTTATTGTGGTGTTGTTTTGGCCAAATCAATAGTTTGTTTTTGTCGTTCTGGAACAATTAAGAGCTAAAAGGCTTTCAGCATTTTGATGAACACTGTTGCAGTAATGAAGCTGCTTAAATGTATAAATTCTAGTCTTAAAAAATGACGTTCAACATATAATTAGCACCATTAATTTTGGACATACATATAAAATCAGAAATTGAGAGACCCTTATGACAAAATAAAGATTCTGAGGAGGATTAAAAAACGGTAAGATAAACGAAGTTCAGTGAAAATTTTCACGTTGTCTTGTAGAGATTTAGTTTTCAGTTGAAGTAATTTAGGAAATCGTAGTGATAAACAAATTGTTTCTGGTCATTCTCCGATCTATATGCCTAATCTACAATATATTGCATGTACAATGTATTTTAAGGCAACAGCTTAACACTAGTATCATGTTGTATTTATCTCCATCCAGTAAATTCACATACACGTACTTTCTTTTTCCGATAATGTTGGTCTAGTAAAGAATATTAGCAGAAATAAAGATAAAGTTTACTTCTTTATTTATAAAGATATATTTCTTTGAGGGAAATTTGTTAATTTATATGTACTATTTAGTAAGCTGTATTTGTTGTCAATTATTTCAAAATTTACAACGTTATATTGGTGAAGTATCACATTGCCGGGTCCAGCAAATGCTCTACCAAGCCGCTATCTTTACTCCTTACAAAAATAGTAACCACTATAAAGGACTTACCGTGCAACAGTATATATTCTAGAAGTGGTGTAAATCAGACATGGATTCTCATAAACTCCAATGAACTTTTTACGAAATTTTAAAATCACCAAATTTTTCTTAAGTCAATAACATCAAAATGTACGAATTTTCTACAATTTATACAACCATTCCGCACTATAAGTAAAATCTAGGCTTTTTGATATCATTATTATATATTGACAATTGCTTTTTCAATAAAAAATGAACTCAGAAATTTCGTATCTTGTGGTTAGTCATCAATAAAATTACTTTAATTGTTAAAAATCACTCTACTTCTACTAAAAAATAATCAGAAGCTAGTTGATACTAGAAGGATGCTACAGTTCCCTTTTCAGAGCATTTATGTTGTCTTCGGAGACCAAATCTTCCAACAAACTGTTGCAATTTCGATGAGCACTAATTTTGCTCCTTTATAAAGTTTTTACCTTTTAGCTTCTATATTCCTGTAGAGCAGAATTTATTGAAAAACTTCTCCATGAGACGAAAACACTTGCTGTGGCATTCAACTCTACATTCAGATATATCGACGACATTTATCAAAACAATAGTAACTTCCATTCATATTTTGACTTGATATATCCCAGAGAACTTGAAATAAAAGCCTCCACAGAGTGTGTTAAATGTTTCATGTTTTAGTGATTATAGACGATGAGGGCCAACTAACAACTAAATTGTTGACAAATGAGATGACTTCAGCTTTTCCATTGTCAACTTTCCTTATTTATGTAGTAATATCCTGCCTGCACATGGTGTTTACGTCTCCCACCTTATTCGATACTCAAGAGCATGTATGTTCTGATTACGATCAATCTTTAAACCGAGGCAAGCTACTGACAGATAAGTTGATATTACAGGGATTTCAACAACCTCGTTTAAAGTCAGCATTTCGTAAAATCTAAGGCAATTATAATGACCTTGTTAGCAATAAACATATCACTGGGTCGTATTGTGGCTGACGTGTTTCATACCAGGCCTTTGTACTCATACTAATCTGATCAATACATAAAGGGCTCACGGCGGGGTGACCGGTCAACAGGAAATGCTTGCTCCTCCTAAGCACCTGATCCCACCTCTGGAATTTCCAGGGTCCGTGGTTTATGCCTTGTCCACAGATTTGTACTGTTTGTAGATTTTTTAGATCACTGTTTGTTATCTCCACCTTTTTTCCATTCAGAATGGATAAAGAATAGAACTATATAGTAAACGATGAAGAGTATAAGTCAGGAAATACTATCATGCCATTGTATCGATAGTTTTGAATACTTTGAATTCTGAATGTTGGAATCATGTTAAAATTAAAATAATAATGAAGAAAAACTTTATTTTTTAAATCCAAAGGGATATAATATGAATTCCTAGCTTCCCCTCCCCTCCCCCAATCACTGTATTTACTGTAAATCTTAAAATTCCAACTATTTTAAGGTAAGTTTTACAGATTACTATGTTTGTGTATCCATACAAACCAAGCAATGAATAATCTAGATTTGAGAAGAAACTCCAAATTGAAAATAACATTTGCTTCTTTTTGATGTGATTTCTCCGACTTTAATATAGATAAAATGTAAACTTTTCTTGTAAACAAGGATTGGATTTCTCATAAAACCTTTGTGTTACATTTATTTAAGACAGTCAATATTTGAAATATGTTTATATACATTTTATTAGAAACCTCTGAATTGCAAAACCTAATTTGCGAAGCCATCTGTTCAGTGTTGAAGTGATTGCATCGAAGCACTTACATGTATCTGTTTAGCGTCAATACGATATATTTACAAGTAACAGTAAAAGAGAATTAAGCAGATGTTATATTTAACATCATCTACGAATTATAATGACAAAAACTACAATTAATTTTCTGACACGAATTTCAAGCCTATATTAGTATTTTCTGTAATTACTTCCAACAGACCATTGTTTTTTTAATCAATCAGAGAATATGAATGAAAAAATATAAAGATGTCTCTACACAGCTATGTTAAAGCAATTTTATTTTTATTTATCTTGTACTTTTTTAACATTGATAAATTCAGCACCCTCTAAACCATACCAAACAAGGCTAACAACCGCAAATTACTACCTAATGCCTAAATTACTTCCTCTTACTATAATTACTTCATTTTACCAAAATTACTCTCTCTGGCCAAATTACTTCCTCTTAAAAAATTACTTTGTCTTGTCTCAATTAACTCCTCTTGTCAAAATAACTTCCCTTTCCCAAATTTACTCCCTCTTGTAAACCTTTCTTCCACTTGTCGAAATTACTTATTTCTTTTATTTGTTCATAATAGTTTATCCCTGAATACAACTTTATACATATTTTTACAGCATACTATTGAACCTATAATGCAGTAAAACATTATATAGATAAATCTTTTCAGTTAGTTTGACTATTTTTATTCTTGTCAAAAAATTGCAGGAAACATTGATGCATGTATTTCCATTACATATTAACAGATTATTAAATGATGTTATGTAACTATATCAGTTTTATACAAATGAAAAAATTCAATAATTCGCAGACAAAAGTGTAAAATTAAGATGTGAGAAATTTATGTAGTATGTATCAGAACGCCTGTGGACAATTCTGAAAAAGTACTGTGTGAAAAGCTCTATATTTTTTTTATCAGAGTGGAATTCAGTGTTTGATTTCTATCTCTCATGTCTATATATTCTATAGGTTTTCTATACTGCAGTTAAGATCTCCATTTCACCGTCATTTGACCTAAGCGACACAAGACTATGTTCATCAAGGTAAAATCTAGAAGTTTTATTTAAAAAGTAAATATGGAAATAAAATTTGAAGAGTAACAACTTTATAACATTCTTTCTTTATAAATCTTTGGACTGTTACATTTTCATACTCCTACTTTTTCCACCACGTAAAATCCCATCATATCACTGATATTCAAAGCTATGATTCTTGGCTCTTACCTGTTAGCTTTTGACCCTTTGGATTCACATTATACACACTATTACACACCCAAACCCCACAGAGCGATAAAATAATTCCATTTTTTTAATGTAAAGAATCTGTTTTATAATAAGGTTTTTATTGGCAAGGGAGCGTGTCTAGGCAAACCTTCATCTGGTACACCAGTTATCGAACCTAGTCCACTAGAAATTTGGTTTAAATGTAAAAAGGGCAGAAAATTCAAGGGTGATAGCAAACAGCTTGTATTTGGTTTGAAGATAATTTCTTGCATTATAGCGAAGGCAAAAAATTGAAATATACGTCGTGTCAACAAACAAGATTACCTAGATATGAAACAAGACGCAAATACTTATCATAATAGTTAATGGTAATATTATGTATATTTGTTTATAGAATATCTAGCCAAATAATTTGCATGGACCTGATTGATGGACAAATTTTGAATATAAAATGCATTCACTTTAATTGGAATGGATTTAAAGTGTCACATTTCAAACGATGTTGAGATCAATATCACAATCCAAGTCTCTCCATTAGCCCCAATTTTTTTGCTTTCCTCTCTCTCTCTCTCTCTCTCTCTCTCTCTCTCTCTCTCTCTCTCACACAGACACACTCACACACATATACTAAAAGCATTTTTTCTTACTTAAATACACAAAAGGAATTACATAAATATACAAAAGGAATGAAGTTTCATTCGGAATTTGTTTGGTTTACATTTTATTTGGGAAAGGAAAAAAAGCAACATAGACGTTATCTAAGACCAACACTTTCGAACTCAACTACAAATGAAATTAATCAGTTCGTCAATTTTCCCTAGCAATGTACCATTATCACCTGCATATGGAGTTTATGTCTCTTAGTTGATTCAATATGCAAGAGCATGTCCTACGTTCGAATAATATCTAAAACGAGACAGGGTATTGATAGATAAGTTGACAAAACAAGGATATCAACAATCTCGTTTAATGTCAGGATATCGGACATTCTATGGTTGCTACAATGACCTTATTTGCAAATACAGTCTGTTGTTATGTCGAATGTTGACTGACGTCTTTCATACAAATTGTTAAGCCATTATTCACACTGAATTGTCTATGGATTTTTCCGTTAAAAGAATACGGCGGGTGTGACCGGTCGACAGGGAATGCTTATCCTTCCATGGCACCTATTCCCAAATGTCTCTGTTGACTCTGTGCTCATAATTTGTAATGTTTAAATGGACTCGTGAGAATGATCACTATTCGTTATTTCATATTAGATTTATTCTATACCTATTCCATTAATATGCAATATAATAACTTCGTGTTCACCAGATTTATTTTACTCAAAGATGTTAATAGATTTTATACCTGAGTCCTGTGAAATGCAATCAACAGCAATTACATACCTCAACCAGATTCTGATTTTGATCATGGATTCATTGCTTATACCATTACGTCATTAAATCTTTAAATATCTGAGTGTTGCTTCTTTGTTATACATTGCCCTTTAATTAATCGAACACCACATAACACGTTATGATTGAAAAATAAATCATTATTGATAGGGAGTAGACAGAATTTCGCCAAAAAAAATTAAAAGTGAACACATGTTAAGCCAAGAGTTTCTTTCTCGTTTAACTGATATTGCGCATGTATTCCTATTTTTAGAAGAAAAAAATACAAACAAAACAAACAAACATGCAAGCAAACTACAAACAAAACAGTTTAATATTGGAGGTTACATTTTGGTACGCAAAAGTATTTTCTGATTTCTTTCTGTTACTATTTGTACCGTTGTTTATGATTATCGCCGTCTTTCATGTCAGTTGATTCAATGGGAAATCCTCTACAAAATGTCTGATGAAGTACCATAATAAATAGTAAGGTAGGGGAGTCGGGACGAAGCACGTCTTTTATTTAGTACTTACACCCATGAAGACACCAGACATTGAGTGTAAATAAAGATACGTATAGTAATAGGATCGATATCACCCTCATAAGTCAGTTCTAACGAGTAAAATTCCTTGATGTTCGGGAAATGTTTTGGCCTTTAGTTCCACAATGTACAGACTACTATTATCTAAAGTTAACTAAACAGATCTGTCTTATAAAGTGTTGAATTGATAAACATTAACTGAAGGGTTTAGATATAGTATCCCTAAGAAGAATGTTGGGATATATTTAATTGCATTTCGTCTGTAGTTCAGCCGAAGCGTGAAAGGCGTGTTATCATGTTTATCTTTGAAAACATAAAGAGAGCTTTTAAAAAAGTTTCAGAATTAATAAATGTACACAAACAATGCCTGCTTTGGTCTAGTACCACACTGCAACATGTCCCTTGCCATCTTCAGGTAAATACTTCTGCACCTAAACCAGTATATTTGATTCATTTTTTAGAATTAGCAGCATTGTTCCATGCTAATTAATTTTTTCATCAGTTTTTTTTTAATTTATAAGCAGCCGTGTAACAAATAACAGCAACTTTCTTCAAATTGTTTTGCTTTGTAAATTGCTTAGAATTCATTTTAAACTAAATACTAATACTTTTTCAGTGGATAATTCGACAGACTCTCTCTCTCTCTCAGATGTAAGTTTAAGTCCAGTCTAGCTTAATCAAACAGGATGTTTTGTAATCCGATTATTATCTTTTGCGGCTCGTTCACTCATTAATCACAAACAAGAAATATATCCTACATTGCAGATGTTACCCAAAACGCGTGCAGTTCAACTTACTTTTTTATCGATGAATTGAAGCTCTGTAGAGGAATAGTGGAAAACTTTGCTTCAACGGAATATCTGCAGATCAACGGAAGTAGAGAGAATTTAATATAAAATATTTCTTTTTTCCCACTTGATTTAATGTAAAACGTATATAGTATAAACGTATAAACGTCAGACTCCTTTTCAACAAGTTCCTTGTCCATGAGACCATGATGTAAACAAACTTGATTCTTTACCAATGAGAGGCTTATTATATTGTGGACCAAGTTATGTTCTAACATTTTTAAATAAATTTAATCATACTAGTATTTAAACTTGTCGCTTCGCTGTTGTTGAGACTTGAGATTTTTAAAAAAGAATAATGGTATTTTTCTTCAGTATATATAAACTTTTGAATTTCTATGCATCCAATCCCTTCTGAGACCTTTAGGAACGCTTTAAAATTTAAATATTTTTTTGATAAGTTGACAATACGAGGCTAAATTGTTCGTGTTAATAAATTTTATATGTTTCCCTACATCGCATTAGATACACTATTACATCATTATCTACGTCATGGTGATATAAACGAGTGTTTTCAGCAGCTCTGATTATGCAATACTTTAGAATTTTTGCCCATTATTATCTTTTTTTTTTTTGCTCCCGTTATCAAAGATTCGAGGGCATATAGTTTTTGGTCTGTTTGTCTTTTTTCGCAAAAACTTTAACCTTGGGCCATCTTTAAGATAATGTTTAGTTGCCCTCTCCAGACTCAGGAAGAAAAAATTGGGTCGGTAGGTAGATGAATATTTTTTTTAAAAGAAAATTTCAAGATCAATGCTGCATTTTTAAAATCTATTATTCTGAATGCATAAAAAATAATTGCTTCCTGGAGATAAAAAAAAGTTTGAGTCGGGTCATTTTTAGCCAGTCGGTCGGGAGAGGGCAATCAAACATTTTTTTTTAAAGATGGTCCTGCCCTTAACTTTTGAATGGTTGGTGCTAGGGTTGTTATATTTCACATTTATATTTCTTGTGACAAGACCTTTTTTGAATACCAGCATAATTGACCTCTTCACTTGACCTTGAATTTTGATTATTTTTGCAAAAATTTACCAAACTTTAACCTTGGCCATAACTATTGAACAGTTTAAGCTAGGGTTTTCATATTTTACATGCTTTTTTTGATGTGTCCAGACCTTTCTTTGGCTACAAACATTTTTTACCTTTCGACATTGACCTTTAAGTTTTACCTAATTTTGAAAAACGTTAACCTGGGCCATCACAACCTGTGACAATACCTTCCTTTGGGTATAATAATAGTTTTTTTTCATACTAATTGTTAGGCCATTATTTACACATTGAATTGCCTACGGATTTTTCCGTTTTCCCGATCATGACAAGGAGCACACGGGAGGTGTGACCGGTTGGCAGGGGATGCCTACTCCTCCATGGCACCTTTCCCACCTCTGATGTTTTTAGAGGTCCGTGTTTGCTCTGCTCCTGATTTGTACTTTTTCTATGGACGTTTGAGTTTGATTACTGTACGGTATCTCTATATTTGATCAAAGGATGGCTACTTCTTCATGGCACCTGTCCCACCTCTGATGTTTTAAGAGGTCCGTGTTTGCTCTGCTCCTGATTTGTACTTTTTCTATGGACGTTTGAGTTTGATTACTGTACGGTATCTCCATATTTGATCAAAGGATGGCTACTTCTTCATGGCACCTGTCCCACCTCTGATGTTTTAAGAGGTCCGTGTTTGCTCTGCTCCTGATTTGTACTTTCTATGGACGTTTGAGCTTGATTACTGTTCGTTTCCTCCATATTTGATCAAAGTATGTCATTGAAAGTTTTCAAACATATCACATGTAATATTAAAGAACAGCGATAAATATGCAAAAAAAAAAAAAAAAAAAAAAAAAAAAAAATGAATTGGTGACATTTATATTCTAGAACGGGTGGTAAATATTTTTAAATTAAAAAGTTGGCTCGTACATTTACTAGAGTTCATGAACGTCCAAGTAATTCTCTCAAAGCTTAAAGTGAGATACATAATCATACGAAAATGAAGATAAGAAGCATTGATCAATCTCAATCAAAGTCAGGAAAAATTGATCAAAGGTCAGCAGATGAATGACTACCCACTTGAATAAAACTCACAAACACATATATATTAATACAGGCAAATACTTGTACATATTCATCTATAATTAAAACTCAGTATAAAAGTGGTCACGGAAGAAAACTGTCATTTGTGACTGGTTGTGGTTGATAGTTGGTGGACCTTTTAAATTCCAATGATGTTTGAGTGAAACACTCCAAAGATCATATCCGAAACAGATAATTTTAGACATTAACTGAAACATAATTAAGAATATCCTTCTAAAAAAATTTACTTTCACCTCCCCGTTGGTGAGCAGGTAGATTGATTGATTAGGGTTTAACGCCGAGTTGGCAATATTTCAGCCATATTTCGGCGGATTGAGCAGGTAGTAGACTAAGCCAAACAAACTAATGGAATAGTTATGCCTGTTTAACTCTCCCGCTTAAATGTCCACATCTTATTTAAAATTTTGTTAAAATGTTCTATGAATCTTCTGCTGAAATATCCACAAATTCCCCGCTTAAACACCTTTTTCGCTAAAACGTTTTCAATCCAGAAAATAAGATTAAGGGAAATATAAGTGATATTTCTCTATAGTACAGAATAATTCACTTTAGAATATCAAAGTTCCAAAACTTCTTATATTGCAAGAATAGTAAACCGAAGTGTTTCCACGGTAAATTAAAATTTCAGAGTTTTCTATTGTAATGAAATACCGGGTATGGAGATAACGAACAAACTCAATAGTCCATTCAAACAATACAATTCAGGAGCAGAGCAAACATGGGCTTCCAAAACATTATAGGTGGGATCAGGTGCCATGGAAGAGTTATTCTCATTTCTCATTTCATTTATTCACTCACACCAACATCAGTGGTACATGAGGTACAATAAATTAGTCGTCATAATTGTGACAAAAATAATAAATATAATTATGATACAATAGCATAAATGAGGGGCATATACATATGTACATAGTATAGCAATAAACATACAATGAAAGAAGAAAAGAAGAAAAAAAAATGGTATGATAACATTTAAATTATGGAGGACAGACGGTGTCGTTTATTTTAGATATAAATATACAAAGGTTTTTTAAAGTTTTTAAGTTTGTCGTTGACATAATTTCAGAAAACTTAAGTGTATTCGGCGTTTTACAAAATCTGGGATGTAAAAGATTCTTTCTGATGCTGTTCAATGTTTTACATTCTAGGATGAAATGATATTCGTCTGCTATTTGCCCTGTATTACACAATTTACAAACTCTTTCATCCAGTGGAATATTTAACCATCTACCAGTTTCAATTGGGAGGTGGTGGTTTGAAGTTCTAAATTTTATTAGTATTTTTTGGAGTTTACTAGGTAAAATACTTAGATATTTTTCAAATCCAAAATCACTCTTAAAAATTTTGTAAATTTGACCTTTTGATGAATTATTTATATCACTATGCCATTTTTGAATAAATTGGTCGCTTAATCTTTGCTTCACTGCTGCAAGTACCCAATTCCTGTCAATGGGACTTTGTTCATACCAAATGTTGGAGAACCCACAAGAGGTTAAAATTTTATAAATGAAATCTACCCATAGGTTTTTTGGACCTCCTTGAAAATATTGAGAACATAGATATTTATACAAAACACAAACTATTTTGTTTTCTAAAGAATTCGGGGTAAGTAATTTTAACCAGTAGGAGATCATTCTTGTATAAATATTAATATACAATGGGAATCGCCCAGTCTCCCCATACACCATATACGAGGGCGTACTACTCTTTAAATGGAAAATATGTTTTAAAAATTTTAAATGTACACGTTCAATGATGTCGAGATTTTCATAACCCCAAATTTCACAGCCATAAGTCAAAATTGGAACAACAACTTTATCAAAAAGATCTAACTGACATTCAATTGGTAAGTTAAATTGTCTTATCTTCCTTATAACACCATACATTGCTTTCTGTGCTTGTTCACATAAATGTTTTTTGGCCTTACAAAATGAACCTGAGCGTGAAAATATTATCCCAAGATACTTGAATTCTTTTACATTTTCAATTGCATTATTATTATAATAAAATACCTTTTTTGACATTGGTCCTTTAGAAAACACTAGAATTTCTGTCTTACTAACATTAACATTAAGTTTCCATTGTGAACAATACAAATAAAAATCATCCAAAGCCTTTTGCAGATCTACATCTGTTTCAGCCAAGATAACAGTATCGTCTGCATATAACAAAATGAAAAGCTTAAGATACACATACAATTCTTCTTCAATAGCGTCAGTTATGCTTTGTAAACCAATAATATTTCTGTCCGAGAGAAACTCTTCCAGGTCATTAATATATAAGGAAAATAAAAAAGGCGATAGATTTTCACCTTGGCGAACACCAACATTACAGTTAAAATAATCTGTGATTGTGCCATTCAGATTTATCATAGATTTAATTCCTATATACATATTTTTGATGTAGTTAAAACATTTTCCACTAACCCCACTCTTAAATAGCTTATGCCACAATCCAGATCTCCAAACCGTATCAAAGGCTTGTTTAAAGTCAATGAAAGCGCAGAAAAGTTTTTTCTTTCTTTGAAAAAAAATCTGACATAAAAACTGTAAGGTAACTATATGATCTAAAGTTGAGTACCCTTTTCTAAACCCTGTTTGACTCTCATTAATTAAATTTACTTCTTCAGCAAATGTTTCCAAACGTGTGCATAAAATACTTGTAAATAATTTTCCTAAGCAGCTCAATAATGTTATGGGTCGATAATTTTCTGGTTGTGTTGGATCACCTTTATTTTTATAAATAGGTTTAACAATGCCAATTAACCATTCATCCGGGACGGTACCTGAATCAAATATTAAATTGAACAGTTTTCTATATACGGGTAAAAATATAGTAATTGTTGAAGTAATATGTTCATTAAACACTTTGTCAAAACCACATGCTTTGTTATTTTTAAGCTTTTTGACACTGTTCAGTATTTCTTCATCACTGATAGCACAGTTTAGGATATCAACTGAAAAATCATTTGAAAAATTCGCTACATCTTCCTGTTCATCTAAGTTATCAGGAACAACATTACAATTTTTATCTTCATTCATATCTTTCAAAAAATTATACATGTCATTTATATCAACAGCACATTTCTTATTTTTATCGGATGCATTCAAAATTTTCCAGTAATCTTTGGGATTTGTAGAATGCAAATCTTTGAGTTTTTTGGCAATATTCTTTCTATTATTTTTTATGCTCTCGTCCATTGTTTTCTTATATATTTTACTCATAGCATTCAAATTACGCTTGTTTTCTGTCGATTTATTTCGATTATACATACGTTTAGCGAGATGAAACTTTTTTCTAGCGTTTCTACAGTCTCGATTAAACCATTGCTTATAATTACAATTATTTTCAACCCCAGCCCTTCTATCTTTATGGTACCCAAATGTTTCTTTTGCCGCACTAAAGAACACGTCACATATATCGCGTGTTACAAGATTGATATTTTCCTTTGTTACATGAGTATTATCACCGCCTAAATCATCAAGTTTACTTTCAATGTTATTTACAGCAAGTGTTTCAATATTACCACAGAACTCCACTGATTTGTTAGGACACCATAATTTTACACCTGAGTGATTTACACCTGTGTCGTTTGAAATAACAGTCTTACAACTAGATAAAGATACTGATAAGGCATTATGTACATCAGAATATAGGTTACAAAATTCGACAACATCAAAATCACTAAACAAATCAAAAATATGCACACTGGCTAAAACATAATCTACAGTGCTGCTATTTTTACAAGTTAAATCTCCCTTAAGTTTGTCGTTGCCTACACGACTATTTACAATATACATTTCATTATTCCTACAAAAATCAATCAATTTATGCCCATAGTTATTTACCGTGGTGTCTTTAACAGTTCTTCTAATGGTATATTACATTTTTCAAATATCGTGGATCTTGTTAAAATATCAGTATACATGTTTTCATTACAATTGTTTTGGTTCAATACAAATTCATCAGCTGTGAAAAAATCATTCATATTGCCTACTCTGGCATTAAAGTCACCAAGCATACAAAAATAATTTGAATCTTTATTAAAGTTGAGGAACTCTTGTTCAATTTCTATGAAACAATCAGGGGAAGAATATCTACTTCCTTCTGGAGGTATATAGACAACTCCGCAAATTATATCTTTGGTAGTATTAAATAAAATTTTGTTTATCTTGAACCACATAACATATTTACAATCTGTATTTATCATGCTAACATATTTCACAACAGTATCTTTAATAGCTACAATAATCCCCCCAGATCGGGTATTGGAAAGTTTACGTCTATTTTTCATATAAGTAACAAATCCAGGTATTTGTATTTTATCAGAATTATCAGTTTTAGTTTCTGTTAATCCAATTATATCATATTTTGAGATGAAATCAACAAATTCCCTATAATTCAGTCTGTTTTTTATCCCACATACATTTAATGACAAAATTTTTACATTATTTGCAAATTGAGCCTTACGGCGCTGGGTCTGTTCCTCCGCGCGATCCTATTGTCTGTTATGATCCGGAGATGATCCATACCGGGCTCTTTTGTTATCCCGTCTAGGCGTCTGGGTTGGAGCTCCTTGCTCTTGTTGTGCTACTCTTGCGTAACTCTGAGTCACTGGGGCGGATTCAGGAGGTGCGATGTATTTAACTCCATTTATGAAGAGAGTGTCTCGAACTAGCTTTACACGTTTGTGGTCGAGTTTTGCTTGGCGCATGACTGGATACAGTTTTTTTCTCCTATTCTCGATCTCTTGGGGAAATTGTTCATTCACCCACACATTCGTTCCATGTAATCTTCGGGCTGCATAATCCCCTGCTGACGGTCACACTCGCCGTAGACAATTCAATGTGTAAATAATGGACCAACAATTAGTATGAAAATGTCAGTCAGTACTCGACTTAATGATACATTGTATTTGCTGACAAGGTCATTGTATCGACCATAGAACTTGCGAAATAATGACTTGGTACATAGATTTCACTATCAAAATTTCACTTTAGTTTACTACCCCAGTATATCGTTTGCTATAGTAAATACTTTAATTCTTTGATACTTTACTTTTTATACTTTGATTTACCACGATGCTTTGTAACTTCGATGAAAACATTTGGAAAAAGATTTGAATATACAAGTAAAATTTTCTTTTAGTGTCAAAAAATCTCATTTGAGGAATGAAAATTATGAACTTTGAATTACTTAAGGAAAACCTTATATCAGGGTTGGCAAAAAACTTGGAAATACTCATATTTCCCAGGACGGTGGGAAATACTGGTAAATACCGGGAATTACTGGTATTTCCTGGGAAATAAGAAATAGCTACATATTTCTTTCATATTGACATGTAATACACTTTATTGGCCAAGGTATCACTGTCCCTGATTTAAAAAATTCTGGTTTCCAAGTAATTCATTTTATATAATCATAAAACAGTATATTCAATACCAGTCATGAGTGTCATTAGTTTGATGCTCGAGTCAGATGTATAGTCTATAAAGGTCCATGAAATGAACCCAAAGATCCCAATTGATTTTTATGTGACTAAAGAAGGATCAAAGAAAATTCTTAAATGTAGAGTATGGTATAAATATCAAAAACCTATATAAGAAGAAGCCTTTCATTTCTTCTCAAGGTAATTATGTCTCAAAACAGGAGCACAAAACTGTCCAGAGCAATTTGTTAAAACAACATGATTGTTTGTAATAACTACAGTGTTTATAGAAGGATTATAACAAGTTTGTTTTGTTCTTGGATTTATAATTAATAAACTTAATAATTTAATTTTACAAAACTGAAAAGAAACTTTAATTGGAAAACTTCAGTTTTATACAGCCAGGGAAATGTTTCAGAATGCTTATGGGTATGGGACCTGGAGTAGTGATACATTCTGAATATTTTACATTGCAATTTGAGACATATTTGATATTATTCATCTTCTGTTTTGTGTTTATTTTATTTTTGAATTTTGTATAAGATTGAATGAATTATAAAAATAAAAAAGCTTTTAAATTTGTATTTCCCAGTATTTCCCAGTTTAGAGAAAATTTGTAGTATTTCCCGGGACGGGAAATACTGGTATTTACCACTGGTAATTCCCACCACTGGTATTTCCCGGCCAACCCTGCCTTAGATTCACTCAAGTTAAATCATTGATACTTTTATTTTCTAAAGTGAAAACATTGATATTTTGTTTTTATATAAAAACTTTGATTTACTAATTAAACTATAGTTTACTATATTTTTGAAGGGATAGGTTTGATACTTTGAAACATTAATGTGATTGATTTGGGCTAACTATGAAAATTTTCCTTTGAATGTTAGATTGTAAAATCTCCCGATGTTTAAAAATAATTGAAATAAAAAAATATTTAAATATGGAAAAAATATTGCTTTAAAAAAAAGTAGAATCCGGTTTAATTTTAATATGACAAACTGAATTTCATACCAACACAAAACTTAGATTGATAATATGGGAACTTTTTGAATCTCTGATTCACTATTGAAAGAAAATTTATTAATTAAAAAAAACTATTAGCAGACCTTTTTTGTATTCATATGAAGCAAAATTTGTAGATTTGTAATACTTCCATTCATATGTCTACTCGATATATCCCAGTGAGCTTGAAATAAAAGATACCACAAAGTCTGACATTTCTGTTTCATTTTAGGATATTTTACCAGAAAAAGACGATGAAACAAGAATATCAACATTCTTGTTTAAAGTCATCATTTCGCAACTTCTATGGTCGATACAATGACCTTGTCAGCAAATACAATCTATCATTAAGTCAAATGCTGACTGACGTTTTTCATATTAATTGTAAGACCATTATTTACACACTGAATTAACTAAAGATTTTTCCGTTTACCCTATCATGACAAGGAGCACACGGCGGGTATGACCGGTCGGCAGGGGATGCTCACTCTTCCATGGCAATTGATCCCACCTCTTATGTTTCGGAAGTCCGTGTTTGCTCTGATCCTGAATTGTACTGTTTGAATGGACTTCTGAATTTTTTCGTAATCTCCATATTTCATTACAATAGAAAACTCTGAAATTTTAATTAACCGTGGAAACACTTCGGTTTACTATTTTTGTAATATTAGAAGTTTTGGAACTTTAATATTCTAAAGTGAATTATTCTGTTCTATATTTTTATGATAGAGAAAAATTACTTATATTTTGCAAAATCTTATTTTCTGGAGACAAAAGTATTTGAGTGAATCATGTATAATTGTCATCTTTTTTTTAAACTGTAATTTTCATAATTAAACAATTAAGCAGACTGACGGACGTTTTAGCGGATTGAAAACGTCTTAGCGAAAAAAAAAAGCTTTTAAGCGGAAAATTTGTTGATATATCAGCAGAAGATTCATAGAACATTTTAGCAAAATTTGAAATAAGATGTGGACATTTTCGCGGGAGAGTTAAAAGGCATAACTATTCCGTTAGCTTGGCTTAGTCTTTTACCTTCTCACCAACGGGGAGGTGAAAGTAAATTTTTTAGAAGGATATACTTATTTTTGCTACAGTCAATGTCTAAAACTATCTGTTTCGGATATGATCTTTGGAGTGTTGCACTCAAACATCATCGGAATATAAAAAGTCCATCATCTATGTACCACAACCAGTCACAAATGATACTGTTTTCTTCTGTTTCTAGATGTATCTTTAGCACTTTTTTTACTGAGTTTTAATTAAAGATGAATATGTGCAATGAAATATATGGAGATAACGAACAGTATTCAAGCTCAAAAGTCCATTAAACAACACAAAATAGGAGCAGAGCAAACACGGACCTCCAAGACATCAGAGGTGGGATCAGGTGCCATGGAAGAGTGAGCATCCCCTGCCGACCGGTCATACCCGCCGTGTGCTCCTTTTCATGATATGACAAACGGAAAAATCCTTAGTTAATTCAGTGTGTAAATAATGGCCTTACAATCTGTATGAATATATATGTGTTTGTGAGTTTTATTCAAACGTGTTGTCAATCATCTGCTGACCTTTGATCAATCTTTTCTGACTTTGATTGTTTAAAAGGAGAAAAAAAATATCTCTGAAAAAATTCTTTTAACATGCCCTTGAATTTTTATAGGTAACCAATTTTTCTCATGCTAAAATGTCCACTAATGTCCATTCACACCTGTAGAAAATCTGTTAAAATGTCCTGCGCCCGTTATTATTCACATGAACTGTACTTTTATGCCCCCGTAAGTGAAGATTCAGGGAAGTATAGTTTTTGCTCAGTCTGTTTGTCTGTCCGCAAATACTTTAATTTGATTGGTGGGTGCTGGCTTTCATATTTCGCATGTGTTTTCCTTGTGATTAGACCTTTCTTTGGGTACCAACATTTTTGGCTTTTAACCTTGATCTTTAACCTACTTTTGAAAAAACTTTTAACATTGGCTATACTTACTGAATGTTGGTTCTAAAGCTTTCATATTTCACATGTGTATTCCTTGTGACAAAACCTTTTTGGGTACCAACGTTTTTGAACACTTGACCTTGGGGTTTCACTACATTTGAAAAGTTTTAACCTTGGCCTTGAGCTGCATGCTATACATAAGCATCAGTGATTTACAAACACATCTTACTGCAAATGATATCATATCTACCTAATGCTAATTCTGACTACAGATTTCTCCGTGTATCTGATCAGTACATTGGACACGCGGTATGTGTGACCCGTCGACAGGTGGTGCTTACACTCTTACACACCTGATCCTATCTCTGGTGTTTCCAGGGGTCCGAGTTTTCTCTGTTCCCGATTAACATTATAGTATTTTTGAAATTGATTCGTTATCTTTAATTTCTGATGACTAGGTACCTCACTTTGAGCTAGCTTTGAGAGAATTACTTCATGAAATCTGGTAAATGTACTAGCCATTTTTTTTTCTATTTAAAATATTTCCAATTCGTTCTAGAATATAAATGTCACCAATTCAATTTGTTTTGTGCGTATTTATCGCCGCATGTTCTTTAATATTACATGTGGAAATCGTAAGACAGATATTTGAAGACAGTTATGTATTAGTTATCTTGTTCTTTGACATTATCAGTGATGAATCGTCTGCCAAAAATTATAGAATCGTAAACTGTAATCATTTTATATCTACTTTTGTTGTAAAACATGTCTGTGCTTTCATGTAGTTTTCTTAAACATGTATTCGCAGAATCAAGACCTGTGTCCTCGACAAGATTAGCACTCTAGCACTCAATAATGCATGGTTAAAATAGGAAGGAGTTTTTATCGAAGATAAAAATGCAGCTTTACATAACAACACAAAAACCTATTTCTTTTACCAATCTGAGAGTCAGAAAATGTCAATTAAAGTAAAGTCTACGATGGTAGTTCAGTACGGAATTTGGGTTTAGATGAGTATAGAGAAGAATTTGGGATAAGAGAACAACAAAACAAGTTCATAGCGGGATAGAGTTACGTTTTATCTTTTGTAATGGTTTCCTTGAACAGACACTAAAATTCCAGCTTATTAAACAGAGCTTTACACTCCTTTGGTCTGCCAACATCAGTCACTTTAGAGAACAAAATCTCATTTTATATTAAACAAAAGAAATATAAATATGACAGACATTACATTCATGACTGATATATTTGCATTCCATGAACCAAGAGAAATATCAAGCATTAAAAATCAAAGAAAAGGACAATAGGGAAATAAAACATGTCGGCAGAGAAATAAATAAAATTTACAAATAAGGGTCCTAGATTTCATACTAGGAGAGTTCACAAGATAGTTACTATAGAAATAAAATTTGTCCTAGAATATTGAATCATTATCATAACTAAGAAAATAAACGTAGAACTTGTGTGTGGCGTAAAGAGTTAATAATTAAATGGATTTTTCTTACTTCCTAACGTTTCTTGTTTTGTCAGAAAGGTATAAATTGCGAACTCACTTGCCAGTTTAATCATACGATTCATTTTCTTACTACAGTGAAATTTCGCATCAGTTTTAGTTCATTTTAAATTACAAAGTTTTCTTATGGTATTTTTTGCTAATGTGCATGTTTAATTTTCCTAAATGTATAAAGTTAGTAAATTATATAATAATATTATGTTTTGCATATGCACAATATGTTCCTCTGATAATGATTAGAATGTAGATAATTTGAAACTTGACATGCATAAAAATTACCCCTTTTTTGCACATTTCAGTGCATAAAGGCAATTTCTGAATAGGTATTTATCTATATAGTATTCTATAAGCCATTAAGACACCAAATACACATTATTTTGTCAAACTCATCTGTTAGTCGATTGTTGTGTAGTGTCCCGTTGTTGGTATTCAACACATTCATAGACAATACAAAAACTCACTGATAGACTTGTACTACTCACATTGAGAATAATACGATAAAAATCTTGTTAAGTGTAGAATATCTTGTAACACAAGCCATTAGCCCTGTCCTGTCCAAGGATGGTCTATAGACCAACAGATGTCCTCTTGTGGTATAGCACTGTCAACAACAGATGACGCATAATGTGGACATGTAACGTTCTAATAAGCAGATGGCTGTTAGAAAATTATCACAATAGTTTTTTTCCCAATGTACAGTTGTAAATACTAAAGATTACGATTGTGCCCAAATTCTAAGGAGAAAGCAAAAAAATTCCTACAAAAATTCCTACATTCTATACATTAATCATTATATATATATATATATATATATATATATATATATATATATATATATATATATATATATATATATATATATATATATATATATATATATATATATATATATATATTGAATGCAGGAAATAAAAGTCATCAGGTGGACCGCTCTACTTTCAAACTAATTTGTATTGTCCTAAACATAATTCTTGCGATCATTCGATTTTTGATTTCTGTTTTTAGGAATTTGTTTGAGTTTTGGTGAATTGTTTTATAAAATTTTATATAAAACGTTCCTTTTATAGCAGTACTCTAAATAGAATCTGTAAAATTATTTTCAAAATATTTATCCGAAGCAAAATTGGAACGAGAAAAAGTACAAACACCACAACAAAGGAATAAAAGAAGCAAACCGAGATTACCTTATGTCTTTAATTTGATGGGAAATGATGAATTGCTGGAATTTGGTTCAGTTTTAGCTGGTTTTCTTAGACTTGAGTGTCAGAAACGGTTATCAGCGAGCAGCTATATCTCAAAGATAACGCCATTCTGAAATATCACAATTAACATATAAATTATTCCTGCTGAAAGATATTGAAAAATGATTTCTTTTTATCAGTTTTTTAATCACAGATAGTTTCTATTTTTTCTTTTCTTTTTTTTTTAAACCTTGAATGACTTTATAGTAATTGTTTAACTCCTATAAATATAAAACAACAAACACCTCTTCTTGTAAACTCTCTGTAAGGGCTTGCCAAATTGTACATCAAAGTGGAATTAAACTTCACATCTGGTTCCTGATCCGCTATGTAAGTACCACTCAAATTTTTATTCTACTTTTGTTGGGGTTTGTTTTTGGTTTTGTCGTGTTTTGTTTGTTTCATGTTGTTTTGTTTTTGTTTTATCTGTTTTGTTATTGAGAGCAATATTTAAAGATTGTGATGATACGCAAAACTGTTTACCCCTGTATTTCTTTTTTAATTATTATTATTTATTTATTTATTATTACAATCATGAAAAATTTAATAATGTTAATATTCCAAAAGTTTTTGGATTAAAAATTGTATAATTTGTAAAACTTAATCATATGAGCCTGGACAAGTTGTATTTCATTAAAAAGATTTAAAGGGTATTACACACTTACAAGAATGAAAGAAATTATGTTTTATACTTTAAGTTATACTTAATCTTTGTCTATGAGATGTATGTCTCTAGAATTTAATATCTGAACTAACTTAAAACATAATCAGTACATAGATTTGCCAAATAAAAGAAATTTTTAAGACAACTGCACTATGCTCGTATGAAATATGGTATTTAATTGTAATGTCATATGAACACAGTATATTTAGAGATTTTTTCGATGTTGTCAGTAAAATTTTCAACTCTTGGTACATTTTATCACAGAATAAAAATACGCTATCTTTCGTATTTTTGATGTCTTTGTTATCTCGCCAAAAGAATCTATGATCTATCTAGATCTCATACTATAAATAGCGGGGTTTTTTTTATCAAGCAGTTTTATTTAATTGATGTTGATTGTCATTAAATAAGCCGTTAATGTTCTCGTTTACAATTCATTATTGTCACTGACAATATCGACAAGGGGAGACAATTAGAAACGTCGACTTTTAGATCCTCATTTTCCCCTTGATCAAATAAATAAATCTAAATATCCGGCAGGTATCTTTCGCTGTGCATTAGCGGGACAGGTTTTAAAGACAGCTAAATCATTTAGTACAATTAATACTCTAGTACATCACATTGTATGTTGAGATCCAATAATATGCGTATATCCGTGGAGCGATTCGCTGACAGTATGACGTTAGATGCTCTCGGTAAGCCTCTAGAGCTTATCTTTCACGTATCTCCTCTGATCCAAGGACCGACTTCTGGGAAGTCTGCTATAATTAACTAATAGTATTGATGATTATACTTGTGAAATCCCATGATGGGGCTCATTTACTGACCAAAATGACCAAAGTGACGGCGGACGGCACCGGGTAGGCATTGGTTTCATGACTGCACTTTGAGCTAAAGGGGCCATTTGTCTTGCAGACACAGTTAATGAAATAGTGTGTGGGAATTCCTTATGTGATCTTTTCCTTCTTAACGGTGTCCTGGTTCTGAGGTAAAGAATATCAAATATCCAGTTATTTTTTTAACTTCCTAAAATTGTTTTACATTGATATGCAGTATCAATTAAGGCAACAGGTATTTTGAATTAAGGGTGTTAAGCATTAGGGGATTTTAAAAAAATGTTTTTTTTTATATTCGAAATAAGTCAAAAATTTAATTTAAATTCATAAAAATTAATCGGTTGAGGGTGTATTCATTTATTGAACAGGGAAAGTAATTTTGTTTTCAAGGAAAAAAATCCTCATGAATTAATAATCGAATTGCATTCTGATTAACATCATAAAAAGGTTCTGCAAAAGTTACTAAGACAATGATCTCGAATGGTATAAAATATCCGGTGATGATGTGATATTTTATATAATTTTAAATCATAATGTATTTTTATGTCGCGTGCATCATGCGACTGTCTGCATGGCAGCGCTTTGGGCGAAACTAACATGAAAGGTATTGTTGGCTGTGCGCAGATTTTCTAACGAAAACACGATAGATATCCATCAATGCTACTCACCACCGACTCTGTAGGTCTGGGTTGCACGAACACAGTCGCGGAAAATTTTTTGGATAAAAATTGTTTACTTCTAAGATCAACATTATTGGGGACGAATTGAAACATATATGTAGCTAGAATTTTTATAACAGCAAATCCTACACAGGATCGGAACAGTTACACATAGAATAATTTCTGCGTATATTAATCTCAACTGACTCTGATTTATTAAAACTTCTTTAATGACAACACTATATGCGTATAATCGTTAGCCTTACTGTTTCGCCTATTCTGGAAGTTTTGCCACTGAGTTGATTCAATAATCGTCCAGAGGAAGCCTGATGTTTAGAGAATTTGACACTTCCTGGGGCCTAGATAATACGTCTTATAGAGGAGCTACTGCTTTTTGACACGCGATACGTAAACTGTCCCACATCGTTAGCCAAATAATGGCTCAAAAACTATGCAACATGCTTCAAAAAAATTCCGAAGAGAATGCAAAATTCTTCCAGAGTTCTTCAATTTACATTCATTGAAAATTTTATTCTTAATGAACTCTTAAAGTACGCACTGTCATTAAATTTTATTGCGAGGTAACATAAATAAAATCAAACTGTGTATTTTTTTGTATTGAAGCTTTAGTACATCCCAATTGATTTAATTTATATACAGTATACCGATTTTGTGTGTTGGCATTTTGCTTTCTTATCAATATTGATATGTCACATCTAAGAGGATTTTGTACAATAATCATTAATTCACCCAAAATATACAGTGCATGTAAGAATATAGATTTTATTTCAAATTAACAACTTGATAAAAGTCATCATATGCTTATAACATGCACTTTTATATGATGCATTGATATGTAACCTTTCATACTATGCAAGTGGCATCTTATTTGGACCTAACGGGCATAAGCTTGTTACCCTCTAAGCATTTATCATACAAATCTCTAGGCGTTTCGAACTTGATACTGAGATTTGCACCTCCATCTACTCCCGCCGTTCTTTCTATGGAGAGCGCAAAGTGCAAAGATACCGAATAAATCGGTTATATTAAATTCATTTTTGATTTCTCAGTCTGTAATGAGGAAAAAAGGGATTTAGTTATGGATTTTTGTTAGGTTTAGTCTTGCTGTTAAATTAACACACCTCCGCCAGGCTGTCATTATTTCAGTGAATCGGTAATGGAGCCAATTTCAACATGTTGCGAATGGGTTTCTTACTCATATTGCATGGCAAATTTTAATCAATCACAGAAAAGGCCATTGATGTTGTTTCTGTGGTTAAAACTACTCGCATTTCTAAGATTTTTTAAAAGTAAAGATAGATTTCTAACTCAAAATAACGGAAAATATTTTTCTGCGTGCAGATTACACGCAGGGATAAAACAGCATTATCATACAATACCGAATTGTCTGTTTAAAATCTAGACATAGGATATATTAATTTTGGGAATAAGTCAGTAAAGCTATTCACAATTATCAGAGTTGACCTGCTGAAAGATAAGTTGTACATGCGGAAAATAATTCTAGTATCACAATTAAAAATCAAAATATAGAAATGGTGAATAAACGCAATGACCAGGCGTCATATTTATACCCCGTACGTCTAGAAAAGAGGCGTCAAGCTAGACTCAGGAGGTTGTGATAAGGCATGAACAAGCTTCATGTGTTAATATCGTTACATTTTGTATTGAAGATGTGCATGTTAAGGTATATGGATGAAAGCTTCTATTCTTTGATGTTCGGAATTATCCAGTAATTGCGATCAACTTTGCTATTTTACAAACACAGTCTTAATTTTCTGTGACGTGTTTACTAAGTAAATCTTGATTGGATCCCAATTTATTGACAGCATCAATATAACACCTAATACTACGTGTTGATTTAATTGAATAATTGTGTTGGTTGGATCACAGTGTTAAGATATTAATCACCAACTCAAACTAGCTTCTAAATGCGCATAATTAAGGAAGTGAGAGCACACAGCTTGCAAAATAACTCATAGCGCACAGGAGTTAATTAGTAGATTTGTTTGAAAGTAAAAGGCTAGAGCCTACTGATGTTCAAAGGATACAAGGGTTAGTAGAGATATTCCAGTTGTCTTTCTGTTATTTTCAGACCTAGAGTCATGATAAATCAGAGCTCTGATGAAGACCAGAACTATACCACGTTTTACTTTTGTGATCCCTACCCCTACAAGGAAGCTTTCATATTCTATGGAATTCTGTACCCCGCCATAGCCATCCTAATGGTCATCACAAACGTGATCGTAGTGGGAGTCTTCCTGAGACAGAAGAAAAAGTCCCCCACCACCACGTTACTCATTGGTTTGGCCATTGCCGATGCAGGGGTCGGGGCGGTGACTGTCCCCCTACATATTTACTATCATAGCCTTCAGAACTACATGTTTACGATGGAATACCCTGGATGCATTTACTATCACGCGGCGCCGGTGGTGTCTACCATCCTCCACACAGTGTCTGTATGGGTCACAACCGTTCTAGGTGTCCAGAGGTATTTGGTCATATCTCATCCTTTCCTAGGGCCAAAATACTGTACGATAAAAGTGTCTGTGATTGTTCTTATATGTGTTTACATTCTGGCCACTGTTATGTACTTTCCACAATTCTTTTATCTTCAGTATAAGGAGACACACGTTGATAACGGGTACGGGTATATGGTTTACGTGTGTGAATGTTGGCAAACGGAAGTACCCGCCCAATACGAAAATAAATTAAAAATTCTGAAATTATCCCTCGCCAAGTTGATTCCTTGCATTATTCTGACTATCACGACCATTCTACTTGTTAAAAGACTCGACACGGAAGTAAGAAAATCTGGAAGCCTGCATGCAGACCACCAGAGGCAAGAAGGTGAATCCCGAGAAACGCGGCTTATTCGGAGAACCTCGCTTATGATTGTCGTCATAGTTATATGTTGTTTGGCGGTGGAAGTTCCAAATGGATTACGACTTCTTATTAAAACTATAAATGCTGAAGCTATTGATCCGGAAACGGACCTTTTCTTAATAGCCGTTCTTAATGTTTGTACTCTTCTTAACTTTCATATTAATTTTTGGATTTACGTTTGTCTTAGCCAGGAGTTCAGGAGGATTTTGAGAGGATTTTTCTGTCGATGGAATGTGAAATATCAAAAGGTACATTTGATAAGCCAAGGTTCTATGAAAACTACGACGGAAAACTTGTAGCATAACGTTGTGCATTAGTTATAAATCTGACAGTTTCCATATAAATCAAGCTTGACAGTCGCATGTTTCATTTTGGTTTCAGCAGCAAATAAAGTGTAGTAATGTTTGGGTAGTGATATTTGCTTTTTTCTGTGTTGGTCGAATGTGAATTGGATCAATTTTCAATTTAGGCATGCATCTCTTAATGATTTATGATTTTTTTTTTTTTGCTATACCTATAAAATGCCAAATATATATTTATTTATACATAAATATATTTATATATTTTTTACATAAATGCTATTCGTAAAAATGTAACTGTCATGCCAGCGTAAAATATAATTTATCTGAATTCTTTTAATTAAATAAGACCAAAAAAAAATTATTCTTATAATCCTGAGTTTCTGATTCGTCAGTGACGCTTACTATGAAAATAAATCAAGTTCGATAATTATCGATGAAGGACCCAACTTTTTTTTTGTTTTTGTTTTTCATTCTTACAAATTAAAGCATGAAAACAGAAAAAGAGATATTTGAACTATAGTAAGAGAATAGATCTACTTTTATGCATTTTTTTTAAATTTAAATCATATTGTACATAAAAAAAAAACAAGAAAGCGCTTATATTAGTAACGCACTGTAAAATTCGCTTTATGTTTTAAGGTGCGTTTGCAATAAATATACTAGATAATAAACTTCTATTAGATAAACAAATGTGTATTTCAAGGTGCGGGAATTACCTACATTTTTCCTTACACCGTGACATGTGGCATCGTGTAATCGATGGACTGAGCATGGGATGTGTTTTAGAGGAGTGTGGTGTGAGACTGGACTTTGTTTGATCATCATCATGTAAAAAAATATCTGACAGTTATTCCTTATATCCGTTTCCGTATATATACCTCTGATAAAGGTAAAAATTACAACATTTGATTCGTTATAAAGAATTAACTATGAACTCGTTTTAATGAGTTAAGAGATAATTATTTCGCTATAAAGAGACAATTATTTTGTTATAAAGAGATAGTTTTACGAGAAAATATGACAGCAATATAGAACTCAGAATGGAACTATTTTTTCGATTTTGAATGAATAATTATCAGCCGAATATGACGAGATCAATAAACTGATTAAACTGATAAATATTTGAAAATTTGCGTTAGGGTTTGCTTATGATAAAGTCTGTAACTGTTTAGGTGCCAATAATTTTATTTTGATATGTAAAGCAACTCTAAGGGGAACTCATTAAAACGCATTTATTGCATCACATAATCTCTGTGTTGAAAACAATTCACAAGCAAAATAAAAAACACTAATTAATCGCATAAGACAATGAAACTAATATGCTGTTTTCCTTACACGAATTTCTAACATTGGCTGTGTGTAAGATATAATTTGGTTCATCATACATAAAAACAATGAAGAGATAATTTAACAGAGGTTAACCAGAGACCCAACATATCTATGACCAAGTCTAATTCAGCCCAACTTGCTCGTCTAGGTTTCCGTGTGAAAATTTAATTGGGGGTGGAGTGTCTTTTTAATACAAGTATTGTATTCGGAGAATTTTTTATATTGGTATTAGTCCTCGTAGTGGGTGGGCGAACTCAAACGGGACTAGGTCAACAGAAGCATTGCAGCAACTCTTGTAAAACAATTTATCTGGACGAATTTTAAACAGCGTAATCATTTTAAAGTGTAATTGGACAAAAATAACGGGGCAAAAAGAACCTAATACTCTTGAACAGGGGTGTCAAACGTAGAAGTCTTCTTGTCCTAAGATCCAGAAATCCTCCTGAATCAAGTATTACAGATATGGAATTTTAAGATAGAATATAAGTAAAGACATGTTACATTATGAATATTTTGACTCTTCAAACCTTGATGTATTTTTTCCATGGGGGTCATATTTTAAGTTTAAACTTCCATTTTATCAACTTTAAAAAGTAATTTCTGTACTCACACAAATCTTCAAATTTAGTAACTTTAGAAAATTATTTCTTTTTTCGAGATCATTGCTTGCTACATAAGTATCCATAAATGTTTGGGTAATCTTGAAAAAAACGAATGAAAATATATTCCTCTTCCAACTTTCCAACTTCACTTGACCGTTCACGGTAGCTCAGTCGGTAGAGCGCTCGCTCCGTGATCGGGAGGTCGTGAGTTCGAATCTCGGCCGCGACAGACCTAAGTCGATAAAAAATAGGTAGCAACTGTTCCTTCGCCATGCGCTCGGCACTTTGGAGTGAAAGTTGCGGGTCTTTCGGATGAGACCTTAAAAAACGAGGCCCCGTGTCACGGCAGGCGTTGGCACGATAAAGATCCCTCACTGCTCAATGGCCCTGAGTGCCGAGTAAAGGTCAAAATTTGAAGCCCTTCACCGGTATATGGTGACGTCTCTATATGAGTGAAAAATTCTCGAATGGGACGTAAAACAATATACAATCAATCAATCAATCCAACTTCACTTGACTCCGTGTATCCAGTCCATAAATTACACAATGCCCCTTTAAGTTGTTTCTTATCATGATCATTGTTATCTAAGCCAGTTCATCCTTCGGATACCGAAAAAATAATTCAGAAAAAGATATTTACATGTAGTTAAAAAAACAACGGTTTATTTTGTCCTGTCCATACCAGATGCCTCTACCCTCTTGCGATGCGTGACAAGTTATTTGACTAAATACAGAATACAGATCGAGTGAAATTTATCAAAATTCTTTTTTATTTTTTAAAAAATCAGCATTCATATCTTTTAATGTATTTATTCAGATATTATGTAATTCAAAATGTTTAATACTTTGGGTGATTTAGATTATAAAAATCTGTTTTAAAAATTTCTGAGAGTAAAACGCCCCAGTGCCTTCATATTACATAATTTCAGGTGGAGCTGTCTTTGATTGTTTTATGAGATTTTGTTAGTTAAATCTTGAATGCAGCCACAGGCAGAGTCTACGAGCATGGCTTGATCACTTATCATAGTCAGATTTAATGTCTCTGGGTCACACGCAGTTTGCTATACATTGAAATTTATATTTTATACTTTTGCATTGTAACATATTGTTTCACAAAGAAATTGTGAAATTTAACCTGAAACTCATAGAAATTGTTATTAACCTTAAATATAATTCTGAACTTGAAATAAAGTTGTTGTGTTAAACTTGAACAGTATAGGGAGATTGCTATAATGAACCTGAAAGAAAAGGATTGCTGAACTGAACTGAGATCACAAGGGCATTGTTATTCTAGAATTGGAAAGTGCAAACAATTGGCTGGAGTTACGACAATACTTAAAAAAATATAGCTCACTCTGAATTGCATATCAGTTGTTACACACCAGATGATGTATTTGTCAGATATATATTCATCTTTTTTTTACTTTACTATCTATTAACCCAGAACTGGTTATCGTACAAACTACCAACCACACAAGGAATTCCTTTGTATTTATCAAAAGAAAGTTAATATTATGATTGACAGCTCTTATAAAGCCACAACGGGGAAAATATATTGTGTTTTCCAAAAGCCCAAACTATTTAGGACTGATTCAAACTTTAAGTCTAACTGGGCGAGTGATCAAATGTGCCAGGAACGGGAACAGAGATGTTCTGTCAACGACCTGTTGGTCAGATTTATTTGCTACTATGATCCGCGGTAACATTTTCAAACAAATCTTAAGTTTATAACTTCTGAAACTGATGGTGTGTGTGGTTCTCTGATGGCTTCGTTTTCCTCTTCAGATATTATTCTCAGAATCTGAGAATAAGAGCTACAATGTGAATACTTTGAAAAAGTATCTAATGATTTGTATCTGTAACTTAATTTTGAGACATTGGTTTCTCAGAAATAAACATCTTAGCCCAGACATTCTTGACAAACAAGTCAATTATTTTCAAAGAAATATAATGAAATACATTACTATTGTACAATGACACGGGGAATCATTAGAGCAGCATTGCCTTAAATTACGCTTGCTTTATTTCCAATTCATGAGTAAATAATATTTCAATATCCTCGGAACTTCTGTAAATAGAATTGTATAATTGATATTTATTGATTTATAAATCACCTGTTACATTAATCACTGTATATTATTTACAAAGATTGGGATATCATTGATAAAAGATACCACTATAAGCGCCTGTTTTTATGTAAAAGTATCACGGTCGTCCATAATGCGGAACCATCCGGTTTATTCGATGAATGAGTTAAGGGATACGTAATGAATTAGTGTTTCTTATTGATATAATAAAAAATAATTAGTTATATGATGTGCTTGAATAAATCCAATGCTTAAAATGGTTTGCTTGTACTTAAATCATTTCCCGAATCAATGTTGTGATTTGTCTGTTCAAACTTTCCTTTGTTTGGTTTAAGTATCATATTGTAAATTTAGAAATTTACCGGGTGGCAGTAAGTACACAATTTACAATATGACAACTGTGAATTATGTATTTACTGCCACCCTATAAATTCAAAATTAACAATATGACACAAAGGCAACCTGACATGTTTTTTTCCAAGCTTCCCGGAAAGGCCCAAGAAGATTGCTATAAAACAGTATTTTAAACTACATGTAAGTGCTCATTGGTTCTTCCGATCTCTTAAAATTATTGTATTTTCCACCTCAATATAATATTTTGGAAATTACACACAGTGAACGACAGATAGCTTAAAGCACAGTGATACCATTGCCGACGTGAAACCAACTCAAGTTTACCTACATATAATTCTCAATTGAGTCCCAAAGCACTGTCTTCCTATGAATAATTAAAGATGAACATTTTTTGGTACCATTTACTCAGATCATAATTTTACTTCCGATATACATGTATTTTTTTTTGTTCTGACAAACTTTTAAAATATGAAACGTAGGGCCAGTGACTTATCGTGTAAACAAAAAAAAATATCAATGACCCCAGTGTGAGATATGAAGTCGGTAAATGAAAGGCTTAAGACGTACAGTTGATGTAAGAATGCCTTTAAAAAAGACATCAAGTAATAAAATAAAAAGGTTTATGGGTCATACAGTTAACTTTGTATTGCTACGTATGGAAATTCCGTCTGTTCTGTGGGGTTTTATAGGTATTTCACGAGTTCGTGAACGTCTTTACATAATAAAACATTATTGAGTACTTTACATTAAGAAGGGCATTCAATATCTATCCAACCGTTGTCTTTTATTTAACAATTTCAATAGCTTTCCCTACGTAATCTTATTATCATCGTCGTTTTGTCAACATTACCATTAAACAAGTTGTAAATACTCACTAAAGGTGAGGTATATTTGCGTACTTCTCTTACCAGCTGTTTCCTATACAGCGTCTTGTACAGCTGCAGAACAAAACTCGCCTCAATCAAACGTAATTGTTTAGTAATGATGACAAAATTCTAAGAGAAAATCAAGATAAAAATAAAATTAAAACAAAAAGCGTACCATGCGTGACAAAATATTAGACACTTCTTTTTATCGAATATGACTTTTTTTAAAAAAAGAAAGGAAACAGTGGTTTATAAATTCTAGCGTTATCTTCCCCCAGCCGAGGGTCGATCCACCTTAAGGCTGATGCGTTTATGTGTCCTTAACATACACAGTAAAATAATTCGAATTGTTCAGATATAAACTTAAGGATATATATGAATTGGCATAAAGCCTCTTATTATTCCTGCCACACATCATTCTTATACTAACACTTGTTACTTATACTAACACTTATACTGACGCTTGTTACTTATACTAACGCTTGTTACTTATACTGACACTTGTTACTTACACTAACACTTGTTACTTATGCTAACACTTGTTACTTTTACTGACACTTGTTACTTATACTAACACTTGTTACTTTTACTGACACTTGTTACTTATACTAACACTTGTTACTTAGACTAACACTTGTTACTTTTACTAACACTTGTTACTTATACTAACACTTGTTACTTAGACTAACACTTGTTACTTAGACTAACACTTGTTATTTATATTAACACTTGTTACTTATACTAACACTTGTTATTTATACTAATACTTGTTACTTTTACTAACACTTGTTACTTATACTGACATTTGTTACTTATACAGACACTTTTTACTTACATTAACACTTGGTACTTAGACTAACACTTGTTACTTATACTGACACTTGTTACCTACATTAACACTTGTTACTTATACTAACACTTGATAGTTAGACTAACACTTGTTATTATACTAACACTTGTTACTTATACTAACACTTGTTAGTTTGACTAACACTTTTTTTTTTTATACTAAAACTTGTTATTTAAACTAACACTTGTTACTTATACTAACATCTGTTACTTTTATTAACACTTGTTACTTTTACTAACACTTGTTACTTAGATTAACACTTGTTACTTATACTAACACTTGTTAGTTTTACTTACACTTGTTACTTAGACTAACTCTTGTTACTTAGACTAACACTTGTTACTTATACTGACATTTGTTACTTATATCATAACTTGTTAATTTGACTAACACTTGTTACTTAAACTAACACTTGTTAATTTGACTAACACTTGTAACTTATACTAACACTTGTTACTTATACTAACACTTGTTACTTTGACTAACACTTGTTACTTATACTAACACTTGTTACTTTGACTAACACTTGTTACTTAAACTAACACTTGTTAATTTGACTAACACTTGTAACTTATACTAACACTTGTTACTTATACTAACACTTGTTACTTTGACTAACACTTGTTACTTATACTAACACTTGTTACTTATACTAACACTTGTTACTTAATAATTTTATCAATTTTTTACCTCTTCGTAATCATAATCTTGCCTGTGATGAAACAGTAAGTAAAATACTCCGTTAATAGACGTTTATGTTGCCTTCCTGAAATTTGGTCTCTATTTCAAACAAAATACCTAGGCCTTCTGGGGAAGTGACAACCAAATAGCACATAAAAAATAGTTCAGATGCAACACGAGTTTTGGATATGAAAATTTACCAGAGGTTATTACTGACAAAACATTGGGAAGTGTAAATATTAAGGACAAGTTCTTTGGCCAAAGGGGATGCGAGTAAAAGCACATCTATTCAGAGCGGTGGAGAGAACTTAGGATTATAAAATGATTTTTCCTACACAAAACTCTTATTGGTTTAGTGGAGAACGACCGGAGAAGTTATGCTTTGGTGTGGTATCTGTCGTCCATCTGTCCGTTGTCTATTAGTCTATAGACGATGTTTCAAAACGGTGATCCTATTTCTGTAAAACTTGGTATACAAGTAGACTTCATCAATATGCAATGTTTTATTTATAGGTTATGATTTCGATGAACGGTACTGTCATGGTTATTAAAATTAGACATTTTGTAAATACTTTTAAAATCACATCTCCTTCTACAGGTTTGTTTCTAATTTTGATTTTTTTTTTTACACAGAAATACCGTTGAATTGTTAAAGGAATGTGCTTAATTGCACTTTACTTGGTGATATAGTTCAGACTTTTAATTAGATGTCATAATTCTTTACTTTAGCTATACATCTTTATGGATAAAGGCATGTAGCATGTTTGACTTCTGGCTCATCGCTTGACGGATGTATATATATTTTTAGTGCATAGCAAGCATGCAACATGCAGTAATCTCTACATCATAGCAATCTGTTAACTGTCCATGCATATATAAATTAATACGATGATAGATCTTACAAGTATGAAACAACAGCATTACATAATCGTTCTTCTGTATGTTATTTCATTGATAAGCACTAATTATAGATGTTTGATATTGTAGGTCTATCACCTTGTACATCTCTAATGTGACGTGAAACAGAGAGGGATTTCTGTCCCTGTAATTACCGGGCAGTCGTCATCGGGGCGTTTTCAAATCGCATACTGTTCATGAAGTTACGCAGCTAGAGCAAAATTATTAAAGCAAATCTGTCTCATTTCATAAAGATGTTTTTTGTTTTTGTTTTGTTTTACTTTGATTTTAATTTCATTTTTTATCTTTTGGTCTTATCATAGAAATTATATGTAAATTTGTCTCATTTCAGGAAGATTCTGTTTGTGTTTGTGTTTTTCTTTCACATATCTAAATGAAAATCCTGTGTCTTTTTTTCTTTTTGCTAAATAAATGAACAATATGAACCCTTTGTCTTAGCAAAGTATAATAACAAACCACCCACAAAAAAAAACAACTCATAAAAAACTCCTTACCTACAGGAAAGGGAAAATAACTCAAATAAAATTAATTAAATACGCGTGAAAATGGTGAAAAAGTGTGGTAAAATAAATTTCAAAGAGGGGATGTACATAGCTTAATTAACGCAAAAAAGCACGTCTATGCCGTATTACAACCTAAGTATACATACAATTTAATTAACCTTTTCATCGATATAGTCTTGTTAGTTTCGAGGCTCTAATTATTTACATTCATTTAACGTAACAGTATGTCAGTATGTAGCCCTGTGTCCTATTGCCCTATTTCTGATAATTAACAACAGAAAACGACGATTCTTTACTGTTCTAACAATATTTATGGGAATTACTAATCTGCTTTTATGAATACCGATATTATATAAATATATAAATTTAAAATTATGCATCTCTATTTCAGTCTTATTCAACAAATTCTAGTCATGAAAATAACTTCAAGAAACAGAGGGAATAGTAGAAAACAAACGTCATTACTTTTTAATTAAGAATTCTCTGTATACTTTCAAAATCTTCTCAAGAACCAAAGCTCAAAGACAAAACTAAAGTGAAAGTTGCACAAATCATGGCTTCGGTGGTAAGGTGGGGTCACAAAGGGGGATCAAAATTTTACATGGGAATACAGAGGGAAAATCTTTTTAAAATGTTCTTCTCAAGTATAGTAGTCCTTATGTACTGGTATGCAAGCATATTCAGGTAATCATGCCCCCACGGTTATACGGGATCAAAGTTTTACATAAGAATACAAACGAACAAAGCCTTCTTAAGAACAGCAAGGTCTTGGTTAGTCAAATTGATATGCAGAGCCTACAAGATTGGTTATATACATTGTAAATATGTAAGCATCCTTGGAAAATCCCGACTCAGATTTGTTCAAATCATGGACTTGAGGGTAAGGTTGGATCCACAAAAGGAGAATATATAGGAAAAACTCTATAAAAATTAAATTCTTTGATTAAGAACAGCAAGGCTATGATTAGTCGTATTAATATGCTAACATTCTCAGATATAGTGTACTTTTTAATCCATGGTCCCTAGGTGTGAGTCACAAAAGGGGAGGAAAGTTTGATAAAGTAATATATAGGACATTTTATCTTTAAAACAAGATGAGTTTGTGAAACACTTATGCCCCCGTAAGGCAGCTCATTGCGAAGATTAAAGTTTCTCAAATGCGAGTAAAATTCCCAAGGTCAAGGTAAACGGATGCAAACTGTTGGTCCCAAGGGAAGGCCTTGTCACAAGGAAAACACATGTGAAATATGAAATCCCTAGCACCAACTATTCAAAAGTTATGGCCAAGGTTAAAGTTTTTCAAAAGTAGGTCAGACTCCAAGCTAGGTCTAGATCAAAGGGTCAAATTTGTTGGTACACAGTGAAAGCTCTTTTCACAAAGAATATACATGTGAATCATGAAAGTTCTAGTACCAACCGTTCAAAAGTTATGGCCAATGTTAAAGTTTTTCAAAAGTAGATAAACTCCAAGGTCAAGGTCCAAGGGTCAAAATTGTTGGTACCCAAGTGAAGGTCTTGTCACAAGGAAAACATATGTGAAATATGAAAGCCCTGGTACCAACAGTTCAAAAGTTATGACCAAGGTTAACGATTTTGTTAAGTGGGTCAAATTCAAAATTGTTGTTGCCCAAGAGAAGGTCTTGTCATAAGGAATAAACATGTGAAGTATGAAAGCCCAAGAAGGTATGGCCAAGGTTAAAGTGTTGTAAAATTTTGCAAAAGTGGGTCAAACTTCAAGGTCAAGAGGTCAAATATGTAGGTACTCAAAGAAAGATCTTGTCACAAGGAATACATATGTGAAATATGAAAGCCATAGGTCCAACCAATCAAAAGGTATGGCCAAGGTTAACGTTATTGCGGACAGACAGACAGAAGGACGGACAAGACAGGAACTGTATGCCCCCAAATCTGCGATTACGGGGGCATAATATTTAATTTCCTCTCAGCAACAACTGGGACATAATAAGTGATATAAATATGCAAGCATCCTCAGATGGTAAAGGTCCAGGTTTCATTTTAAATTCCCCCCCCCCCCCTTTATATTTGGGATAAAATTTCATTTTTTTATGTGCATAATCTAAAATTAAAAAAAAAAACAGAGTCAAGGTTGCTCTCGTTTGATTATACAACTGCTTGTGCTCAATATTTTTGTTTCTCGAGATTCTTGCCAAGCTTGTATTTTTAAGGGGGAAAAATTGGCATATTGGCATTCATTTCTATTGTTTCCTCGATCTAAGCCAAGATGCTACATTTCATACAAAACTTAAGCAGAAAAATTAACCCAACTGCAGGATCAAAACATATGTCGGTGACATATGATTTAGGGCCTTTTCAAGATCTTATCTTTTATGTAAATAGCAAAGAGGATAGCGTATATCAAACATAATGACTTCAGATGTTTTTTTTTAAATAAAAGAAGATTAGGAAGCCAGATATCACACGAGTGAGTACCAACTACACCTGTTTAATGAGATTGACATCGGTAATGTGTAGTTTTTTGGTAGATTTTACGCACAATTACATGTACGTGTAAAACATCTTAGCACAGTCAGTCTGTCTGTTAATTCATGCTCAATGACAGCTAGCGATTTTTATAGTAACATTAATAAAGCTGCATATACATGTATATCTTTTTATGCCCCCGTAATCGAAGATTCGGGGATATATAGTTTTTGCCCTGTCCGTTCGTCTCTCTGTTGATCTGTTTGTCCGCAAAAACTTTAACATTGCCCTATAACTTTTGATTGGTTGGAGCAATGACTTTCATATTTCACATGTGTATTCCTTGTGACAAGATCTTTCTTTGGGTACCATCGTATTAGACATTTTGACCTTGACCTTGGAGTTTGACCCAGTTTTGCAAAACTTAAATCAACTTTAACCTTGGCCATAACTTTCGAACGGTTGTGCTAGGGTTTTCATAATTCACGTGTAATTCTTGTGACAAGACCACCTTACTTTGAATACCAACATCTTTGACCCTTTGACCTTGGAGTTTGGTCTACTTTTGGAAAACTTTAATCTTGGCTATAACTTTTGAACAGTTGTAGCTAGGGCTTTCACACTTCAAATATGTATTTCTTGTGACAAGACCTTTCTTTGGATACCAACAATGATAACCCATTAACCTTGACCTTGGAGTTTGACCTACTTTTGGAAAACTTTATCCTTGGTCATAACTTTTAAATAGTTGGTGCTAAGACTTTAATACTTCGCATATGTAATCTTTGTGACAAGACCTTACTTTGGATACCAACAACTTTGACCTTGACCTTGGAGTTTGACCTACTTTTGAAAAACTTTAATCTTGATGGCCATAACTTTTGAATGGTTGGTGCTAGGGCTTTCATATTTCACATGTGTATTTTTTGTGAGAAGGCTTTCCTTGGTCACCATTAATTTTGACCGTTTGACCTTGATCTTGATGTTTGACTTACTTTTGAAAAACTTGAACCTTTTCCATATCTATTCAATGGTTGCTGCTAGAGCTTTAATATTTCACAGGTATATTTCTCGAGAAAAGACCTTACTTTGGGTTCCAAAATCTTTGATTTGCACTTGAAAAAGTTTAACCAAACGGTTGGTGTTAGGGTTTTCATAATTCACGTGTAATTCTTGTGATAAGACCACCTTACTTTGAATACCAACAACTTTGACCCTATGACCTTGGAGTTTGACTTACATTTGGAAAACTTTAATCTTGGCCATAACTTTTGAACAGTTGTTGCTAGGGCTTTTATACTTCAAAAGTGTATTTCTTGTGACAAGACCTTCCTTTGGATACCAACAATGATAGCCCATTGACCTTGACCTTGGAGTTTGACTTACTTTTGGAAAACTTTATCCTTGGTCATAACTTTTAAATAGTTGGTGCTAAGACTTTAATACTTCGCATATGTAATCTTTGTGACAAGATCTTACTTTTGTTACCAACAACTTTGACCTTGGAGTTTGACCTACTTTTGAAAAACTTTAACCTTGATGGCCGTAACTTTTGAATGGTTTGTGCTAGGGCTTTCATATTTTTCATGTGTACTTCTTGTGAGAAGGCTTTCCTTGGTCACCATTAATTTTGACCGTTTCACCTTGATCTTAATTGATGTTTGACTTACTTCTGATAAACTTTAATCTTTTCCATATCTATTCAATGGTTACTGCTAGAGCTTTCATATTTCACAGGTATATTTCTCGAGACAAGACCTTACTTTGGGTACCAAAATATTTGATTTGCACTTGAGAAAGTTTAACCTTCACTATAAGTTGCCATACAGGGGCATCATTGTTTCATAAACACATCTTGTTTTTAATATTCTGACGTTATAATAAACATGTACTACTCTCTTTTTTATGACGTAGTGAGCTCGTATCACCGTAGCCAAAACCAAGATTACTTTCTGAATAACTTAGCAGTTCATTGTTGAACTGCATTGTTATATTCATAATGTCAGAGAAAGTTTGGAACACTATATGGAAATATATTTTTAAAAAAGTTTTAGAGATCAGCATGACTTCAATATACATTATACTCGCACTTTCTAAGGGAAGTTCGGGTACCCGGTATATTGCTGTTATTCCGCTCCATCTGACACACCATCTTCTTCCTTAAACTCCTTTTACATTAAGCAGAGGCCAATTCAAAGGACAAGGTATGGTAACGGCAAAATTTGGCCCCTTATTTGATATAAAAATCAGTACACAGCTAAAATTGTGATGGTTTGCAATTAAGAACTTTGAATGTTGCTTGCTTTAAAACCAGCACTAATTTTGATTCAAAGTGTATAAGGATGTAAAAAGAAAGTGACTTAGTATGACATTTTACGGAATATTCCTCAGCTTTGTTGGAATTTCATAAAAAATGAGATATTTTTCACTTTGGAGAACACAAAGCACAATTAAGCTTGCCTATCTTAGATTTTCATACAAAAGATGCATCTAATACAAATGAAATGTATTAAATTTGACGTATATATGCAAGCTTGAGCTCTGATTTCCGAAAAGAATGTGCTTTAAAATTTATGAAAATTTGAATAAATTATGAAAATGCAGAAATTGGCACTTTGTGACCTCTTTGAATCCCCTTACTAAGAATCAATACTCATTTTGTGACAGGGATGAGTGTAGATTTCTAATGATGAACTATTGCATCGTTCTAACAGACACCCAAAACCAGGGGCCAAAAAGGGGTCTTAGCCTACCTTGTCCTTTTGAAATATAATTATTAAATTTCAATAGATTTGCAATTCTAGGGCTCGGGAGTTTGGAGGCCAATAGAGGGAATAGTAGAAAACAAATGTCATTTTCGGTGCCTAATTGGTCCCCAGGAAAACCCCATTGACCTTCTGCAGGACACCACAAATCATTTCACATGTATGTACAGTGTATAAGTACAGTGTATAAATCTAAAATTTTTAAGGTTCTATTCTAAGTGTAAATTGATTAAAGCTTAGCACCATATTCTGTTTCCCTGCATGATTTTTTTTTGACTGAGAAATAAGTTTATATAATCCTCAATTACTCGTTTCATAACAAAGCTTAATTACATTGTAAGTAAAAATACTTTAAACCATCAGGGAATCAGAATTTCTTAATGGCAGAAAACCCATTAAATATACTTCTTCAACTGAAGAAAAGAAAGGCTTAATTACTGTATTATATTTATTTCCCAGGGCAAAATAGGGTTAAACAAGTCTGATCATGAGTAATGATCTAAAATCTTTCTGGTATCCTAAATTATGTAACAACTTCTCATCATTCACTTAATATCAACCAGACTAATAATTTACATATGGCATTATGCATTAACAACAGCTTTCTCCTCAATTTTAAACATTCACAAATTTCGCTCATATCACAGGATTATTGTTTTAGATTTAAACAATATATCAGCAGTGTTGTCCATGAAAGCTCAGAAATGATTATTCCTCTATACACAATGTCAAGAAAAGGACTGAAGATTATTTGCTCTGAGTTTCCTTTCATTCATCTTCATACATTCATTCATCGTGCTTGCCATAAAGTCTCTCTCATTGGCAAAAGCGATGGCTTCATCCCTTTTCCTTGACCTGTACCCCCTAAGTACAGCTGTGTGAGGGTTGTCCTTAGCCTCTGGGTGATGTGATTTGTATTTAAACTCCATTCTTGTGATGACTGGGAGACAGAGGCCATTAGGGAGAGGTACAAGGTCATTACCTGTCCGTCTGTCTACATACTCTGGGTGTTTTTTGCGAACAGCTACAACGTCTGATAATGACTGCTCCCTGGCTTGTTCCAGATCTGTCAGAACTCGGTCAGGGTATGTCTCTCCTGTGGAAATCAATAAGAATCAATTGAATATTAAGAGCTGTTTATTGGGAAGGAAAACATCTGAAGGGTTCAGTCCATGTCCAGCAAAAAAAAATGTTCTAACAAGCTATGGAAATTTCTAAGGATACTCCAAACCTAGATCTGTGTATGGAACTTACCTAATTTTACACCACATCTTCTAAGAATGGAGGGGGGACATTTCCAGGGCTGGTGTATGAAGTCGTTAGGGAGGGAGGCAATCTCTGGACACCACCGCCTAACATAAGCTCCATCTGGGTCACAGGTCAAGGCTGCGTCCACAGGATGCATGACAAAATTCCACTGATCTAAACCACTCATACCACCATTCTGCCACATCATAGCATTAATAGCCACATCAGCATCCAACAGAGTGTCCTAAATAATTCACAATACAAAAAATATATATATCTCACTTACTTTCTTATACAATGAATCTTTAGCATTAGATTCTTTCAGTGAAATTCTTCAGTTGAACTCATTTTTTTTTTTTTGAATTGCTCTTATTTATATTTGTATTATATATAATTGTATCATGTGAAAATTATAATCAGTACTGACAATTCAGTGTAAAAAAACTTTTTCCATATCTTTCTAAATGACACTGTTTTCTGCATAGCTACTACATGTAATTTACACTGAATAAAAAAATCATTTGAAGTATTTTACATGAAGTTTAAAACAAAAGACACTGACAGGTTATTTTAAATGAATTGTATAGTTAGATTGTCACTACGTAATCCAGTGAGAATTTTTCAATATGATGAAATGAAAGCATCACAGTAAATCTTTAAATATGTGATATAGCATTTAATTGTTATTTTACTCCTGTAATACAACATTGAATCCTAAATCCTCACAAAGCTGGGCTGTTATATAACCACTCATTGTACACCCTTCTTTTAAAGACACTAAAGCAAATTCAAAAATTGTTTTTAAAAAAGTCAGGGAAATCAACACAAGAAGTAAATATACCTTATTTAAATCAGGAAAATACACCATTAACACAACAAGAAAATAAATTTTGTGTATACCTGGAACCACCTATATCCCTCCACCCAGTGAATGCGGAGGTAGGATATGAGGAAGGAGGCCACCACGTGCCTGAGGTAGTTATTGATCCACCCCTCTAACCACAGTTGTCTCATAGCAGCATCCACAAGAGGGAACCCTGTCCTTCCCTTCTGCCAAGCCTTCAAGTGAATCCTGTTAGTGCTCCACACCTGGTCCTTTAATAAAAAAAAAATATTCTTTAGTTGTGCTTTAAAACTTATGCCAGCATTGTTGATAGTGTACTAATATTAAATCAAAGACAATTGAAGTTGTATGTCAGATATTAGATTAATGTTTCATTGTGTACCAAATCACTTTTTATTTGCAAGAAATTTATCTTCATGTAATAATGTGAGACTGTCTGCTAACAAAAATTTTATTCACATATATGTTTTTTCCATCAAGGTCATATTTAAGCAGCAATAACCGGAGTTTGTGAAAATTTTATCATAGATACAGTACCAAATACCAGTACTGTTACAGTAGATTCCTACATATGTAAATACATGCGAGGAATTAATTATCACAAAATTTCACTAGAAGCAGCACTTACAAAATAAAAAAAAAAAAAGACTTTTATTTTTATGGTGTTAAAATCAATATAGTCTTTTGATCAACTGTCCAAGTGCGAATTATTCATTTATTGTTCTGGCGATTTGATGTCAAAGAACCATTTCGCAATATTGAGTACCAGCATAAAATAAGGAATCTACATTAGCTACTTCATGAGAATAAGATGTCATGAAAATTTGGTCATAAACAGTGATATAGGTTTAACTGAATTTATTCAAAACACAGACTGAGGCACCTGGTTCCAGAATTTTTTAAATTGGGCCTTCACAGTTTGTGAAACTGAGATGAATTCACAATTTGTTACATGTCATTAAAATTAGTAAAATTTACAACTAACTTTATCCTGTAAAGTATCCTGGTAGGTGGTCTTACCCTGCAATGTACCCTGGTAAATGGTCTTTCCCTGAAATGTACCATGGTAAATAGCCTTACCCTGTAATGTACCCTGGACCCTAGTATATGGTCTTTCCCCGTAATGAACCCTGGTAGATAGTTTTTCCCTGTAATGAACCCAGGTAGAAAGTCTTTCCCTGTAATGAACCCTGGTAAATAGTCTTACCCTGTAATTAACCTTGGTAAAAAGTATTACTCTGTAATGAACCCTGTTTAGATGGTCTTACTATGTAATGTACCCTGGTAGATGGCCTTTCCCTGTAATGTACCCTGATAAATGGTCTTTCCCTGTAATGAAACCTGATAGATGGTCTTTCCCTGTAATGTATCCTGGTAAATGGTCTTTCCCTGTAATAACCCTGGTAAATAGTCTTACCCTGTAATGTACCCTGGTAAATAGTCTTATCCTGTAATGTACCCTGGTAAATAGTCTTACCCTGTAATGGACCCTGGTAAATGGTCAGGGCTTGAAATAATTAATGGCCCGCTGGTCTGGGGCCAGCAAATTTTGGATTTGGGCTAGTGCTATTAGAAAGCATATGTTCTTGGGACCAGTGATTATTTTATGCAAATCAAAATTCATTCATAGTTGGCTAGTTTACTAGACAGATTCCTTGTTTTGTTAGTTTGTACTATGAAATAACGCAATGTTTATTTAATATCACAAAGATTTCTAAAAACAAATTTTTTGAGGAGTGTATTCTTACTCATTGTAATGTTTTCTAAATGATGTTTCACCACGGTGGAACAAGATATAATGTATTACAATAAACAAGAAATATGTGCAGTAAACAAGGGCTATGCTGAATCTAAAAGTGGCACTACAAGAGGTGATTAAGAATTAAAATTCGACAGTGAAGAAATATGATTTTTTTAACTGTTGGTTATTAAAATTGAAAATAGATTCAGTTACATGTACATTAAATGTAGTCTAATTTTAATCCCCTTTCAATGAATTTGGAGGGGGATGTAGTAATCGCCAGTGAGTTAAGGCTAGGTATAGGCGTTTCTATGCAAATGAGCTAATAAAAACGCATAAAAGGTATATTTATTATTCAGAGAAAGATTAGTGTTGATTTATTTTCTTAAGCATGCTTAGTACCCACGATATCTTATAGCCAGTACACATTATGACATCAATCTATGAAGTCACTGATCTTACCTACTGGAGGTAATAAAACACATCAACAAAACATCTTCAGCGCAAGGGATTACCCTATTTATTTTTACATAAAACTTGTATAATGCTAAAAAGAATATTCTATAGATTAATTAAACTGCTGCACAAATCCTAGGCATTTTTTCATTTGATCGGAATTTGAGAAAACTTATACCGGACTGTACATTTCACCCTTATTCAACTTAAAACTTTACAAATAGGAATTATACAACTGAACTGCTGATATTTGTGCAGAAATGCCAGCAAACTTTGAAATATTTTGCTTCTAAATATACCTTGTTTCAGTTGAATTAAATAGAGCATGCCCTTGCATTTTTGTTGATATCCATTATAATCTTGTGTAGTAAAGAACAATGACGTCATAATGTGTACTGGCTATCTCATGTCGTGGGTACCAAGTATGTATTAGACAATAAGTTTTAACTTTCCCTGTATAATAGATATAGATCTTTGGCATTTTAATTACATTATTTGCATAGAAATGCCTATACCTAGCCTTAACTCACCTGTGATGGGCTTATGCAGATGAATGACTTAGTGTGTGCATAATGGAAGTTATGAAGCAATAATTTATATCAGGATTGATGTGCTCTTTTGCTAGGGGAAGCTCCGCCATGCAGTGTCCTTGTTAAAGACCCAATTTTTTTACCGTATGGTTACCTGAGGAGAGGGAGTGGTCTTAGTTGTACTAGTGTTATTTACCTGGAAAACCCCAATACTCAAGATGTCAAAAATCTCTATACACACTGTAGTACACAGGAAGTTTGTCTTTGGTAATCAGGATCAACATTACGCATTTTTGTCTAATTTTGTGAGACACTATTGTAAATAATTTTTATATTTTGATTCATATTGCTTTCAAGTACCAAATAACAATGGAGATTTAAAAAGAAATCATAAAGTCAATGTTTAATTATCTCCTCTCAATTTTTGAAATATAATTACCAAACAATATAACAGCGATTTGAATTTTTTTTACCAGAGTGTATACATACAAAGCGACCATGCGGTACATGAAAGCATTTTACGCGTGACCAGGTAATTGTTTCTGAAACATGCGAACTCAGATTATCAGGTAGCACAGGTAGCTGGCCTGTCAATCAAATCAGTAGACATTGTATTTTGAATGATTGACAGGCGGAATATTATTGATCTCGAATAAGGTAAATTTTGGGGGCGTTAACGTAAAATTGGGTGTTTAAGCACTGTTCTTGGACCCATTCTTTTCAGAACTACTAGCCCAATGGGACAGTGAAAGTTATTGACTGACCAGTAAAATAATGAGTTAATAGCCTGAGTGTCCAGTGAAAAAAAAATACTTCCATGTATTTCAAGCCCTGCAGATGGTCTTACTCTATAATGTACCCTGGTATATGGTCTTACTCTATAATGTACCCTGGTAGATGGTCTTACTCTATAATGTACCCTGGTAGATAGTCTTACTCTATAATGTACCCTGGTATATGGTCTTACTCTATAATGTACCCTGGTATATGGTCTTACTCTATAATGTACCCTGCTAGATGGTCTTACTCTATAATGTACCCTGGTAGATGGTCTTACTCTATAATGTACCCTGGTAGATGGTCTTACTCTATAATGTACCCTGCTAGATGGTCTTACTCTATAATGTACCCTGGTATATGGTCTTACTCTATAATGTACCCTGGTAGATGGTCTTTCCTCTTATGTAACCTGGTAAATGGTCTTACCCTGTAATGTACCCTGGTAAATGGTCTTTCCCTGTAATGTATCTTGGTAGGTGGTTTTACCCTGTAATGTACCCTGCTAGGTGGTCTAACTCTGTAATGTACCCTGGTAAACGGTCTTACCTTGTTATGTACCCTGGTAAACGGTCTTACCCTGTAATGTACCCTGGTAAACGGTCTTACCCTGTAATGTACCCTGGTAGGTTGTGAAGGGAGATCTGGCCAAAGGGACATCAACCAATAGGAAAGGTCTCTCCATGCCAACTTTCTGAGGAACTTGGGAGATTTCATGTGTCTGGCCTCCTCCAGTATGGCTCGGGGACTGATTTGGCCAAAATGAAGGTAAGGAGAAATCCTGCAGGTGTTCAGATGATCTGCACGACACGACTCCTTCTCATATTTTCTTACACCTAAAAACAGAAGACACAAAGTAACATAACAGATCATAATAAGGATGTACAGGCAACAATACATCTCTGTAGCATCTAATACATATTTCAGTATCAGCTTATGACAAATACATTAATAAACATCTGATGTATATTAATATACATGTATCAATATTTAATACTGCATATTACATAGCAATGTACCAATATGTTTCATCTACTGATGCTTATATATTGCTACAACCCTACAAGATTAAACTCTGCAACTTATGCAATTTAAGTTCAAGGAGTGCAACTTTTCAAAGATAATAGCATTTATTGACTAATCCTCAAGCTTTCATAAATATACCCTTGAAAGTATTTTAAAAAAGCCTGAATATTTACCTTCAGACAAGAAGACCTCCAATGCATTCCAAGCTCCATTCTCTCCAAAATCCCATTTTTCTACAATAGGTGCTGCCCAGTTTATCTAAAGAAATGAGAAGCACGGTTAAGAATGCATTTTCAAAAAATATGTAACTCTTTCTTCATCAAAAGTATACTGTACAATTTTTTTTTACACCTTAAAATCAGTCCAATTCAGGGTGTTTCCCTAAATAAATTCTGATCAATTTTTTTCCTAAAATTTTTTGAATATAATATACAAGCCAAATGTCAGATTTCAATCCCTTTTTTGGGGGGAAATTACTGCTATTAAGTCCCTTTTCTGTATGGATGTAAGTTCCCTTATTTTTACTAGAAACTTTGATTTTTCTGATGTCTACAGATGCTCTATAATTATATACATGTATTTAAAACAAATATAGTTCCTACAAGTCTATTGATTTCCAGGAATATGAGAAATCTAAACCTGCAGAATAAGACTTTACATATAGAATGACAACAGCACTATATTTATTAAAATGTGTTCAGAAATGAATCATACTGAGAAAGTAGCAAATTACAATTGTTCCATCTTTTCTCCATGGCATCTTTGCCAATCCTAAGTCAGACAGAGACACACTGGTTGGATACTGTTCAGGTCTTGGTAGAGTACCAGGAGCATCCAGTGGATGCCCTATAGGCTGTGTAGAGGACTGCCTACAACATTCCATAAAGTGAGTCACTGAACCAATTCCTCTCATCCCGAGGGACTCTGTAGACACTGAGCCTGGTTCATGTAACAAGTAGGAATGATAACGTTTACAGATGATTCCCCTTTTCTGTAGTTGTTCACAGATTTTGTCATCTCTCTGCTTGAGAAATGGCTCATAAATGTCATTAATAATAAATGTTTTGGCACCAGTTTCATCAATCAATTTCATTATTTCTTTCTGATATGAATCTGTTTTTCTGAATATTATTTTATTTTCATATTTGTCAGTTACTGATTTATCTAATTCCTTCAGAGCATGGTGTAGCCATAATTTTGTTGCACCCCCAGCAGCCACAACATTGTCTGGATCCTCTTCAGATTCTGACCAGAGGAAAACTAATATTACAGGTGAATTCATGCATGACGCTGCACATAATGCTGGATTGTCATATAGACGTAGGTCTCTTCTGAGCCAGTACAACACAGGTCTTTTCAGTTGCCTTTCAGAACTCTGACCATTTGCCCTGCCCTGCTTTTTCCTCTTTTTTGAAGATTGACTTGATGAAGTGTTGTTGGAAAGTTTTGGTATTTCTGCAGTTGGGATTTGTGCATTCTTCTCCTCACTTTTTGAGTCATAAACACTTGATCCAGTTGATTTGTCATACAGAAGACTGGCATATGAAGATTTGGGACTTTCTTTCTGCTCTATTGAAAGCGCAGATGCAAGCTCTACATCTAATTCATACCCAAAGTCACTAGTCAAATATCCATTCTCAACACTGCAACTTATGGGGTCCGTAAACGTGTCCGATGGAGGTTTTTCGAAGTAGTTTACATAAATGTTGCAAAGTTCATGGTACTTTTTTGTGTTTGTGAGCTGTAGAGCGTCAATGTACGCCAGAAAATGTTGTCTGATTGAATCGTATCCATCAAGTGAAACTATTAAGCAGAAACATTCTTCGGCAGAAGTTATCCCAGACGTAAAGTTTTGTAAGATTTCCTTCACACTTGTCGTCTCCATTGTCAAAATGAAAAGTTTACATAACTTGTATCGGAATCCCTCTAAATCTAAGGGTTAATCTGATCCCGATACAAATAATAATAATAATGAATCTAGATAACAATTCATAATCATGTAGCTGTTTATGATAGTCAAAATAATTAAATATTGATGAATAAAAGTGTGATAGTTTTTTAAAGTCTACAGATGTTATAAAAACTTCAGATCTTGAATGTATCAATCGGGTTCGATGTTCTTATTCTAAAAATTGTATATTCGTCAATTTCCGTAACATTCCGTTGAAAACTTCCTTTTTTCTTTTCTTTATTTTTAAAGACAGTTATATGTTATAAGTGATGATTGATACTAAAATGAGAATAAATATATAATAAATCTCAGTTTCAGCTCAAAAAGGATTGCTTCATCCAATCAAAAAACGCCAACTTTAGCTTAGTGACGTCATTGGGAAGTTCGACATTTCTTATCAAAACACAGTTGAACGTAGCAATCACGAAAGGTACTTTTTTAATAATTTAATTCTGTGTCAGAGGTAAATATTTATATATTTATTTGTAAAAAGAATCTTTGATATAATAAGCACTTGCAAAGTTTTGTAAGGAGAGTAAATTTACTGTAATATTGTATTGTTTACTTCCACACTTTTTCATAGGATATATCCACGACATGGATATAAATGTACCCGTAACTCTGGTGATTCGTGCTCCTAACCAGAGGGTGGAGGATCACACAGTTGAATGTATGTTAGGGTGGACAGTGAAGAAGTTAAAGAGACATTTAGAGGTTGTCTACCCCAGTAACCCTGTAAGTGTTAAGTAAGCAATTAATGGCTAAGGGTGATAATGATTAATAATGCTATATGTTGTTGATTGATTGGGTACAAATTGTATTATATCACAAGGACCAAGCTAGGGGGCGACTGAGGCGAAATAGTCGCTTTTGAGCTCCAAACTTCACCGTAAATTATCACGAAAGAGAAGTTTAAGTCACTTTAATATTGTCAACCCCTTTATTGAAAATCATAAAAATCTGTTAAGAAAACATGGTAGTATCATCACTGTTTTATAAATCTGGGTGTTATTACTGCTGAAATAAAGTGAAACAGCAGGACACTTGCACTTGTTCTACAGCAAATGACCACTGCATCGAATACTCTGTCGGAACTCCTCTAGAATTTACGCTTCCGGGTATGAAAAAGTCAATTGTTACAAGTTATACACAACAAGATGCTAGCCTGGTTCCCTGTTCCTGTTTTGCTTTGTATACTCCGTGTCACAAGGGCCAGGTGGACTACAATGGATTCAGGGTGAATCTGCCCTGAATCTGAGCTCATTGTGACGTCATATTTAGCTGCGCTTCCGGTGTAGAAGTTCATTGTGATGTCTATTTTTCTACGCCGTCAATGCGATATATCATTGCGATGTCAATATTTATTTATGTGGTTAACGGCAATGGCTCAAAAATCCAACGATTTAGCACAAATTGTTCAGACCAATCAGGTGACAGCATCGATTTTAATCCACCTGGCTCTCCTGCCTTGGCAAGGATGAGCCAGGGGACCAGGCTAAACAAGATGCAAAACAGCTGGGCAGCTATCGATGTCATGCCAAAGATGTTGGAGATGATTTTAGATCTTTTTATTGTCAAATGATTACCGTAAATCGTGTTGTGATTTTTACTGTTAAATTATAGAGTTATTAACTGTCTAAGTCTGAGATTACATATTTATGATAAACATAAGTCCGTCAATCGGCTGCAGTAGTGCATCAAAACCTAGTTTGTTTTTGTTTTGTTTTTTATACCCCCCGCAAACGAAGTTTAGGGGGGGTATATTGGAATCACCATGTCCGTCTGTCTGTCCGTCTGTCTGTCCGTCTGTCCGTCTGTCTGTAGACAAGATTTTGTCCTGAGCATTTCTCGGAAACTATTGCATAGATTTGTCTGAAAATTTGTACACTTATTATTCACCATATGAAGGTGTGCACCTGGTATTTTCATCATGATTGATTAATTTTTCTGCATTTTACAGGTGTTTTTTTCATTTTTATTATGTGTTTTGTACTTCCTTTACTCAAAGACTATTTCATAGAATTGTATGAAAATTTGTACACTCATTATTTACCATATGAAGATGTGCACCTGGTATTTTCAACATTATTTGATAATTTTTCTGCATTTTACAGGGTTTTTTTTTTCATTTTTATTGACTTAGTCATTTTGGGTTTATTTCTAAGGTTTGAGACACAGAATCTAGAACATCTGTACAAAAATGTGAACTACAGCTTAAAACTATTCATTAAAACAAAAACAAAAAAAAAATCACCAAGTATTAAAAACAATTTTTACATTACACAGCAGATAGTGTAAATCCATTTGTCCCTTGGGAGTAATGAGTGGACATCATCCAGTTAGAGATAAATTAATGAGTTCAGTGTGGGAAGTTGTTAGGGCCTCTCTGATCAAGCATGTGTTATCTATATCTCCTGGGAATTTCAAGATCTCTGTTCTTTAATTCTCTTAATTGTAATTTATTGTCTGTCATAGTCCATAGTTACTGGATGACCAGCCTTTCATTTTTAAAATGAATTTGATATAAAGTTATCAAGATTAATTTGATTCTGTAATTAATTGATTTTTTTTCAACAATCAATGCAGAATGTCATGTCTCAAAAAGATGACAGATAGTTGCAATTTATTTTTTCAATATATTAAAAAACAATGTAACTACAATGTATTGGTATTGATGTTTTATTAGGTTGTTCCTTGGTTTCATGCATTAAAAAAATAAAATGAGCAATTATTTTTTCACTCTAAATGTTAATAAGAAAACACCTCTTAGATCCATAAAATATTAGTGATTTAGCACCTCTGAAAAACCCAGCGGGGGGTATTTGTCCCTTTTGGACAGTTCTAGTTTAAATTATTTTTTAAAGAATTTAATACTGAAAACAAACTTTGAAAGAGAAAATAACAAAATTATGACTATGCTAAGGACCAGAAAATATAAAATACGATGAGAAGAGAGAAAAATATGTGAATCATTAAAGTTAACAGTTAATTGTGCATATTATAAGATATACCTTTGAACTTTATCAATTAGAAACTTTTAGATTGTCACTGAATTATTTTTTTTCTGCTAGATATTTATCATGGTTTATATACCTTGTAATTGGGAAAATATCAAGCAATTATTTCTTCTAAAAGAATTTTTTGTCTCTTTTTTAAGTATTCTTACTAGGATGTTTTATTAATACAGTGAAATTATTGAAATGTATTTAAAGTATAAACATTGACATGTTTTAATTTATTTTTTTAAATTTTAATAATGATCAATGTGCACCACACGCACCAAGAAATCTCCCTAGAATTTTAAACTTCTCCCTAAATTTCTCTGAGGGAGAAGTGAAGTCTCCCTAAATTTTGGATCTAGGTTGGTCCCTGATATCATGCAAAATTTACTCTTTGATTGTAGTAAAATGATAACCACTGGATGATGCAATGACAGGCTGGAGTCAAAAAGTGCATTTAACTGACTGTTAACTATTTTAAATAATTAAAAAGGAAAAAAGAAAAATGACCCAAAATTAATACCATTAATCTATTTTATATGTTTCTAACTTTCAGAAAGAAACACAGCAAAGGCTAATATACTCTGGAAAGTTGTTAGCAGATGAGATGACATTGAAAGAAATAATCATCCAGGTATGAAATAATTCAATGGAAAACATGTAATATTTGTGTTATTAGCTTACTCAAGCTAATTGCTTCAACCTTTTTTGATGAAAGTAACTGGAGTGTATCTTTATCATGTGTTCATTACATTGTTGGCATTTTCAACCTCTGCTCCGGAAGCAGTTGATCAGTTTTGTACATGTATTAATTCAAGTAAAGGGCTATGCATCGTGGGGCTATCATTAAAAAAAATTTTTTAAAAATTTGATTCATGTACTCCAACCTACATTTTTCAAGTTGGTAATCATAATAAAAATCCCAGAAATTAATTGATTTTTTCATTATACATACCACAGCTAGACAGATTTAAAAAAAACATCCAATCTAAATTTGTCTTAGAGAAATGATGAAACTTTTAAAATGATGCATACAATCAATCTGTATCTCCCTGTAAACAAAAACAAATTAAAAAAAAGTATTAGCCTGGTCTAGTACATCTTTTAGAAGGACAAAGTAGGTGATAGGGATGGGTATCCGCAAAAATTTCGTATCGTGATATACCAGTATACCTATAAAATCGCGCATTCCTAGTAGGTGAATACATTCATAATCATTCAAAGTGTGACTCCCAGCGGGGCTAGGTAGAGACAACAGTATTGAGTAAAGAATTAAGTTTTACTTAAGAATATATTTTAAAAAACTTTAAAAGTTATCATTAAATCACATGAACTGAAAGCTCAAGTGAGCTTTTCTGATCACATTTTGTCTGGCGTCCGTCTTTCTGTAATCTTTCACCTGTTCACATTTTCGACTTCTTCTCAAGAACCACTGGGCCAATTTCAACCAAACTTGCCACAAAGTATCTTTGGGTGAAGGGGATTCAAGTTTGTTCAAATGAAGGGCAATACAGTCTTTCAAGCGGAGATAATCGAGAATTAGAATTGGTGAGTACTTGGTGGCATTTTTGAGAAATCTTCTTCTCAAGAACCAGTGGGCCAGAAAAGTTGAAACTTGTATGAAACCTTCATTACATAATGTAGATTGAAATTTGTTCAAATCATGACCCCCCATGGTAGGATGGGGCCACAGTGGAGGATCAAAGCATAACATAGGAATATATAGGAAACAATCTTTAAAAATGTTCTTTTCAAGAACAAGAAAGCCATGATTAGTCATATTGATATGGAAGCATCCTCAGGTAGTATAGATTCATGTTTATATTCATGGGCCAGAAAAGTTGAAACTTGTACGAAACCTTCATTACATAATGTAGATTCAAATTTGTTCAAATCTTGCCCCCTCATGGTAGGATGGGACCACAGTGGGGGATCAAAGTATAACATAGGAATATATAGGAAACAATCTTTAAAAATGTTCTTTTCAAGAACAAGAAAGCCATGATTAGTCATATTGATATGGAAGCATCCTCAGGTAGTATAGATTCATGTTTGTTCAAATCATGATGCCCAGAGGTAGGGTGTATCCAAAATGGGGGATCAATGTTGTACATAGGAATATATAGGAAAAAACCTTTGAAGATTTTCTTCTCAAGGACAGCACAGCCATGAATAGTTATATTGATATGAAACATCCTCAGGAAGTGTAGATTTAAGTTAGTTCGAATCATGACATACAGGGGTAGGGAGGGGCCACAATGGGAGATAAAAATTTTACAAAGGAATATATAGGAACAAATCTTTAAAAAACTTCTCAAGAACAGCAAAACCATATTTGTATGAAAGCATCCTCAGGTAGTGCAGATTCAAAATTGTTCAAATCATAACACCAAGGGGTAGACTGGGGTCACAACAGGGAAACAAAGTTTAACATATATATATATAGATAAAAAATCTGATGATGAAGAGTAACAGGGCCATATTTGACTCAGGTGAGCATTGTGGTCCATGGGTCTCTTGTTTTAAGAACAGCATGGTGAAAATTAGGGGCAACCTGGGGTCTTAACAGAGACTTACCATACTACATGTGAATATTTGGCTTTGTTAAGAAAAGTGGTGACAGGGCTTAATTTGAAAAAAAAAAATATTAAGCATCAATGTACAGAAGATTAAGTGCTATAATTAAAGTAATTAGTATATGGTTAAAATAAAATACATTCACTTTTAGAGAGAGAAATGTGAGCCTTATTGTTAACAATTAAGGGTGAAATGTTTACTGAATTTTGGAAACGTTTAAACGACCAGCAGTAAACGAAACGTTACCGTTTAAATGGAAGAATATTTTGTGTTGAATTTTTATGGTTACTTACTCATGAAACACTAATTTAATACACTGAACTCTATTCTTTTACTATAATGTAAGTATGAGTTGTTATAACTATTTATTTGTTGGTTTTTATGACGAAAGAATATGAAGCGCATAAAACTCATCCACTTTCTACGACGTCACCCAATATTGCATTACTGTTTTGTTTGGCTACATACCGGGCTTAGAATAAGCATTGTCAAATTAAACTTGCAAAGATGGATCTTTTAATCCTGAATTAAGTATACTGCGATCTGCTGACTGTATGGAAACACTTTGCAAAGACTGGTGAAAACATATGATATTAATTTATTCAAAGTAAATCAAGTTTTATACTTGGAAAAATAAAATTAAATCATAATACATCGTTAGTATTCGCTACTCGAAAATCGAAATTAAATATATCATAGACGGTATCGGTTTTTAAATAGTTTTGTTTAATAACATGTTTCCGATATCGATTAAAACAGAAAACAATTGCTTTCTTTGGTAAATATGAAATAAAACAACTTGTTTGTATTTGTCTTTACTTCTGATAGACATTGATAATGACCTTCGTGTAAACGTTTACTCTATCTGTAAATGTTTAGAGCATTTCATCGAAACTTCGCCGTTTACATGTGTAATCGTTTCACCCTTATTAACAATCCCCTTGTTTTATTTCAAGTATATGCATATTAGGGATGCGCAATTTTATTGGTATACCGGTATATCGTGATTTTTTATTGCGTGATACATATCGTGATACGGAGACTAAAATACCTGTATTTGGTACATAATTAAAAATTCCGGAAATTATTCATCTATTTCTTTAAACTATTAAATAAAAATTACAGGAAGTCTAAAAAATGTTGAAAAAAGTTAAACTACAGCATCTAAGCATGCTTTATATTATATAAATAAAAATAAAAAAAAGTGAAGTTATGTTTTTACAGCTTATTTGTAAGAAAAAATATAGAAATTCATTAGATATTGTAGTAAAAATTCCGTGTAAAAATATCACGATATTATCGTGATATTTTGGAGAAAAAATCGTGATATATCACGTTACGAAATTTTTGGCGATTCCCATCCCTAATATATATTTTGCAGTAAAAGGAATATTATTCATAACGAAGGTGGATATATATATCTTTAAGCATTTTTATTCTTGCAGAATGAAGACAAAGTTCACCATACAGTACATTTAGTTTGCTCCCCATCCGTGGAAAGTTCTAATAATGAATCTCCTAAACCTCATGTAAGATTCACTTTAACACTTATATAATTCATTTTACAAAATAATTTCCAGTTGATTAATTTTATCGACTTTGATATATATATGTATACTCTTTCATATAAAGGAAAAAACAGTTAGCAGCACCATTTCCTCCTCATACACATCAAGAAACACGCATAACTCTGAAGGACTACGTCACCGAATACATCATAGTCAGGGTAGCCAGCCAACAAGCATTACTAGGTATAGAGAATTTGTGTTATTCCTTAGGTTCATTATTGTTTTCTCTTTTAAAATGTTAATTAATTAAGGGTCTTGCATGTACTGCTTTTGTTCAAAATTAGATGTTTATTATTTTGCAGAGTAGAAATGTCATTGATGTATTGATAGATGCAGTATTGATGTAAATTTTAGGAAAAAGTAATCAATATATTTTTGAGAATCTGTACATTAAGGAAGTTTAAAGTATAAGAAAAAATTAGAAATTCAGCTGTTTATTAAATAATGTTCACAGACAGGAGCAAGTTTTTCTCACATGTACACTATCTCATGAAAGGAGTTTGTAAATATTCATGAATGTCACTCATAAATAACTTTTAGTACTGGAAATTCCTGCAGTTTAAACTCCCGTTACTTGGTATAAATTTTAAATTTGATAAACTATGCTCTAAACAGTGCTGTCATAATTTTGAGATTTCTATTGATTGTTTACTGTCAATTGGACATTTACGGTTGGGTGAACAGTTATGGACTACAGATCTTCAGTATAGAGCGCATTATGCACTAAGAATTTTTGTTCACGGTTTCTCGTCATATACCACATTCATAAGTAATAACATAATCATAAGAAAAATCTTTAAAAAAATTACTGTATTTTATTCATGGACATCTGTTTTACAGACTAATCCTGGATAATCCATGCACTATGTGAATCATAATATTTTTCTATTTAAAAAATTAGGGTTGGGATGATATATCGATAATATCGATTCTGTGTGAGGACAAAATATGCAATTAAACAATTTGGAAAGCATCTATTTTCTTATTAAATTGGAATAATTACATTATTTTCAAGGGTCATTATTCGGAAATACTGTGGTTCATATATATCATTTAGCAGTATGAAGATTATCATACAGTTTTAGCATTTGATATTTTGCACAAATGTAGTTACATGATACTCAAATGCAATACTTTTTTTGTTTTGAACCATAAATTGCTGTATCTAATGTCTGGTTGATAAGATTATATCAGTTTTATTTGTATTAGTTTTTTCATTTTTACACTTCAAGGATTCCACAGTTACTTTATCCATAGTTGCTAGTAGGAAGTTCACTCAACCAAAAATGTCCACTTGCAGTACTCTCCGAATGTGTGTTTCTTGCAGAGATTAAATACCTGTACTCAAAACTTGTTTTTTAAATGTTATTAGCACTTCCAACACATCACCCATGCAGTCCCCTCCCACAATGACGCCTAATGCTGTGACCCCGGAACAGTACATGATGATGCCCAATACTCCTGGTCTTGCTGTCACCCCAGAGCAGTACATGATGATGATGCAAAATTACTATTACCAAATGACTACACAGTACATGCAATAGTAAGTAGATTGTTCATTAGATACCAAAAAAATTGCATTCATTATAAATTAGATTTTCCGATATCTGAATTATTATCGGCCACAGCAGAGGTTGATCTGTTTGTAGTTGTGTTGGAATGTGCACAAGGGGAAATAAAACGTTATTTTTTATGCCCCGCCATGAATATGGCCAGAGCATATAGTGTTTGTCATGTCCGTCTTCCGTCTGTCCTTCCGTCACACTTTGTGTTTAGCTCTGTTCAAAGCTCAGTTTCAAAGAAACTATCCAAGATATTTTTATCAAACTTCATATCCTGATAGATATTGATGAGAACTATGCAACTGCATCAACAATTTTTGACCTTGACCTTTCATTTGACCTTGACCTCACTTTTCTGAAATTAGTGTTTAGCTCAATTTTAAAGATACCATTCAAGGTAGTGTAATCAAACTTCATATGTTGATACATACTGATGTAAGCTATTCAACTGCATCAACATTTTTTGTCCTTGACCTTTCATTTGACCTTGACCTCACTTTTCTTAAATTAGTGTTTAGCTCAGTTTTAAAGATACCATTCAAGGTAGTGTAATCAAACTTCATATGACGATACATACTGATGTAAGCTATTCATCTGCATCAACATTTTTTGACCTTGACCATTCCTTTGACCTTGACCTCACTTTTCTTAAATTAGTGTTTAGCTCAGTTTTAATGAAATCATTCAAGATATTTTTATCAAACTTCATATGCTGATACATAATGATGAGAGCTTTTCAACTGCATCAATATTTTTTGACCTTGACATTTTCTTTGACCTTGACCTCACTTTTCTTAAATAAGTGTTTAGCTCAATTTTAAAGATACCATTCAATACAGTATTATCAAACTTCATATTTTGATACATACTGATGTAAGCTATTCAACTGCATCAACATTTTTTGACCTTGACCATTCCTTTGACCTTGACCTCACTTTTCTTAGATTTGCATTTTGCTTAATTTTAAAGAAACCATTTAAGATATACTTATGTAAGTTTATGCACTTATACATAATTTGTTGAGAATTTATCATGTATATATCAAACTTTTTAGATTTCAATTTCAATTTTAAAGGAACTTTTCAAGATATTCTCATCAAACTTCATACACTAATACAAATTTTCATGTTGCATTACTTATATACCCTCGGCAGGGCATTCATGTCCTATGGACATATTTTTAGTTCAATGTTGCGATAGAATAATTCCTTACTGAAAATATACATAAACGATATAAATAAAAGTTTAAAAATTTGTTAATACTAAGTCTAAATGATTGTTTTAACGTTTCAGTTTGTTTTTCATTTCTCGTCAGATATGTATTAATTTATGATTTTATAAAAAGTCGTTACATCAAGTGCTTCCCAACATGCGCTAGCGCGCTTCATGAAATATGCCTATGTGACTAGTCTGTGTGATAAAGTCTTAAATAAATGTTATCAAATTTTTTCTCTCATGAATATTTTTGGTGGTACAACAGGGTTCGACATTCACACTCGTCACCTCGTCATTTCCATCCCGGGATGATTTTTGACGACCTGATTTTCAGTCTGGCTCGCCCAAATGACGACCTGGGACGAGTTGGGAATATTCAATAATGATGTTTAATATTTTAAAATAAACTTTATAGAGCCTTGAAAACATTGTTTCCTGTAACCCGACCGAACATTCAAATAGCAGCCTTGTGGATTTTTCTTTCTGCCAAATCTGTGTTTGATCAATCAGCTGATGTAATTTTTACCAGAAGTATTAAATTAAGTTTTATTTGAGATATAAAATATGTCAACCTAGTCAACAAATACCATAAATATAAAGAGTAATGATCATTATTGTAACATCTAGAATTTCCCCCAACAACTTTCTGCTGCTAGACAGCCATGTTGGGTGTCCACTGTAAACATCACACCTGGTTAATTCAGTCCAGGGATGTTTGACCCCATTTTTTTTTTAGGCCTTTATGGTAAGTAAAAAATGAATGTTTTAAACTAGAAACTTTATTTTGTTTCAATATGTGAGGTGAGGTTGTACATTAGCAAAAAAAAAAAAAAAAAAAATCCCGACCTACCAACCCTTTATTTATTGGGAATATTACAGGAAACAAACATAATCTTTTAAAGCCTAATTAGCATTCTGATTCTGCTTATAATATTTGTTGCTCGTTTTCTTTGTTTGATAAAATCCTGGAAGACAGCTTTTGACATTCCAAAAATGTCTGGTTAACATTTTTTAATACAAGAGCACAACTTCTGTTATCTTAACAAATTTTAAACCATTGTACATTTTTGTTTCATTTGATAGTTTGTTCGGGCGACCTGAAATTCATTCGGGCGACCTGAAATCAGTACCAAGGTTGCCCAAATGGCGAGACCAAATTTTAACGAGTGTCGAACCCTGGTACAATCCTGATTTCAGCGGGCTAAAAGTACCGGGTAGTGGCAGATTTTGAGAGGCCTGGGCAACTTGCACAATCTGGCATGAAATCTTACACAGAAAGTGAAAATAATAGCCAAAGCATGTTTAGGGCATGAAAAAAAGGGAGAGGACAGCACTGCATTAGTTCATATTAATATCTACTTTTTAAAAGACATTTTCTTTTTTAAAATTATGACCAACAAACATTGATTTGGTCTTGAAAATGCGAGATTTGCAAACCAAAAAGACTGTCAAAATTTTTCAAGTTTTTAAAACTTGGCTTTTACAAATTTCTAACATTTAACAAATTACTTGCAGCTATCAGACAGGAACATATCAACCTGTTACACCCCAAGTTTTAACAGAACAAGAGAATGAGGCCCCCCAACAAAACAATCAGGAAGGCCCTGCTGCCAGACAGGACAATGTTAACCAGGTGATGAATGCACAAGGAGGCCTAGAAGATGATGATGACGATGAGTTTTTCGGTCCCAGAGACTGGCTAGATTATGTGTACACATTCAGTCGTTTCATGGTCCTTATCAGCATTGTATATTTCTACTCAAACTTCACCAGATTTCTGGCTGTTGCTGCTTTTTTCTTTTTGGTTTATCTGTAAGTATTCTTTCATTTTCAAGTAACTGATTAAATTTTTTAACATTTATGAGGGAGAGTTTGATTTTGTCTTGTTTGCCTCTCTATCTGTTGGAAAAATAACACATAAATAATAAAAAAAATCTTATCAAAGGTACATGAAGACATAAAGACGGACAAAGGCAGTCCCACCTGTCACGAATCTATTTTTGTTGCAGAGAGAACACTGATTGAGAGGCTGTGCTACAATCATTTATTTTTCTATATTCTTATATAAATTTACTCTACATATGTTTACAGAAAACACATATTTATTTAACTGCATTAAGAAAATCACCGTTCCAGTTTTGGAATATTAAAACCAATATATAGTTGTGTTGAGTTATGTTCTGAACATTTATGGCAGATGTAGATATACAGTAGTGAGGATACTGTAGATCACAAAATTTATTGCCACACCTTATATTTGCAGAATATATAAGCGAGACAAAATTTTAATGAAGTTTGGTTATTGTTTTAAATAATCTTAAATAACAGAAATATACACGAGAACGTAGTTTTTGCAGGCACACTTCACATTTAATTAGGTGAAAATAAAGTTCTCACTACAGTATTTTGTAAAGGCCATCATTCCTGGGAGCGTTTTAGTTTTGTCACATGATTTCTGTCTTCTTCAGATATCAGACGGGATGGTTTGCTGTTCGTCGTAGAAATCGAGAACAAGAGAATGAAAATGAGGCTGAACAGGAACAGCCACAACAAACGGAAAACATTCCTAGGGATCCAGGGGCTGATGAAAATCCAGTGCGGGAGGTAGGCATGATTTAAATTAAAACTTAACATGAATAATTTAAGAAAAACCACTCAGATATGTTGTCATTTGCTTTGTAATGTTGAATTTTTTAGGGGAGTGATACATCACACTCAGATAGGACTACTACAGAGGCAGCAGACCCCCCTCCCCCTGGGGCTTTGACAGTGGCCTGGAGTTTTGTGTCAACCTTCTTCAGCTCATTAATACCAGAGCCTCCTGCTCCAGTTAATGCTAATTAATGTCTCAATGCCAAATACTAACAGAAATCCAATTACACTTGTGTCATTCATTCGTGGTCTGTGATGGTTTTTATACATGGGCATAATTATTCCCATAAAATATTTCAGTATCTTTACTTTCTAAATATTTTAGAGACATGCTCATTGTGGTACTGGTAATTTGCTCTCTTTCATTTCTTCAATGTCAGATTTGAAAAGTCAGCTAAAACCTGTATCTGATGTGATTACCTGAAATCCAATATATATACATACATCTTATTTCAAGAAGAATTTAACTACTTTTACAATTTATAAATGTACGTTTGTTTTGTTGTGACTGCCAAATTTTGTGTTGATTTTGTTCATAACTGCAATTGTTTTTATTTTGTTTGTTAATTTTTGTTTACATTTCATGCTACAAAACAGAATAAATTATGTGGTATATACTTTTTTAATCAGATGAACAACTTATTTAATTGTGGGTGGTGGCTTCTGTGCCATAAGTGCAAAATACTGAAAAGTATCATGTTATTAATATTATACATGTATATAGTTTGCATTTTTATGAAACATTAACACTTGTTGATAAAATTGTACATATGTCAGAAGGAAAGTAAATATTTTAACCTGTAAATATGCCAGTCATGCTTTACTTGGGATTACAGAGTGAATAGTATTCTCACATGTACATGTAATCTACTTGTTAGTTCATCAAGTCATAAATGTACAGACACAAATACATGTATGTAGCTGTGTATATAGACAGGTGCTAAATCCCCATAATTTTTTTCTCATAGAGAGAGATAGGGTATGTTTGTGGGAGGGGGTTGGGGGAGTGAAAGAATGAGTACTATCAAGAGTAAGTGTGTGGTATTTGTAACTATTATTTGTTTTAACTTTAAGAATAGACAAAAAAATGATATTTCCTTTTTAACTTACCCGGTAATTTCATGCAGTGTTTAACACAATTATGAAGAAAACAAAACTCAGATTTGTAATTTCAGAAAATTCAATGAATGTCACAGAAAAACTTTTGTCTCCATTTTGGCATAATATGAATTTATATTTTTGTTACTGTACTCCAAGCTTTAGGAGACTCAATAATGTCTAAGTTTATGATCATTTTGTGAAATCCTTTGTCTTACAATCACTATCAACAATCATTGTTGGCTATTTTACTTGTTAAGATGGTATTAAAACCTGGGAGCGCTTTGCTTGCATGGTAAATAAAATATCACGAATCAGTTCTTGTTGTGTAATTTTTTATTTCATTATTTGTAAAAATTTTATTTAAATTTCAGGTAGTTGAATGAAGCTATATAATCCTTTTTCAGACACTTATTAAAGCTCCCTGTACCATAATTTGTGCAGTATTGATTTGAAATAACATCCATACATTTTATTAACATAGTTACTTTCTCACTCTAAAGATATTGAAATACAAATGAACATCTGGCAAAACAAAATACTACATAGATGTTTGAAACATTTAAGACGTTTGGTTTTCCTCGGTTGTTGTTTGTTCTGTAGTATCCTCTGCCTCTTTCGATTTCTCTTCGTCCACTGGAGCGTACTTTTTAAACCAAGTGTCGAACTGAATGTTTGATAAGGGCACGCGTTCTGGCATTTTGGAGAGCATTTTAACGATGAGAATTCGGCAGTCCTCGGAAACTTCCGGTTTGGCGGGAAAAACGACTTTCTGTAGGACCTGTTTCAGGAGTTTCTTATGATTGGAATCATCAAATGGTAGCCTCCCGTAGAGCATTGTAAATAAAACGACTCCCATACTCCACACATCAGCGAAAAAAGGGTCGTATGGCGTTCCCTTCAAAATCTCTGGCGGTGCATACGCATAGCTTCCGCAGTATGTTTCACTTGGTTTGAAATCACCATTTTTAGTTTTCTGTATTTTTTTGGCAAATCCAAAGTCAGTGACCTTAAGATGAAAATGCTTATCCAATAAAACATTCTCGCATTTCAAATCGCGATGGACCACACCTTTTGAGTGCATGTATAACATCCCATCGTGGAACTGACGAAACCAAAGTCCACACTGAGACTCTGGAATCGTCTTCTTGCTTCTGATATAATCTAAGAGATCAATGTGTCCCAACTCCATAATCAGAAAGAAGCGTGTGGTTGTTTCAATGACTTGGTAGAATGAAATGAGACAAGGATGCTTAAGAATTTTTATCACTTCAATTTCCCGTGGCAAAAATTTAAGAAGGAAATCGTTCGGAGCTTTTCTTTTAGAAATTATTTTAACGGCAACTTTGTGTTTTCTGTTTACATCGTAGGCAGACCTGACACATGCGTAAGAACCCTGACCGAGAGTTTTCCCCACAATGAAACCCTGGCTTTCTAAAACCTGCAATATAGTATAGAAAAGGTATTTAGATAAGTAATACATTAAACTTTTAAATTGGAAATGGATATTTGGAAGGTTGGGGGGGGGGGGGGGTAGACGAAGTCTGCTATATTTACAGTATATTAACGATGCATTCTACTGGATGAGACTTTTTGCATGTTTGCATATTTTTTTTTTAACTGTGCTCTTCTAACATTAAATCTGTAAATTGCATTCTTCCTCTCCGGCATTTGACTAGTCATCAGTTGTTTGTAAAAATTCTTGAATGCCTAATTGGTGGTCATATGTAAAATTACAATAACAATCGTCACCTGAAATCGTTTTGCAGCCTTGCTTTTGGTTGTGGTTGTGGAGGCTGCATCCTCGTTTCCATCATTCCCTACGGATTCATTATCTTCTTTATCGTCTTCATTTACCATTATTTTGGAGTAGTTACATTATTACGCAAAACTAAGAAAGCCTACGGTTCACTACCGAGATGTATCATTGTGACGTTTATGATGAAATTTGTGACGTCACAATTAAGTTGACTGTGATGGACAACTATTATTGTGACATCATTTTTTAAAAATGTGCTTTTTGCGTCAAAACGATAAATATTTGAGTAAAATTATTATTGAGCACATCTGCGTAATTAAAATTCAAAAAGAGTATAACATTAGCAGGCATACAAAAGGATTTACACACATGCAATCAGAAACTGTAAAATAACTTTTATTCGCATGTGAAAAATGCAGGCGACTTTCGCGACCTTCTTTTACTCGCGAATATTTCACACCGGGGTTTATTTATTTCATTTTGTTTTTATGTGCATTGTAATGTTGATGTTACTATAACGGGTACATACTCCTCTATTCATTTGTCATTACCAACGAACATAAAACTACCTTTTCAATGAATGAATATTGAGGAAACTACATTGATTGAAATAAATACTAGAAAGCATATCAATATCAGTGGTGCACAAATATTTAATTAAATTTTTTTTACAGATATATATGTATATCTATGTATATATTATTTATGAATGCATGTAACCTTTTTTGTTTCTCCTCCTCCAATTCTTTCTCTCTCTCTCTAAAATAATAAAAACTACACCTTCTGTATATTCTTTTAAACATATGTTGAATTAAATAACAGAATGTGTAAAACAAAAACAAAGAATTATATAAAAAAAATTTTTATAAATATAACAAAAGTTATACCTGTATGTTTACATTGTGAAAGAAATTCTTTATTGTATTGAAATAACTACTAGAAAGCATGTCAATATCAATATCAGTGGTGCACAGATATTTAAAAAAAAACTTTTAAAAATATCTATATTTATAAATATGGCAAAAGTTGACTAAATTTTAGTCCTGATACAATACTAAGTATGTCTAAGCTGTGGAAGAAATTCTTTACTGTAATACATACAGAGTCTCGTGCAGTTAAATGTTATGATTTATAGTTACATATAAATGAATTTTTAGGTAGCTAGAGTAGTTTACACATGCATGTTCTCTTCATCTCCTCGATCAATTCGACTTCATTTACTTTTCATAAATTATTTTTATGACACATATTTACGGGGGGGGGGGGGGGGGGGGAAACGTCAGAAAATAGAATCTGAAGCAATCCTTTTTTTGCAAATCTTAATGACAAGTGACACCGAAACACAAATGGCCGTAGGAACCGGGGGCACGGGGTGGGTGGGGGGGGGCGTGCCCCCCCCCCCCCCCCCAGTTCCCAATTAATAATTTTGCCGATATATAGAAGACATAGCTAAGGCTTACAAGTGCCCCCTTAATAATAACGTCTGATGACCTTTTTTTTTTTTTTTTGCGTGTCAAGGAATTATTGGTAGCTGATAGTGCCCCCAAATAAAAATGTATGGTTGTGCCCCCCCCCCCCCCCCAACTGAAATTGCTTCCTTCGGGCCTGACACATTTTAAAAACTTTACCACTGCCCTTCTAATTTCTTGAACAGATTCAAATTTCAGTCCTCGCAAGGTTGTCTTAGGAAGAAGCGAATATATGTTCATATTCTGAATTTTACAATCTTTGGTCTACCAATTTTTGGCGCTGAGGTAAAACTATCTCTGAATTTTATATCATTTTTTCTATATACAATTGCTCTACTAACGTTTTAGTACATGCATGTTATTCATGTCATTTCCATATCTTTTTCCCCTCTGAAGAGGACATACCATATTCAACAGAGTATTTTATAACATCCCTGTGCACAGGCAATGCGTTTGACGACGCCATTTGCGGCAAACTCAATCCAGAGTGTGCTTTGAAAATTACGTCATCACTCTTCTGCCTCTGATGTCATTAACGTAAAGATTTAATATAACATGCTGATTTTTTTCCTGATTCGATTGATATTAATTTGAATTTTAATTAACAAAGAAACAAATACAATTGCGATAGAAAGAATTACCTAACAATTTATTCTGGACTAGAGCTTGTGGCGACAGACCATCAGCATTCTTATAAATATTTTTATTACTAGTAAAGATTTTTACTTCAGAATTGATTATTTTTAGAAACATGTAATAAATGATAGTCATGCAAAATTTGGTTGAATAATATATTAATTGTATTGTGTAGAAACTAGGGTTTGTGTACAGCGTCTTGTATGTGGTTTTTACAGGCAGGACACGTGTAACGTCCATGCATGTCATTTGCATCAACGGAAGCAAATGTGACTCTTGCAGCTAATTTTCAAAAGTATGCAATTTGTGTCACTTTAGATTTAATTGACAGACAGAATTAAAATTTCAAATATTTATTAAACTGATTTATTGACAGTATTTTTAATCTGTAATTTTAAGTCACTTTTCACAAGGATTAGCTCTTTATATTTGTGCAGACTTTCATAAGCTTTCTCACGAAATCCCGGACAAGTGTGGGATTATCAAGACTTCCGAAATCAGCAATACTTTGAACATGGCTAGAATCTGTCGCAATGTCAAGATTAATCTGTCTGTTGAATTCTTTCGAAATACCTATTACAAAAATGTCAACGCTCTGATTTTTGAGTTTTTCAGCTTCCAGACTGGCATGAGAAGGCAAAATCGGAGTGCCATCGGTCAAGAGGACTAACACGTTTGGATGCCCGGTTCGGTCACCATTAGTGCCGTTAAATAGATTTTCCCTTACGAATCGAAGGCCGCGTGATGTCAGGGTAAGGCCTGGGTGGTTAAACGATATATTCTGAACAGCTTCATACAGGTAGAGTTGTTGAGGGTAGGTATCGAGATAGAACTCCAACTGAGGTGTGGTTGAGTAAGTCACCACCCCAACTTGATCGGTATGTGGATCAATATTCAGGAATTGGATGATCTTAAAGATGAAGTCCTTTAACATTTGAAAATGGTCAGTCCCAACACTACCGGACTCATCCACAAGAAACACCAAGTCCAAACCACAGACTGTCATAAAAGAAAAGATAAAATTCAGGCCCGTAGAAAGCAGGGGGAGGCCCCCCCCCCCCACTTTTCTGAGTGTATTATTTTGCTATTGTAAATTTTCCTTTATATGCTGGTTGCCCCCTTTTTGCTGCAGTAAGGTCGAGTACTGGACTGGATAATTCCAGGATTTGGATAGTTAAAGACCCCCTTTTTTGCTTGTCAGTTTATTTTGGGAAGTTGGCCCCCTCACTTTTTTGGTCAGTTAAGGTTTTTTTCTTTTCTTTTTCTTTCTTTCTTTTTTTTTTTTGGTTGTCAGATTTTTTTTTAAAGAGGTTCACCCTCCTCCTTTTGAAACCGTTGCTACGGGCCTGAATTTGGTTTGAAAGGAAAACAAAAACGGAATAAAATGTATGATACAATGATTATAAGGAAATATAAAAGTGTCCCGGAGACTTGGCAATTAAAAGGCTTTTCTAAAACTGAAGCAGAAAATCGAGGAAAAATTGCATGTATACGACAGTCACGTTTTGATAAAAATATTCAACTGAATTTTTTCCAGATAAGTTAAAATATCAGCATTTCCACAAGAAATTATCGTTTATTAAAAAGTACAATTATACCTTCATAGTTAGGACAAAGTGTTGAACCATTGGAAAGCGACTGCAAATTGGCAATATTCGAAGACATGGCTTTAAAACAAAACATATGCAACAATAATCATATACATGTACAGTATCAAATGAAAACATTATTCGGTATCTACATGAATTATTCGTATGGATGTTATTTTTACCCAATGCCGTTCGCTGACACTGATCTAAATCACTGTTGCGAATGTTTAACTCCTTTCTAGTGCCATTCAACTGTGTCTCTAGAAGCTGATTTCTCTCGCGAGAAACGTTTAGTGCTGCTTCTGTCTGATCGTTGCTTTTGGTACATGTGGTCAAGTTCGCCTCCAGCTTTCCAATAAGCGAAGTCGACCTGTTCAGTTGTGCTTGTAAAAGATTTATTTTGTCAACAGAAGTTATGTTTTGGTGAGCACAATCATGCTGGATGCGTGAGATATTAAGTTGTAGTTCTACCACCCGTGCATCATGGCTTTGGTTTACCAGCGAGTCGTTCAGCTGTTTCTCCAGTAAGTTTATTTTAGTACTGGATATATTTACAGCTTCTTCAAGTTGTCTTCTTTGCAAGGCACAACTGGTTAAATTGTTTGTCAGCTGTATCGCAAGAGAATTAGACTCGTTCACCTTGGTTTGCAATTCATGAATCTTATCATTCAAGACAACTTTCTCTTTACTGTACGTTGATTCTAATTTCGTTATATTAGTCTTCAAGGTCTGTACGAAGTCTTTTTGGTGCTGCAGCTCCGAAGAGAGCAACGAGTTACGTACCGTTAGTTCTATGTTCTTGTCACTGAGATCATGAAGCTGCTCATGTAGATACTTCAACTCGGCCGTCAGAAACGTTGGGTCGGGCGTACTCGGAACGGATGTCGGATCAAAGAGGAACCTCTTGTGATTGTGCTGGTTGCAAATAACTCCATATCGAGTTAAAACAGTTAGAAGAAAAACTCTAGGAATGAAATCCATTGACGATGAGGAACTTAGATTATATCATATCTGTCAGATGTCAAGGATCGGCGACACACCAAAAGATAAGGCTTTCTGTACAATTACCAAATTCTTATTTGATGCAGTTTTATTCTAAAAAGTCAGTGATATTCTAATACTAAAATCTTAAATTATGTTTTTTTTCTTTTTAGCTCATTACATGCCAGAGGTGTTTGAAAGCCATTTTTTCAAGCACTTAGCAGGGACTTTGAAAGTAAAGGGCAAACCACGAGTGTGTGTGTGTTTGGTGGGGGTGGGTGGGTGGGGACTCGGCGTAAGAATTTCATTTTAGAGCCATAGGAATCAAAAACAATAGAACACATTTTGATAAACAAGGAATATTTTCAACATAAACACACATAACTGAGTATATAGGTTTTTTGATCTGAGAAAATTTATGCAAGCACTGATCGACAATTTGTTATCATTGGCCTTTATCTTAAATCAACAGTTACTTCATCACACTACCTGTACAAGTAAGAATACTAGGTATGGAACACCAAATTGACATCTAATTAATATATGAATCCATCTTGGAGTCGATCGAATATTATAAAGCATAAATATCGTATATTCAGATTAATTCTATAAAGGGTGCAGTTTGCAAATATTTACATTTACCGGTACATATTACAATTGTCACCAAGTGTTTTAATTTTCTTGAAATTTTGGGTAAGATCTTCGTCATGACATCGTGATTTCTCGATTCAGTAGCATCGGGAAGCCAGGACGAACTGGGTACTGTAAAAAGACTTAAATATAAAGCATTAGAACTTCACCGTTTATGCAAATTAGCATGCGTTTCAAGATTGGCTATCACTTCACACACACACACACACCCTCACACACACAAAAGAAAAAAAGGCACACCCTCCTTAAATATACATGTATGTAGAGGTCAAATATGTTGGTACCCAAAGATACTTGTAAGTCTTGTCACAAAGAATATACACATGTGAAATATGAAAGCCATACCTCAACCCAATCAAAATCATGGGCAAGGTTAAAGTTTTTGCGGACAAACAGACAGACGGACGGACAGGGAAAAAACTATATGCCCCCGAATCTTCGATTACGGGGGGATACAAAAAGACGTTGTGTATAGAGAAAGGTATATAAAATATTTACTGCAGTACTTCAAAAATGTACACTTCATGTCTTGACAATTGATGTTGATTAAATTTGGCGCTCCGTAGTTAAATTGTTACAAAATGAGGAATGGCGATTGACAAAGTGAAATCTTATTTTAAGTCGTTTGACGTTAACTTTCCTGTGTTTTGTTTGACAATTCTGTTTGGACTGGGGTCGTGGCTCACAATTAATGGAGTCTGGGTAGAGCTGCCGACCATTGTTAACTTCGTTCCCGAGCAATGGAAATTGTCATCATACCTATCCATTATAGGCCAGATAGCCAACATCGGTCCTACTGCTGTCCTCATCCTTAACAAAGTGAGACCAAAGTGGCTTAACGAGACCTTCGTAACCTACGTCATCATCATTGTAGGCACTGCGTCATGTATCTCGTCGGCTTTCCTGTGGCAGAAAACATCAGCAGTAGGAGGAGAGGAACACAGTGTGGCGTTGTTTATTTTCGTTTTTCTTCTTGGTCTTTGTGACTGTACATCTACAGTTATATTTCTACCATTCATGGCCCTACTGAAGCCAGACTATATGACAGGGTTATACATTGGGGAAGGTTTAAGTGCACTTGTACCAGCAGTGATAGCTCTCGGTCAGGGCGTTGGAAATACCGAGTGTAGGAATGTATCAACTGTCAATATAACAATAAATATTACAATCTTTCACACAGAACAAGTTTCCTCTTCTCCAAATTTTCCCGTACGAGATTTCTTTTTGGCGTTAGCAACCATGATGATAATCTGTGGCATATCATTTTCTTTACTCAGATATGCCCCTTTCTGCAAGAGCGAGCGATTAAGTCTTACAGACAATTCGGCAAAATCTATCTCGACATCTTGCCAATTGCAGGAAAAGAAAGACTCGGCAAATGGTCATGCAGACACTACTGTGCTTATTCAGAAACATGAGCATAGCATGTCAAAGACAACCAAAGTTGTGTGGTTAGCTGTTATTATTTGGGTCAGTTTCCTAGCAAACGGATTTCTACCTTCCATTAGCACGTATTCCGCCTTACCTTACGGGACTGACGCTTACCATTTGGCAGCCATACTAGAAAATATAGCAAATCCTTTGGCGCCTACTTTGGCTTTCTTTCTTCCAGCCAAATCCTTTCGGTCCCTTTTATCTACTGCTTTAGCTGGCTCAATTTTCTCTGTCTATCTCATAGTTTTGGCGGGAATGAGTCCCAGTCCACCACTTGCGGGTTCACTAGCTGGGTCATTTCTTATGGTAAGTAGCTTTATGCGAGGCAAAATAATAAATAATATATTCTTTAAATATTTTTTCTTAGCATCATGTAGTACTTGCAGGGAAATGTATAACATTCATTTAACTGTTTTACAGGTGGTGTGTTATATAGGGAAGACTTGCCTGTTTATATATACCAAGGTATGTGTTGCCGTATTGTTTCGCCTTGATGGAAAACAATCCCTGTTTTTATTGGGAGGGGTCACACAGTTGGGGGCATGTCTAGGCTCCGTGGTGGCCTATATTCTGGTCAACGTGATTGTGGTCTTTCAAAGTTCTCCACAGTGTTAATTAACATTATTATGTTGGTGTAAATGTACTAGTATATTGGAGTATAATTCTATCAGGAGTACTGCCACCAAGTAAGAGATATGGAAGTTTGACTACATCCTCCAGGAATGCTAGTCTGTTCAAAAAGGAAGTCTTAATGTAGAGAAATTCAATGTTATTTTTACATGCTTTTATTTTTCATTTTCTACTTAAATCATAACATGCAAGTAAAATAATGTCATTCTCTGAATAAAATAAATTTGTATGTGAAAATAATGATGATGTCTTATTTTGATCTGCACCGTAAATATTCAATGTCTGTGACTGCGTTGGTGAGGGTGATGATGATCTTATATAAACATTGTATACAATGTACTTTGAAGGACTATGTAGCATCTATCACAATAAAAGTGTGACAATCCTGTATTTACGTCTCTCGTGTCACACATTCCTTCTACCTCCATTAACTGCTAAGAAGCGTCCTGTAAACATTTCTCAGGATGAGGATAGGGTACACCAAACTGAATACACACTTTTCTGAGGGTCTTCTCATACTCCTTGTTAAGTTTTGTTGCTTGCTTTAGTCCAAACTTGAGATCCTCTATTTCTTCAAAGAATCCCTAAATAAATAAAAAATGCATCAAACATAAGTTTCAATGTCAGTCATGTACACACTGGGATAAAGACTATGTGCTTACATGTACTTACAAAATCCAGTCCCTTCAATTCTGTCCTGAGTTTCTCATTTTCTCTTTTCATTCTTTCACATTCCTTGACTACTTTTTCATATTTTGTTTTCATTCCTATAAACAAAGATTATTATAAACCTAAGTTAAAATTTAAATGAAAGAAAAAGTGAGCAAGCTCACATACCCCACGCTCCCCCAAAACTCAACAATGCAACACATTTTAAATACACAATATAATTATTCAAAAAGGGGCATTACTTGCAAAACATCAAAACTTCTTGCATATAAGGACATTCAAATCTTTGTATGTTACAAATTTAATTGGGCTGAAGTTTCTAGATAAATAGTGGAATCAAAATTTCTTGGTAATATACAAATCTATACATTATGTCTGAAATACCTACAAAGTTTCAGGAAATTCAGTGCAGGAGTTATGCTGACAAACTGTTATTTAAATTCCTCAGTGATTTCGATTTGTTAATGAGTATAAGTCCATGTCCAACACATGACAATTTACACATTTAAATAATTGATGGAAACAAAATTATGATGTAGTCATATGAATTTGTTTTTATATAGTGTACTTATGAAATGATTTAAGGCAAAGCACCAATTTGAGAGGGGTGGGGGTTGGGGTTGAGAACTATCCAAGATTTTGTGTGTTGTGTGTGTGTGAGGGTGTGTGTGTGTGTGTGTGTGTTATATCATTAATATTTTGATCTCAAAATCAATAGGGGTCTTTTAAGGTCATGAAATATTTCACATAAAATTTAATTACAAAATTTAAAGCTGATTCCAGTGGATTTCCTAATTACCTAGCTGGAAAGTTTCTTCAATAATAGGCAAAACTCTTAAGGCAAAAATAATGGAATCGGAATTTCCTGGTAATATGCACATCTACACACTGTGTACTAAATATCTGCAAAGTTTAACCAAATTCCTTGCACAGTTTAAGAGGAGTTGCACTAACAAACTGTTCGTCTCTATATTCAAGATATGGCCAAAAATCTGAGTTGAAAAGTGCCGAAATTCCCAGAAAAATAATGGAATCAAAATTTCCTGGTAATATGCACATCTACACACTGTGTACTAAATATCTGCAAGGTTTGACCAAATTCTGTGCAGCGTTTTAAGAGGAGTTGCGCTGACAAACTGTTCATCTCTATATTCAAGATATGGCCAAAAATTTATGTTGAAAAGTGCCAAAATTCCCAGAAAAAATAAAGGAATCGGAATTTCCTGGTAATATGCACATCAAAACATTGTGTCCTAAATATCTGCAAAGTCTGACCAAATTCTGTGCAGCGGTTTATGAGGAGTTGCACTGACAAACTGTTCATCTCTATATTCAAGATATGGCCAAAAATCTAAGTTGAAAAGTGCCGAAATTCCAAAAAAAAATAATGGAATCAAAATTTCCTGGTAATATGCACATCTACACACTGTGTACTAAATATCTGCAAGGTTTGACCAAATTCTGTGCAGCGTTTTAAGAGGAGTTGCGCTGACAAACTGTTCATCTCTATATTCAAGATATGGCCAAAAATTTATGTTGAAAAGTGCCGAAATTCCCAGAAAAAATAAAGGAATCGGAATTTCCTGGTAATATGCACATCAAAACATTGTGTCCTAAATATCTGCAAAGTCTGACCAAATTCTGTGCAGCGGTATATGAGGAGTTGCGCTGACAAACTGTTCATCTCTATATTCAAGATATGGCCAAAAATCTGAGTTGAAAAGAGCCGAAATTCCCAGAAAAATAATGGAATCGGAATTTCCTAGTAGTATGCACATATACACATTGTGTCCTAAGTATCTGCAAAGTTTGACCAAATTCTGTGCAGCGGTTTATGAAGAGTTGCGCTAACAAACTGTTCATCTCTATATTCAAGATATGGCCAAAAATCTAAGTTGAAAAGTGCCGAAATTCCAAGAAAAAATAAAGGAATCGGAATTTCCTGCTAGTATGCACATCTACACATTGTGTCCTAAATATCTGCAAAGTTTGACGAAATTCTGTGCAGCGGTTTCTGAGGAGTTGCGCTGACAAAAAAACAGGACTGACGGACTGACTGACTGACTGACTGACACACTGACTGACTGACTGACTGACTGACGGACGGGTCAAAAACATTATACCCCCCGCAACTTGTTGCGTGGGGTATAATAAAGACTTACAAGATCCTAAAATAAAAAGGGGTTAATCAATTCACAAAGCAAACTCAGTTTGGTAAATACAATGTTTATATACCGGGTATGTATCACCATTTACAGAGTATTACTTATAATTCACACAAATTACAGTGAAACCTGTCTTATCTGATACGCACTGGGAGACAAATTTTGTGTTGGAATAGACAGGTTGTTGGATAACACAGTGTAAAGAACATGGAAAATAGTAAAATTAGAATGAAAATCAGGGTAGGAATTCACAGTGATACAGATTGTACAGGTGTTGGATTATACTGTTCTCACTGTAATGATAAAAATTCTTTATAGACAAAGAAGTTGTGAATGCCTTACCTGTTTTCAACTCTTCAGTTGATGCTGGCAGTTCTACAGACTTTTTCTTTGGGTTTTGATTCATTAACTGTCGTTCTAGGGACATTCTTGTGTTTTTTTCTTCTTTCAATAGTCGCTCCAGTTCTGATATTCTGATCTAAAATAAAATTCTGAGATTTTCAGGTGATAGCTAATGATCTGTGTCTTAAATTAGAGATGTTTAACCGGACTATTATCCCTGCAGTAACTCCAAACCAAAACAAGAAAAGTATTGGCAGTTTAAGATTTTTAATAATTTCATTAATTTCAACCTCTACAGGCCACAAAATCAATTCGTTATTTCCATAAATTTGTTATAACAACTGTGTTTGTAATAATGGTAAACTTTTACAAGAATTTTTTAAAAATTTTGCCCAGGATCCTAAAAAACTTTGCTATATCTGTGTTCTCAGTGACATTTCACAAGTTAAATTTAAACTAGTTTAACTGTACCAAATATCACAAAGTAATCCAGAAAACAATTAAGTTTATTATTGTTATTGAAATAAAAGACGTGATTAAAAGTCACATGCAGGATGTAACCTCCACTCCTTAAAATAAATACCAAACAATCAACAAGACAAGATTATTATGTTCATAACTCTTGTAAAATCTGAAAGGTAAGAACAAAATCATGAGCTCCTGTTTCCTGTGGAAATGAATTATTTTGCTTTGTCCAGTTTTGGAGAGAAATACTGGTGTGACACCTTAAATACAGTTCTGAGATTTGTGTTTCATACATAGATGCATGGACAATTGGACGTACATACTAGGGATGGGTATCGGCAAAAATTTCGTATCGTGATATATCACGATTTTTTCCTAAAAATATCACGATTTTTACACACAATTTTTACTACAATTTAAAATAATTTTTCATCATATTTCTTAAAAATATGCCATATAAACATAACTTTACATTTTTAATTTTCATTTATTTAGTATATAGCATATTTTGATGCCGTTGTTTAACTGTTTTCACTTTTTTTTTTACACTTCCTATGATTGTCATTCAATACTTTGAACAAATACATGAATAATTTTTGGAATTTATAGTTATGTACCAAATACCGGTATTTTAGTCTCCGTATCACGATACGTATCACGCAATGAAAAATCGCGATATACCGGTATATCGATAAAATCACGCATCCCTAGTACATACAGACAAGTTGATTCTAGCAAACCCTTCCTGCTTACTGCCACATTGTACACAGGTAAAATTGCAACGTATGTTCAACATATGTTTCGAGAACATAAGTTGAACATATGTTGACCATATGAATTTTCGACAGTATGTTGAACATATGTTTAAAAAATATGTTGAACATATGTTTGAAATATATGTTGAAAAATAAAGCAGACTCAAAACATATGTTGAACATATGTTGCTCGTTTTTTATGGCAAACATATGTTTCAGAACATGTGTTTAACATCTGTTAAACATACATTGCAATTGTACCTGTGTATATAATTACGGTAATCTTTATTATTAAACACATGTTCACTAAGTATTAAGTTTACTGTAACAATGGCATACTCTATGTAGCCTGATCTTACATTCAGATCTGTTATGGTTTCTACATGCAGCATATTCATCTTTACTTCCTTTTCATATCTTCTCATCATCTGATTATGTAGAGACAAGAGCCTTAAAAGAACAAAATGTATGTGAAAATATTAATAAATATATATAATAGTATTATTGTATATATAACAATAATATAAGATTGTGCTAAAGAGTGTACTGTCAACATTGCATTAAATTCTGAATATACATTGTATTACAATAAAATTGGTACATATATTGTTCTTGTTCATATTAATAAATTTATGAAAATAATATTTTTGTGGCACTACACATTCAATTGATTTTAAAATTTCAAGAACAGATTATAAAAAAATTGACATCTCTAACAAGAGTCACCCAAATAAACTCTACTTTCAAATACAATTTTCTACAGAACTTGGGTATTCTAACTTATTTTTAGTCTATCATCGCATACCACAGGTTTTGTTTCTATTATATTTCCACAAACAAATGGCAATTTGTTCATTCTCATGAATGCCTCACTAAATACTAGTGTTTATTAAGTGATACCAGATTTATCTTGACATATGTAATCACTCTGTGGCAATTTTGGGCACATTTACATGGAGATACCCATAATAGAATCATGTCTGCTATGTTTGGTGATTTATTGGTAAAAATATGATAGATTCTGAAGAACAAAGGTGAGTAAAAACAAAGCTCAACATTAAAAGACAGGGTTTTGTTTGCAGATTATTTGTGAATATGCTGAACAGCGTCACTCGTTTAGACAATGAAATTCAAACTGAAGTTGAATGTATGGCTCGTGTTTATGGTTACATTCAAATGTAAGACTGGCCTATCATTTTCACTGGACAAAAGTTTCTGACTTGAAGTGTTGGATCATTATTCCATTGATATATTGTATATCATTAATATTTATGAGAATGAGCAAATGTTTTAGTAGACAGCCACAGGTTTGTGGAAATAGAAGAGACACAAATCCCGTGGCATGCAACAATGTCTTTAGTCCTGCTTGATGGAATTTTTCTAACATTATACATGTACATATACAGGCAACATGCACGAGAGAGAAAGAGAGAGAGAGAATTCAATTGATATGTGTCATGATCAATTCATACTTGTTTGTCTGTTCCACATCTGCTTTAAATGAGGGGTCCTCCTTCTTCTTCACAGCCACTGCTGGCTGCCACACTCTGTTTCCTTCTGTTTGTGTTGAAGAACTACAATTTTTTTTTTTTTAGCATCAATGGTCATGAAAAGTAATGATTATGAATCAAAGTTAATTAATTTCTTCAAAGAAAAAAAAATTCAATCTATTCACAAAATACACAATTATATTGATGAATGTTCTCATTTTAATGAGAAATTTAAATAATCAAATGGACTGAGCATGAAATGGCAAAGTCTAATGTTGTGATACAATGGTACATCAAAATAGGTCAATAAAAAAATGGAAGAAAATGAAAATTTGATGATGGAAAACTAGGGCTGTGTATTGAGCAAAATATTTCGATATGATACGATATTTTATAAAGTGATATGCGATATATTGGATTATTTAAGAAATGAATGTAATATTTTTTTCTTTGACCGACGTATCAAAGAAAAAATTTGGACGGAAAACGTCATCAATGCGCGTAGCGCATTGATGAAAACGTTTTCTGTCCAAATTTTTTCTTTGATACGTCGGTCAAAGAAAAAAATATTACATTCATTTCTTATCATTTAATTATGATTTTAAAATAATAAAATGAAACTTTCCCTCAGTTTACTATAAAATTTACGCATCAAAAACAGTGCGTAGGAATATATCACAACAATGTTGCTGAAATTCAAAATGGCTATAGGCCTAACGAAGAAACAACGTTCTCAAATATTGTCGTGTCACTACCAGCCTTTTCTAACAATAATTAACAGTTCTTTAACACAAAAAACTTACCTGTTGTGTTATTAATTTTTTGCTATATCCCAATGGGTATATTTTCCCCGGTTCGTAAATTTCAAGGGATGCTACTCAGATATCCTAACAACTCTTTCTATAGGTCACAGAAATTTTGAATTTCATTTGCGCATCTCTTCATCTGAATTTCAAACCGAACATATAAATATGTATCACAGCCTGTCCATGCTGTAAAATCTGAAAGAGTCTGTTGCCTACTGTTTAACATTGAAAGAATTCCGTCCTCATTCATGCAGCGCCCTTCATGCCGTGTCGTTTTTCTCGAACATTCGATTCCTAAGAATTAACAGATTAACGGCATTTCCCCGCTTTGGTAGCATAAAAACATTTCTTCACAGTTCTATTGTTCATACCAGTTATCTCAAAGTCAAACATTTAACATAGGTATGCTGATTTCTTTCTTTCTTTCCCATTACTGTATTGTTGTCATGCAGACGATCTGATTTGTTTAGCAAAGGGGGATAATTCAAAAAGAAACGAAAGTAGACAATAAGTCAGGAACGTAACGGACAAGTTTCGAAATTCAGGAATATATCTATTAGAGAAAAGGTATTCAATTGTTCCTTCATGAACTTCTGGAAGCGGGAAATACACATGTAAAGACAGGCAAAGTAGTTCCGGCTGCTGAGTGCAAGCGAACTCCAAATTCTATTGATGCAGTTATCAAAAGAATTTTTTATCCAATCAGAATCAATTATTTTAAAGAAATTAAATGATTTATTTAGTCTTTCAAAAATGTCTTGTAAATGACATTTAATGTATAAATTTGATAAAAACTGGGTGAGTCTAACATAACATGTTAATAGCGATTCTCTGTAACCACTTAAACTTCTCTGCCACGCATGGTCACCGATTTTGATGAAATTTTGCCCATTATTACAACTTAACACCAGAAACATATATCAAATAAAATTTCGTTGCTATGTGTCTTGGTTGCCATGGTAACAGGCAGAAAAGTTGAAAAAATTGAGATTTTCAGCTACTTTGAATCTTTATTAAGTCTTAATAAAGACTAAGAAAAACAAACAAACTATTATCACAAAAACATGACACCTTGTTGCAACTTATGCTGTAAAGAAACTATTTAGAATTTATCTCTAAGTAGGTGGTAACCATGGGTACATTTGGAATACATTTAAGATGCTGAAAAAATGCTGAAAAACGCTCAATATTCACTAATGATAGATGTTACATGATCAAACTCAATCAACAATTGAAGAAAAACGATAAAAATATTTGTCCTTAAGTAATAAGGTATTGGCAATATTATTCTAAAAATAACTTTCATGGTTGCCATGGTAACACAGTGTAATGATGCAAAATTCGTTGCTAAGATTGGGTTAATGCTACTATCTTGAGGTAAAACAATAAAATTCATGACTGGCACATATACATCCTTAGGACCTTGCAACACCGACAACATAAGAAAAATTGGGATTAATTGTTACTTTGCAGTGTAACCATGGAAACAACGTACCTGTTGTTTAAAGTGATATTTTCTTACTGCCTTAGGAATTTACTTACCTTTTAATCAAGGAACATATGATTTGACTCACCTTGAATAGTACTTATCTGGTAGAACTAAAGTTGAATATCATATATTGATAAAGTTTGTTGAAAAATACAACACTGTTGCTATGGTTACCAAGAAGGGAAAATGTTCAATTTCGTTAATTTTATTTCAAAATTAAATCCTATGTGCCAGCTTTTTGCATCCAGTTAGAGGTTGGTTGGTAGTCAAAATTGAAAGTCAGGTTAGTTGTTCATATATATCAATCATAAAAGTTTTGGGAATCTACATACAAGGGTACATATCCAAGGAAACAGAATATTTTTCAGATTTTTATGCATATTTTTTCGGCTAATTTCCATAGCAACGCTCTATTTAAAGAACCAAATTTGAATTTTTTGAAATGTGAAAATTAGGGTCACACCAACACCTTTAAAAATTGATCATCAGTTATATAGAAATATGCTTTGTAAAAAGATAGGATAAGATTAAAATACTAAGAGAGTAAATATAAAATCCCTTTGTGGTATTAAAACCATGGCAACCATTGCCAACTTATTAGAAATATCATATTTCGTCCTTGGTATACGTTACAAGGATCTCCTGTCTATTATTTGCTTGCATTTCAACCTATAATTGTTTTTATTCTTAAGTGTATGACTTTATAAAATTAACTGAACAAAATTATTACTTTTGAATACTTTGTTTCCATAGTAACGTATGTAATAGTTGATTTACCAAACATGTTTATCATGCATTTAAGACATCAGGCCTTCAACTTTCAGAAACAATCATTGCCACTTGTTTGCTTTGCTGCAAACGTTAACTGTGGGACTCTGAACATGTTGAAAAATGCCATTTTTCAAAATTTAGGACATGTTGCTATGGTAACCATGACACGTAGCAACCAATTTTTGCCTGATTTGAGTTTACGGTATCAAAGACTTTTATCATAGAGAGTTTGGAGAAATTCTGAGACTATGCGTGCCACAGTTCCTATATAAAAGTTAAAGTCATTACAGAGAATGGCTCTTAAAATATAGTTGTCTATGTATTTTGTAATAGCTATTTAAGATGTCTATCTCCTTAATGTTTATTTCATTACTGACCAGTTTTAATTCAAAACATTTAAAAATAATCTTTGGTAACTGAAATTACCAACTTTTTTACAGAATTATAAGGAAAACTGCCTGTCCGATACGTATTGGAAGTTATTTTTTTAATACGATACATTCCTGAATATCGATACGTATTGAACATTCGATATATTGACACAGCCCTATGGGAAACTTGTTATCTATAAAATGAGCTTCATCTCCACACTTGAGTTGTAAATGACTCCAATGTACCATCTTGATTAAAAAAAAATTTAATTTTTTATTAAAAAGAAGAAAAATCTTGAAAATCTCATACTAGTGGTTCAAATAGTTAGAGGGACAAGCATACAAGGGTAACGTTAGGAGACATCATTTCCTTCAAGGGTTGGGTTTGAGTGGGGAGCTGGCAGTTTTTGGAAATAATCTGTCCTCAAAACACTGAAAATAAACAATCAGTCCTTAACTGGTGCTGCTACCCTCTCTCCCTCACCACCACCAAAACGAGAGTTTTTTAAATTTGGCAGTTATTACCTTTTTTATGGGGACTTGTTAAACTTTTTTCAATTTAGAAAAAAAAAACAACTATCATTGCAGCTGGAAATGCTCTTGGCAATTATTTTCCACCCCATTATGTGTTCTAGGGCATATGGCTTTGGTTTACTGGGTTACTTTTATTTGTCAATGCAAGCGGTGGTTGCAGGAAACAAAAATAAATACCAATCATTATTTTAAGAAATCCAGAATCTCAACATATTCTTTGGGAAAAACAACCCCTTACTCTCTTGTTGTGACGTAATTCTTTAACAGTTCTTCCCTCTGCAGCTTCTGCTTTAGATTTGACAGTTCTAATTGAATGTCGTCTTTCTGAACTTTCAATTTCCAGCATTTCTTTTTCAGTTTTTCATTTTCTGCTGTCAACTATAACACAAAATATAAAATTAGCACATATATAGTAGCAGTCTACTGCTGTGTTTTGTTAATGATACATGATTGTTTAATGAACTCAAATGATGTATTATCATATGCAACACAAAATCTTCTTTTTGTTTTTAAAATATATGATGAAACCTTTAGATGAAACATTCTCAGGTCTGGTACAATCACTAGATTTAGCTATGTAGCTTGAATTACCTACATAGCTTTATTTACCTACCTGAAGTAGCTTTATTTAGCTACTAAATCAAACTTATTTCTTAAATTAGCATTTTTCCCAGAAAGTGCAGAAAATTGCACTTTGATGCAGTGACAATTTTCAACTTTGAACTCATATGAAAACAATTCATGAAAAAATCACTCTTGGAGATGTGTCTTTTTCTGCACAATTGCAATCAAAGTTCTAAAAGTTTTGGGGCAATATACAACAGTTAATTTGTGACCTAACAGTTAGGCCAAAAAAAATAAAAGTCTTGTTTCCTGCTACCCGACCTACCCTATTTTTTTGCACCCGACCCTAAAGTTTTTTTTAAGTTTTGGAAGAAAAATAATCGGGAATTTCTGGAATTTTATCGTTCTGTCACCGAAATCAGTTTCTGTGTTAACACAAAACAAGCATTTCATGAAATTCTTGTTTTAAATATGGACTTTCATAAAATACCACTTGAGTTGTGCATAAAAAGACATGAAATTCAACTTTAAAAGACAATATTGACCTGTGACATGTTTAATTTTTATCTTGTATTAGTTCATATCCAAAAAATGCTGTCGGAAAAAAAATAAAATAAAAATATAAAATAAAATAATTTTCCTACCTACCTACCCTATTTTTTTCAGGCTGGTAGCAGGAAACAAGACTATTATTTTTTTTGGCCTTACTTCTTGAGTGAAATAACAAAGAAAACCAGTTTTGGTTAAGGTCAAGATCTAGTAAATGATTTTAGACTGTCTTTTTGGTGCTAGATCCATTATGACATCATAATCAATTTAAACTTTCTTTTTCCCGTACTTTACGGCTCTAATAGAATTATGTAGAAAAAAAAAATATTTTTGTGGAATTCAATTTGAAACCATGTGAAAAGTAATCCTGAAACCTATATTCAATTTAAAAGTATTTTAAAGAAGACACTGAGAACATACAAATTAACATTTTCTGAGAGACTGAAGGCAATCTGGATACATTTCCTTTGTCTGATATGCAAAATACTCCTATATTCATAATTGGTTTTCTTAATCCTTCCTTGAAATTGACAGTTTAAAATAGGAATTTTCGTCTTTTTTACCTACAAATTATGCACCGGAACACCTTATTTGACCAAGCTAAAGTTATAAAGCATCATTAAAGGAATTTATTTCGCAGATTTGAGAAATCTGTAGGCATCTTTCATTTACTAGATCTTGAGCACAATGTGAAGTAAATCATATACTTTTCCACGCTACATCGCACACAAGGTGGTGTGCAGTTACTCAAACAATGGAAATACATATTTTCCTTAAAAGTGTTCAAACGCAGCCATGTTAAATCTATCTCTGTTTTAGAATGCTTTTTAAATAATACCTAGAATAAATTTTAGCAGACATTTTCTTGCGACTTTTTGTCTTTTTAAAATAAAAAGCAAAATTGTGAAAAGTTGCTTTGAAATAGTTAAATAAAGCTACCTGAGGTAGGTAAATAAAGCTACGGTAGGTAATTTAAGCTACGTAGCTAAATGTACTGATTGTACTGGACTGATTCTTGCATAAAGAATTAAAGATATGGAGAGATTATAAAGGAAATTCGGGTCAATTAAATAATTTCTAAAATAATTAACACATCGATGCCTAAAAAGGTAGTTATCTATGTTTGGACAATACCTGAATACAAGTGTGAATATCTGGAAAGGACATTTTATTGACATCTAATAAGTTCTGCAAAACATTTTATCTCCGGAACCCCCACATCGCAACAATATAAACTTCCGGTATGTCTAATTTTAAAATCTTCCCTGTATTCAATCCCGAAAAACTATTGGTTACTTCACAATCCATGACTAAGGAGATGGGTGAACATGACGAGCGATAAGCCTATAGTGTGACAAACATGAAGATGAAAAATTAAATTTCAATTATACCAAAATTTTCCTGGATATTTCGTCTAACATTAAAATATACTTATATAAAGTAAAATCTCTACAATTTGCAAAAATCCCTCAAAGATTGAAATTATTTGCCTGTGAAATATTAGACAAACACAAAAGCGGGCTAAAAGAGTCATTTTCTCATACTATAATTAATTTTTCGATATGAATGGGTCTTCGCTCCACCTTTTTGAAAGTTAATCCTCAAAGTTTGCACTGATAAAAATATACATTTTTTGGTTACCAAAAATACGGAGCAATGACCCACTATACCTTAAAAATATACTTTTATGACATAACATTCGCAGCTTTTCGAGAAATACCATAGGCAATCCCCAACTTTATTGTTAAAAAATATATATCTACTATACTATAATAGTATAGTAGATATATATTTTTTAACAATAAAGCTGGGGAGTGCCTATGAGAAATACTTGAAGTCCATTAAGTCAAGGGTCATATCACAAACATGATTTAAATGCCACACTTCATCAAGACTTGTGTAGTCTAGTGGTTAGCGTGCTAGTCTCGGAAGAAAATGATACTCAGGATTTTTATTGCTAGGGTTCGAACAACACGAATACCTCATTAATTTTTTTAATAAAAAAGAATACATTTTGCCAAGAAAATTTTCCTCAGAAAAGTTTTGTTTATCATAATTTCATAAATTTCAATAATGAGAACTTTACTCTAAATACTAAATTCACAAACTGAACACGATTTTTATATATCTGAAGCCATAGGCTTTCTGCACGCCATGTTCGCCCATCTCCTTTACATGATTTACGTGTTTTAATGCTTATTGGAGTTAGATTTTTAATAAATAAATTATAAAGACTAAAACATGACCTCAATGGGTAACAGGACGTTTCGCTCCTATTGACCAGTGGCGGATCCAGGAATCTTGTAAAGGGGGGTGGGGCGCGACCAGTTTGGGGTCGGAATAGGGGCCCATAGCCACACCAAAGAAAATTATTTATTAAATCTCATGTATATTTTGGACACAAAGGCAAGGGGGGGGGGCTGCCCGCTCCCTCTAAATCCGCCAGTATTGACAATACGAGCAGAGACCATTTGCCCTCAAGAGTTTTCGCGCCACTATAATTTAATGAAATATTATATATAAATATTAAGATGTTGATATCAGTTTACGTATAAAGTTTATATTGACTTTACTAAAAAATTAATAAAAATAAAAATTATCAAAGCTTCTTGATCTAACTTGATGTTAACTTTAATCTACAATATAGTTTGCTATCCAACTGAAGAACTTAAATGATATGCAAGTTTTCATTAATGCAGAATTCTATGTACATACATGTATGTCTATAATAAATGGCAATTGTCAGAAATTTTTCAAATGACATTCTAAATCTGAAAGGTGAAATTTAAAATTTTCTTATAATGTACAATGAACTGCAGATTGGAGTTTTCATGATGGATCCTAGATTTTTGAAATTTGTAGTGCAGCACCCTAAAAGTCAATAAGCTAGCATTTACACCTAGTTCTATAGTAGAACAGGGTTACCTTCGTACATATACATGTTGTTCAATGTGCAAAATATATCATCTTTTCAAACTCTCAGTTTTTGATCTGTTAATCTCCCAAGGAGTTCAGCAAACCCAACACCACTGGCTTGCAAACATGAGGATATATATAATTATGTTTTACATCTGAACTAGTTATCAAATGTCACTTTCATTCATAACAGTGGACAACAACACAAAAAGAAAAGATTGAAAGATAATAAATAATTTAATGGAACTGGATCAGATTCATTGGGTTTAACAACATGTAATAACTGACACTGTAAGATTGGCTGAGGTTTCATTCTTCCAGACTTTAATATGGACATGTAAAGATATAATAAAGCAAGTGGAACATTTCCTATAAACTCAAAAGCTATAGAATATTTCCTCGGCCAATAATTTTTGTAAGACATTTTCTCCAACCTCAAACCCTGTAAGACATTTTCTCCAACCTCAAAGCCTTTAGGACATTTCCTCCAAACTCAAAGATTGTAGGAAATTTCCTCCAGCTTCAAAACCTATAAGATATTTCCTCCAACTTCAAGGCCTGCAGGACATTTCTTCCAACATCAAAGCCTGTTGGACATTTTCCCTGACTTCAAAGTCAGAAGAATATTTCCTCTAAAGTCTACATAACATTTCCTCCTTCCTTTATGTCAGTGGGGCACTTTCTTTAACCTCAAAGCCAGCAGGACACTTCCTCTTACACTAAGTTCAGGTTTCTACACAGTGCAGTATTACACACTGCTGAATTATAAGCATAAAATATATATATATTTCTAAGCACACAAGTCACAAGAAGTCATTCAGAACTAGCATTTGATGACACACCAAATCTCTCACTCTAGTCTTCATCTGAATCATCCAGTCCTCTCCGTTTAAACTGTCAAAACATAAAAAAAAGTACCATCTTAAATTCTTCCAAAGTTGCATGTAACATCGGGCAGAAATTACCTATTTCAAATTTCTCTTATACATTAAAATACAAACAATGGTAAAAAGAGTTTTTTTATCAGTAGTTTTGCAATTTCTCTTCACTTTACAGTAATTTCCTTACAGTGCTCAATTTTGTGGTATAAATTATCATACATGTACAATACCTTCATGAAACCAGACCAAAAGTTTAGATAATCAGAACACCAAAGAAAAATCTTAATAATTTTTTTTTTTTTTACAGAAAACCTCTGACAAATTTCAACTAACTGACCTTCACAGTGGTTTTCTTGGCTGTCTGTTCTGAAACTCTTTCTAACAAACTTTTCAGTTGTTGTTCACCAATCTAAATGAGAAAGAAATGCCTACATTTTAATAAATTTGCTCAATATTAATATGTAAACCAAGTCACACATGCAGTTACTAGTATTCCATACTTTTGAAAGGGATGTCAAAATGGGAAAAAAAAAAAAAAAAAAAAAAAAAACGAATTAAAATCTAGAAAATGGGGCACATTTTTTAGTTTTTAATTTTCTTATCATATGTACATTATTGTACATGAGCCATCAAGGTACTATAAAACACAGTTACAGCAAACACGCTCATAATGAATTCATGATCAACATATTTCAAACTTAATATATATAAACTTATTGGATATAATTAACAAATTCAGGTTATTACAGACTGTATGAATAATTGTTCATCCCTGGCACTTCTGTATAGAGATGTTTTCCTGTACAATGCATGCTTGGTACACCACTGTTTGTTTTAGGGGGACAAATTAAACATTAAACACAGTTCTTATTAAATTCAATTACATGGGAAATTTTGTATGCAAATGAATCTAGAAAACTGAAAAAATTTACAGATGATCCAAATATGGACATGCAAGTTTGTTTGAATTAGTGAGTGACAATGAGAGTCAAATTTTGTATATCTGATGCAGAGCATACATCACACATAATTAAGTGTCCAAAGATGCACTGCTAGTTTGTAAGGACACCTCTTGAGATGAGCCAGGAATTACCAAGTAAATGATATATGTAAGCTTATGGACACTTGCTACAAGCAAAAAATCTGGAGGCACAGATTGGTATCTAACTTGGAACTTATCTTGGTAGTTGTTGATGATAAAATCAAATTCCTAAAATATCAAAGAAATTGTAGATTTTATGTTAAAAACCATGCCCCTTATAAATATTTGTTTTAAATCACTTCATATGATATTTATATAACATTACTCATAAAAACTTTGTGGTTAAAATCATAAATTTTTCTTATTTAAATATGAATCTGGTATCTATTTTCATGAACTTTAAAGTTTGCTAATAGCAATTAGCCGTGTGCTTATTAGAACAGAAAGATAGCAGATATATACACACTGACTTTAATAACACACGGTTGAATGTGGCAAGTAAAGGCTTAGAAATCTTGAGAAGGAAAGTTACAGATAAAATGGAAAGAACAGGTTTCCCGGGACAACCTTGAAATAGCTTTAGAAGAACAGAATTAGATGTAGGAGTATCATCAAAATCCTATTCTCCAGAAAAGGTGTGTAAGATAGAAAGAAAGGTTTAGAGGTTTTCATGTGCTGACAGATAAACCAATAAGTAATTACTATAGGACACCCACATATTGCAGCAAGGCTTGAAATAAAAAAAAAATGAAGATACTTTAAACCTTATTTTGAATTTGTCCTGTCTGTGCCATTTGACAGAGCATATTTTCCACCATTTGAGCTTTTTCTGGCTTAGCTACTGCTATTGTATTTACTGTAAAAGAAAAAATACATAAAGATCTGTTTAATTAATCAGGGTTCTCCACATTTGAAAATTTAACCATGGAGGGAGCTGTGCGAAGGCACAATGCAACCAAAAACACGAATGCATGTTAGACTTCCTAAACTTCATTAATCAATGATTGGTTACATGTAATTCACAAAACTTAACCACAGCAGCACAAAAAGTTGAAATAACCAATAATTGTTTAAGCTAAAAAATAAAGAAAAAAAGATTATGTATCTTACTCTACAAATGTGCCAAAACTGGTCCAAAACTGTAGAAATATTTTGAAGGAATTTCAAAATAAATATTTTGATACAGTAACCATGGCAACAGTATTCAAAAAATGATATACAGAATTGATGTTACCTGTTATATGAAACGTTTTATTTAAATATGACTAAAATTAATGAATTGGTAGTACTTTAAAAAAAAAAAGTTAACAGACACTCAAACAAATGAAAGCCGATATCCTACTAATGCCCAAGCTTTTTTAACTGCATGGTCTATGAAAACTTACTGGTGGCATGCATGGTAAAAGTAACTTTGTATAACCAGGGGCATAAATTTGCATAACTGTAATTTTGCTTTCTCTATTCTGTCCTTTTCTAAACGTTCTTTTTTCTACATATTGCATTTTCACCGAGTTTCCTCCATTGTTTATTCCTCCATGTGCCCCAGTGCTAAAACAGCGCCACGCGACGTTTCATAAAACGGGAGGTAACTCTAAAATTAAGACGATGATTGGCACTTACGTACATTTTATCAGAAAGATAATAAAGTCAATACTTCAAAACAAAGCATGAGGAATTAATTAAATACAAAGAATAGGAAATTTTGAAAGGGCTCTTTTTTTTCTGGGCATAGAAATCGGATGATTGTTGATTATCATGTTGTTAATTACTGCTCGTTATGTCATTTTTTTAAGATCTGTTATCGTATAGTGAACACGTTGGAATTTCTCGAAATTACATGTATGTGTATAAGATAATTAATTTTCAAGATATTGATCATCAGCTGATTGACTCTCCATTGCCACTCTTCACAGCATAGTCACCAATCAGCGACCGTGTTTGTTTAGCACAGTCCGCTTTCCCTCGAGGCATGCGAGATGCATGGCAGTCGTAGTATAAACACAATAAACTACTCGAGTCATTAAAAAGTAGGTGTAAATACTAAAATGCAGTAAAAATTTAATCATGGCGGCCACCGATTTTAACCATGGCGCAGCTCGTTTAACCATGGCGCACATAAATTTAACCATGGCGGGCCGCCATGGTAAAACCCCTTGTGGAGAACCCTGATTAATGAGCCTATAAACAAAGATATTGACATGGAAAAAAGTACTATAATTCATCATTTTTCCAGTTACATAAAACATATTCACAATAAAGTTGATAATTCAAAATGAAAGTAAAATTACATGTATTGTCTTGCTTCTTATGTTTATAAACTCTCTGAATAATTAATCTCACATCTAGCTCTGGCTTGTTGGTCTAAAACTTGGCTCAGGATAGAATTCTTCATGTCCTGCATCTGTCTGGCCTTCTCCTCTTGTTCTTCCTGGCCTTGTCGACCAGCTCCTCCCTATAAAAACAAAGATTTATATATAAGGTACCAAACTTGTCTTCTGATGTTTACTGTGAATTACAAAATACTAGTAGTATGTAGATCATTAGGGTATACTGTATGATCAGACAATTATAACAGTATGTTTTTAACTTTTTGGGGGCAAGTGAATGCAAACGTTGACTTGTACAAATGTAAAACCTGGTTGACTGAAATTTAAAACATAAATATTATGAATTCCTCAAGAAACTCAAAGATGCATGACATTTCCCTACGTTACTTTATTTCAAGAAATAGTCCTTGACAATATCATTACCTATGTTTTGGGGGGGGTTATTTTGAATTTGTCCCCCCCTCCCACGATATACTATAACAGAGATGACTGGAAAGCCATGCAGAGAAAAGAATTTCCAAAGTAATGTAAGATAAAGAATATATTTCTTTCAGAAATATGCACTTGCCCATTTGGACAAGTACATTGTTGATACTTTCACTTGCCTAAGGGGTTTTTATCATGTATCTAAATTTCTTAAAAATGAAACACTATTATATTCTTGAAACATATAATTATCGTTTATTTATGAAATAATGTTGAAAACAGTCGTAATTAGACGATAAAACGCCCGTAATATAGGGTCCTCTGAGTAAAAATCTCCACTAATTAGATCGGGGTCACATGGTACTGAAACATCATAGGTGTCAATGGTCAATAGAACTCGTAAAGCTTATCGTAAGAAAAAAAGATATTGAATAGATTTTAACACTAAATAAATAGAATACACAATATGGCCGGTTGAAATTTTGACATCGACTATATTCCTTTGGTTATGGACAGTCAATCTTTATGTATGAATATCTAGCAGAGAGAAATAACCAGAAAATATGCCGACAATTGGAGAGGTCACCGAAGACGAAGCCGTTCACACATCAGGACTTCAACTAAATAGAACGAGTTACTAAAGTTTAACTTCGTAAACATTTATAAATATGGGAATTTTAAATTCACCTTCATTATTATCTTAATTAATTATAAATAAATAAATCCTGTATATCTTCTATCTGTGCAGTGAATACCATGTACTAGAAATGACACTTCTTCAATGGCGCCGTACGCCATTACGAAGTTCACAACATTCCTACTAGATTCTGTGCAACTTTTAAAAAATGTGTGTTTGTCATTTATTATTTTTTAAAGGTATCTTTCCTTAATATATTTTATAGGATAGAAAAAATAATACGGATCGATCGGGCATAAACTATTCGCAGAAAAAGGCCCGCCTTTCATCTCTCGACCAAGTCCAGGAAATGTGGGGAAAAAATTCTTCCTTAAACCCTTCTTTTGTACATTTGTGCATCCTAACACCATAAATTATACCTTACCAGCTGTCAATTATCCAACTATCACTTAAATATTTTCTAACAGGTTTAATAGACACAACAAATGAGCCCTTTTGTATGCAAAATAAGTACTTCGCTTGACCAGGATTGACACCTATGACGTCAGAGCAATGGCGCGTAACATTGGCGATCAAAATATGCATATTGAGAAATTCAAACTTTGAATGGCTGAAACATCAAAAATATTAATTTTCTAGCAAAGATTTTTAAATATATTATTTTAATAGCATGTAAACTTTCCCATATCAAAAAATTTTGAGACGTGATAAAAACCCTTTAACTGAGATTTTACTTGTCTCAGGTAATCGGATGCCTATCCCTGAAGGAAGACATGAGATAAGAATTTATGCACGTGAATACGATTCTGGTGTTATATGTAAATAAATGCAATATTTTGTTTCATTAGTTTTTCTTCTTGGTAAAATCCACTGTGACTAAATAAGGGCAGTAGTCTACTTTACATATTCATATTAATGCATGTGTCATATAGCAAATTCTAGAAAGATCATAAATGTGTAACTGTGTATAATATACACGTGAAATATTAACACTTTGAAGTTCTTCTTTCAATTCTTTCTTCCATTTGAAGTATTTCATTACTCCTTATTTAGATGTGATGACATTTTACCCCATATTGGGACTGTAGTTGGGCCATTCTTTGGGCCCTCAGTGCCTCTAACTCTTCGTCCGCCATGTTTCTGTGAAAAATATTTAAAATCATGAACAAGAAGAATAAATAGTTCCGGAATAGTCTAAGTGCCAATGTCCTTGAAAAACATACAAACAATGAGAAAAGATTGCTTTAATCTAACAACAAGAACTTTTTTTAATATCCATGAAAGTCTACGTCTGTATTTACGTCCAAAAATCTAATTTGATTTTGCGGGATATAAGAAATTAGGTTTTTGGATTTTAGAAGTAAGTTCCGATGTAAACATCCGTTATGGCTGAAAACATACCACATGGATCACCTGTTGCCAATTTTCTACAAAATATTGACTTAGCAAGACGGCAAATCAGAGGTGATATAGCCAAGCCCACCATCATACTTTAATAGATATTTATTTAAGATTGATTGTAATGGAATTTTCTTTTAAATAATTTTAAATTTGTAATTACAAGAAACGGTTTACCAATCTATCTGTTAAACTGTTCTGTATTGAAAATTTTAACCAGCAATGATTAGCGTAAACAGATATGAATATGTATTAAAGATGAAAGCTCCTCACACCGAGAAGATGGAGAATTAAATGCTGACAAACTCTGGTCACGAATGGGTAAGGCCGATTTTGTGACACTTCAAATTCAATCTTATCTATCTCTTAGTCTCCATACACCAAGAAGTAACATTTTGAAACCAGTAAATTAATGTGAGTGTGTCACTTGCTTAATTCATATGATTAACTTTGTTTACAGAGAATGTATTTAAAATAATATCACATGAAGCCACAAAGATTTCCCTGGCCTTCAGCGGTAGCCCAGTACCATCAGAAAAGGTAACTTCTTCATGTAGTAAAGTGCAGTATCATTGAAGGACTACTGCCTTTTCATACTTTCCATGACCATTTAAGTGAAGTCAGGTCTGTAGTATACCTAAAGATCTACTCTCAAAAACTTTTATAGTGAAAAGATGCATTTTTCGACATTTTCAGAATCAATCTTGAATTCTCCTATATAATTTAGACTTAAATTAGCACACACATAAACTAATTTGACAATTACAAGTCAAATTTAGAGGGGGGAGGGGGGCAGGGGGACCCTATTGTGACCCAAAATTTAGTAAAGATGAATGATTTTTTTGGGGGGTAGAAATTGATTTTATTGTACATAAAATATACCTAAATTAACTCACAAAACTGATTAAAAAAATAATCTTAAAACCTTAGAGCTTTGCGACCGGGGCCCTTAAGGGCTTTGTCCTGGACCCACTAGGGACCTTAAGATGCCCCCAGGCTCCCTGGCCTGTTGGACTCCCTTTCTAGTAATTCTGGATCCACTACTGACAAAACAAAATATTATGAAGAAGATACATGTAGGGTATTGAAGATTTTATTTGAAATACATATAGAATTTAATAAAATCCAAAACAAATTACACTGTTATATGCATTCATTAAGAGAGTATATTCAATTTAAGCGAATTAACATAAAAAAAAAATCTCAAGTGACTTTGAGAACATGTTTAGAAATGTTTAAAAATTGTAAGAGGTCTATAAGACACACTGCAAAAGATTTAGCAGATTTCCTGTGTAATTCATGTTATGTATGGTAGAAATTACACGGATACTTGTACATGTCTTGGATGTGTGTTATAAAAATACTGTATAAAACATCCATACAAAGGTAGATTGAATGTAGCATGTGAATTTTTTATTTGTTTTCTCAGTAATAATTTTCTGATTATCTTAATGAAATTAATTTTTAGGAATGCACTTCACTGTTTAGCTCTGCAGAACAGGCAACATTGGCTCTTGTTTCAGTATTCTACTCCCTGCCAACATCACAAGGTTTGAACATTTTTCTTTAATCAGTAATTTAAGTCATTGTCATTTTTTTTAAATATGTTGCATATTTTTTTCTCTTGTCTCTCCTTCCATGTTTTTGATCAAAATTTTGTCAAGATCATAATTTGCAAATTATTTAAGTTATTGATTTGAAACTTAATGTAATATGTGCAGATTGTCACAGTATACCAGACTGACTGTACATGCCTCATGGTGTTCCAGATTCATTTCATTGTTATTTGTTTTCAGCATAAAAATTCAAAATGTAAAACTGTTAATAAATAGGGTTTAGTAGGGTAATTCTAGTGCTAGATGTTTTTATTTTCATATTTTGTATTTTTATGACTTTTTCACCTTTTCTATGTCCTGAGGAAGTGACAGGGCATCCCAAAAAATTAACAATTTTTATTGCTGGTACAATGTTGGTCATTTTTAGAGCTTTATATAATTTTCCATATGTGACCTTGTATCTATTTAGTAGATCCGACGCATACATATGTACATGTAGGATATACAGTGTTGTTGGTTTTTAGTGCTCTCTCTCTCTCTCTCTCTCTCTCTATATATATACATGTATATATCAGAAAGTTACTTGACACATATGTATATATATATATATATATATTATATGTAAATGCCAATGCCACAATTTTTGATATCAGCACTATATTGAATGTCAAACGTTTTGCCATTAAAGTTCCAAATTTAACAAATATTAAAGAGGAAGTCTTCTTCTTATTTGATTAGAAGGCATTTTTTAATTTAACTGAATAATGTGAATAGAAAGAAAGATTCTTAATAGGAATGTGCTGGTTATTTTTCTTTTGTATTCATAACAAAGAGGGAGAAAAACAAACTATAGAATAAAAAATGTTTTTGAAATTCAGTTCAAATTCAGAAGTTCAGAATCATGGATAGCACTTTTGCAAAATGTTGAGGGAATAATAAGAAAACAGCTAAGATTTACAGTAAATACTCAACATTTCAAGTTTTATTTTTTTTTTTTATGCAAGAGAAAATTTTAGAACTTGCATTCACTATTTTGGAGGCCTGTCTGATATCTGTCCAGGATTAGCCTGTTTATATTTTTGAACACTTACAGTGAACATATGTTTGGTGTCCAAAGCAATTTATGGATCAACTTTGAATTATATACTGAACAGAAACTTTTTATGCATTTAAATTTTTAAAACATGTAGTTTTTTTTGCTGTTATAGGTTTGAGGTTAAAGAAATCAACAAAAGAAGCCATACTCTCCCTGCTTGACAGTCTGAGGGAGCTTATATCCAGTATCCACGAGGGATGTCGGGGGTAAAGGAAACTCTAACTGGCTTTTCTGAAAACTTGAATTTTTGTTCTTGTAAATGAGAGTGTTTATTCTTCTTTAAATCTTACAGTAACCAGCAACAGCTGCAGTCAACAGGAGCTGTTTGGCAGGATGCTGATGTCTTCTCTACAATTCCAAAGAGTAAGGAATATTCTAAAATTATCTCTTTATCTCTTATGATTGCTATATATTCTACAGCTAGTTAAAATGACTTTGGAGATCCCAAGAATTGAGGGTTTTGAGATAAAAAGTTGTTGATATATCATTAAATAAACTAAAATATGAAGATAACAAACAGTAAGCATGCTCAAAAGTGGAATTAAATGTATACATGAATTGTGAGCAGAGCCAACATGGATCTCTGAAAACGGGTGCAATTAGGTTCCAAGGAGGCGTAAACATCCCTTTACGAGTCATTCCCAGGTTACTATAAGCCCTGTGCTGACCAAACTTACATGAATGATGTGTCTATAGGGATGCACACTATCAGGCTTTGTTCAGATGCTGAATCTTACTGAATTTTTGCAGATGATTGAACAGAGAAAGTTACTGGAACAAGTCCATTCACAAGTAACTACACATGTACCACGGGTAAATATCCTACCCAGACCAGATTTGCATAAATGTTGCTTCTAGGTATGCTCATCTCCAGAATATTTGTTTAGTGTGAGACTTTGTCTTACTAAAACAGAAAACTTGTTGATGTTAGCCATTTTACTTTAGATTAATATATATGTTTATGCTTTATAGGTACTGTATTTTACATTTTTTTTCTTGAGTGATATAATGGGAGTCAATATCTTTACAGAGTAATTATAGGGGGGGGGGGGGGTATTAACAGTCATCAAGCTGATTACAAGATTTATACCGGTAGTTATAATTTCATTTTCCTCTCTCATTAGATAACAAGGAAGCTGTTATTCACGAATTGAAAATATCCTCCCAGCTGATCAGGGACGCTTTAACAGAGCTAGAGCAGGTAGGTGGGTGATGGGAGTGTACCGTAGATATAAATATCTTTGTTGAATACATAGACAAGCTAGCAATCAAATGGTTCAATAATTATATGTTTGTGTTGATGTAAAGGTGCATGAAGTAATTAACTCTCTTAGCTATCATTAAAAGTAGAAAACCTATCATGTACCTTAAATTACAATTAATACATGAAATTCAAAGCTGTCAATTTCTGTCAAAGCTGTATATACTGTTTCTATAACAGCTCAAATTTCTTTTTGTGAGAGCAATGTATGACTTTTCTATTGTAAAAAAAAATAAATATTAACAGTCAGACTTTGATGTCTTGAACTTATTGAAATTATCAAAACTGTAATGAATATTAGTATTGATTTCATAGCATTAGAAGTCCATGATACTGATTCACTTTAACATATCCTTGGTTTTCAACACAGTAATGTCTTAGATAAAGTTCTCTCTATCTTTTATTGAGAAATATCAAAGTTCTACTGTGCTTTATTTTCCACTCTAACATTGTAGGCAATTGAGGAGGGTGGTTCTTCTGATGGACTCTTTGGATCAGAGGGGGAGGAGGAGGGTCCACAATGGACAGAATTGGACAAAACTGTAACTAAACCCTGCGTTGGCCTCATCAAAACCACCAAATCACTGCTAAAGAAAACCATGGAATGTGTCCAGACAAATGGACAGACACAGCAGTCTACAGAGATTCAGGAGCTAGACAAATTGGCAGACCTAGCGGAGAGACTGAGCCCCGCTGTGGACGACCTGATTTTGGACTTGTATCCTCCAATGGTCAGGGAGAACGTTCAGGAAAAGGTAACAATAAGTTCAATAATCCATTTGGGCTTTGGTACCATCTGTCAGACATATTAATGCTGAAAAGTAACTACTTTTATCACGTTTCTTTGTTTTCTGATTTAATTTAATGCCTATGTACACATACAAAAACCTTCAAAATACATGTACATGAAATTGGAAAGCTAATTTTAAGTAAATATATTAATTAATCTTAGTGATCTTTTCTGATTGGTGTTTCCATCATCTATTTTTTAAGGTATTAAACTCTTTTTCATCAAACTTGCCAAACAGTCTCATCTTTTATAATCACAACCATCATTATGTTGTTGTACATTCAGTTTATTTCAATTAGGGGCCTTCAATGATTTCTTGTTAAGAACATTACAAAGGTACAAATCTGCAAATTAATATGCAAGCAGTCTCCGCTATCATAGATTATGCATGTAGTTTAATTAAATCATGGTCTTTTAAACTACTATAGATCACTAAATTTTTGCGATGCCTTATTTTGGCAAAATATACAGGGGGCAGTAACATACTATGTGTGATTTTATGCAATCACTATATATACAAAAAGGAAAAGGGAACCAACGTTAGCCTGAATTTACATTGGGTCAATCTAAAAAATACTGTGTTTCTTTCAGGAAATACCTTGCAGCCAATAACATAACAAATGGAATCATAAGCAATAATTTTTCTTTAATAAAAATGTAACCTCATTCATTTATATAGCATTTAAGTAAGGTTACATTAACTTGATATCCAGTTGTGCAAGTTGATGTACTTTAAGTTGTCCACTAAAACGAGGAAAAATTCGCACATTAAATCCAGTTTTGAAGTCTTTCCAAAGCTGGAAAACGCAAACTATAAATTTAGCTTTCACTATAATCATCTTTCTCTTTTGATATTTGCAATGAAAACATCACATCTCTCTGATTTAAAGAATTATGGTGGCTTTCTTGGTACACAGAGAGGCACAAGCCAAGAACAGACATTTTGGGGAACCCCAGGCAAGTTGGAAGGCGAAAAGTGATTGGTCAAAAATGTACTAGAAAAACTTTGACCAATCACATCCCGCATGAAATCTTGGATGGAGTGCTGAGAGAAATTAGTGGACCACTTAAACTACATCAATTTGCATGACAGGATATTGTGTTTTTGAAACATGGCTTAAAAATTTTGTAAATGATCCTGATAATATTTTTATTAAAAAATAATTACTGCTGAATGATTCCAGTCATTATTTCACTGGCTGCAAGGTATTTTATTGAAAATACGGAGAGTTTTTCAGTTTGACGCAATGTAAATTCAGACTCATGTTGGTTTCTTTTTATGCCCCCGTAATCGAAGATTCGGGGGCATATTGTTTTTGCCCTGTCCGTCCATCTGTCTGTCTGTCTGTCTATCTGTCTAGCTGTCTGTTTGTCCGTAAAAACATTAACCTTGCCCATAACTTTTGATTAGTTGGAGCTATGGCTTTCATATTTCACATGTGTATTCCTTGTAACAAGACCTTTCTTTGGGTACCATCACATTTGACCTTTTGACCTTGGATTTTGACCCACTTTTGCAAAATTTTTTGAGACTTTAACCTTGGCCATAACTTTTGAACACTTGAAGCTTGGGCTTTCAAACTTCACAAGTGTATTCCTAGTGAGAAAACCTTTCTTTGGATGCCAACATCTTTGACCCTTTGACCTTGAACTTGGAATTTGACCTACTGTTGAAAAAACCTTAACCTTGGCCATAACTTTTGAATAGTTTAAGCTAGGTCTTTTATACTTTGCATGTGTACTCCTTTTGACAAGACCTTTCTTAGCATACCAACAATTTTGACCTTGGCCTTGGAGTTTGACCTACTTCAAATTTGAAAAATTTATCCTTGGTCATAACTTTTAAACAGTTAGTGCTACAGTTTTCAAACTTCACATATGCATTCCTTGTGACAGAACCTTCCTTCAAATACCAACAACTTTGACCTTTTGACCTTGACCTTGGAGTTTGACCTATTTTTGAAAAACTTTAACCTTGGCCATAGCTTCTGAACAGTTGGTGTGAGGGCTTTCGTACTTCACATATGCATTCCCTGTGACAAGACCTTCCTTTAGATACCAACAACTCTGACCCTTTCACCTTGACCTTGAAGTTTGACCTACTTTTGAAAAACTTTAACCTTGGCCATAACTTCTGAACAGTTGGTGTTAGGGCTTCATACTTCACATATGCATTCCCTGTGACAAGACCTTCCTTTAGATACCAACTCTGACCCTTTCACCTTGACCTTGGAATTTGACCTACTTTTGAAAAACTTTAACCTTGGCCATAACTTCTGAACAGTTGGTGTTAGGGCTTCATACTTCACATATGCATTCCCTGTGACAAGACCTTCCTTTAGATACCAACAACTCTGACCCTTTCACCTTGACCTTGAAGTTTGACCTACTTTTGAAAACCTTTAACCTTGGCCATAACTTTTGAACAGTTGGTGTTAGGGCTTCATACTTCACATTTATATTCCTTGTGACAAGTTCTTCCTTTGGATACTAACGATTTTGGCATTAACTGTGACCTTGGAGTTTGACCTACTTTTAAAATTTTTAACATCGGCCATTACATTTGAATGTTGTTGCTAGGGCTTTTGGATTTCATGATCATGTGTATCACTTGTGACAAGAACTTCACTAGAGCACCATTTGACCTTGACCTTGCCATTTTACTTCCTTTGAAAAAACTTTAACTTTTCAACGGTTTGTATTAGGGCTTTCATATTTCTCAGGTATATTCCTTGAGACAAGACCTTTCTTTGGGTACCAACATTTTTATTTCTTGACCTGGAGTTTGACTTGCATTTAAGAAACTTTAATCTTCTCCATAAGCTGCCAGACGGGGCATCAGTGTTTCACAAATACATCTTGTTCCTTTTTGTTTATATGGTGATGACATAAAATCAAGCAAAGTATGTAACGGGCCCTTGTGGCGAGATAGGTATTTTGGTAGTTATAAGAGATAAAATTTTCGTGAGCAAACGTGTAATTACACAAAAATAAGTTTTCATGAATAAAAAGTGGTTTACAATAAATGAGTCTTATCTAAATTTTGGCGAGTCTACCTTTAGACTAGCCATGTGCAGAGGGGTAATATGTTCTGTGTAAAATAATAAGACACACAAGTTTACTTGTAATTGGATGGTGTTGGTTCTATAGCCTTTCTTCTTTTATAGGGGAAAACCTTGTACGACACACAGAAGACAATTTTAGAGTTTCTAAGGTACTACATCCCGAGCATAAGTATGAAATTTTAAACAAGTTTTGAATCATATAATGAGAAGATTGAATGCCCTTGTCTTTTCATTTTAATTGAACATTGCAGCCAATGATAGTTTTGCTTTCTCTGTCTTTTCACATTGTTCTTATTTTACAGACTTTCACCAATAGTATGCAAAGTATGCTACAGATTCCTCTTTTTTTCCAGATCAGCTCATATGACAGGAGAAAATGAACAAAAATGGCTGGAATTTTTATTGAAAGCAAATCAGCATAATTATGAGAATATTTTAAAATCATCTGATGACAATTTTACCAAATAAACATATTAAAATAAAAAAAACTAAGATGCTCAGGAAATGTTATTTAGAGTGCAGTGATTAAATCAGGTAATGGCATGACTAGTGCAGATTTAATAGTAGAATTTTACTTTTATGAAATGAGTCAGCAAGTTTGAAACATAAGAAAACTATGCTTTCTTTTTGGCATTACTTATAATGAACATCCCAAATTAATGAGTTAGAGTGTCTATTGTACTGATGCAGTGTAGCATCGGATTTCTTCAAATCATGTCCTTCAAAGGTATGGTGGGGTCACAATAAAGGGTGTTAAAGTTAAGACCTATGTATATGAGTTTATACTGTTTTTAGTGCTAAATACAATACTATGTTAGAATTAATTAATTTAACTTTTTCCCTTACTCTTTGGCTATAATTGAAGCATTTTCATGGCATTCAATTTGAAATCATTTGAAAAGTAACCCCAATACATCTGTACCTATATTTAGTAAAAAAAAATGATTTAAAGAAGAACATATACTAGTAACTGATATCTTTCTGCTAGACTGTAGGCAATCTGGATACCATCTTCACTAGCCAAGGGTGATGATCTGCTCCTCTCCTCTTTTCAAATGAGGAGAGGAGCAGATCATCACTCTTGGCTAACGAAGATGTCTGGATACATTTTCTTTTATTTGGAAAAAAAAGAAACATTTTTATAACTTTTTTCATTTTTATTGAAAATGACAGTTAAAAACAAGCATTCTGAGAGTATTGCATGAGCAATACTAGTCCCCTACTGGCAAGTGTAATCTGGTTACCGTTAAAAAATGCCATAATTCCGTCAAAAATCATTGAAGTGGAACGAAATGCAAACTTGATCTATAAGTAATCAAGGTAAAGTCACATACCAAAAATCAGCTCAATATCTCCAAGCGTTTAGAGAAAAAATCACGGAAAACCCTTAAAAATTGAAAAGGTCGTAATTCCATCAAAAATCAATGAAGCGGAACAAAATGCAGCTGATTTTGAGCTGATTTTTGCTATGTGAGTGTATCTTGATGAGTTACAGATTAAGTTTGCATTTCGTTCCGCTTCATTGATTTTTCGTTTTTCTCATTATGACGTCAGAATACATAAGGGCCCTTTTCGCATGGGACGGCGATAAACGTGAAGGTGAAAAATTAAATCTCAGTTATAACAAAATTTTCTTTGATATTTCATCTAACATTAAAGCATACTTAATGTAAAATCTCCAAAATTTGCAAAGATCTCACAAAGATTGAAATTGTTTGCCTATGAAATGGCATACACACACTAAAGAGGGCAAAAAGGATCATTTTCTCTTACTATAACATATTTTTTTTAATATGAGTGGGTCTTTACTCCATTTTTTGAAAGTTTATCTTTAAAGTTTTTGTAAAAATATAATCTTCTTGGTTAACAAAAAGATGGAGCAAAGACCCACTATACTTTAAATATATACTTTTATAACACAGCATTCGTATATTTCCGAGAAATAGTTAAATCCGTTTAGTCAAGGGTCATATCACAAACATGATTTAAATGCCACTCTTTATCAGGAGCAGTGTAGCTTAATGGTTAGCGTGTTAGACTTCAATGAAAATGATACTCAGGATTTATTGCTCTAGTTCGAACCCCACGAATAGCACATTATTTTTTAGTAACAGAATAAATTTTACCAAGATTTTTTTTTTACTCAGAAAAGTTTTGTTTATCACAATTTCATAAATTCCAATAAAGATAACTTTACTCTATATACTAAATTCACAAAATGAATATGATTTTCACATATCTGAAGCTATATAGGCATTCTGCACACCTTGTTCACCCATCTCCTTTATTTCTAAAACTGTGTAACACATGTAACTCAAACTTTATAGACTTCTCATGTAGGGAGAGGGCGAAATAAGTTTTAAGACATGGCCGTAGGAACCGGGGGGGGGGGGGCGTGCCCCCCCCCCCCCCCCAATAATTTTGCCGATATATAGATTACTACAGTAAACATACATACTATAAGCTTGTGCCCCCTCAATAAAAATGTCTGATGACCTGATGTCTGAAATCCTTGGACCCGGGGTGCATATTCGGGGGAATGGGGGGTTCCTGTGCACAAGCATCTGGTGGTAAGTCTATGTGATCAGTAAACGTGAGATATAAACGAACCTGACTTCGAGACCGTAAACTGAGAACAAACTTAAGTCAAAATTTTATTTTTGAACATCTTGAGTTTCATTTGATATACATGCTTAAAAATATGCAGGTTTGTATTAATAATGGTATTCAAATTTACATAAATGATGAAATTTGATTTTCATTATCAAAAAAATTTCAAAAAGTTATATTGATCTGAAATTTTGACAGAAATCTATTTTCTGTTTATGGTCTTTGGGCCTGGCACCGTGTCAGAATATACCGATAAAGCTCATATACGTCTGCCCCATTGTATATTTTATTTTATAAAAAAAAATCTGACAAGCTGATTTTTTTATTTAAAAGAATTCAATTTTTAAACTCGAACATTTTTAAAGGAAATCCTGAATGCAGACATAGTCAACAAAACAGGTATAATTAACCTTAAAATAATTTGTTGGATTGATTCTTTTTTTTCAAACTCATGATGATAGACACGAGCAGGAAACAAAGATTATTTTGTTGAAAATTATTTACAATCTGATCATTTATGAAACAATTTTACAATTATGATGCGGATAGACACACGCATGATTATATCATAATATACTGACCAATTCAATTTTCAAAGGAAGTTAAGGAAAACACTTCAAATCTTAAATTAATATTGGTTGACAAATCTATACATGGTTCACATTCTACGTACAATAAATAAATTTATGTGATTTTCTACTTCAAATACTTGAAATTGTTTTTTTTCATATCCCTAAAATTTTTGAGTGTTTTTCTGTGTTTATTTGGTACTGTGGACTGAGGAGGGCAGATTTAGTCAAAGGACGCAGTAGACATTAGCGATATCGATATTTTGATAATATACTAAGGTCAACTGAGAAGAAATGCTAAGAAAGGTAAATTTAAATACTTAAAAACTGAAATACTATAATTGTGGCATGTAAATGATTTATCTGTGATTATTTTAGTTTTAGATCTTCAGTATTCTAAAAGATAGATCCCACATCTTATGTCAACTATTACTTTATTAGAAAATCATAAATTCTGGGCATGACATATTTGAAAATTCCTCTTACTTCACATTATTTTTCTCTAATCAATGTCAATAATCAAGAGATTCCTGCTGTATAATGTGAATCTAATTTTCAAGTAACTTCTACCCATCCCAAATACGGTAAAATTCAAACAATGTCACTACATGTTTCAACAAGCACTCGGAGAGTATTGCATTAGCAATACTAGTCCCCTACTGGAAATTATAATCTGGTTCCCATTAAAAATTGAAAATGCCGTAATTCCATCAAAAATCATTGAAGCGGAACATAATGCAAACTTGATTTATACCAAAATTCAGCTCAATATCTATCTGCAAGCATTTAGAAAAAAAAAAAAGTGCGTAAAACCTCTAAAAATTAAAAAGACAGTAATTCCCAAAAAATCATTGAAGCGGAAGGAAATCCAAAATTAATCTGTAACTCATCAAAATACACGAACATACCGAAAATCAGCTCAATATCTGGCCAAAATTTAAAAAAAAATGTTTGTTTGCCCTTTTCCGACCCAGACTTTTAACAATGGGTAGGTAGGTAGGAAAAATATTTTATTTTTTTCTTCTGAAAATTATACAAAGAAGCATAACGACCAAAATGCTCATTAACGAGTCACTTTCGATATTGCTGCTCTTCAGAAGGTTGTTTTTGAAAGATTTTTCTACATTCCCATGAAAAATTGTGGGTCCACCCTAGGCTTAAGGACTCATAACATAACCGAATTTAATCTACCCTACATGGGGATTCTGAATACTAGCTAGTATGACTAATGTGGCATCGCTTTTATAAAAGAAAAAATGTTCGAAAATGATTTTCCCCTTCATGCATGATTGTACATGGGCAATAGGGCACTTTATGCTACAATAAGAAAAAGTTATCGACATGTTTTCTGTTGCAAGCTTAAAATTTATAAGGCCTTGAGTTGGTTTATTTACTTTTTGTCTGCTTATATTAATTTGTGTAAAAAAAAATTCAAGGGGTGGGTGGGTGGGTGGGTTAAGAATTAGAAAAAATGGAAAGGGCATTTTTTTTTCTATGGTAGATGATATATCAAGTGAAATCTCATCATATCAAAAATTTAAAAAAAAATATATTTAAAAAAAAAATGACGTAAATCCTATTGATAACCTTTTTCTGGCTTAGAAACATTGAACCTGCGGGTATGAACTTAAAAGTTTGAATATCATTTCATGTATTTGACTTTTGACGTTATACTCTGTGTTTCCAAGCCCATTTCTCATCCAAATTTTAAGTTCTAGAACATTTATGTAAGTTGACTTAATGTATCTGAAGGTAAAAACAGCAGCCACTTTTCCTCATCAACGATGCTTTTTTTTCTACTTTCGGTTTTAAAAAGCACCTCCAATTTTGAAATTATTTAAATCTATTTAATAATGATTTATGTCTGCTATCTTTTACAAATTATGCTCTAATTTTCAGTGATAATTTTCTATCCCCTATTACTACTTCTGTCAGCTGTGGGCGTTCAAGCGAGAAGTGATTTCCTGTACATTTCACACCTTGAATTAACACCTTTGCGTGCATTAAATATTGCTGCATGCACTGAATAAACAAAATAGCTATTCTAGAATTAACACAGTTTTCGCCAATTACATTTTATTTTTAACGCTACATGTACTAATCAAAGCATGTAAATGAATTTAAAAAAGTTTTTAACAAGATTAAAACAAACTGGTTTGAGATTATTTAAAAGAAAAAAAATGTAAATGAAAGGAGGAATAAAATATTTTGAGTCGGGCGAATTTTCGTGGTTCGGTCGGCTGAGGGCAAACAAACAATATTTTAATTTAGGAGCGTTTAGAAAAATGCGGAAAACCGTTAAAAATTAAAAAGGCCGTAATTCCCTCAAAAATTATTGTCAAAGCGGAGCAAAATCCCAACTTGGTCTGTATCTCTGTAAGATGCACTCACATACCAAAAATGAGCTCAATATCTGCATGTTTTTTTTTATAGGAAAAAAGTGCGGAAAACCAAGTGGGACAGACTTACAGACAGACGGACAGATAGACAGCTAGATAGACAGAAGGACAGAGAGCAGGAAACCTATAGTTCCTTCCAGTTTCACCTGTAAGGGTCTAATAAGAATTTAAGTGTGGACAGGGAATGCGACGACCATGGTCTTTTCTGCCAATGATTCTGACAAAATGTTGGCATAAACTCGAGTTGTCTTTCTTTTTTAAATGTTTTTATGTGACCTTTTTCTGATGGAAAAAATCAAGCATCAGCATTTCATTTCTAGACCCATCTCAGAACACAAATATGTGACATTCCTCCTTAAGATGAAAAGGAATCTGTTCACAATTTTGATTTGTAGGACATTTCAAGGCAACCTGACAGATTCACTCGAGGTCAAACAAGAACAGAGATTATGGTCAGGGATAAAAAATAATATTTGCAATTTCAATAAATTTTGATATAATCAAATACAGTAATGATATAAATATTAAAGCCTTTAAAACCGGATTAGGGGCGGTATTTTAGATTTTAATAGAAAACATTGGCACATCAAAGCGGGTGGGTTCGTAATATTTTAGGTAAACTATTATAGAAATAAATCGAAGTTATGTGGATATAGATAATATTCACTACAATTCGAATTAAAGAATGTAAACGAAATAGAACGTTTATTCAGCTCAAGACGTCTAGCGCGGCAAATATTACGAAACCGTAGCTGGGGGAGAGTGCAGAGAACATTTACACACAGTAGAACAACTCTTACCTAAATTTATAAAAAAAAAAAAAAAAAAAACAGTAAAGGTTAAAGAATTATACTATAGACTGGAATTGCCGATGTCTGAGGGCTTTCTTATGCCGTCATCCATTTGCAATGATATAACGTATTCATGAAGTCATTAAGGGAATGAAAAAAATATCCTAAGCTACATTGATCAAATCACAGAATTTCAAGTGGTGGGAGCAATGTACACTCCTCCCCCGCCCCAAAAAGTCCCGCTTCAGGAAAGAAGCGTCCACCAGACTGAGATAAACGCATATACTTCTACCACTGCTGATAATCTTTTCCCTTTTTAATCTTCTGAAGATTTGCTTTCGTTTATATTCATATTTCCATTGTATTTTCACATGGCTGCATTATGATCGAGTAAGCAAGAAGTCAGAAATACTATTAAGACAGAAAAATAACAAATTAAAATGAAATCTTTAATAACATATAATGATCAACTGCCCAGTAAAGTTAAAATTCTTTATGACTTCTTTTATATAGCATCTCGTTTACTCTTCGTGAAATTTATTGTAAAATCTGTACAATATTTTACGAGCAGATCAAACTACTGGTCCTGATTGTTTCCATGACAGTTGGAACCTCAGCTAAATATAAATGGAACCATGGATCATTCTGTCCGGAGACGCCATGTGTGTGCTGGAATCCAGAAACAGCAGATTGTACATATCGGAACCTTAGATCTATTTTCTTTGATCTCCCCTCCAGTATTAAGACATTAATTCTAACAGGAAACAAGTTTTCAAGTGTGTTGGATGATACGTTTATTAATTTAATTAATCTTAACATTACAAGAATATCGATGGACCATTGCCGTGTGAATTCCATTTCCCGTCGAGCATTTGAGTACTTTGAACATTTGATTTTTCTGGATTTATCTTACAACAGTTTAACATTTGATGATCTTGAAACTGCCATGTGTTCTCTTAATAGGTCGCATCTTCAAATTCTCAATATTTCTGGAAATGACTTGTTCGTTAATCCCGGTTTTCCGACGTTAGGTTTCTTTAAGTGTGTTTGGCTCAGAGAGTTAACAGAAGTTGTTATGACTGAGGGTACCATGGAAATGCCCGATTTTAGATTATTTTCCAGCCTGAAAAAACTTGAAATCTTAGATTTACGTAAGAACGAAATCTCTTATATTAAACAATATAATCTTACTAAATTAAAGAATTTAAATTTAGCTGATAATAAGATACAAGATCTGCCATTTTTCCTATTCTCTAATTTAAAAGTATTAAACATGACAAAGAACAAACTATCGGTAATAGACAAACTTCGAGAAAATGTATCTCTGCCTAAACTTGAATACTTAAATCTATCTGATAATCCAATTACCCGAATACAATCTTCATCTTTTGACCGATTGAAAAATTTAAAATCATTAATAATTGACCACATCAAAGAAACCATTGTAGATAGCTATACCTTTGCATCTGATTCACTAGAGATTCTTTCTATTGGCAACATTGCATATTTCCCCACAAGCATTTTTAGTAACTGTCTTAAATTGCAATCTTTAACTATATTGAACACCGAATTTTCTGATAAAAATTTTACAGAATTTATACTGCCATTGAAAAGGCTTCATACACTTCGGATATCTCACAGTAAAATCAAATTTATTCCTACTCTGCAAAATTTTTCAAGATTATTACATCTGGATTTAAGTCAAAACAGTCTCAAGAACATCCAATCAAGTGTATTTGATGATCTTAAAAGTATTCGTAGCATCGTATTGCATCACAATTTAATTTTGTCAATAGACTATATCTCATTTCCTTCTTTTGTTTGGAAGAACAAAGCGATTTCTCTTGATCTATCCTCAAACCCTTTTGATTGTGGCTGCCAAGTAATATGGTTTGTAAAATGGTTAAGAAATAACAAAGAGAGAGCAGAAAACTTTCCTGATTCGTACAAATGTGTTTCACCAAGTGACAAGCACGGTCTTCTCGCCAATTTTGATGCATCAGATTGTTATCGTCCAAACCAATATTTAATCCTTTCATTTACAATCTGTGGGTGCTTATCCATAATGTGTTTTACAGCAATTATTTTAAGAAAACTCCGTTGGGATATAAAATATTACATTCATATTTACAAAACTAGGAAACCATCGAGATACAAGCGTATATTGGATGACGAATTCCTTTATGATGGGTTTGTTGCCTATAACACTAGTGACAGGCAGCGGATTATGTCTGAACTTATAGAAAACTTAGAAAAGAAATATAACTTTAAACTTTGTCTGCAGGAAAGAGATATCCTTCCAGGTGGCATTTTCGTAGATGATATCCATCATAGCATTGAAGCTAGTCGTAAATTTATTTTGGTTTTGTCTAACAATTTTATGAGTGATCAGTGGTGTAGATATGAGGCATTAATTGCAAATCTTACAGTAGTAGATGGAAGATCTGAGAAGGTGCTTATTGTCCTGCTTGGAGAAATAAGTTCCCAGTATATGACCAATTCAATGAAAACTCTGATGAAATCAACCGTAAATCTAGAGTGGACGGAGAAAGCAAGCGGGAAAAAGTTGTTTTGGACAAGAATTCAAATTGAAATGCATAAATAAACTAAATATATGATATTTTTATTACTAATTTCATGTAAGTAATGATTTTATTTAAAAATTTATCTAAATGATAGATATTAATAATATTTACATGTAAATAGTGCATGTTTCTGAGAGAAACAGTTGAAATTGACACCCCTCTGAAAACCACTGTAAATCAACCGTTGAATTTTTTTTTTACTCAGGTCTCAATTTCAACTGTTACACTCAAAAACATGCACTACATGCATTCAATTATTATAATTTTATTGTATTGTATTGCACTGAATGTCTTATTGATATATGATGTATTAAAAAAGTCATATATAATCTTTAAGTTCAAGTTTTATAAAGATTTTAACTCTTCGCTTCCGCTTTTCTCAATAAGTAAGCTTCTAAAAGATTTACCGACCTCTTCATTATTTATTATTTGTTTATTACTCCCTTTATTGTCATCCCTTGTGAAATGACACATTAAGATTGAAAACCGGAAGTGAAAATCTGTTGTGAAAAACTGTCACTAATTAGCTGGTGGTCTGGTAAATATGAAACTAATGATGATGCGATTTCTTCATGCAAAATAAAACTGCAGAATGAGCCACCTATGAAACAAAACCCAAGTAAAGGACAAGGAGAGCGATACATTCATGTATTATATGCTGATTTTTGACGATGTTTATGAGAATAATATAAATAATAGATACGAACATTGTAATGAAATGCAAAGATAACGAACCGTAATCATGTTCGAAATACCAATCGTGAGCAGAGCCAACACTGCGATTGTGTAATTCTATAGAAAAAGAAATGTCCAGACTAATGCTATGGTCATTTGTGCGATGTGCGTAAACTTTTTGGAATTTGGTCCATAGAATCACTTGGTCAATTTTTGTCAAATTAGTCACAGAGTAGCCTTAGGACAAGATCTTTCATTTTTATTAAAAATAGGAAGAGACTCTTAATCAAGGGGAGATAATTAGGGAAATAAGAATAAAAGTAGTAGTTGCTATGGATATATCGAAGAGTAAAATTTATTCAAGGGTTTGTCCTTGGGCAAAAGGCGTGGTCTCAAGATCACTTTAAACTTGATCTAAAATTATATTCTGTTAAAATTTTGATATTTTGCCCACCATAAGGATCATCAAATCTTGTCAGTTGATGCATCTTAGGACCTCATGTCATGTTAATTTTTGAATTTTTCAGGTATTCATTATCAGTATGATTGTGATGCGTATCTTGGACACTTTGAAGCCTATGATCATCAAAACTTGTCAGTTTATGCATTATGGAGCTTAGAAGTGTGTCAATCAAAAAGTTGGTCACCCTAAACTTCAATTGTGAGCTTATGGCTAATCATATTCAAAACATTCAAGGTCATTATTTCAGACACTGAGAGATTAAGAGAGAATTAGAATCATCACACTTTGTCAATTGATGCACCTTAGGTCCTTGGAAATTTTAAACCAGAAAGTAGGCCACAGTGACCTAGTTTTGGTATTTTATGGCTACATTTAAATATTTTAAATACTAATTGGCTTAGAATCATTTAACTTTGTTAGTTGATGCATCTTGGGTCCTCAGAGTGCGAAAAGTAGGTTATGGTACCTACTTTTAGATTTTTAAGGCTACACCAATATCTAAATGTTTCCAATAATAATAGGCTTAGAATCATTAAATTTTTTCAGTTGATGCATCATGGGTCCTCGGAGGTTTTCAACCAAACAGTAGGTCTGAACTATTTTTGGAATTTCACAGTTATTATAATAAGAGGCTTTAATTCATTAAATTTTGTCAGTTGATGCATCGTAGGTCAACGGACTGCGTCAATTAAAAATTTGGCCACAACGTCCTACTTTTGGAATTTGATAGTTGTATCTCTATATATAGGGTACTTAATGGCTTAGAATGATTAAGTCCCAAAATTGATTCGATGCACTAGAACATGTTATACATACAAACAATTTCTAAAACGAGACAGTCTATTGGCAAAAATGTTGATGATACAAGGAAATCAGCAATCTCAATTTAAGTCAATAATTTGCAAATTATTTTTTCAGTATATCCCTGTGAACTAGAAATAAAAAACACCACAGAGTCTGCCAGATCTGTTTCATATTCGGATGTTTTACTGACTCTAGTCGATAAGGGCCAACTAATAACGAAACTGTATGACACAACAAGATGACTTTAGCTTTTTCATCGTCAACTTTTCTTATTTGTGCAGTAATATTCCGCTATCACTCATACGGGATTTACGTCTCCCGACTTATTCGATACTAAAAAACATGATCTGAGTATTTTTAAAACAAGGCAAACTACTGACAGATAAGTTGATGTTACAGGGACTTCAAGAACCCTTTTTATAGTCCGCATTTCATAAATTCTATGGACAATATTATGACCCTGTTAGAAAATATAACCTATCATTGGGTCGTATTTTGGCTGACGTTTTTCATACAATTGTTGGGTCTTTGTTTTTATACTATTTTGACTACGGAATATGTTCTGTACTTAGAGCTCAGGGCAGGTGTGACCGGTCAACAGGGGATGCTTACTTCTCTAATACACCTGATCCCACCTGTGGAATTTCCGGGGGGGGGGGGCATGTTTAATGCCCTTTAAGTTAAAGGCTTTAACAGATTTGTATTGTTTGTGGATTCTTTTTTTTTTTTTTTTTTTTTTTTTAGATCGATCACTGTTATTTACATCTTTTTCACTTCATATTTAGATGTGGTACTGACTATAGATGATAATGTCCAATTATTATTGCCGTTAGGCCTCAGGCAAACAGTTTGGTTCAAGGGATCGACAAAACGCATTTTGCTCGAGAATCTAGTCAATAAATGTTTTGTTATACCTTTCATTTATTTATTTATTTTTTCATACATGTATCTTTTGCTGGCTTCAATACCAACGAAAGCAAATAAGATTTAGCTGATCCTGCCCACAGTGTGACGTAAGAGGTCCAATATCTCGTCCAAAGGTCCAATATCTCACTGTGCGGTCAAACAGCGATTTTTTATGACCGCAGTAAAACATTAGAAATGTTAGACTTTTAAAAGTATAGATTTATAAAGGAACTAATTTTTTGAGTATAACAATATCATTTACTAGGGATCGGGTGGGATTGGTCAAGAAATAATTAATTCAAAGAAATTTTTTATCCCATACCCTACAGTTTAGAAAAGGCATTTGTCCAATCCTTTTATGGGAAGAAGTCAAGTTAATATTAATATAAAATTATTTTGTTAAAAAACATTCTGATTGTACACACAAATACTCTGAAGTTAACATTAAAAAGATGCTTGAGTTTCTGATTGACAATACCTATGTGGTTTTTGGAGACCAGGTCTTCCAACAATCTATTGGAATTCCCATGGGTACCAATTGCGTCCCGTTATTAAAAGACCTTTTTTTGTATTCATATGAAGCAGAATTTGTCCAAAATCTTATACGTGAAAAGAAGAAAACACTTGCTATGGCCTTCAACTCGACATTTAGATATATCGACGACGTATTATCAATTAACAATGGTTATTTCCATTCTTATGTCGATACGATATATCCCCGTGAGCTTGAGATAAAAGATACCTCAGAGTCTGACACATCTGTTTCATAGTTTGATATTTTACTTGAAAAAGACGTTAATGCTAATCTAACAACCAAGCTTTATGATAAACGTGATGACTTTAACTTTTCAATCGTCAACTTCCCTTACTTATGCAGCAATATACCTTCATGACTACTGATAGATGACTACAACTTGTAGGTATGGATTCCATTAACTGAAGAAATGTTGGTATTTTCTATTTCAGAACTAGAGGTCAGAGGATTTAAATGTGATTTTGGATTACATGCAATCGGAAAATGTATAAAAGTTTGTTTTTTTTTTAATTCAGATTTTACAAAGACATTTTGGGGTAAAGTCTCCTCAGAGACCCCCTTATAATCCGCACCATATGTGCCTACAGCTTTCTGGATTGGATAGCATAGATCTATATATACATTGACATTATTAATAATAATAGTATAATGACAATGAAAAAAAAAAGATAAATTTCTAAACAAAAATGATATAAAAGTATTCCGTATTTTTTTCTTCCCTTTTGTAATGTCAAGATTTATACAGTACAAATGATATCCGGTTGTAACTTTGAATATAAACATTGAGTTATCTTCGACTTTTTTTTTTTTTTTTTTTTTTTTTTAAACAGTCAAATAATGCAAAAAGACTCGAGGTAAAATTAAAATCTACAGGTTATGTGTATAAAAATTTACTGCTTATGAAATCCGTGTTATCATAGAGGTTCCATTTCACCTTCCAAAGTCCATATTGACCCCCACTTGTTAACATGCTTCTTTGGTCAGGCTACCCAAGAAGCTTTGGATTTCATAAGTTGTTACGTAATTATAACATGAAGGGAAAATGCTCTATTAACTATGAATTATATATGTCTTTCAACATTTATACACATTTCAGCTAGTTTGAAATTTTTATATGACATTTTTATAATATTATAGTACATCAATAAATTGCTCTTCACAAATTTTATCAAATTTTCAGTAATACATGGTTCACAATTTACACGACATGTCATTTTATATTTAAATATTTTCAGAGCTATATAAGAAATGAGTATGTTCAACATTTCAGATAGCTGAGTTTCTTCAAAAAAAAACAATTACTATATTTTTCCAGCCAATATTGAACTTCAATGATTGACTTACTTTTTTCCATATATACAAGGAATCATTACACTTATATAAAAGATGTTCTATATTTTCTATTTCACCACACTTGTGACAGAATCTATGCACATCAGTATTCCATTTACTAACATTCAGATTATTATTCAACAGTTTATGTAACAGTTTATAATTAAAATCAGCAATTTGTCTATCAAACATTTTGGTAATTTTCATATGAAAATTTTTTGGCCATATTGATCTAGGAATATCAAATAGATCAGTCCAGTATTTTACAGTTACAGGTTGGTGAAATTTCTTTGCTCTCAATATGTTGTAGAAAAAGGAGGATTTCTGATTCTCAAAATTACAATAAATATCTCCATAAAATAAAGCAAAATGATAATTTTTAATGTTGACATGCTGAGCTTTTCTACATTCAAAAATCTTAGAGTATTTGTTAAACACTGATTTCATTATGAAATATTCACAGAATATATTTCTTTTATCTAAGATTTTTTTCTAAAAAGTATGAAATATCTTGTAATCTTCCATTTTTATCAAAAAGATCTTTTGTGTATACATGTAACACACCTGATTTTATCCAGTTTGATATAAATATTGGCTTGTTTTTATACATGAATAATGTGTTTTTCCAAATAGGTAATGAAAGGAACTCATCTGTGGATGTTTTTTTCATATCTTTTTGTTTTTTGCATTTATTGAATGCACACAGTGCTTCTTTGTAGAAAAAAGGAAGGAAATTTAATTCTTGATAATCTTTAATATCTTGCAAATTTGTTTTGAGTAAGTAGTCAAGAGTCAATTTTTCTTTACTAAGAATGTTTTGTATAAAAGACACTAAACTATTTTTGGATTTAAGAATTCTTGGAATCCAAGAGGCTTTTGCAGAGAGGAACTTTGTTTCAACATCAAAGATAATAATACCACCATCCTCCTCTTTTCCTATAAGGGTATTCCTTTTTATCCTATCTTTAGCATTCCAAATAAAATTATAAATCGTTCTATTGATTTGTTTGAAATATTCCTCGGGAGGGTTAGGAAGAATACTAGCTATATACTGGAATTTTGATATGATAAGACTATTTACAATTTCTTTCTTACCAAAAATAGTCAACTTTCTTTTTTCCCATGCTTTAAAGATATCAACAATTTTATTTATTTTTTCATTCCAATTTTTTTCTTCACAAAGGCATTTGTTGTGTCCTATATAGATTCCAAGTGTTTTAACTGGGTCATTTGTTGCTCTTATTCCATATACATTTTTACATGAGTCTTTTAAAGGTCCTAGGAGTATACATTCAGATTTATGTAAGTTAAGTTTAGGACTGGCAAAGATAGAGAAACTATGAATAATATCTATCACATGTTTTACAGACACTAAGTCTTTTAGAGGGTTCGTTGAATCATCAGCATGTTGTAACATCTTAATTTCACATTGATTATTGACTTGAAACCCTTTTACCTGTTCGGATTTATTTATTCTGATTGATAAGATTTCAGTAACTATTATAAATAACAATGCAGAGATGGGGCATCCTTGTCTAATGCCTCTTGTCATTCTACAAGTTTTTGAAATAAAACCATTATTCTTTACTCTAAAAGTAGGATTATTGTATAGAATTGAAATCCATTTAATAAAATTTGGACCAAAATTGAATTCTTCTCATGTTTGTATCATAAATTCCCATTCAACAGTATCAAAAGCTTTTTCAAAATCTAAAAATAATAGTAATCCATTCTCATTTTGATTTTCACAATAGTCAAATATATCTTGAATTAGACGAGCATTATTCCCTATATATCGGCCTTTAATATACGCTGACTGATCTTTATTTATCAATTTTGAAATAACACTCTGTAATCTTCTAGCCAAAACAAATGCAAGTATTTTATAATCACAGTTTGTTAGGCTTATGGGTCTGTAATTTTTTAAATTACTTTTATCACCTTTTTTGTGTATCAGACTAATAACAGCTAATTTTTGAGATGATGGTAGTTCACCATATTCAAAAGATTTTAACAGTGAATCATAAAAGTAATTTTTTATATCATTCCAAAATAATTTGTAGAATTCAATAGGTATGCCATCTAGACCTGGTGATTTATTGTTATCCATGCTTTTAATTGCCTCTTCACACTCTCTGAGGGTAGGTAATGCCTCGCATATTTTTTGTTGTTCTGTGTTAAGTTTTGTTTTTAATTCAGTTCTTTTTAGATAATTACTTATGTCTTCAGTTTTGGGGTTTTGTGATGTATACAATTTTTCATAGAAATTACATAATTGTCCCAAGATATCATTACTACTAAAAAAGGTTTGGTTATCTTGATTAATTTTTTCAATAACATTACTTTGTTGATGTTTATTTTCTAGTTTTAAGAAGTAAGAGGAGCATTTCTCTCCACACTTAACCCAATTTGCTCTAGATCTAATGTATGCTCCTTCTAATTTTTTATCATAGATCTGTTGTAATTCTTTTTCTAACTTATATTTTTCTTGATTAATAATTTCATTAAAAGGTCTATTTTCAATATTTGTAATTCTTTTTTCAATTTCTTTTACTCTTTGTTTAGTACTCTTACTTTTTGTTTTACAGTAGGTTATAGAGTATTCTTTAATAATAAGTTTAACCATTTCCCATCTTTCTTGTGGACATTTTACATCTCTAAGCTCTAGTTCTTTATTTTTTAAAATGTCCTTTAATTGTTTACAGAAGTCCTCATTTATTAGATATGAAGTATTCATTTTCCAATATCCACAACCTCTTTTGTTTTTCTGGAGAATAAAATCTATTTTTAGCCCTAGATGATCACTCATCCTATTGTTATTTACTCTGGGACATTTTCTTAAAGAAAAAGAATCTACAGATAATGAAAACCTTTCTGCAAATAAAATATAGTCTATTCTGCTACTTGGAGTATTGTTTGCATTACACCAAGTAAGACCGGGTTTATTTTCATGAATTTTTTTCCAACCATCTATTAAATTTAACTGTTTGATTAAAGAGTTTAATTGTGTTTTGCTTGTATCAGTAGTCTGATTATAGTTGTCTATATTACAATTTAGATCTCCACATACAATCAGGTTTTCTATACTTTTAGCATTTTTTCTTAGCCAAGACTTTGTTGTGGTGTAAAAAGCCTTCCTATCAGATATATTATTTGGTGCATAAAGATTTGCTATTGAAAACGTAATATCATTAATTTTAAGATTTATCAAAATTTTTCTTCAATCAGAAGATCTGTGATAATTTATCAATTCATAAGAAAAAATTTTTCTAATCAAAATAGAAACACCCCTACTGAAAGCTGAGCTCGAAAAGCAGTGAAAACTTGAGCCCAGCCATCTGGCATTATATTGATACTCTCTTGATTCTATATAATGAGTTTCTTGTAATAAGACAATATCTATATCTAAATCTTGAAGCCAATCGTATAAAACTATTCTTTTTTCGTATGTATTTAATCCCCTTGCATTTAAGGAGAAAACACTTAATAAAGGGTTAAGCATAATTGTAAGATTTGTTCATACCAAAAATTGCGTCAGTGGGAGAAAAAAGTTCATAATAGAAAATCAAACAGTTAGAACAGTAAAGGATATTAACCTTGCTCGCTAGTGTCTGTGTCATGACCACTTGCATCGTTGATATTCTCTCGGGATCTCTTTGATGGTCCTTCCTTAAGCTGGCTAACGAAATCAGTGATTTCCTTCTGTGACGCCCGAGCAGCTTTGCGAGTAGGTTGCCTTGGGAGAGACCAGCTTCTTGGTTTGCGACGGTAATTTTTTGCTATATCTTTGATTATAGTGCCAAGCATGTTTTTACCGGGCCAAGCTTCAGGATTTGTTTTTAGAGTAGCTGATATGTTGATACCAGTCCCCCAGAAGTCGTCGTACGAAAATGTATAAAAGTTTATTTAAATGAAGAATATGAGCCAGATTTTAAAAAATGCAGGAAGATGAGGGATACATCTGAGCACTTTCAAAATAAGACCTTGAAAATATAATTTATTTAAAAACGTTATAACTTATCGATTGGTAATACATTTCTTGTAATTGCATGCGTTTTCAAAATCTAAAATGATGTATCAATTTCCAGACAGTATGGAAATGTTAAATGTTAAAGGAGACAGAAGACAATTTTGCACTCAAGTAAACTCAAGTAAAGAAATCATTTCACATTTGTAAAGATCATAATTTAAAAAAAAATAAGAGAGGAACATGTGATTCAAGAGGTTATTTCAGAGTTATAAGTTACTATTCAAATATTACTATGAAGTATTCTCTCTCTCTCTCTCCAATATAAATAGAGTCGGATAAATATTCAAAAATGAATATTAGGTTTCAAAGTAAAGTATATTTATTATTTCTTTCTTTGCCAATTTATTTTAAGTGATTCAGTTATTTCGAACTAGATGGGACCGAAAAAACTTACAGATATTCTGAAATTCGACATATTGAGAGTATTTAAAATACTTAAAGCAAAAGTGCTTGGGACTTCCAAATAACTTTGACCAATCCATGGTATTCGAGATACTAACGGTCAACTGAATATTTGTATTACACAGTTTTATTGAAGAAAAATGTGAATGTCCAATCTCCATTACTGTTGTAGAAAAACGCTTGTCTCACCCTAATGAATGTACCAAAAGTACATGTCCCATCAAACTTTGCAACGCTCCGACCCTGATGACAAATATTGCCTGGTCCCTTATAATATTATATTTTATGATTAAATAATCCCCATATATTGGGTATAGTTAAGATTTCCCTCTTTCTGTATCAAAAATAAAAAAAATACCATCATATCTTATAAAGAAATCCAAAGGAAGGGTGGGGAATATCTAGAAGAAAGGTCTGGGGTACCCTTAACTTAGTTCTCAACCACGCAAATATTTAATTGACAATTAAGCTCAAGATGTTCTGTAGTTTACATTATTTTGTACGCAGATATAACTATGTCAATTCAAAACACGACAGTATGTTAATTTAAATACAAAATCTTTTACCTTATTTCATATTATAAGGTTTCCACCTATAAATATAGTATGCGTAATACTTCAAAATGAAACCGAGTTTTCTTCCCTGTTTACCCTTCGGACATCTCAACCAAAGAGTATCGAGAAAAAACAAAGGTTTTTTTTTTAAGAAAAAAATGCGATTTTTGTTTTTTATATAAAAACGTAATTAATTGAAATTGGTTACAAGGAAATGTTCCTACAATTTACAAAAATAACATAAGAAAACGTACATGTTGGAAATAATAAAATGATTAAAAAAAGTCAAACTTCACAAAAATAGGATTATTATCGTGTCTTTCTGTCCAACACTGAGAATGGTTATTCATGGACTGAAAGTACAACAAGGCAAATATTCAAACATTATGAGACATAAGTAATCACATTATCATAAAACTCTGTTTGGAAACGAGAAAACGAAAGAGGATCTTATAATTTAATCTCTGAAAAGAATATTCAATTTTTTTTGAATATCTGAATTTCAGTTATTGTCCATGAATTGCTTAACAGTTTGCCAGAATATTCTCTGGTCAGTTTTCTTTTCCGGCCACCTCGCATGGGAGGTAGAGTTTAGGAGCACTTTCAAGGAGCTGTTGATGTGTTCAGAACGAATGTCCCCCAACAAAATTAGAAAAAGCTTGTGACCATCACCATCTGCCAAAGTGTGACTTGCTAGAGCTGTTTCATACTTACACCATTGATCGTCCATAAAGTTATCTGACAGCACTAAAATTAACTTCCTGCTTGTGTCAATGCTCTCTAGAATGTCATCCACATAAACACCGCCTGGAATGATATCTCTCTCGTGCAGACAGAGTTTATATTTGTGGTTTCTTTCTAGCATTCGAACCAGTTCAGACATTATCCATTTTCTATCGTTCGTGTTATACGCAATGAAAGCATCATATAAATATTCTTCGTCATCGGTAAACCTTTTGTAACCCATAGGTTTTCTATTTCTGCAAATGTAAATGTAATATCTAATATCCCAGCGAAATTTTCTTAAGAGAGATGTAGTGAAAATAAGAATTGAGAGAAGTCCGCAGGAAATTGATGCTAGTATAATATATGGGTTTATTTTGTGACATATTGAAGCTGGATCAAATTCGGATAGGCTTCTTCCTTTTAATTCTAATGGGGATTCGCAAATATATTTATTTGGATATCCAATCACCCTGTCTTTGTTGTTTTCTACCCAAACTCTGAACCATTCCAGTTGACATCCACAATCAAAGGGATTGGAGGATACATCAAGAAGGAAGTTTTTCTTTTTCCAAAGGAAATCGGGCAAAAATGTTTGATTGATGTTATTCAAACCATTGCTTTGAAGAATAAATTGATTCAATTTTGTTAAATTTTGAAAAAAGTTTCCTGAAATTTCTTTAATTCTATTAAAACTGTAGTCTATGTATGTTAAGTTTGTAAAATCATTCAGGAAAGTCATTTGTTGAATCCCACCATATACAATTGTCAAAGATGACAAACTTTTCAGAGGTTCCAGCATTTTTCTTACGTCAGTTGTTGAAAAATCTGTATTCCTTATTTGTAAAACCTTTATGTTTGGGCAATTGAGGAAAATATTTCTGAATTCTTTGTCCTTTCTCTCCACGATACGTCCGATAGAAAGGGTTTGGAGAGATGTTGATGATAAAGATGTATTGTCCATAACAACTGCACATAAATCATCTATGATTAAGGTTTGTAAATAAATCATTCCATAAAACGCGAAGAGAGTGAGTTTTTGGAATAAATTGTCTGAAATGTTCAGAAATCTAACTTGTTGGAGACAGAACCTTTGTTGTAAAAAGTCGGATGTATCCATCAAATCATTTACTGCCATATGTAGTTTTTGCAGCTTTGGAAACGCTGGTATTCTATATTCCGTTTTATTCAAGCAGAAATTGTGAAGTTTTTCAAAAATATTATCTGTAAAATTCAACTCTTCTAAAGTATTCATTTGAAGTTCTGGCACTACAAAACGTGATATCAAATTGCTACCAAAATCAATTTTTCTAACACTTGATAATTCTTTAAACGAATCAAAAGTTAAATACCGTAAGCCACAGGATCGAATGACAACCTCCTGCAGTCCCTTTAACCAAGCTGTAAGGAATATGTTTTCTACTCTGATAGGAAGCAATCGAGTATAAAAAATAATGCCAGAAATATTTAGCACCTGTACGTTTGAATTTCCAAGACGTTGTATGGCAAGATAAAGACTTTCTATGTGTAATTCATTATAAGCCAAGTCAATAGAAACCAGGGTTTGTAAACTTGCAAAAGATTCCTCTGAAATATTTTGTATTTGACAATTATCTATCAACAAATTTGTAATATTAAGAGTACGGATAGGGTTGAATAAGTAATTGGAAATAATCGGGAATTTATTTCCTGACAATACTAAAGTTTTCACACTCCTTGGCAACCCGGCTGGGATGGCTCTAAGATTTCTATTCGAACAATCTGCTGTATAAATGTCCGAACAAAAACATACACTGTGAGGACAAAAGTTTTCTTTTGCGTGTCCATGTATAATAACCATAAGAAGAAAGGGAATATTGGCGACATACAACTCCATAGTTCTCTAGATTAAAAAAAAAATAAAATTATAAAAGAAGTTTCAGGCAGTAGAAAATCTTTATATTGAAATTGTTACAACACAAGTTCAAAGAAACAGACAGCAACAGAAAGTCCAAGCATGAAAAAATTGAAAGAAAAAAGTTCAGTATAGTTTTATCATCATTAACTCTTTAGAAGAATTATCATATCTATTCTGAACCTCTGTCGGTTTTTGTTTCAGTAGAGTATATATTTCAAACTGGCTCCTCTACCAAAAGGGAAATCGAAGCAAGAGCAATTTGTTTTCTACAAACTGACCAAACGTCATAGAAAGAGAAGGTTCTATCCAGATAATCAATGGCATTTCACTCTATTACTCAAATTAAAAATTAGAATACGCAGTACAGGTTATCAGAATATGAATATAACATGCTGGATTCTCTGAACTATAATCTTCACCTTTTAGAATATATGGGTATAAAACCGTTTCGTTCTTGAAAGCTTACTCCTGCTATGCATGTGATCCCACCCCTGAAATTTCCGGGGTCCGTGTGTTATGCCCTGTTCAGAGATCTGTTTTGTTTGTATTTTTTTTTTTGTGATGGACCACTGTTCCTTATATTAACCTTTTTATCTTGAATATCGTATCTTAGAATTTTATATATATACATACTTTGTAGGCTGCACGGACAATTAAATTATTCTTCTAAGACTTACTTGATCTGGAATATAAAAGAAGTGAAGGACATATCAAATTAAAACAATTTGTACATGTACTTAAAAAAATATATTCCAATTTTTCATAATTCACAGTTTTTATAAATCAATCTAAAAGTTTGAAAATTGCAAAATTGACGACCTTATTGCTTACCTTGAATTATCAAATGCTTGTAATTTATGATATCTACATATATTATATAGAACTATTTCCTTCTCAATTCAGGGTTTCCTTAAATTTCAGGAACTGTTAATGATTGAATTTACTAATCAATAACTTCATGCACGATCAAAACATCATTTCAAGAATTAAAAGGACATCTCTCAATTCTAGTTGTCCTTCAGATAATTCAGATAATTTTCATCATCTTACTGATCTGAAAGCTCTGTAATGGTCCCAAAAAGTAAAATAAAAAATCAGTTTTCCTCCTATTACACTGGGACAAATTCATTCAAAACTAACAATTCCCATATAATTTAAGATGACTTTTCAAGAAAAAAGACAAAAATACTATAAGAAAAATATTAAGGTTGTTTGGTAAAATGTGCATATATGCATTTTGAAAGTTTTTTTTTACTGATCCAATATCTTTTTTATAGTTCTTATCCCATATTTTAATACAGTTTGTGCTAAACAAAATATTGTACAATTGATCATGCTCTTGTTTAATATTCTCACAGTTACCAGTAAAGTAAACAAAAATATTGAACAGTTTTTGCGCGATGCAAGAAGTTATAGATAAATGATTGGTGTCCGAAGCCTTGTATGATTCATAACCTAATAATATAATAATACGTTTGATTTCCATTAGTGAACTCTTCAAAATTAGATGCCCGTTTGGTCGTCTGACTGGGACAGCATGGCGTTGCGGATAATACAAAACTTGCCAACCTAAATCCAATTTTAAATGTTAAGGTCAAGATCTAGTAAATGACTTTAGACCGTTTTTTCGGTGCTAGATCCATTATGACGTCATAATCAATTTAAACTTTCCTTTTCCCGTACTTTACAGCTCCAATAGAATTATGTAGAAAATAAAGTATTTTCATGGCATTCAATTTGAAATCATGTGAAAAGTAATCCCGATACCTATATTCAATTTTACATTACTTTAAAGAAGAGGCTAAGAACACACAAATTACCGTTTTCTGAGAGACTGTAGGCAATCTGAATACATTTCCTTCATCTGATATGGAAAAAACTCCCATATTCGGGACTGGCTTTCTTAATTTTTCATTGAAAATGACAGTTTACAAGATGGTTTTTCGTCTTGTTTTCTTGCAAATTATGCCCCGATACACCTTATTTGACTGAGCTATAGTTATAAAGCATCATAAAAGGAATTTATTTCTCAAGTTTGAGAAATCTGTAGGCTCTTTTCATTTACTAGATTTTGGCCTTAAATGTATTTGTCATTCCAATTAAAGAATAGACGACCTAAAAGACATATGTAAGAGAGCGAGAACCTTAAATTAATCATCCATTAATAAAAAATACGACATTTCGGAGGCATTTGTAGTAACGGTTGTATTTAAATATTTACATTCAACATATATTTTGCTTATAAAGTCTGAGGAAACCTACGGCATTCAAAACACCATAACACGGACAAGGGGTCAAAAGGTAAAGGTATGCATTTTATTTTGACGTCACAAACGTTGAACGCCGTGGAATTGCAACGTCATAAGCGAAAATCAAAATTCACGCTCACATTGAACTGAAGCTGTTGCAACTGCAACGGCGTGTGCAAACAAATTTTCATAACGCGCGTTAGCGCGTTATTCAATTTGTTTGCACACATCGTTGCAGTTATGAGACTATATCTTTCAAAAAATAATGATTCAATGCTTAAATGTACCATACGATAAATAAATACATTGATCAACAATAAATATAAATTGATATCATTGTCATTTCTACTCTTAATGTATATAGAGTCCACAATAATAAAATATTTCATCTGCATTTTGTTAGAATTTTTTCATTGATCAACATTCAACATATCGTTTACATGTTTATGTGACGTTTGTCCCAGAAATCCCGCGAGATTTGTACATTTTCCGACTTTTTCACAAAAGAGCGCACTAAGAAGTATAACTCTTCAAAAATGGAAATAGAACGTATTTCCAGAAAAGGTCTTTTGCTGTAGATTCTTTAACATACCAACGTCGTTCCCCTTCCACAGTGTTTGTTGCAGTAGGGTGGAGAGAATGCATTTTTATTGCATAAAATAATTGCTGAAAATTTAGAGTAAGACCATACCCCTTTCCCACATTTTGGCAGTAAATTTTTTTTTTTTTTTTTCTTGATGTAAAATAATTCTGTATCGTATTGAATTACGCCCTGTCTTTCTGGTGTACCTACGTAAAGTGCTACTGATTTTGACCATTTAAAAGAAATGTGATGCGTATCGTTTCGTAACACAGATATCGTGATACGTATCAACAGAAGAAAGTGTATTGTCCAAACTCAAATTACGACTAACATTGTCACAGTGTTCTTGAAAACACATTGTTCTTGAATACATCTATTTTCATGTAAAACTTCGATCCTTTGTTCTGGTCCAACCCTATTCAAAGATGCTTTGATTTGAACACACCGAAATCTGCACTACCTGTGAATGCACGCACGCCAATGTCACTAGCCATGGATCTGCTGTTCTTCAAAAAAAGAATATATATATAATCATATGAACTATCTTGGGGATACTTACAATTTAACATCACTGATCATTTTGTTCATAAGAAAAAGGATTTGAAACGTTTTCATAGATATTCCAATGTAAAATTTTTATCTTTATATTCCGATCCCCCGGAGGCCATGATTTAAACAAACTTTATTTGCCTACTAAGCAAGACTGTATTTTAATATAACTTATCATGGACCTGTTGTCCATGATAAAATTTTATTACTACATTTTACCCATGTAAAACTTTAACCTTCTTTGGTGGCCCAAACATACCCACAGGGACCATGATTTGAACAAACTTCAATCACACAATGAGTCAGAAAAATTCCACAAAAGTGTCATACTCTTTCCACAACGGTTCTTGAAAAGAAAATTTTTGAATGACCCCACCCAGGTGTTGGTACCTCTAGTCGTAAGAATATCCATTAAATTCAAGGTGGAGGACAATTATTTATAACATTTCAAGGATAATACCAAGCCAAGTTCGTAATTAAATGGTCGTCTCCTAGTCTGCATACTTGATTTAGGGAATCGATTAATAGAAATATAAAAGGACCAATACATATTGTGGAAGTCCTCATTATCTTCCGTAAAAGTTTTTAAGGGTTAAAAAATACACAAATTTATAAGTGAATTCTAGTTGAAATTTCAAAAAAGGAAGAGTGAAAAAATCTGAACATTTGTAATAACTACGTGCGACAGTTATCGACTTTGATCTTAATCGGGATATGACTGCAACACATTTCTAGTCGAGATATCAAACTTAAAGCTGAACAAGATTCGTAAAAAGGGATTTGTCCGCCGTATTCATTTATTCAGTCGTTGTATCTGAGAGCCCTTATATAAGCCGTTCACTTAGTCACTGTTCAGTGTAATCAGTTGTCATCTGTGTAGACGGACATATGCTCTACATAGCTATTATAAAACACTCGGTAGCGATAAAAATAGCTGTACTTCTCTCATGGCAGGTGAGAAAGATACCAATGAAACTTACAACAGTAGTAAAAGTCAGTGCAGTATACACGTAAACTGCAATAAACTATAAACAAGAGGTCCATGGGCCACATCGCTCACCTAAGCACATTGGATAGCAGAAAGCACGTCAGTTTAGTATTAAAAAGATTAAATATATAAGTGTCCACAAATAATACATTGTAAATATAAGGGGGGGCATCATTTATTTACACTCCAGTCTTCACTAACTAAGGATGCTTTCATATTTCTTTGACTAATCATTGCTTTAAAAGCTTTTTTTTTTCTATATGTTTGATCTTCTGTTTGGGGCCCGCCCTACCCCCAGGGGATACGATTTGAACAAATTCGAATATACCTTACCTGATGATACTTTTAAATTAATACGACTAATCATGGATTTACTATTCTTGGGAAAAAGATTTTTAACAATTTTCCCATGTATTCTCATGTTAATCTTTGCTCACAAATTATAGCCCCTCCCTACCCCTGGGGTCAGAATTTTTACTGCTTTACTGAGAAGACTTTTAAAAATTTTTCATATGTATACCTACGTAAAAATTTGATCGCCAATTGTGATCCCTCCAAACCCCCAGATTTTGATAAAATGGACGTTTGAAAATGATCTCTATTCGTTATCTTCACGTTACATCTTGTACTTATTTTTAAATGCACATGACTCTAACCTACATGTAATCTTACATACGTGGAAAATGAAAAAGTAGTTTTTCATAGTTTATAAGCAATAGACTGGCTTAAAAAAATATTGCATAGATATGGATTGTAACTTGATAAAAAATAATCAACCGGTGATATGTCAATATGACCTGCGACTCTCATATTCAAAGTAGTGTACGGAATGGCGATCCAGTTCCTCTAAGAGTAAAAACTCCTGGAGAAATAGAGACAGACGGAGAAGTAATACGTAAAGCTCCCAAATGTTAGTTTTACGAATAGAGAACTATACTTATTAAAAGATTTTTAAAGTAAAACCAGGTTTTATTTCTATTTTAGAGTTTTCATAAAAGTCCGTGAACAGCAAATTACACATACGTCCTGTTTGAAAAGGAGTCAATGATAATGTTCGGTAAATGAAAAAAATACGGAAAAATCCATTAACTTTTTGAAGATTAAGGATGTCTTATGATTGGAAATGCAATCAAATGGTCTTTCCTTATGTACCTTAATTTTGGTTGAGGCTATCTGGTACCGCTTGCAGGGTGGCTGGCAGGAGTTATCTCTCCATAAGTGCGTACGAGTTATCTCGCATTACAACGGTGATAACCATGAATTTGTACCCTTATTAAAAAGTTCCACATCAATCGTTCTTTAGAAAGGTTAATGTTTATTTAATATGTAAAACGTAATAATTAAGAAAAAGAAAGGGAGCGAGACAAATAAAGTCCTCTAATTACTGATTTGGGAGCATCTAGTGCACGGAGCCCCCCCCCCCCCCCCAAAAAAAATGTATGATGAAGTTCATTTTTTAAATTATTTAGTCATTAAATATATATATATATATATATATATATATATATATATATATATATATATATATATATATATATATATATATATATATATATATATATATATATATATATATATAATTTTATGCACATATTTTTATTATTTATTTATTTATCTATTTATTTATTTTTGTAAATACATACCTTTTGTTTATCACTCGAGACTACGATGTTTCCAGTTACCTTTTGTTGTTATTCTTTTCTTTTGACAATGTTCACTCGCTTTGTCATTCTCGCAGACATATGGCACGATAACCGAACGTCTTTCTTCTTGAAATTGAAACTCTTATAAATTAAATTAAAACAAATTAGAGAATTTTGAATCCCACTCCATGTATCAGCGAATGCCGGTATGCAAAGACTCTACAAAGACCTTTTATTATATACTTATTTACAATCTAATCAAGGGTCGAAAGGAAGTGTTTTTGAATGTCTCCAAGTTATTAACAGTTCTCTCTGTCTCTGTCTGTCTCTCTCTCTCTCTCTCTCTCTCTCTCTCTCTCTCTCTCTGACGGTAGTGAACCCCTGACTCAATCCGTGCTTGCTGTGTTCTGCATTTATTCTAAATTTCAGACACTCTTTTTTAGCTTTCTGGTCATCATCTTCTAATTCACCGAAAATTTTTCTGTTTTTTTTTCCTTTAATATATTTCATCCCATATTTACACAGTGAACATAACAATGCCATGATAACCTTGTACAATTTACTAATAATGATAGCGTTTATAACATAGGTCCAACTAGTATTTCAAAACTATCCCAAAAATATAATTCGGCATCTATATGTATGCCCTCCCCCCACTCCCGATGAAAAAACTAAAAATTCTTAAACAAGTATTTAATAGTGATATTTATTTTCTTTAGTGCAAAATATGAATAGGGGAATGTTTTAACTCCGAGAATCAACATTTAATAGTTCTAAATATGTGTATAAAAGTTTAGACATACTAAAGTCACCTCTATCTAAGTTTTGCTAAGATTGTCAAATCTTAGCATGCTTTTAGTTACGGTATTGTTTGACACTGTACATTCTTCAGTCCTTCTTAAGCAAGGTCTTAGATTTAAGTACCCTTTCTGTTACGACCCCCAGAAAATGAAACTGCCCACCTCTAACAGGTACTACATTACGTAGCCTGTAACTGTAAAATAATTACAGATATCGAGATATGATACTTCCTACCTCTAACAGGTATCAGATAACAGGACAGCCTACCTCTAACAGGTACCAGATTACAGGACAACCTACCTCTAACAGGTACCAGATTACAGGACAACCTACCTCTAATAGGTACCACGCAGATTTCAAAGCTACCTACCTCTAACAGGTACCAGAGTTCAAAGCTTCCTACCTCTAACAAGTACCAGATTTTAAAGCTACCTACCTCTAACAGGTACCAGATTACAAAGCTACCTACCTCTAACAGGTACCAAATTTTAAAGCTTCCTACCTCTAACAGGTACCAGATTACAGCACCACCAACCTGCAACAGGTACCAGATTTTAAAGCTACCTACCTCTAACAGGTACCAGATTTCAAAGTTACCTACCTCTAACAGGAACCAGATTTCAAAGCTACCTACCTCTAACAGGTACCAGATTACAGGACCACCTACTTCAAACGGGTACCAGATTTCTAAGCTACCTACCTCTAACAGGTACCAGATTTCAAAGCTACCTACCTCTAACAGGTACCAGATTACAGGACCACCTACCTCAAACAGGTACCAGATTTCTAAGCTACCTACCTCTAACAGGTACCAGATTTCAAAGCTACCTACCTCTAACAGGTACCAGATTTCAAAGCTACCTACCTCTAACAGGTACCAGATTTCAAAGCTACCTACCTCTAACAGGTACCAGATTACAGGACCACCTACCTCTAACAGGTACCAGATTTTAAAGCTACCTACCTCTAACAGGTACCAGATTTTAAAGCTTCCTACCTCTAACAGGTACCAGGTTACAGGACCACCAACCTCCAACAGGTACCAGATTTTAAAGCTACCTACCTCTAACAGGTACCAGATTTCAAAGTTACCTACCTCTAACAGGTACCTGCAGATTACAGGACAACCTACCTCTCAGAGGTACCAGATTGCAAAACTATCTTGTTCTATTACTACGGCTAAGAATCTCTATTATGTACCAGATAATGAATCTACCTACCTCTAACATCAGATTACGAAGCTTCTTACTTCACTAAGTAAGTACTAGGAGGTACCAGATTATAAAGCTACTCACCTCTAACAGGCAACGGGTTATAAAACTACCTACCAGCATGACGTACCAGATTATGAAGTTTCCTACCTGTAAGAGGTACCAGATTACGAATCTAAATACTCCCTACAAATACCATATACAGAAGCTGCCTACCTCTTACAGGTACCAAAATATGAAACTTCCTTACTGTAAGGGGTACAGAATTATAAAGTTTCCTATCTGCATGATGTACCAGATTATGAAGCTACCTACCTGTCAGAGGTTCCAAAATATGAAGTAACTTACTTCTGACAGGCACCATATTATGAAGCTACATGTACCTACCTGTAACAGGCACTAAATTATGAAGCTACCTACCTGTTAGAGGTACCGGATTATGAAGTTACCTACCTCTAACAGGTACCAGATTATAAATCTACCTACCTGTAAGGAGTACCAGATGATGAATCCACCTTCCTGTAACATATATCAGATTATGAAGGTGCCAACCTCTAGCAAGTTTCAGATTTTGAAGCTATCCAACCTGAATTAGGTACCGTGTTTTTAATTATAAATAGTCGCCTGCGTAGCGCAGTGGTAAGAGCGTCTGCCCTAGAGTCGCGGAGTAAGGAGTTGACCCTTACGTCGCGGGTTCGAATCCCACTGTGGGACGTAGAGACCGGTTCTTCAGATCATGAGACCGTATAAACTGAGGTCCCGTGTCGCAGTAGGTGCTGGCACGAAAGAGATCCCTCACTGCTCAATGGCCCCGAGTGCCGAGTATAGGTCAAAATTTGTAGCTCTCCACCGGAAGGTGGTGGCGTCTCCATATGAGTGACAAATTCTCGAAAGGGACGTTAAACAACAAAACAAACACATTATAAATAACGTATCTCTATTAGGTATAAGATTATTAAACTACTACCTCGAACAGGTAAAAGATTTTGAAACTTTCTGCTTTTGATTAATAGCTTCATCTCTTTTCTCATGTTATATATTATGCCAACAATTACACATACATAAAACAAATAATGAGCCTTAGTCTTGCTACAATACATGAAAAATTAAATGTCATGGTTGTAAAGTTCATATAGTCGTTTTGTACATATCGTCAGTGACAATATGCACGTATCCTCATTGCACATAATGTCGTCAATCGACAGATACTGTTGTCAGCTGAAAAAATTATACATGTATATATATATATATATGTATATTATATGTATTTTTTGTCGACATAATGAGCTTTCCCTTCTCGTACATATTGTCGCGTCACAGCTAGGGTTGCTTTATGTTTTTGTAGTTTTTTTTAATGTAATTGCCGTGTAAATCACACAAGCATATCTGTCAAATCCTATTTTATGCAGCGCGATTGTCAAGGTACATATTGTCGTCCTGTCCATATTGTCGCCGGCGACACAAACTACTTGTACTAATGTGACGAGTGCAAATAACATGATATTATATAAATTCCTCAAAAAAGACTATGCAGGAATCTCTCTCTCTCTCTCTCTCTCTCTCTCTGAAACTTCAATCCAATACCCGCTTTCTGTCAAAAAAGAACTTTCATCACTTTCGTCTCACTGATATATAAAAATTGTCGACCCCAAACATCAATAACTTCAGTATATGTATAAGAATAAAGCAAAAAATAATTTCCGGATAAACATTACTATTGAACAAAAACTTTATTTCAATTTCCAAGTATATATTACAAAAAAAAAAAGAATAGGCTGGTTTATCAGATATCAAATATCTCAAGAATTACAGTATCTTGGCATATCATAGTGATGTACATAGTGTACACCAATCCTGGACCGAATTTTTCTGAACAAAACATTTTCTCCCTGCTGTATTGCAAGTTATGAAAATTGTTAACTTATTTAAATGGCGTACACTTTGTCTGTCCTTCTGTCTGTATGTCTGTGTGTGTTTGTGTGTGTTAATCTATCTCTCTCACTCTCTCTCTCTTCAAAACCTTAGTAAATATTCTTCAACACAATATATCGGCCACAAAATGTGCAAATGAACACAGCTAGTACATATTGTCGCCGACGACAATATGTGCCGATGCGCGACTGTACATTTTGTCGTCTATTATGCAGGATGAAAAAAAGGCTCGGTACATATTGTCGCCTCAGTATATATGTACCGATTGTCGACAATATGTCCAGTGAGGGTAGGTACATGTTGTCACCGACGACAATATGTACAGAATGACAATATGACGTTGTGACGTCACCAGGCACGTAGCAACAGGAAGGGGCAGAGGGGGCCTGGCCCCCACTTTTTCCCGAGCATAACGTTTTACTATTGAAATGTTCATATAAAGGCCGGTTGCCTCCCCCCACTTTTTGTTGCAGTAAAGTCAATTAAGAGTAATGTAGTAGTGTATGAATAAAATTTGGTACTGAAAGAACCTCCCCCCCCCCCCCCCCGCCCTCCGCAATAGGATTTTCAAGTTTTGTCAATTTCCTTTTTTTTTCTTGTCAAGCTTTTTCATGTTGGTTGAATTTTTTTCTTTGGCTACTCCCCCCCCCCCCCCACTTTTAAAAACGATGCTACGTCCCTGACCGTCACAGCCCTGTCTAGCACTATATAACGCTTGACCCAGTGGCCAAGAATTTCACAGATCTTTGCAAAACACCGTTACTCAATACAACTTTGCACTTTGTTTGACCCTAGATGCACAGGGGCAGAGAAAGAGATTTACTATAGGTTCACTATACATGTATAATCAATAGAGCCACTAAATAATCAACAGAGCCACCAAATAATCAATAGAGCCCAAACCTTAATACCGGAAACCCTGATCCAGAGGCCATATATTTCACAATTTTGGAAGAGGTACCCTTGCTTATCATAACTATGCACTTAGTTTGTATTATAAATACCAAGGAGTAGAGAATATTCTCACAGATGGCTTGGGGAATTTTAATGAAAGAGGGTGTTGCAGAAACTCGCGATTATTCCCTAAATCGAGAAAGACATTTAAGGAAGCTCTAAACACAAAAGAAAAAGTTTTTTTGACTTTGAGAAATATTATTTATTTAAAGGTTTATATACTGAGTTTATCTAGTTTATTTTCAACATAGGGTACCTGTCATATTTCTCCAGAAAAAAATGTTCAAAGACAATAAAGGACAAATGAACAGAAATTACTGTTGTCTACTTACACTGGGAAAATACATGCAAGTAATGTTTCTAATTACTTTATCTTGGTCTAATATAATGTTAAGAATACAATAATCTACCTCGTGTCATTTACTGTAGATTTCCACGTATTCCTTTGCTCATCAAAGAGCAGATCACTCTAACTACATAAAACACTACCATAGATTTAGAACTCTTCAGTGAGCAGTATTTAGAGCCTCCTTAAATACCCACGAGCATGAAGAGTTATCTCTAAATATAGACATGGCCACGTAGATGACTATTTATACGGCGGATATGTACAGCTTGTTATAAAACATTTCACGTTTTACGTTTATTTCATGCATAGTTTTTCCTAACATAGACTGGCGACCTGTTAGTAAACTTTTTTTTCACAACGATAAAAAGCACAATTAATCGCAAGTGCACCTCGCACATCATTTTGAAAGATGTACTGAAGATAGCGTGCGTTAATATTTTTCAATATATAAAAATGTGTCCAATAATTACGCTATTGATGCAATATCCAAGAAATTCCATTGAGTCATTTCAATTTAGTTGTTTCAAGTCAAATCTGAGCCACTAATTAACAGAATAATAGCGAAACGAAATAAGTATGAAAAAATTAAATTATTCAGGAACTAAATTGTAATACCAAAAATCATCCAATTAAATTGCTTTGTTATGTTTAATTATTATTAAAATCAATTAAAATTGTGTTTTACTAGAGACTTTAACGTTCAAATAACAGCAACAAGTAAAGGAACTGGATTATAACTGTGAAAACCATATTTTTGCTTGCTGTACTAGATTCAAATGATTTCCTTATCTGTCGCTGATATATATTTTAATTACACTCTATAATCTTGATCAATCTTTTCAAAAAATTGAATTTTTCCTGTGATCTCAATTTTTCTGTATTATGGCTCTTGGCATAGTAACATGTAAGTAAAACTCTGGAACTTGTTACAGGAAGAGTAATTCACAATTTAATAAATCTTAGGTAGGTGATTCATAATCTGGTACCTGTATGTGATAAATAACTTCAGGTAGCTTCATAATAAAGTGCTGCATAGAAGTATGTACATTATAATCTGGTACCTGTTAAAGGTAGGTAGTTTTGATATCTGGTACCTGTTAGAGGTAGGTAGCTTTGAAATCTGGTACCTGTTAGAGGTAGGTAACTTAGAAATCTGGTACCTGTTGGAGGTAGGTTGTCCTGTAATTTTGTACCTGTTAGAGGTAGGTAGCTTTGAAATCTGGTACCTGTTAGAGGTAGGTAACTTTGAAATCTGGTACCTGTTAGAGGTAGGTAGTTTTGATATCTGGTACCTGTTAAAGGTAGGTAACTTAGAAATCTGGTACCTGCTAGAGGTAAGTAGTCTTGTAATCTGGTACCTGTTAGAGGTAGGTAGCTTTAAAATCTGGTACCTGTTAGAGGTAGGTAGCTTTGAAATCTGGTACCTGTTAGAGGTAGGTAGCTTTAAAATCTGGTACCTGTTAGAAGTAGGTAGCTTTGAAATCTGGTACCTGTTAGAGGTAGGTAGCTTTGAAATCTGGTACCTGTAAGAGGTAGGTAGCTTTGAACTCTGGTACTTGTTAGAGGTAGGTAGCTTTAAAATCTGGTACCTGTTAGAGGTAGGTTGTCCTGTAATTTTGTACCTGTTAGAGGTAGGTAGCTTTGAAATCTGGTACCTGTTAGAGGTAGGTAACTTTGAAATCTGGTACCTGTTAGAGGTAGGTAGTTTTGATATCTGGTACCTGTTAAAGGTAGGTAACTTAGAAATCTGGTACCTGCTAGAGGTAAGTAGTCTTGTAATCTGGTACCTGTTAGAGGTAGGTAGCTTTAAAATCTGGTACCTGTTAGAGGTAGGTAGCTTTGAAATCTGGTACCTGTTAGAGGTAGGTAGCTTTAAAATCTGGTACCTGTTAGAGGTAGGTAGCTTTGAAATCTGGTACCTGTTAGGGGTAGGTAGCTTTGAAATCTGGTACCTGTAAGAGGTAGGTAGCTTTGAACTCTGGTACTTGTTAGAGGTAGGTAGCTTTAAAATCTGGTACCTGTTAGAGGTAGGTAGCTTTGAAATCCGGTACCTGTTAGAGGTAGGTTGTCCTGTAATATGGTACCTGTTAGAGGTAGGTAGCATCATTATCTGGTACCTGTTAGAGGTAGGTAGCTTTGAACTCTGGTACCTGTTAGAGCTAGGTAGCTTTGAAATCAGGTACCTGTTAGAGGTAGGTTGTCCTGTAATCTGGTACCTGTTAGAGGTAGATAGCATCATTATCTGGTACCTGTTAGAGGTAGAGTGCTTTATTTTTGTATCATGTGGCGTAAATGTCTTCTCCTTTTTTGTGTTTTTTTTTTGCATATTTAGAATAAAATTACCCTCAAAATAATCCAGTTCTCGATTCTTTTTTTCTGTTTAATCTTAATGTTTTGTTTTAATTTCAATAGAATGCATGAGGGGTTGATTGCTCAGCTATGTCCTAATTTCTTATAACAATCCTCTCATGTTTGGCCACATTTCTCAGAGTGTCAAATTTAGATAAACTTTAATAATAGTTGAAGCATGAGCTAAATCTGTATAATCACAAGCACTCTTTACCACCAATATATCGAATGATAGGAAATAAACCGATATTTTTGTCTAAATGTCTCTAGTTTTTTTTTATATGCATTTGATACTGTTTAATGGTGCCAAAGCATTAAAAAAAAGAAATGAAATGAAGAATTATTCACTGAAAAATATTGAGCAGTTAGAATGAAAAGTGTTTTGCTTGCAGCAGCAAAAATCCATAAATTCTAAAATAGGAATATTATACAGAGAATTATACCGTTAAACTATGAGCATTCTTTTTTGTTGTTGTTGTTGTAATGCTGTTTATATCAAGACGCATCCCGTTCATAAAATTGCATATCTTGCATTAGGCGGGTTTCTCTCTCTCGCTGTGTGTGTAGGGAGGTGTGTGTGAGGGGGGGGGGGGGTTTAGATATTTATTGGTCTGGGAATCGCGGCTCTCCATTGATCCAGGGTTGTGCTCTCTAGGCAATATTAATTAAAAAGTTTGGGGGCAAAACCAAAGAGAAATTCCTTTAGAAGCCAAAATTTATGAATTAAATACATTGTAAATAAATAAATAAATACAACAATTAAATATTTAAGTAAATAAACTTCGTCATGCATATGTTTGGGGGGGGGGGGGTCACAGCTCTGTTAAACACCTTTGTTTCCATTTTATTATCATTAAAATTAAAATTATTGTGACGATTTTATAATCATTAATGTTAAAATTATTGTGACGACCCACCCCTTCCCCCTTACCACCCCCAAGTTCGCAAGATCTTAAGATCAGCAATTAGAAAACATAAATTTCTCTCTCTCTCTCTTAATTATTACGTTTTACATATTAAATACACATTAATCTTTCTAGAGAACATTGATGTGGAACTTTTTAATAAGGGTACAAATTCATGGTTATCACCGTTGTAATGCGAGATAACTCGTACGCACTTATGGAGAGATAACTCCTGCCAGCCATCCCTGCAAGCGGTACCAGATAGCCTCAACCCTTAATTTTGTATATAAGTCCAATTTAGGGAAAAATATTAAGATTTACTTATTTTGCTGTATCTTTCTTAATTTGAATTTGACAAACATGAAAAATCTTTTTTGTATCCATATAACCATATCCTTTACATAAACTCATTCAGTTAATTTTTCTTTGAATTTATTAAATTTTCATGAAATGTTACCCAGGGAGTACAAACAGCTACAAAAATTGAAGAGTTAAGTATAACCTAGCGTTATCTCTCTTTCCATGTTATATTCATAGTGCCTTTGACTGAAAGGCGGGCAGACAGATTTTGGAAGAAACATTATTCTTTTAACCTCGTTTTGAAGTACATTAAAATCTCTCTAAACCGACTAGCTGCCGGTGTAACGTGGAATTTTGACCCGCGTTGAAAAGTGACCTGGGGGGTCTTTTTCAACGTTGAATATTGAGACCGTCAGCGTTGAGTTCAGACCCTAGCCTGTTGAAAATTGAGCCGGTGTAACGACGAAAAGTGACCCCCGTAGAATATTGACCGGGGGGTCAAATTTCTCCGTAGAAAAATGACCCCCCGGTCAATTTTCTACGACAAGTAGGGTCATTTTTCGACCGTAGAAAACCCTTCCAGACCGGTAATTCTACGACTCCACACACGTTGAAAAATGACCCCCATAGAAATCTGACCCCCTACTTTTTCACTATATTTTATAATTAAACCTTTAGAAATGAGGTGTGATATGCGTTTCTCTGATGTTGCGGAGGGTCGGTGAATGCCTAGAGTCTCCTGATTTTTTTTTCTTTCAAATGTATATTGGAGGAGAAGCAAAGTACCTTCCCCTCCTTAACGCCATTTCTTAATACTAGTATGACATGCAATGTACCTGGTATGGGTTTTTTTTTTTGCTTGCATCCCATTGAGTATACATTATTTAGGAGCATAAATTCATATATATATATATATATATATATATATATATATATATATATATATATATATATATATATATCTATATATATATATATATATATATATATATATATATATATATATATATATATATATATATATATTCCGTTTTGTTTTTTTCTTGGTTTTTGTTTTTTTTTCTCACAGGTTTTGTTCCGAAAATGACATGATATGTTTCTGACAACGATATACCTGTATGGTATATAGTTTGTGGCCCCATACTTCTAGCTTAAAATTTAGGCCCGGTTTCAACCTGCCTCCACCCCAGCGCTAACTTTTACATGTATCAGTTTCTGGATACACCATTCCATTGAAACAAAAAAACGTATTGTATTATTATTTGTAAACAAGGAAAGAATTAGAGAAAGCACGGCATATGAAGCGTCCAATAACGTCCAATATGGAGATGCTATCATTAACTGTAATTACTGCTTCATTTTCAATATCATGTAATATCTTTTTCCCTCTTTTAGGTTCATTTATCCTGATTTATTACATGAATATTAATACCCCCGCTTCGGAGGAAATGGGGGTGTATACCTTGTACCCTGCGAATTTCTCTGTTGTGTGTGCGGGGTGAGTGTTTGTGTCTGTCTGTCCGAAACATTTTTTTCGTTGCAGTTTTCTCTGCAACAACTCATCGCAGATGCTTGAAATTTTAATACTCTCTTTGGTTCGGCATGCTATACAGTGATAATTATTTTGGTACTAATCTTGTCCTTCTGTCTGTGCGGGTGGGGTATCACTAGAGAGCACTGGCTCATAGATTTCTTGTTTCCCCTGTAAATTGTGTACTTACAATTATTGTCTGTAGAATTATATTATCTCTTCTTTAGGGAAAAACGAATTTAGCTAAATAACGTTAACTATGACACACTATATATATTGTTTGTATCAGGATCGCTATATGAAAAACACTGATAGTCTCTAACAAAAAAAAAATAGTTTACCAAAGTTAACTATAGTTTAATGCAGTATCAAAGTTTTTCCTATAGCAAATCAAAGTATTTTTTTATATATATGATTGTGATATTTTATGTTCTTAAATTTATATGTGCACATTTTTATATTTTAGGGAACTACGAGGGGTGATCAAAAAGTTCGTGAACTATCTCGTTATTTACAAAACCACAGTTCAGATCAAAATGAAATTTGGCACACATTTAGTCATAAACATGTTCTATAAATAGCAGATATTTGCTCCACGTTTGGACGTCACAATATAAAAATGACTCAATATGTAGATGACGTGACAAAAAATGGTTGACTCAGTCGTACTTGAGCAACGAACGGCTTTAAAGTTTAACGTTTATCTTAGAAATTCCTTTTCAGTAGCATATAATAATTTGTACACGATTTATGAAGACAAAAAGACATGACAGAAGTTCAATCATTAATTGGATTGATTGCTTTAGTGAAGGAAGGGAGGTGGTTAAAATGATGTTTGTTCTGGTGCCCAGTGAAAGCAAGCTTGGGAAATGATGCGTCCTTAGTTGAGCAATCTGTAACGAAAGCTCGCCAAATTACAGTTAAAAATATAGTTGAATATCATAACAATAATGCAGTTATTGAATCCCGAAATATTGTTTACCTTAGATTTTAAACATATCATCAGGGACCTATATACCTATATATAGTATATAGGTCCCTGATGATATGTTTAAAATCTAATATCTCATATATGATAAAAAGAAGGCGCCCATACTTTATCCATAATGGATGAACGACGCACCCCAATACAAAAGAGTCGGGTTGTGATGGTCACTATGCTCATTCTGGGAAAAGATATCCTAATCCACCAATCCTATTTGTGACAAATGGGCTATTCTTGTTATAAAAAATAACTTGCATTGTAAGAAATAAACGAGGGGTTATCAAAAAGTTCGTGGACTGACGCGATTAAATTAATAATATGTAGTCTTTGCTTACAAAATTTATGCGGAACATAAAACAACAAAAGTTTAAGAAATGTTGAAAATTTTAGCTTATTACGTTGATAATTTGCCAAATTATTCTAAAATTAAAAAGACATTATACGATCATCCGGCGCTGTCGCCGTTTAGTGTCATGACGTCCGCTTAACGTCATTGTTTCTTAATGTCCGCTCTCTCTACCTCATACACTTATCTTGATGAGATTACCTGGAGTTAAGTAAGGACTTAAACCCGTCTTATTTATATGAATTTTACAATGGCATGAGCAGTTGTTTTCAATGCATATAATATTGTTAATGGATCTTTATGTGGGGAAAGATCCTCACTTGATTATGCCAGAATATTTAGCTTATTGGAGTTCAATTTCTACCACACTTTTGACACCCTGACTACAAATCGACACTAACTGTGCATATTTCATCTCTCTGAATCTTTTTGGGCATTAAAAAAAACAAGTTCTCTGGATGCATTTTATTTTTCTGTAGCCAGTTTAAACATTCCTTAGGTCAATACCAGTTTTTCCAGGAGCGAAACTCTATAGAGTGTTTGAAAAAGAAACCTCTCACCCTTTTTGACGTTATTTTCAAGCCCATAATTGTTTGAACACTCCATATAAAATTTACGATAAAATTTCATAGAAATTACAGAATGGGGTAAAAATTGCAAATTTTACTGAAGAAATGTGTCGTACCACATGCCTGAATTAACGAGATTATTTGATGACAAATACTCGTATCTAAAGAGTTTTTCTCGGTTACACTCAGGTAGAACAAACGTCATATTAGAGGTTGCGCCGCCTGGACATACCTTTGCTTACAAAAACACTAACAATTTATTAAAAAATAAAAATTATGATTTATGGTTTATTCTATAGATAGAAAAGATGATGCTTACTAAATGTGTAAAAATTCATTGGTGTACCTAAAGCGGTTTTAATTTTATGACGCTAGTCCACGAACTTTTTGATAACCCCTCGTAAGACTCGGAAAAATCTTTTAATTTCTGTGAACAGAACGCTACGGAGTATGTCACGTGAACGCCTGGATCACGTGATTCGCGCTTGGGCAGAACGATGGCAGATGTGCATTCAAATCGGAGAGGACCACTTTGAAAAATAATATACATCGAAATCTGATTTTATTTCTTTTATGGAAGTAATTCAATTAGTTCGCGAACTTTTTGATTACCCCTCGTATTTCTTGTTCATTCACATATCATCCCAAAATTTTACATTACTGATATCAATTTAAGAAAGTTTCAGCTTTTAAATCTCAAAAAAGTTCCAAACAAATTTTCATGGTTAATCAAAGTATTTACTATAGACAATAATAGTAAACTATAGTTACATGGAACTGTAGTTTACTGTAGTAAATTTTTGTTAGGAGTGCCCTTCGATTGTGTTAGAAATACTGGCAATATACTCCCCTTCTTTGATCATTATATAGATACATGTATAATCTACATCATCATACACACAGGCATTATGTAATTCCTTATAAGTAGGATTTTTGATGTAAGAAAAAAAAAAGATTTTTGTTTACTTTTATCCAAAAAACTCTTATATTTTTTAAACCTCGTATCACACAGCAAGATCTCTTAATTTGTGTATAGGAAAGACATGGCCAGATTTTTTTCTATAGGCTAGCAAATTTAAAGAGTGGGTTACATCCTCGTTACTCATCCCCTCAAAACTTACCATTATAAATACGCGGACACAAATCACGTGCTTGATTCGAACACAATATGTGTTACAATATTTATTGGCACAGTTCTATGTTGCTTGTGCTAATATTGCCAATCATACTTAGAGAAAAAATAATATGTAAATTAGGCAGAGAAGCTTTTTCATAATGCAACATTCGGTTTTTTTCTATTGGTAAAAATTATTACATATAACTAGAAAGGGGAAATACGTACTACTGTGTATAAACTTGTGTCAATTCTTAGTATACCAAAGACCTCTTTTATTAATTAATTAATTTTTTTTATGTAAAAAGCCTCATTTTATTTATAGGCTTTGTTGACACTAGTAAACGACAAAAGACATTGATAAAGATTTTGAGCTAACCATTTTTAGTGTCTCTGAGATCGAATATCAGAGGAATTTTGATTTAGTCCTGTCTGCTATTTTTACACAAATTTAATCTTCCTTATATTTTTATTAGGAGTTTTTTTTTTTTTTTTTTACCAGAAAATCAAAGATATATATGAGATCTAATTTTCTTAACAATTGTCCATTTCTTTCACGCAGATTTATTTGGGTAGGGTTCGAAAACATTAATCTTTCTTGTAACTTCTGAAGAAAAAAACGCCTGAGACTTTATTTTCATTCTTTTTTTTACATTATTTACCCAGAGTAAAATTTAAAGAGGATCATTACAATTATACACAGAAACCATGCATTTTTATTCATATATAAGTTTTTATCTCTCTGACACCAGCTAAGTAAATAATTTTTTTTTAATGACGACTCTGGAAACCTTTTTTTTATATAAATAAAATTTGATAAAACAAATCTAAGAACACGTGTATTTTTGCTCTTATAGTCATCGAACAGCATAATAGCCTATAGTTATTTGTTTTTCTTTAATGGGATAAAACGTCTTGTATTGTTGATGTACATGTAAGGTATAGTGTAACCTTTTGTTACTTAAACTTTAAAGCTTTTAGGCTGCGTGGTTTTACCTCTACGTATTTGCCTAACAAGAATATTCCTACCAAAACCAGGTTTTTTGTATAAAAAAGACACGGGGTCATTATTCTACGGGGTCATTTTTCTACAACCCACACGGAGAAAAATGACCCCCAGGCCATAAATTCTATGAAAAAGGGGGTCATTTTTCTACGTAGAATATTGACCAGGGGGGTCAAATTTCTACGTAGAAAAATGACACCCGGTCAATATTCTACGAGGGTCACTTTTCGTCGTTACAAAATAATATATATATATATATATATATATATATATATATATATATATATATATATATATATATATATATATATATATATATATATATATATATATATATATATATATATAAATGATAATAATATTTACAATTAGGCCTATTTATTCAAAAATTACATATGAATATGACACATATTTATATTTCACAATGTCCGTAGGAGCCAGTTGAGAGAAGGGGAGGGGGCATGGGGTGACTGTTTCCCTTAATACACGCGATCATATACTAAACATGTAGCATTTTACGAGGAAAGGTCTCGAAAGCCCTATCGCAAAAGTACACATTATTTTATTTCTTTTCTAAACTGCGCAAAGAAGGCTCTAATTTGCAATCAATATTGTCCTATTTTACACTTATATATACATGTAGTGAACGTTCCGCATATTATCGCCACAAGCAACACTTATATTTTTTTATACCGGTGGAGGGACAATCTACAAGACTACACAAAAACATGAAATATCATCATATTCGTACTTAATGAATACTATATCCAGCTTGAAAATTGAGAGTTACTTTAATTTTTTACAACAGCTTTAGCCCGTGTATATTATTAAGACTCTCCATACATAATTAACTCCACAGCTAGAAAACGTAAATATTTTTTTTGTGTCGTTATTCAATAATTTCAATCCATTCCCATTTATTTTTCGATAATTCATTATACAATTTTTTTTCACGTTTTACGACTACCAAAACATGGAATGAAATTGGAAAGATAATGGCATATTGTCTAATTAAAATACTAAGGTCTGGAATCTTTCTCTATGAAATAACTGAAAAGGAAGTAGTAGCCCTTTCCAGTATAATTTATAAGTTGAAATACGAGTTCGATCAAGCGACTGAATTTTCTTTACAAAATATACCGGTATACGTAATTTTCAAAAAAAAAAAAAAAAAAAAAAAAAAAATGAAAAGGGTGAATATAACTAACAGTGAATGACCTCAAAATTCTCAAAAACAATACAAATTTGTGAAAAGGACATAAAATACGGACCCCTGGAAACTCCAGAGATTGAATCAGATGCCTAAGAGGAGTAAGCATCCCATGTCGATCGGTCACACCCGCCTTGAGTTCTATATTGATCAGGTAAATGGAGTAATTTATTATTAACAAATACCTAACAATTGGTATGAAAAATGTAAGCAGTAATATAACCAAATGACAGATTGTATTTACTAACTTTGATTTTATAACGCCCATATCAAATTTTCGAAATACTGAATTTAAACAAGGTTGTTGAAATCCCAGTAACATTTACTTATTTGCCAATACCCTGCCCATCAGAGCATGCTGTTGAGTATCGAATACGTTTGGATACATAATCATCATAAGCAGGTGGTAGTGGAATAATACGAAATAAATAAGAAAAGGATACTTTTCAACACTTTATACAACCAGTCCCCATAATAAATAAAAAAAAAAAAACCAAGACCATTTGACATCATAGACACTGCTTCTTTAATAAGAATCAGGCCCGTAGGAAGCAATTTCACTTTGAGGGGGCACAACCATACATTTTTAGTTGAGGGGGCACTATCAACTACCAAAACTCCTTGACAAGAAAAAAAAAGAAGGTCATCAGACGTTATTATTGAGGGGGCACAAGCATATAGCAGCTCTGTTTTCTATAGTATTCTATATATCGGCAAAATTATTGGGGGGGGGGCACGCCCCCCCTCCCGCCCCCGTGCCCCCCGGTTCCTACGGCCATGAGAATAGAGCGCGCAAAGAAGAAGGTACGGTTTTCATAAATTAGCTTTTTTGTGCCCTAAAAAATTAACGTTTTCAAAAAGTTTTGAAACTGGCTGAAATATTAGTTGACATTATGACTGTGATAAATCAGGAAAAATATGGCATTAAAGAGTACCATTCTGGAAATGTGACGTCATTAATTTGATGCATTTCTCTATTTCAAACAGAAAAAGCCTCAAAATGACCCATTTCAAGGGTTATTTTCTTTAAGGATATATTGAAAAAAAGCCGTCGCCTACTTTAATTTTCGGATATGTTATATGAAATTCTTTGAAAAATCACATATATCAAAATCTTTGTGGGAGATGCCTGTTGACAATATTATCTGAAAGAAAATCCTTTTGAAAATGGGTGACTTCTGCAACTTTTTAAGAAAATACGGGAAAATGCACAAGTTTATGACGTCATAATAAGCATTTAGAAGGTCATATGAGAAAAATGATTTGTATGATCTTTCTGCATGTAATTTCAATGATTCAGAAAGCATGAGTTTTAATTTTTTTTCTTTTTTTTCTTTTTTTTTTTTTTTTCTTTTTTTTTTTTTACATCACTTTCATTTTAAGAGAAACATAGGGCAAGATTTGTATTGAAACCATACCTTGTTCTTTGCCTATCTTCTCATTTGCTTTGCAAAATCCATGGTGATTCTACACAAGTACATATAATCTGAAGCTCATATTAAAAAGATGTCTGAGTAATTCCTCATTGACACCCAACAATCTGTTGAAATTCCTAGGGGTCTAATTGTGCCCCTTTATCAGCAGACCTGTTTTGTATTCTCATGAAGCAGATTTCATTTAAAAACTTTTACATGAAAAGAAGACGTCTCTTGCCGAGGCCTTCTTTTCGACATTAAGATATAATGTTATATATCAATTTTTATCAATGAACAATAGTGTTTTCATTCATACGTTGATTCGATATACCCAAATTAAACTCTTTACAAGAGAAAGAAATTAAATTGGTGGCAAACTAACAACTGTGATGACTTTGAATTATTTATCGTCAACTTCCTTTATTTATTAAGCAATATACCGTTATCACTTGCATATCGGGTCTGTGTTCTCCTGGTGATTCGATACACGAGAGCATGTTCTATGTATAAACAAATAAGTCGATGATATAAGAGTATCAATGATTTCATTTACAGTCAACATTTTGCAAATTGTATGGTCGATACAATGACCTTGTTTACAAAAAGAAATCTGTCGTTATGTTGGTTGACTGACGTCTTTCATACAATTTGATGTGCCATTTTTTCATACTGAATTGACTGCGTATTTCTGCATTAACCCGATCATGACAAAGGGTACGCGGTGGGTGTGACCTCTCGACAGCGAAAGCTTACTCCTCCATGGCATCTGATCCCACCTCTGACGTTTTAAAAGTTTGCTCTGCTCAAAGTTTGTATTGTTTTATTGGACTCTTTAACATTAACATTTCATGGGAATGTAGAAGTCATCTCGTTTTCATTCAGTTTAGTTGTTAGTTGGTCATTATCGTCTCTAGTCAGTAAGACACCCAAATATGAAAAAGATTTTGCGCATATTCTTTGGTGTCTTTTATTTCGATTTCATTGGAATATATCGAGTCAATACATGAATGAAAGTAATTATTGTAAATTGATGAACCGTCATCGATATTTATCTGAATATGGAGTTAAAGAAGAAGGTATGGTTTTAGCTTTATTGTGCCCTAAAAATTTGATGTTTTCAAAAAGTTTTGAAACTGGCTTAAATATTAGTTGAGTATATGACTGTAATAAATCAGGAAAGAATATAGCATGATGGAGTACCATTCTGGATATATGACATCATTAATCTGATGCATTTCTCTATTTTAAACAGAAAATGCCTCAAAATGACCCATTTCAAGGGTTATTTTCCTTAAGAAAATAGTGTCCACAGACGTCGCCCACGTTAATTTTTAGATATGTTGTGTAAAATTCTTTGAAAAATCACATATCTCAAAATCTTTGTGGGCGATGCCTGTGGACAATATTATCTGAAAGAGAATTCCATTGAAAATTGATGTCTTCTGCAACTTTTTAAGAAAATACGGGAAATGCACAAGTTTATGACGTCACAATTAGCATTTGGAAGGTCATGTGAGAAAAAAGATTTGTATGATCTTTCTGCATGGAATTTCAATAATTCAAAAAGCATGAGTTTTAATTTTTTACATCACTTTTATTTTTAAGAAAAACACAGGGCAAGATTGTACTGAAACCGTACCTTGTTCTTCCATAGCAGGATTTTTCTTGTTCTTAAGTAGAAGTACTTGAATAAAGTCTGCTTCATAGGATTATAAAAACAGGTCCGCTAATAAAGGAGCACGATTAGATCCCAACGAAATTCCAACAGACTGTTGGAAGACAGGATCTCCAAAGACTACATTATGAGGTGCCGCTTTGGTTTTAATTGCCATTTAGTGATATCATCTATTTGAATAGGTGATATCACCTATTCCAATAGGTGATATCACTAAATCAAATTGAATAGGTGATATCACCTATTGGAAATGAATAGGTGATATCACCTATTGGAAATGAATAGGTGATATATCCTATTCGAATTGATGATATCACCTATTCATTTTGAATTGGTGATATCACCCATTCGAATAGGTCATATCACTTATTTGTATTTCTTACAACATTAAATAATGAATGCTCCCTTCCTCAAGACTATCTAGCTTCAATGCAAAGTAAAGGATGACATTTTAAAAGGCTTTCAAAGAGCAATTTTATTTCCATAGCAGTGATTCAGAATTGATGAAATTGATTTTATTACTCTCGAACAAACTTTTCAAGAAAGATTATAATGTTTTTTAATGGACTTTTTATACTTAATTTGAGCCATAGCCTTTACTATTTCTGCATTACATTGAAACTGTAGTTTTGCTGTAAGATCTTTTATATCACAAAGAAGAGTAGGGGCACTGTATGTAAGTTACAATATATACGTACACCAAAAATCATAGAAAACCCCAATTTACATATTAAAAAAATAAATTTTAATCCATCAAGTCCTTAAGAAAATTCGAGTTACCTTTTCCCCTGTGTTTTAGTCCGAGACATTTTACAAAACCATATGTTTTCGATCCCTGTGAAGTTATATTACTTCCAGTCAGTTTTGATATATTTATTGATACTTTCTTTCTGTTTATAATTATTTATGAACAAAGAGACTGACTTTTTACTTCCTGTATAGAGTAAACGTATGCAGTACATATATAGTCTTGGGAGCAGTTGTTATTTCACAAATAATTTGAATAGATGATATCACCTATTCGAATAAGTGATATCACCTGAAGTTTAAGAATCCAGCATAGATAGGATAAATCGAATTCACTTTCGTTGACTGGAATGTTTAGACCATTTAAAGCCTGAAGCGTGATTTTGAGAAACTTCATCCTTAGAGGGTGAACCTTGGAGTACAAGTTGGATTTCCGAAAAAAAAAAGAATTAAAACCAAGTTTTTCTAGCAGATTGCTAACTAAATATCCTTGAAATGTGTAGGTAAATAATGTTATGCAGGAATATGAATTCTGCTGTTTTACAAATCTATTTCGCAATCAATTGATTAAAATTTATGTATCAAATAACAGGAAAATACTGCTAAACTGGTTATTTTTGTCGTACAATTTTGCTGTTCCATTGTCCTATGTGCATATACAGCTGTATAATCGATACAGGAAAAAAAAAATCTTGTCCAATATTAGGAAAAAAATAAACCCTTTTTTTTATCCTAGGCGGCAGTTAACAATGAGCTCTATATCATAACACTTGAAAGGCGAGGAGAGGGGTCCTTTAGATGGACATTCTAGTATAATTTGTAGTTCATCTTTAATAACTTTTGTCAAACATGACCATGAAGTAAGATATAAGGTGTACTGAACAACAACTGTATTTTCAAGATGCTATTTATAGGTTTCCTGACTTTGAACAGTCCGATCTTATTATTATGATATAAGAAATTTAAATTCTGTAACTGATAAATATATTAGTAGTTACATATATATATTATCATGTATAACAAACTTACAGATCGAACACAGAGCGAAACGTTGTAGTTTGGGGTCAATATTGAACAGGGTCAATTTTCAACGCTTTTATATCATAAGTGCCGAAAAAATAAATTACCAAGATTTTGAAAACTGACCCCGGGTATAAATTCCACGACTTTTGGTCTCAATTTTCAACGTTGAAAAGTTACCCCTGTTTCAATATTCAACATTGAAAATTGAACCCCGGGTCAATTTTCAACACGGGTCAAAATTCCACGTTACACTGACTGAATTAAGTGGCCGGGAGGGGTGGCCGGTTTACCGAGAATTAGCATATTGAAGAATTGCAGATTTACAGTTTTTGCAGAATTACAGTGTTAATATAGTGTTTATGGCTAATGTTGTAATAAACATTATACAAACAACTTTTCAAACCAAGCAATTTTTAGTATGATTTACTCGGAAAATTATACAAGCTGTATATTGAAGAATTGCAGATTTACAGTTCTTGCAGAATTACAGTATTAATATTGTGTTTATCCATGGCTTATGTTGTAATAAACATTATACAAACAACTTTTCAAGCTAAGCAATTTTTAGTATGATTTACTTGGAAAATTATACAAGCTGTATCAGTGCATGTGGAATTATCTGCCAGATACCAGGAAATGTATAAAATTGGCATCTCACATGATTGTCGGTCAACACGTGATTATTACCGGCAGGTACCTAATGTATACCAAAGGTCTAAAAATTCATGAAAATTATTCTGTTAGTAAGGATAATTTCAATATTCCTGTTGATTTCTTAAAGATAAATTCTAAAATAAGAACCAAAAAAAATATGAAAAGGTACTTTATTAATCATTTAGAAAAAAAACATCTTCATACCTAAACTTTCTACATGTATATGCCTATCGCTTACGTCGATATTAAATTTGTACTTTAGTGAAAAGTAAATAATATAAACATTTTCTGTTCTTTTAATCCTGAGATGTATAGTTTGATAAACATTACTGATTTTTTTCCCCTCAACTTTTGTCTTTTTTCAGTGTCCAATTCTAAGGCCACTTATGTCTATTTTAAAAAATTGATGCAACATGGCCATGCGATATTTTGTGTTTGATATTTTATTAATTCAACAGTTGTTTGATATTTTATAAATTCATGAAGCTTAATCATATGTACACAACTAAGACCGGTCATTTACGCAGTCTGGCATGATGACTACTCCCTCACAACACAGGTAAACAATTATAGGAAACCCTAAGAGGCCGTTTGCAGTTTTTCACACCTCTGACCTCTGGTTCGTATTTTTTACACCTCGATCTGGCCGGTCATTACTACCACTCTGAACGGTTTGTTCCCGTTTTACACACATTTGAATTTCAGGTATTGAAAAAATGTGTGCAAAACGGGAATTTGTCCAGGTAAGATAATTACTTAATTGCTATAGTCTATATCATATTTGTGAATTTGGAGAAAGAGAATCTACGGAAAGAATAGGAAGAAAAAAAAAATGATTAAATTTTGCATTTGATATTTTGATTTATTTCTGTAATTTCATAAAAAGAAAAAAAACTATATTAAAACATTAAAAATATATAATTATCAAAAATTACTGGTGAAAACTATAATTATATTCATATGATTATCTCTCTCTCTCTCTTTATTACAATCAAGATTGAATTCATTTACTCAAGACATTCATTTTATTTTTATGAAATAATAACTAAAAAAAAAAAAAAAAAAAAAAAAAAAAAAAAAACAGGTGGAACTGCGATACACATGTAAGGATATTTGTGTAAATTATCAACTTCATCCTCATTTGGGTTGGTTAAATTAGTTAAATTAGTTAAAGTTAAATTTTCAAAAGTTATTCTTTTGAATATATATTATAGTGCATTGGTAAAAATACAGGTAATTCCAGGTAAATCTCAGACGGAGATCAGACTATAATTGCTATCAAAACATATTTCACACCTATTGTTCTATAGCTAATTATCAAATGTGTGCAAAACGGAAACACACCCTCTGAACAATGACAGTTATAATTCTTGCAATCAAAAAGTGGCCAGTATAATAAGGGGAACTTACCTATGTTTCTTACATTTTGTTCTTGGAAAAGTGAACGGTGTTCGATTTTCAGGGGTGGCCGGTTTTATGAGAATTTATTTGTAAAGAAATGTAAAGAATTTTGCATGACTGTAATAATTCATGTAGAAAGAGGAATCTACTTTCATTTCATTTAATGTAATATTCTGAGGAAAAAGGATATTAAGCAAAAAAAAAAAAAAAAAAAAAAAAAAAATTAAGATACGCATTGAACAGCATGCTAGACTGCCCCCCCCCCTAATTTTGCCGATGTATAGAATACTACAGAAAACATAGCTACTATATAGTTATGCCCCCTCAATAATAACGTCTGATGACCTTTTTTTTTTTTGCTTGTCAAGGAATTTTTGGTAGTCGATAGTGCCCCCCAACTGAAAATCTGAAAATGTATGGTTGTGCCCCCCAAACTGAAATTGCCTGCGGCCATCTAGACAAGTCAAAAAGCTTGCTTTCGATGCCGATGGAATTCTCCTACACTACACGGTTATTGAGAATGGAAGTGAGATACAGTTATTTGGACATTAGTTTTATTAGAGAATCGTTACGGATACATATTGTCGCCCGCGTGGCGCAGTGGTTAGAGCGTCTGCTCTAGAGTCGCGAAGTAAGGAGTTGATCCTTACGTCGCGGGTTCGAATCCCACTGTGGGACGTGGAGACCGGTCCTTCGGATGGGACCGTATAAACCGAGGTCCCGTGTCACAGTAGGTGTTGGCACGAAAAAGATCCCTCACTGCTCAATGGCCGTAAGTGCCGAGTATAGGTCAGAATTTGTAGCTCTCCACCGGCAAGTGGTGGCGTCTCCATATGAGTGAAAAATTCTTGAGAGGGACGTTAAACAACATACAAACAAACAAACCGTTAAACAACATACAAACAAACAAACCGATACATATTGTAATGAATTAATTTTATTTATAAAGCACATTTTCCAATAACTCTTAAACTAACATAACTGACCTAAGTGAATTAATATACAAAGCATAAAGAAATTCACTTTTATTAGGATACCCCCTTCCGCCCCAACCCGGGATTGAACTCTCGACCTACGGAATCTGTCTCCTAGCAGTACAGGTACAGCGTGCTAGACAGCCCGGCCAGCTAGGCAAGTCAAAAAACTGCTTTCGATGCCAATGGAATTCTCGCGGCGCTCTCCTACACTACACGGTCAATAAGTAAAATTAATTAATTACAATGTGTATCTGTAACGATCCTCTAATAAAACTAATGTCCAAATAATTGTGTCTAACTTTCATTCTCATTGACCGTGTATTTGACAGCACCGCGGGAATTCCGAAAGCAAGATTTTTTACTTTCCTAGATGTCCGAGCGGTCTCCTTGAAATATGGAGATAACGATCAGTATTTAAGGCCACCATTAAAATTTTTTTTTGGATGTACTCCGACCCATATTTTCAAGGTTGGTAGGTAGATGGGGTTTTTTTTATTTTAGGGATTATCAAACACAATGATAAATGTTACGAAAATCACAGATTTACACATTTATTCCTCCACGACTCTTACCTAAACGTCATCAACATAGTTTGTATGTTTGTAAAATGCAGCAAAAACCAAAACAGACATATGGATACTAAAATTTTAAAGCAAGTCAGACAATCTGTATTTTTCTATAAACGAAAAAAAAATAAATAAAATAAAAATTAAAGTATTAAAAAAATGATCGGCTAGGGGCAATTTTGATGGGTCGGTCGGAGTACACCAAGCAAAAAAATATTGTTGGCCTAAGCTCAAAATCCATTAAAACAATAAAAATTCGGAGCAGAGCAAACACGGGCTTTCAAAAACAGAGGTGGGATCAGGTGCCATGGAGGACTGAGCACCCCCTGCCGACCGTTCACACCCGCCGTGTGCTCCTTGTCATGATTGGGTAATAACAGAAAAATCCATCGACAATTCCGTATGTAAAAAATGGCCTAACAATAAGTATGAAAAACGCCAGTCAGCATTTGACTTAATGATAAATTGTATTTGCTGACAAGGTCATTGTATCGACCAAAAAACTTACGAAATGACGAATTTAAACGAGATTGCTGATATTCTTGTTTCATCAACTTGTTTGTCAATAACTTAACTCGGTTTAGAAATTGTTCATACGTAGAGCATGCTCTTGCATATCGAATCAACTGAGAGATATACACTACATAAGCAGGAGATAAAGGTATATTGCTGCATTAGTAAGGGAAGTTGACAATTGAAAAGTTAAAGTCATCACGTACATTATAAATATTTGTTGCTAGATTACCATTAATGTCTTTTTCTAGTAAAATATCCAAATATGAAACAGATGTGTCAGACTCTGTGGTATCCTTTATTTCAAGCTCACTGGGATATATCGTGTCGACATATGAATGGAAATTACTATTGTTAATTGATGATACGTCGTCGATATATCAAAATGTCGAGTTGAAGGCCACAGCAAGATTTTCTTTTTCTCATGTATAAGATTTTGAATAAATTTTGCTTCATATGAATTCAAAAAATAGGACTACGAATAGGGGGCGCAATTGGTACCCATGGGAATTCCAACTGATTGTTGGAAGACCTGGTATAGATATTGTCAATCAGAAACTCAAGCATCTTTTTAATATCAACTTCGGAGTACTTATGTGTACAATCAGAATGATTTTTAACAAAATAAAATTGCAAATGACCGATGACAAGGTAAGTAAATTTGCGAGTTCCATTTTTATCGAAAAAGCAGCTGTCAATGATATCAAAAGTCTGGACTTTAATTTGTCGTAGGGAATGGTTGTATACGGAGTTGAAAAGTCGTAAGTTTTTGTTATTGATTTTGGTTAAGTTTTGTGATTTCAAATTTTCCAAAAGTTCATTGGAATTTTTAAGCAGCCACATCTGATTTACATTGCTTCTCGAATATATTGTTGCACAGTACCCTGAAGTTTCTCCTTCACTGCTGTTAATATTTTAGTGAGGAGTAAAGAAAGAGGTTTGGTAGAACATTAACTGGAACCCTCAAAGTATCTTTGTTTGTAAGGATTTTATGAAGTTTCGGAATCCAATATAAATATTGTAATTCAAATTCATTTTGGTTGTTGGGAATATTTAAAATATTCAAAACTGACATTTGATTTTGAAGTATTTCCTCCTTAGAAAGAGAGTTATGGTAGTAAGTTGGATTTCCACTTGTAGAATTAAATCCCAGTTCTTCTAAAATATAATTAAAACAAGCATTTTGAGAGTATTGCATTAGCAATACTAGTCCCCTACCGGCAAATCTGGTTCCCGTTAAAAATTGAAAATGTCATAATTCCGTCAAAAATCATTGAAGCCAAACGAAATGCAAATTTGATCTATAACTAATCATGGTTAATTCACATACCAAAAATCTGCTCAATATGCAAGCGTTTAGAAGAAAATTGTGGAAAATCCTTAAAAATTGAAAAGGCTGTATACCCGTCAAAAATCGATGAAGCGGAACAAAATGCAAACTTGATCTGTAACTCATCAAGATACACTCACATACGAAAAATCAGCTCAGTATCTGCAAGCGTTTAGGGAAAAAATGCGGAAAACCAAGTGGGACAGACCGACAGACAGACAGAGGGACAGCTAGACAGACGGGCGGACAGCTAGACAGACAGACATACAGACGGACAGACTCAGAGGAAACCTATAGTCCCTACGGTTTCACTGGTAGGGGACTAATAATGAGCCTTACAAACAGACAATGTTGTTACCTACTTTGCGACTCTAGAGTAAACTTCTAACCACTGCGCTACGCGGGCGACCTTACAGATTTGTGTATAATGAAGTCCTAACTAAAGTTTCTTGTACTACTTATAGGCAGGTTAAAAAGTTAAAAAGCATCTGATGGAAGAAAGTTTTCTATTTTTTCATCTCTGTACATGTATTTTCTTATAAGTATAATCATGTTTAATTTTTAATGCTTTGTCTTGTTGAGGTTTTTTGTATTTTCTTGAAAGGGTAAGGGGTATCATTAATATGTTGTATTATTTACGAAGAAATAAACCAATCAAGCTAATTGGCCAGACTAAAAGAATAATTTGCAATCAGCTGTTTTGTTAATGTACGAAAAAGGTTGAAAACTATATCCTCACTTTGTATGTATCTCTATGTAATATAGAATAAATACATACTGCACATAAGATAAAAAGAAAAAAAATGTGATAATTACAGTATTTTCTTTTCGTAGAATATAACATTTTTGAGTGCACAACACCAACAGTTTAAATTTCCCTGAATATACAATTCCTTGTCATTCGACTAATTTTTTGGGTAAGACTAAGTTCATGCTAGTGCATCAGCGGCAAGCAATATCCTCTCAACCCTAACTTCTAGTTTGGAATTCTCCAGCTGTTTATTCATGGTTGAATGATGGGTAATTTCAATTGAGGGAAACTAAAGGTTAAGGAAGAATCTATACAACGATACTATAATTTATTTACATTTTGCAAATTCTAATATTCAGGTAGATGCAAGAAATTTTGCTATGAACAAAACAATTATTTGCATACCAAAATATCGTTTACTGAAAGAGTGCAGGTAAGTCAATCGTTAAAGTTGTTAATCATTTTATATTTCACTTCCCTACAAGCAGTGTTTTTTATATAGGAAATAAAGAAGATGGGCGAATAAGGCGAGCGCAATGCCTATAGTGCGACAAACATGAAGGTGAAAAATTAAATCTCAATTATAACAAAATTTTCTGTGATATTTCATCTAAAATTAAAGTATACTTTATGTAAAATCTCCACAATTTGTAAATATCTCACAAAGATTGAAATTATTTGCCTATGAATTAGCTTGCACACAATAGAGAGGGCAAAAAGGATCATATTCTCATACTATACAGGCCTCTAAGTGGCCTCTAAAATTTAGGCGCCAGCTGGCGCCTTATCAAAAAAATTCAGTCGCCAACGCAAATTTTTTAGTCGCCAGGCAATTTTTTTTAAGGCGCCAACTTTAAAAGTTACATGTAATCGTAATCAATATAGAGACCATTGATGTGACTAAGAAAACACGACATGTCCATTGTTAAAAATAGTTTCCTCTTCTTTTAAATTTCTTTTCACTTTTTCAGAAAAATTGTTAAAAATGTTAAAATTTCCGGAATCCGACGATCGCCAAGTCAATTTAAAATGGTCGCCAATTTGGCGACTTATGGAAAATCTTTAGGCGCCAATCAAAAATTTTTAGGCGCCATGGCGACTAAATTAGTCGCCAATTAGAGCCCTGCTATAACACACTTTTTCGATATGAGTGGAGCTCGTTTATTCTCAATGTTTGCGTAAAAATATACATTTTTTGGTTAACAAAAACATGGAGCAAAGACCCACTTTACTTTAAAATACACTTTTATTACACAGCATTCGCATCTTTCCGAGAAATTTTTGAAGTCCATTTAGTCAAGGGTCATATAACAAACATGATTTAAATGCCACAATTCAACAGGAGCTGTATATGGTTTGCGTGTTAGTCTCAAAAGAAAATGATACTCAGGATCTTTAATTGCTATGGTTCAAACCCCATGAAAATAACAGAATAATTTTTGCAGAGAAAATTTTCCTAAGAATTTCATAAATTTCAATGAGAACTTTACTCTAAATACTTAATTCACAAATTAATTATGATTTTTATATATCTGAAGGTATAGGCATTCTGCGCACCTTGTTCACCCATCTCCTTTTGAATCAATTAGTCCGATTATTATAGGACGAATTTTTACTTGTTTAGACGATTAAACCAGAAAATTAAACGAAAATTATCTGGATTGGAGATATCCAACAGGAAATGACATTTGACAGACAGACATTATCATACTCAAAATGGATTTTTTTGATAAAATTTTACACGAAGTTATTGATTTGCAAATGAATTCAGATTGGTACTTGAAATAAGAGGAAATATTGAATTGAGAAGGAAATACTTTATCTTATTAAGTGTGATAAATAACAAATGTTTAAGGTAAGTGATAAGGTCCTCAAATTTGTATTTAAAAAAAAAAATTATAATTGATTTATGAAATTACAGAAAACAGATGTGCATGTTTAATAAGCTTTACTCATAGAAGGCCGCGTAATCCTACAAGGTGTGTATGGAATCCATTCACGTTATTCAGAGCAAACTCGGTTTAAAGTAGAATTAGAAGTTTTGAAATAGTTTAAATTTACTAATTTTTTTTTTGCTTGCTTTCAAGGGAAAACAATTCTTTTTGCTTTTATACGGTGTTTTATGGTAAGAAATCACTGGTGTCCGCATTATCAAATGCTCTCAACAAACATGATTTCGTTATTGTTTATAAATGTTAACTAACACTTTCTTATAATTTTTAAGCAATGAATAATTAAATATTTTTTGAAAGATGTAGTCTCATAGCTGTGCGTTAGCACGTTATGAAAATTTGTTTGCACACCCTGTTGCAATTTTGAGACTACATCTTTCAAAAAATATTGATTAAATGCTTATATTTATCTTTCTTAACTCCTTGCCTTAAGGTATGTCACTCGTGAAATTAGTTATATCAAGGATTCTTTGAGAAGTATATTTTAAATAAGTACTCATATAGCATGACTCAAAATCGTAAAGAAAATGGGGGGTCAGTGTGCATCCTACCGAGCTAGGGTACAATTAAGTTGACCTTTTTGCACTTCAATTGTAACTCTTTGGTCAATCACTTTAATCTTCATCATATTTTATCAGATGTAATTTTGGTAATAAATATAATCTTATTTTACGTAAAATAGTTTGAATGATATTTATCATTGAACAAATCATGAAAATTAATGCGCATAAATTATTGTGTGACCTTTTTGCACTAAAAAGTATTATATTTTGGGTATAAAATATCTAAATAGGCAATAAAATATTTTCTTGTATCAAACTTTTTATGACTTAAGTGCTGATCAGGTGGAAGTATCGAGTTGTATAAAATTATGAAAGAAAAAGTTGGGGTCAGTGATGTAAATTTTGAGATATTGGTCAAAATTTGCGCTTTTCAGGCAAAAAAACGGTGTAAATTTTATCTTGACTTCTTTAATATATCTTTATTTTTTGGCAAAGTCTGTTGAGTGAATGTGTAAAATTTATTCTAAAAATATAAATAAAGACCTATATTTAATATTCCTAGCATATCATAACAGAAAAATTTCTCTAAGTAAAAATATTTGGTGCTATAGTTACAAGACATTAAATTTAACAAATGTGGATATTTGAATAATTTACTTCTAAATATCCTTCTACCACAAGAAATAGTCCCTCATAAATCTTGCTTCTTTATGAATTTCTGAGCAGTTTTTTTTTCATTGAATCTTGAATAATTTGCATTGTTTACTTGAAATATGTTATAAAAATTGAATTGTAATAAATAGTTTTGAAGTTAAGGGTTCTGACTGAACTTTTCTAAAAAGGTGACGAGTGACATACCTTAACTGAAAATGTTATTTATATTTCAGAATCTCTGTATTATCTTTTGGGTAATTGACAATTAATGGAAAAGCCACAGCTTCTGTTCAATTTGAGCGTGAATTTTGATTTTCGCTTATGACGTTGCACTTGCACAGCATTCAACGTTTGTGACGTCAAAATAAAATGCATACTTTAACCTTTTGCCCCCCCCCCCCCGACCGTCTTTTAAGCATTGAATCATTATTTTTTTAAAGATATAGTCTCAAAACTGCAATGGTGTATGCAAACAAAATGAATAACGCGCGTTAGCGCGTTATGAACATTTGTTCGCATGCACCGTTGCAGTTATGAGACTATATCTTTAATTTTTTTTTTATATCTTTAGAAAATTATTCAATGCTTACATTTACATTTTTTAACACTTTGCTTTGACTAAAATTGTGATTTATATTTCAAAATCCCTGTATTACCCTTCGTGTAAGTTACAATTAATGGAAGTCATTGCAATAGCTTCTTTCAATGTGAGCGTGAATTTGATTTTCGCTTATGACGTTGCAATTCCATGGCGTACAGCGTTTGTGACATCAAAATAAAACGCAAACCTTAACCTTTTGACCCCATGTCCGTGTTATGGTGGTTTGAATGCCGCAGCTTTCCACTCACTTTATAAGCAAAATACATGTGTAATGTAAATACATGTATTGTGTTTTGATTGCCGTCGCTTTCCATACACTTTATAAGCTGAATAAATGTGGAATGTAAATATACAGAGGGTATTCAATGTTTTGAAGTTGGATATGGAATTTAATTAATTCACGAGTGGAACAGGTTTCGTGATATTTTCATGAGTGCGAAGCATAAATAAATTCCATATCCGATTACAAAACATTGAGTTTTCTGTTTATGAAATTTTCTTTGATTTCCCTTTGCATCTGTCTTTTCTTAACACAGTGCCATAGGCCGTGACGCCATAGTTGAGAGGTTGAGACATCATAGTTTAGCAATTGTGAGATTGAAAACATCGAAAAGTGGATTTTAGCAATATATTTGGGAAGAAATTGGCAGTTTTTGTCTCTATCAAGACGGTTTAGTTACTATCTCTTTCTTATGACAGGTCAGAAATTATTTTTTATTTACTTTGATTTCCTTTCACACTGTAACAGAAAACAACTTTGGTATCCTTTCACACTGTCAGAATATCACTTTTATTCAATAAATAAATTATTTCACTGTTAAAAATGTAATAAAACTTAATATTTCATATTTTTGGGTTTGTTAGTTTTCAAAAACTATATTCTTTTATGATGAATAAGGTGAAGATAACGAACAATGATCGATCTCCAGAAATCAACAAACAATGCAAATCTGTGAACAGGGAATAAAACACGGGCCCCTGAAATTCTAGGGATCAGGTGCTTTGGAGGAGTAAACATCTCCTGATGACCGGTCACATCCGCCTTAAGAAATATGTATTGATTAGGTAGACGGAACTTTCCGTAATCAAATTTAGAATAAAATTAAAGGCTTAAAAATTGGTATGAAACACGTCAGCCAAAATACTATTTATTTATTTTTCACTATGAAGACTTTTCTATTGTTGAATGTTTAAAACTTACAAATATAACATTTTGATACTGCTTATTTTTCAGAACTTCGTACCTATTTATTAAAGGATATTGAAGTTATAATATTTAGTAATGAAATTCTTTGTTTTATTTTTTTCATCTAGAGAACAATGGGTTCCCAAGTCCTCAATATACCGCTAATTTTAATGACTATTGTTCGAGGACAAACAACAGAAAATTTTTGTCCCGGTTGTATATGCCTTTGTCCAGACATTTATACAGCGGATTGTTCGAATAGAAATCTTGAAGTCATCCCAGCTGACTTGCCAAAAAGTGTTCACATTCTAGTATTGTCAGGAAATAGATTCCCAAATCTTGGAAATGATATATTCAACTCTGTCCGTAGTTTCAATATTACAAATTTATTATTAGATAATTGTCAAATACAAAAAATTTCAGAACGTTCTTTTGAGAGTTTACAAAATCTGGTTTCCATTGATTTGGCTTATAATGAATTAAATATAAAATCTATTTATCGTGCCATACAAAATCTTGGAAATTCAAAAGTAAAAGTGCTTAACATTTCTGGCACACTTTTTGATACTCGATTATTTCCTGTTGTAAAGAATAACATTTTCCTTACAGCCTGGTTAAAGGAAGTACAAGAGATCGTCATTAGATCTTGTGGCATAAGATTTTTTACTTTTGATTCTTTTAAAGAATTATACAATGTTAGAAAAATTGATTTCGGGAACAACATGATATCAAACTACGTAGTGCCAAAACTTCAGATTGATACTTTAGAAGAACTGAATTTTACAGAAAATTATTTTGAAAAAATACCGAAGTTCTGCTTGAATAGCACGACAAGAGAAAATATACCAGCCTTTCCAAAGCTGCAAAAATTGCACATGGCAGTAAATATTTTGATGAGTACAGCCGACTTCATGGGACAGGGTAACTGTCTCCAACAAGTTACAATTTTGAACATTTCCCTAAATCTTTTCCAGGAAATTTCATTCTTCTCTTTTGTTACAATGCGCCACTTACAAACCTTAATCGTAGATAATTTACGTGGAGTTGCTTTAGACAATAGATCTTTGTCATCAAAATCTCTCCAAACCCTGTCTATCGGACGTATTGTGGAGATAAAAGACAAGGAATTCAAAAATATTTTCCTCGATTGCCCAAATATAAAGGTTTTGAAAATAATGAATACAGACTTTTCTAAAACTGATGTACGAAAAATGTTGGTACCTCTGAGGAAGTTGTCATCCTTGACAATAGTTAATGGTGGAATAAATCAGATAACTGTTCTAAATGATTTCACAAACTTGACCTACATAGATTATAGTTTCAATAGAATTAAAGAAATTCAAGGAGACGTTGTTCAAAACCTGACTAAGTTGAATCAATTTGTTCTTCAAAGCAATGGTTTAAATAATATCAATCAAACATTTTTGCCCGATTTCCTTTGGAAAAAGAAAAACTTCCTTCTTGATGTATCCTCCAATCCCTTCGATTGTGGATGTCAACTGGAATGGTTCAGAGTTTGGGTAGAAAACAACAAAGACAGGGTGACTGGATACCCAAACAACTATATTTGTGATTCCCCATCGGAGTTAAAGGGAAAAAGCCTATCCAACTTTGATCCAGCTTTGGAATGTCACAAAATAAACCCCTATATTATACTTACATCAATATCCTGCGGACTTCTCTCTATTCTAATTTTCACGACAATTCTTCTAAGGAAATTTCGCTGGGATATTAAGTATTACTTTTACATTTGCAAAAATAGAAAACCTATGGGTTACAGAAGATTTACCGATGACGAAGAATTTTTATATGATGCTTTTATTGCTTATAATACAAACGACAGAAAATGGATCATGTCTGAACTTGTTAGAATGCTAGAAAGAAATCACAAATATAAACTCTGTTTGCACGAGAGAGATATCATTCCAGGCGGTGTTTATGTGGATGACATTCTAGAGAGCATTGACACAAGCAGGAAGTTAATTTTAGTGCTTTCAAATAACTTTATGGACGATCAATGGTGTAAATATGAAACAGCACTCGCAAGTCACACTTTGGCAGATGGTGATGGTCACAAGCTTTTTCTAATTTTGTTGGAGAACATTCGTTCTGAACACATCAACAGATCCCTGAAAGTGCTCCTAAAATCAATTTCCCATGTAGAGTGGACAGAAAATAAAACTGGTCAGAGAATGTTCTGGCAAACTTTAAAGCAATTTATGGACAAGAGCTAAAAATTTGACAATTATTTCTTCAGAAAAAATCTTAATATCCTTTTCCCTTTATTTTGGTTTCAAATAATAGTTAAAAATTTGAAAATTATTTTTTTAGATAAAATCTTGCAATCTTTTCTCCTTTATTTTGATTTCAAACTACATAAAATATTTTAAAAAAGAGATATATGATAAGATGATCAAATTAGTCCATTGCTTATTCCTTACATCCAGTAAAACAAAAAAAATATTTGCCTTTGTTGTGAAATGTCCAATCAAACAATACAAATTGTGAGCAGAACAAATAAGGACCTCTGAAAACAAAGTTGGGATTATGTACCATGGAGGAGTGAGCATCCCCTGTAGACCGGTCACACCCGCCATGTCTTCTTTGTCATGATCGGGTAAACGGAAAACAAATTAGTGTGAAATAATGGCCTAACAATTCGTCTGAAAGAAGTTAGTCAACATTCGGCTAAACGATAGATTGTAGTTGCAAACAAGGTAATTTTATCGACCATAGAATTTGCAAAATGTTGACTTTAAATAAGATTCTTGTCCCTTAAGTTTTCTTTTTTCCTTCAGATTTCTTCGTTTATTTTTTCTGTCTTTACTTTTTCAGTTTGCTATTTACGTTTGTTAGTTTGATTTAGATTTGTAAGTTTGTTTGGAATTGTTTATTTTTTAATAATTACAGAAATTTAAATTATTGTGAAGTTTCTTTTTATCTCTTTTGGACATCCCTTACCCGTTAAATAGCTTTATTTTATGAACATAAAGTTTTCTAACTTTCATTGATAACAACAAGTTTCTGTTAAAAAATAATAATAAGATTCTGAATTGCATGCATGTTTATTCATGTTCTTAGGCCGAAAAAAAGTATTTCCTTTGAGTAACATGCCGTTTTATTTTTGCATTAAGACCATGAGCGGAGAACAATTGCAATACTGTAAAAGAGATAAAAATCGCTTAACTTAGAAAGCTTTGACAAGATAAAGATAAGTCTAAACCAAGCATGATAAATAATTCTGAATTAAGGAAATACGCTCCTACGCATTTGGATTCGAAAGTGACAGGATAAATATTTCTTTCAAAATGTGTGTTTAATATTCATCTTTATTAGCTCACCTGAGCTGAAAGATCACCCGTTGTCCAGAATCCGTTCGTCTTAAAACTCTTCACACTTTCAACTTCTTTTCTAGAACCACTGCACCAATTTTAACCAAACTTGGTACAAAGCATACCTGCGTTAAGGGGATTCTTAATTTTTAAAATAAAATGCCAAGCCCCCTTCCAAGGGGGTATAATCAAGAAAAGGCAAAAATATGGTGGTTCATTGAAAAATCTTCTCAAGAACCACTGGACAAGAAAAGCAAAAACGTAAGTGGAAGCTATCTGAGGTAGTGTAGATTCTAAATTATTCAAATCATGTCCCCCCCCCGGGGGGGTGGGTGGGTGGGGGGGGGTCGGGGGGTAGAGGTGGAACCATAATAAGGAATAAAATTTTTATATTGAAATATATAGGAAAAATCTTTCAAAATCTTCTTCTTAAGAACCACTTTGACAGAAAAGCTTAAACTTAGGTGAAAGCTTTCTGAGGTACTGTAGAATGTTAATTGTTCAAATCATGTCCCATGGGGGGAAGAGCGGGGATACATTAGGGGATCAAAGTTTTTTATTTAAATAAAAATTAAAATCTTATTTGGAAATCTTCTTCTCAAGAACTGCTAGACCAGAAAAAAATGAAAATGAAATTTTGGTGAACGCTTCGGTAGTATAGACTGTTAATTGTTCAAATCATGTCCGTAGGGTGTGGCTACAAAGAGGATCAAAGTTTTTCATTGAAGAATATATATATATAAATCTTTAAAAATCTTCTTATCAAGAACCATAGAACCAAAAAAAAAATGACATGTAGATGAAAGCTTCTTAAGGTAGTGTAGATTGTAAATGTTCAGATCATGGTCCCCGGGGTAGGGTGGGAGCACAAAATGGGAACAAAGTTTTGCATTGAAATGTATAGGAAAAATCTTTGAAATATATTCTTCTCAAAACCACTGGACCAGAAAAGATGAAACTTAATTGGAAGCTTCATGAGTTAGTATGGATTGTAAATTGTTCAGATCATGCTCCCCGGGGCCCAATAGGGATTATATGGGGGAAATCTGCAAACACCTATTCTCAAGAACAGCAAAACCATGATGAATCATATTAATGCGTGGAAGCATCATCTGGTAGTATAGGTTCATTTTTATTGTAAATATTTTTCGAAAACTTGAATTTCCATAGAAATCATCCATACTTAAGGTAACTAAATCGATATTGGTGTGTTATCTTAATTGACCATAACTGTTTTGATTTTTAATATGACATTTAGTATTGTTTTTCTTGTAACAGCATGTTTTAAATCTAAAATGATATATTGTAATAAAACCTGAGGTTTAAAAAAAACATCTATCACCATGTTTAGTAGGTCAACCAATCAATATTATAGTGTTCCTTAATTGACCATTACTTTTTTATTTTTCAATGAAATATGGCAAATTTGGTATTGTTGTCCCCGCTTTTGCGAAAGTGAGGTGGACATTACATTTCATTCGTCTGTCAGTCTTTCAGTCTCTCTGTCACAAAACTTTTAACCTTGGCTATAGCTTTTGAATGAGAGAAAATAGGGCTTTTAAATTTCGCATGTACATTACCCTCGACAAGACTTACCAAATATACTCTTAATTTTTGTCCTCATGACCTTGAAGTTTGACTACTTTTCAAAACTTTTGACATTACTTTTACCATGGTCATTACTTGAATGAGAAGAACTAGGTCTTTTATTTTTCACATTTACATCACCTGTGATAAGACCTTTCCAAATATACTATCTTATTGACCCTGTCCTTGACGTTGAAGTTTGATCCACTTTTCAAAAAATTTAACATTGGGTATAACTTTTGAATGAGAAAAAATAGGGCATCCATAAATATCAGACATGGCATCGAAAGGGGAAATGGGGTATTATAAGATGCAAACATGACAAGTTACCTTAGAAATATCTTGATGAACCCCTAAAAAGTTTATTGATGTAAGGGGGATTTCCTTTTGCTCATCTGTAACAATAAGTTGGAGGTAGGGTAACCAGACTAGCAATATCCTTCAAGCGAAAAAATAAAAATTTACGTTCATGAAAATGGAAAGGGGAGGACACCCCACCCAACCCCTGATTCTATACGCCTAAATATTATGTTCACCTTGTCCACTCAAGTAGGAGATTTTTTTTATTTATACTGTATAAAAAAGGGTGTTGTTACAAGACTTTCAATGAACATTTTCAAACTAGAAATTGCTAAAATTTACATTCAAAAAAAAAGGGGGGGGCAATCCCTCCCCCTTCTGCGATTCTTTGTGCCTGAATATTATGTTCACTTGAGTGGAATTCTGATGCAGGTGAAATAACTTTTCAGAATTGTTTTCAATCTATTTTTTGTTCAATGTAGGAAAAATAAATTCTTATGTTCACCTGGAAGGTCAAGAAAATGGTCTGTCTTTAATGATAAATTGAAAATATTAATCTACTTCAATATACACTGTATTGAAATGTTTCCATATTGATTTGACAAATGTATCACTGTTTTAAAGTGGATTAAAAAAAAAATTATTCCTCTTACATGTATGTATCCTATTCTCAGACGACCATGTTAACAGACTTGAATGTACATTATACTGGGATTCTTCTTTATTACTTCTATATATTTGAAAAGAAATTCCCATAGGCCACTGTTAATAAATAAAATTGAATGCACATTATACGACTGTATATATTTTAGACATGCAGAAATGTTATGTCCTTCTTATGCTTGCCACGTCTGCTTCATATTTGGACGTTCTACTGACAATAGACAAAAAAGACGTAACAACTAAATTGTCTGACAAACGTGATGACTTCAACTTTTTCAATCGTCAACTTTCCTTATTTATGTAGTAATATTCCGCAATCATTTGCATATGATGTTTACGTCCACCAACTTATTCTATACCCTAGAGCACGATTAATCTATTAATCGAGGCAGGATACTGACAGATCCAAGTAAATTGATGTTACGGGCGTTTCAACAATCTCGTTTAAAGTCAGCATGTCATAAATTCATTTCGTAAATGATCGTATCAAGGACCCTGTCAACAAATATAACGTATAATTGGGTCAATTGTTTAACCTTTGTTTTTATATTGAATTCGACAACGGAATGTCCCGTTTACCTGATTTATTCATAGGGCTCACGGCGGGTTTGACGGGTCAACAGAGAATGCTTACTCTTTCTACACACCTGATCCCACCTCTGCAATTTTTGGGGGTCCTTTTTATGCCCTGTTAACAGAACTGTATTGTTTGTTGTGGATATTTTTAATATCATTACTGTTCGTTATCTTCACCTTTTTTTCATTAGGAAAATATATCCACAGTATGTCGTTTGCACGAGATATTATGTCATTTGCGATACATTCTACCTAATTTGCACGACTTTTTATGTCATTCAAAATATATTACATGGCATAATTTTCCGTATTTATTTCCGAAAACTTATCTCATTCATTTTTCCCTTCACTTTAAAAAAAGTTGATCGTACTCAAAGCATTCTGAATACTTTCGGAGACATAATTACCATTGAATAGCCAGAACATCCCGCTTGTCTGTTACTTAGCTATGAATGTCTATAATCAGTCAAATATACAAATATGAAATAAATGTAAGACAGTCGTAAAGGGAGATTACGTTAAGAGTTATAACCAATAGTAGCCATTTTGCGATTTTCAATAGGTGCTGAGAACACAAATATGCATGTAAATGTAATGCTAAAATTGCAAAATGTAAAATTGCATTTTAATTGCGCGTTCGTTCAGTGTTGATCAAAGAGGACATAAAGAAGAATTTAACATCGAGGTTCAAACCTTGGCATCAATCACCTGTTATAAATTTTGTATCACTCCATTTTTCAACGGGGTTCAATTTTTATAGGACGCACATATAAAAAAAATGACCCCTTGGGCTCTTTTTCTACAAAAAAAAAAATGATTTTTTCTACGGGTCATTTTTTGTCGATGAAAAATGACACCCCCGGTCATTATTCTATGGTGGTCATTATTCGTGTACACCGGCTTTAGCTAGAATTATTCACCTAGGCGACACTGTCGTTCGCTTCAATTAAGTCATTTAGGTCTTTAACTCTCTGTCAGTATTATTTCCACATTGCATACGGTCTAGGCATGTAAATCCCAACATAGAAACATTCACTGAAATCTCCGTAAAAAATATAGCTCCTCTGACGTAATTGTTTATCTCCTAGCATTAAAGAGTTCCTCTGTAGTCTGTTTTCATTTCTATGAAAAATACTTAAAAGCCACAGTAGAGGTTCAGTATCACATAAAAGAAATTATTGATATGTTGAAGGACTTGTGTGTCCCCATTTTATCAGATTCTTTATTAAATGAAAGTGGATAGGAATAACTAAAAAGAACAACAATCATCCACTGAAAATTGGTAGAACTGGGTCGGAACAAAACATGATATTAGATCAATGATATCACAATGACCTGCTGACTAAAAAATACCAATTTAATGCACATTTCAGTAGAAATTTTGTGAAAAAAAATTCGCCCAAAAATATTTACATTTTTTTATTTTAAACACATAGCTTCAATACACCTTAACCATCATTATGACCCAGAAAACATAACATTTACATTTCAGACGTCACCTTGAACAATTTTCATAGACACACTTTAACATAATAGACAGTAACATCTAAGATTTGAATTATTTTCAAAATTATGCGCCCGGACATGATTTAACTTTCTCAGTGCTCATCATCATGAAATGCTATCAGCTGCATCTTGTAGTATGTAACTTTAATATTTATTTATTTGTTACTTTACTATAAAAGTTTTGTGTATTACATTTTATTTTAATTGCAAAATTTATATATTATTGTATTTTTGCATTTAAAGTTGTTTGAGTAAATTCTTATATTTGTCTGTAAGTTCAAAGTTCATTTTGCTACAAAACATTCTTTCTATCTTATATATGTATGCTGCATTAACGGTAACTAATTGTCAAAATTTATGAATCTATATGTAAATTGTATTTTTCTCTAATTTATTCTTTATTATTGTTACAGGTCAATATCTTTTTAAACTTCATTAAATAAAATGGCTACCATCATCTGATTCCATCATCACATCCTTACTGCTCGGTAACATGTGCAAAACCAGAGTGATGATTTCTGGATAATCAATATGAAAGAAAAATTTAAATTTTCATATGAAGTTTACAGATAAGAATTTTGCATCATCGCCCTGAAATACATGTATAATGAAAAAATTAACAATTTTCATTTATTCAGAACGAAATCGGATTCAGTCATTGTTTGTTATACCTAACAGTAAACTTTATACAAAGTTGTCTCTTGAGGACATATAGGTTTCATACCACTGCGAGTTAGTAACCGGTTTGTCTCAAAATCGAGTATCTTATTTTTTTTTAATTTTGAAGAGACACGAGGCTTGCCAAGAGTCTCATGAAAATTAAAAATAAGGAAAGAGAAAAGCGGTTACTAACAAGCACCGGCTATGGGACCTGTTTTTACAATTATACAAAAATGAACCTGTGTGATTTGATGAAATATACATGGCGCTGAATTAGGAACTATAGTATTTCATCCCTGGTAATATACCTCTATGATCTCATGAAATGAAATATACAAAGCGTAGATGTTTACAAACATACAATGCACCTGCATTTTATGCCATCATAGGCATGACCTTAGGGAATAGAGCCTAGAAAAGCAACCAATTAGAATCGTGGTTGGTATATAGCAATCATTCAGAATCCTCTTGGGTCTTTCATAACTGCTATGAACACGAAAGAAAAAAAAATAAAAATAAAAGAACTGCGCGGGAGTAATGAAACACAGTTGATAAAGGGAGAAATTATATTTGAAAATTGCTTATTCGAACTTTTATCCATATAAAAAGTGTTCAGATGATCAGATTAAATATGAATAAATTCAATTTCAATACAATAATACTTTTTTTTTCACAGTCTCTTATCTCTTATAAGTCAGGGGGGTCGGCAAGTATTTGACATTGAGGAGGCGAACTGGACCGAAACGGTGGTTGGGTCCGAACTAATCTTTTTTGACTTAAATTCAGACTTTTACAGAAATCTTGATATTTTTCCCATAATCTGAAAAAACTTGTTAGATGTATTCTTAACTTACATTTTATGTCATTTGGACATACAAGAGCTTGTACATAAATGAATATCATTGTGTTATCGACAAGAAATACCACTATCTAGAACTGCATCCTTTCAACCCATCTTAGTTCATAAAATCATACGTATGGTTACCGTTTATGCGAGGTTACTCTGGTAACTATATGTATTTTTTTTATTAAACTATATTTATTGTTTCTTGCCAAAAATCTGCCTAGAAAATTCAAAATTAAAGGTTCGATTAATTCTTGCAAATCCTTCCATTTAATTTGAAATGAAGAAATATGCATAACAACTGAAGTTGTTAAGACAGTGATTTTAACCTAGTTTTCAGTAAAATGATCACACATTAAAGTTACCTTTACGGTATATAGCTTACTTAATGATTAGAAATAACAAGTTTTAAAAAACATCAATCCAAACATCTGGTGAGGCAATACTTTATGTTCCGTTACAAATGAATAAACACCACTCTGATTCACTCGATAGTCATTTAACATTGATGAAATTATATTTGTTAGAGACTCTAAATTCCTTATGAACTTATGTTTGAAACATTTAACACCTACATCACTTTGTGTAAAGCGATGCTTTACGAGATATCACTTAGTGGAGGATCATTCTTCGTTTGATAAAATTTAATTTTGATTTTGTATGTGATCTATAAAACTTTTACTGTAAAGGGTTGCTAAAGTGTGACAAAACAATACCCTGCAAAAATAATGTGGTACTTTCAAACTTTGTATTAACAACATCTTAAACAAACATTTTACAAAATTTCTTACCCCATTCTTTATACATGAAAACAAATGTATAAAAATATATATATATATATATATATATATATATATATATATATATATATATATATATATATATATATATATATATATATATATATATATATATATATATATATATATATATATATATATAGAGAGAGAGAGAGAGAGAGAGAGAGAGAGTTTACCAAATATTTGTTTTAGGGAATTGTTGGAATGGATCTAGTCCCCAGTATGTTATTAAAGGTAATTTCTTTTCAAAAAGACAAAAAGACCTTGGATCTATATCCGGATGGGCTTCCTCAAGCACCTGTGCAAGCAGTTGACCAGATACTTAGTTAACAGTGTAGGACACAGGCACTTTCTTTTTAAATCTGGGATCAAGTCACCTTTTTCCTATTTTTGTATTCTAACATGCACTATATGTTATCGATAAGAACACTTTTGTGTCTATAAGCTGTTTCAAAATATTTCGTTTTCGACTGATACATAAAAAAAGAGAATGCCTGCAACTTTTTTCTCGTCTGCCTCACCTCGTTTAAACTTCGCATGATTATTGATATAATGCATTAGAAAACATGGAATACGCATACATCAATAAATTTGTTATACATTCTTCTTCCTTTTCATATTTCCATTTAATTTTTATATGCCCCCGATTTGTAAATTAATATAAATTAATATAAATATATATGTTTGTATATGTATATGAAAACTTTTTCAAAAATAAAGCATTATCCAAAAAAGAAGAAAAAAAAGAAACTGATAATAAACATTTAAACAAAAACATATTATTCAGATTACATATCATGTGGCGTAAAGTTTTATTGCATTTCACACAATCACTTTTTCATGAACTGTTTGATAGTTTGCCAGAATATCTTCAATCCATTTTTATTTTTTGTCCATTCCACATAGGAGGTTGACTTAAGGAGCACTTTCAAAGATCTATTGATGTGTTCAGAACGAATGTCCTCTAACAAAATAAGTAATAATTTGTGACCTTCGCCATCAGCCAAAGTATGATTAGCGAGAGCAGCTTCGTACATGCACCATTGATCGTCCATGAAATTGTTTGAAAGCACCAGAATGAATTTCCTGCTGGTATCAATGCTCTCTAGAATGTCATCCACATAAATTCCACCAGGAATAATATCCCTCTCATGCAAACATAATTTATGTTTTTCATTTCTTTCCACCATTTGAACAAGCTCAGACATGATCCAGTATCTATCTTTGGTGTTGTAAGCAACAAAGGCATCGTAGAGGAATTCTTCATCATCAGTGAATCTCTTGTAACCAGAAGGTTTTTTATTTTTACAAATGTAAATGTAATATTTGATGTCCCATCGAAATTTTCGCAAGAGATATATAGATAAAATTACAAGAGAAAGAAGTGCAAGTGAAACGCAAATCAGAATTATATATGGGCTTATCCTGTGACATTCCGAAGCTGGATCAAAGTTTGATAAGCTTTTATCTTTTAATTCCGATGGGGAATCACATATATATCTCCCTGGGTATCCAATGACCCTATTCACATTGTTTTCTATCCAAATTCTAAACCATTCTAGCTGACATCCACAATCCAAGGGATTCAAAGACACATCAAGCGTGAAGTCTTTTCCTTCCCAAAGAGAACCAGGCAAAAATGACCTATTGATGTTGTTCAAACGATTATTACTAAGATCCAATCGTTTCAAATTAGTTAAATTTTGAAAAACTCTTGCTTGAATCTTTTTAATTCTGTTGTTTCTGAAGTCGATGTAAGCCAATTTTGTAAAATTATTCAGATTCATAATTTCATTAACCTCACAATTAACAAAAGAAAGTGATGATACATCTCTCAGAGGAGCCAGCATTTTTGTTACAGCAATTACTGATAAATCTGTGTTCATAATATTTAGAACTTTTATATTTGGACAATTATCAAACATTTTTGTGAAGTCTCTGTCTCTTGTTTTCACCAAGCGACCTATAGAGAGCCTTTGAAGAGAACGTGATGATAACGACATATTGTCTAAAGCAACTCCACGCAAATTGTCAGCGACTAGCGTTTGTAATCGACCCATTCTGTAAAACGAGTATAAAGCGATTTCCTTGAAAACATTTTGGGAAATGTTCAAAAATATAACTTGTTTTAGGCAAAAACCCTGACTTATAAAATTATCTGTGTTTACAAGAGTATTTACTGCTATATGCAATTTTCTCAGATTTGGAAACGCTGCTAAATTCCTTGTGCCATTCAAACAAAATTTTGGGACTTTTTCAAAATAATTGTCTGTGAAATTCAGCTCTCGTATAGAACGAAACGGCTGTTCAGGCAGTACATAGTTTGTTATCAGGTTGCTCCCAAAATCTATTTTTCTTATGTTTAGTAATAGTTTAAAAGATTTAAATGAAAAATATCTGATGCCGCATGATCGAAGAACTATCTCTTGCAATTCCCTCATCCAAAAAGTCCTAAATATTTCACCAGGTAAAAGTCTTCCCATGAAGAAAATTCCGGATATGTTTAGCACTTGAATATTTGAATCTCTCAGACTTTTAATGCCGTGGTAGATATTGGTTAGGTTTAACTCATTATAAGCTAAATCAAGAAATACCAGATTTGAAAACCTTTCAAAGAAGTGTTCTGAAATGCTTTTTATATGACAATTATTCAATAATAGCTTAGTGATATTCAAAGCAAGAATTGGTTCCATTGTGTCATTCCGAATATGCGAAAAATTATTTCCAGACAAGACAAGAGTCTTAATCTTCAAGGGTAATCCGTCTGGAAATTCTCTAAGATTTCTATTCGAACAATCTGCTGTGAAAATGTCCGCACAGAAGCACACAGTTTCTGAACAAAAATGATTTTTTCCTGAGCTATAAATGATTGCCATCAAAATAAACGGAATACAGATGAAAAATGTCTCCATGTCTCTAAAAATATAGATATATATATATTTAGATAAAAATTATATATATATATATATATATATATATATATATATATATATATATATATATATATATATATATATATATATATATATATATATATATATATATATATATATATATATATATATATATATATATATATATAAAGCTGAATATACATGTGTACGTAATCAAGAGTGTAGCTAATAGAAAAGATTTCCTTTGAAATTATCCATTTAAAGTGAAATATCCCCCTGCTCCAAATATCATCATTTAAAAAAAAATCCCAACATTGATTTCCATCAGCAACAATAGCATTAGATTCAAATGGAAAATAGTTTGAAGTATGAAGCGTTGCTTACTTTTTCAGAAATGTGTTGTGTGTTTGTTTGTGTGTTGTTTAACGTCCCTCTCGAGAATTTTTCACTCATATGGAGACGCCACTACTTGCCGATGGGGAGCTGCAAATTTTGTCCTATACTCGGCACTTACGGCCATTGAGCAGTGAGGGGTCTTTTTCGTGCCAACACCTACTGCGACACGGGACCTCGGTTTATACGGTCTCATCCGAAGGACCGGTCTCAGCGTCCCACAGTGGGATTCGAACTCGCGACGTAAGGATCAACTCCTTACCTCGCGACTCTAGAGCAGACGCTCTAACCACTGCGCCACGCGGGCGACTTTTCAGAAATGAATATTATGTCTCATCATGATATGAAGAAAATTTGATATGGTGAACAGAAAGATCGATAATTTTTTTATTTCACCATAAAATTAGAAATATAAGGTATACCGGTATATGAAAATAATATTTACTATCATACATATCTGTGCTTGTAAAAGAAAAATGCATCCATTTACAAGAGTTATCTTTCCATCGTCAGGAGTTATCGTTCTTCAAAATATTATTTTCAGTGAAAAAATATTTTAAAATTAATTGATTATTAAATATATGCATCTGAAATTACGATATGATAGTAAATATTATTTTCATATATACCTCATATTTTTAATTTTTTTTTTAGAAATCAATATTTGTAACATAGTTCAGAATTGAATGAGTTGACTATATGATGGTCCTCATTATTAAACTCTGGTAAGGCAATTCATTGGATTGCTTGAAATAATTTCCTTGGAAAGTTATCTCTCTTATCAGAGGGATATTACACCTTAAAATTCCATGCTTAATTCCTCACCTTAGGATTTTACAAAGCAATACCAAGGATTTTTCTAAAGCTTGTTATCAACAACTTTAAATTTCTACGACAACTGCATCACTTTTAGATCCTTACCTTTAAACTCAGAAATTCCTTGTTTCCATGTAAAAATATGAAATTTATTTTACTTCTCTTCTTGAGCACGTACAAAGGTTAACTACAAGGTTGTTGAACTGAATTCAAATAATTTGAAAGAAGAACCCTTGACACGACGCGGTACAATTATTCATTTCCTAACCGTTCTAGGAAATAATGCATGATTCAATATAAAATTTTAGGCTAAAAAAAAAAAAAAAAAAAAAAAAAAAAGTTTTCATTTTATTATTCATATTTTCAGGAAATTGCTCGAAATTTTAAACGTTATAATGCAGTGGTTTTTTTTGCTAGTTGTATTTTCAAGTGCACACGCTTAGTGAAGATCAACAAGTGTTTATATCCACTCAAGAAAATTTGTTTCAAGTGTTATCAGTTTCCATGTCATCTCACTTTCTACATCAGGTATCGCCAAGTGTCAATATTTCAGTCAATTAACTCATTTGGAAATGAGTATGAACGAGTATACTGAATTATCATATGGACAACACGTTTAAATATGTTTATATAAACTTCGCCTGGCAAAATGCTGTTAAACATAAGGATCTAATAAAAATTAACAGATTTATTGTGCAGACAATTTGATACTTCTTTATCTATCGCAGTAAATCATGCTTAGAAGTTTGTGTGTCTATTTTTTTTTTCATTTTCTTATTCCAACTTCCTTATATCCATGTAAAAAGTGCTGGTAAATTGCGGAATACTCAACAATTTTTTGCCCACATTTTAAACCCTGCAAATGGCATATGTGTGAGAAACATATTTTATATTTAATAGTATAAATTCATATATAATAAATACCAAACTTCAGCTGACCAAGTCTAAACTGGCTCGAGACAGTACGATAATATCAAAAATAAAAAAAGTAATACCCATACAAAAAAGATTCTTAGAATTTAATCGAGGTTTTCAATTGACGCTTCGTTGGTGATCAATTGACCATTAGTTGAATTTTTGCCATGCATATAAGGGAGTGTTCAACTCATTTGCATATAGTTGACCACTATTGAATACTCCTTTTATATATTCTGTACAGTTGACTACTGTTGAACTCTCCTATACATGTATTTTCCTTACAGTTGTCAATGCTGAATACTCCTATATTCTCTGTGCAGTTTATCTGACTTGAATAATTCAGTTTACCACTGTTGAATACTCCTCTATTTTCTGTGCAGTTGACCACTGTTGAATGCTCCTATATTTTCTTTGCAGATGACCACTGTTGAATACTCCTCTGTTTTCTGTGCAATTGACCACTGGTGGTTACCTCATTAGTCAGTGCATGTTGTTTTCCAAAAAGAAAAGTGGAGAGAGTTTCGAAAAACCTAAGGCAAGCAGTGTGCTTTGAAAAGCCGCCATTTCTCTCAGTAGAAAATTCAAAACAATGGGACTAGTAAAATGTTATACATGTAAAAAAAAAAGTATATGTATAAAAATGCATAATAATTGAACTGGCATACTCTTACATGTTGCTATGCTTTCTATTTATTTTCTGTGCAGAAAAAGTATATTAGTCAAAAGCATAGACATTTTTAAAATCAATCTTTAAATTTTACACTTACATAAATTGCACAAGCTGAATCATTCATAAAACACCAATATTTATATGTCATATGTCTCAATTCAAAATTCTCCACGTTCTAACAAAGCATACAGCGACACAGGTTAGTTGAATTCAAATCTAGATGGTTGTAAGAATTATGGAATTGCAAACCCGATCTATAAAAAGGTCACTTCAAACCCAAATGTCGCCCGCGTGGCGCAGTGGTTAGAGTCTCTGCTCTAGAGTCCGGAGTAAGTAGTTGATCCTTACGTCGCGAGTTCGAATCCCACTGCGGGTCGTGGAGACCGGTCCTTCGGATGAGACCGTATAAACCGAGGTCCCGTGTCGCAGTAGGTGCCATCTTCGCTAGCCAAGGGTTCCTGATATGCTACTCTCCTCATAAACCCTTGGCATACGGTGCTGACAAAAGACGGGATTGTTTTCGTCACGTGATCATGCTTCTTACCAGGTACGCACAGATTGCGTCATCGACAGAAATAAAAAGCGTATTTAAAAATATAATGTTTTTGAAGAATAATTAACAAGAAGGTATTGAGTTATGTTAATTTGTTATTTAAACATGTTAAAATGCAAATCTACATCTTCAGTATAGACTCTTAATCACATATTTTGCATGTAGCTTAAGATATTGGGTGACACCATATAGCTATTCATAGAATGACATGTTATCTTATGGATCGTTGTTTACTTGCGTTTTTCATTCCTGATATTAAAGAGTCAAGATAAATCCCGAACGCAAATATTGTCATTTACAAAAAACAATTGCTGATTGGTCGAATGATGTCGATCAGCTCCAATCACAGCTTGAGAAAAAAATCCCAACTTTTTTAACACCGTATGCCAAGGGCTTATGAGGAGAGTAGCGTATCATAAACCCTTGGCTAGCGAAGATGAGTAGGTGCTGGCACGAAAAAGATCCCTCACTGCTCAATGGCCCTAAGTGCCGAGTATAGGTCAAAAATTTGTAGCCCTCCACCGGCAAGTGGTGGCTTCTCCATATGAGTGAAAAATTCTTGAGAGGGACGTTAAACAACAATCATTCAATCAAATCCAAATAGAGTTTGAGAGCTTTTCTAACTTTGAGTGGTCAACTCTGCAAGTTTTCACAAAGTGGGAGTGTTCGGAATTAAACTCTTTTCTCGCATCACTTTTTTTAAAGTATTAGCATTCAACTAATGGTCAACTCAGTAAAAAGCAGACAATTGACGGTCAACTGGCCATTTTATGCAAAACAGTTGAAAACTTTTCAGAAAAGCAGTAACTCCAAGTGGTCAATTGTTTTCGAGTATTCAGTTGACGACTAATTACCTGCTAGTTGTCTGTCAACTGTCAATTTTCGTATGAGCATGCAGTGATGCTTATGCAAAGAGAACACATCGTTTAAAACTCTGCCATGAAATTTACACTTTTGGTGGTGAAATAAAGCAATATACACATTGTCAATTTATTTCATAGATTCTGATTTAATATAATTTGATATATTTAATTAAAAACTTCTACACTTAATATACACTTACACACTAAAATAGGACAAAACACATGTGAGATTCACCAAAATTAGTTTCAAAATTAAAAGCTTTCTGTGAGTTGTGTCTTTTTCTCGGAATCGTTTTCCACAAGGTTCATTTGCTCAGCGGAATCTTCAACCTTTACATGGTCTTCAAGAGCACGTCCTTTGGTTTCCGGAAGTAAGAAGACAAAGATCCCAGACAGTAGCAGAGTTCCCCCAATCACAAAGTAAAGCAGGCCAGGAACCGTCTTGCTCTTGAAAGCAAATTATGATTCAGTTAATTGTTTTTATAAAATGCGTTTAGTATATATATATATATATATATATATATATATATATATATATATATATATATATATATATATATATATATATATATATATATATATATATATATATATATAGTATAATGTTAAAGAATGAAATTGAACAAAGGGTCTCAATTACAAGAAAAATAATTTGTGGAGCCACCATCGCACCAACTCTTGATACAGCACTGAAAAATCCGTATGATATGTTCCTGAAATTAAAAAAATAGGAATTGTCTTAAAATTTTCATTAGGTAAACTATTAAACAACAAAACTATATAGAACATTTCCAAAATGCAGATTGGAGGGTGTGGTGACGGGATATATGATTGTTTGAGTTCCACTTAGTATCAAGTTGAAAAAAATCTTCTCAAAAAAGTACTTTCCGTTTATTTGTGTTGTGTGCCTTTTTCATCAGTTATATTTGTATGTACAATGTACATTTATTATACATATCATGCCAGTGACGTTTTTACAATAGTACTTGGAATATTATTAAGCTCGTATTTTTGGCCTTTAGGCTATAATTTTAAGATGAATATATTTTATGTTATTACTGTAGATTACTTTTTTGACGGTTCCTTGAAGTTGAGAATGGTGTGGAAGCTGTGTAACAAAGACTGATCTGTGTAGGAACACTTATTTTGAAGCAGGATTTATTTCCCCTATTACTTACAGTAAACCTATATACTAGCAATCACTTGATAAGAGCAGGATACATTTATAGTACTGAGTGAAAACTCTAAGAAAGGTATAACTCGATAAGTAGTAACTGCAAACGGTAGGGTATAACTTTGAAGTCACGATAATCAGGTAATAGTAGGCTATGATTGACAGGTCAACAGGGAATACTTACTCCTTCATGGCATCTGATCTCACCTCTGATATTTTTAAGGGTCCATAATTGCCCTATTGTTTTATTGGATTTTGAGCTTGATCACAGTTCGCTATTTTTATAATTCGCTCTAATACAGTCAAGATTATCTTAAAAGGAAATGACTCTGCACATCCTTGTTAACGTCTTACCGTGCAAATACTTGATTATATATTATTATAAAAACACAATTATCCAGTCTCTTCTAAAAATCTAAAATACTGTATAAATACTGCAAAAATCAAATGCTGTTGTTTCTGAACTGATATAGTTAATATCCATCTTTCACCTGTCCTGTTGACCAGATATCAAATCCCTATCCCCATTTACGTTACTTATTAACCAGATATTATTAGTAAGAAGTCTCGCCTGATAGTTTTTCCATTTCACATCCTGGATGACTTCGTATTAGGTCACAAACTATCTATGTATTATGTATTGAACTTATCCCGCTGAAAACCTTTTCTAAAATTTGTTTTGAAGTTAGTAATATATTTTTAAAAATCAAAATACCATGGAACATTATGTATTCTCAGTATGACATCATCACAATTAAAGATACGAACAATAAATTTCCAGAAACAAACCGTTTGCATTTATTTACACCAGATACTCCTAGAAAAGAATCTTGCACCCGAATTTAAAATACACCCCCCAATCGGAGACATAGCATTAGAAGATTTCAAGGTGTCATATCATCTGTTTTTATCCATTCCATATTCAACAAATTTATCTGCAGCGGGATAACATATCCATAATTACCTCCTTCCACATGACCTACTGACCAGATATCAAATCCATATCCCCTTTTAAGTGACCTACTGACCAGATATCAATTCCTTATACTGTTTCCATATTATTTCTAAAGGAATTTCAAAACTTGCAAAACATGCAAAAGCGTCATACGAAAATGTCTGACATGTCATCAATGAGCTGTCAAATAGACGTCAACAACTGAATACCCGGTAACAGTTGATCACTTGACGAATATTTTTTTCTTTACTGTTGTGTTTTGGTATGTAAATTAGACAGGTAGATGTAATCATAATTACCAAACGGTAGGGAATAATTCTATAGGCTTGATTACCTTATAACATGAGAACACACACATGTAATACTGTACAGTCATGATAACCTAACGTTTAGGTATAATTTTATATTCTTGATTACCTTATAACAGTGGGATACAACTCTGTTGTGATCGTTATGACTGAAGTCCACGCAGCTGAAATCGCTAGTTTAGCAGTAATGGCCAGAATAGTAACAATCGTAGCATGATGGGGCAAAGACTCCGGATCTAATGATTTAAGAAGAAAGCAGTCAAAAATGATTTGAATATCTTTTGTTCTTAGGAAAAAAACAGGAAAATTGGTTTTTCCTGTAATTTAATATTACTTCTATTTAGTTATATTACATGACATCTATATTCACCGGCTTACATAATTGACATTACATATTACATATATTACATGACATCTATATTCACCGGCTTACATAATTGATACATGTACTTTTAGTAAAAAATAGACATGAAGTCTAGAAGATATATTATTTATATTAAAATTCAACCTCATAATTAAATCAATAATACAAAAAAAAAAGGTGATTTTCCATTGTATGTATGAAAATTTTCCCACTTTGTATACGTAATTTTAAGACATTATTCAATTAGTAAAAAAAACAAAAAAAAAAAAAAAAACAAAAACAAAACAAAACAACAAAAAACAACAACATAAAACTGGTATCAACACTTGCACTCATAAGGGAGCAGTAGCTGTTGTATTATTCATAAAACTATGAATGCAACTGTTGTGATGCTAAATAGATATGTAAACATAGCTCTATTATCCTATCGTAATATAGAATACTGGTATGGTCTTTGTAGTTCTCTTAAAAGTGTGCAATTTTCGTGCAAATCTAAATTATATTTTAAAAAATGGGCTAACAAAGCGAGCGAAAAGCCTATAGGGCGACAAAAATGAAGGTGAACAAGATGTGTTTGTGAAACACTGATGCCCCCGTATGGCATCTTATGGCGAAGGTTAAAGTTTCTTCAAATTCAAGTCAAAATCCAGGCCAAAAGATAAGAAATGTTGATACCCAAAGAAAGGTCTTGTCTCGAGGAATACACCTGTGAAATTTTAAAGACCTAGATACAACTGTTGAGAAGTTATGGCGAAGGTTAAAGTTTTTTAAATAAAAGTCAAACGTCAAGGTCAAGGTCAAAGTGGTTGGTAACCAAAGGAAGATCTTGTCACAAGGATTACATATGTGAAGTATGAAAGCCCTAGCATCAACCATTCAAAAGTTATGGCCAAGGTTAAAGTTTTTCAAAAGTAGGTCAAACTCCTAGGTCAAGGTCAAAGGGTCAAAGTGGTTGGTATCCAAAGGAAGGTCTTGTCACAAGGATTACATATGTAAAGTATGAAAGCCCTAGCATCAACCATTCAAAAGTTATGGCCAAGGTTAAAGTTTTTCAAAAGTAGGTCAAACTCCTAGGTCAAGGTCAAAAGGTCAAAGTGGTGGTTGGTATCCAAAGGAAGGTCTTGTCGCAAGGATTACATATGTGAAGTATGAAAGCCCTAGCTCCAACCATTCAAAAGTTATGGCCAAGGTTAAAGTTTTTCAAAAGTAGGTCAAACTCCTAGGATTAAGGTCAAAGGGTCAAAGTGGTTGATATCCAGAAGAAGGTCTTCTCACAAGAAATATACATGTGAAGTTTGAAACCCTAAGCACCAACTGTTCAAAAGTTATGGCCAAGTTTAAAGTTTTTCAAAAGTAGGTCAAACTCCTAGGTCAAGGTAAAAAGGTCAAAGTTGTTGGTATCCAAAGGAATGCCTTGTCACAAAGAATACACATGTGAAGTTTGAAACCCCAAGCACCAACTGTTCAGAAGTTATGGCCAAGGTTAAAGTCTCATAAAATTTTGCAAAAGTAGGTCAAACTCCAGGGTCAAGGTCAAAAGGTCAAATATGATGGTACCAAAAGAAAGGTCTTGTCACAAGGAATACACATGTGAAATATGAAAGTCATAGCTCCAACCAATCAAAAGTTATGGGCAAGGTTAAAGTTGACGACAGACAAACAGACAAACAGACAAACGGACAAACAGACAGACAGGACAAAAACAATATACCGCCGGGATCTTTCGATCCCGGAGCATAAAAATTAAAGCATAAAGTATAAATTAAAGTATACTTTACGTAAAATCTCCACAATTTGCAAAAATCTCACAAAAACTGAAATTATTTGCCTATGACCTGGCATACACACTAAGGAGGGCAGGAAGGACCATTTTTTTTCATATTATAACACATTTTCGATTTGATTGGGTCTTCACTCCATTTTTTGAAAGTTTATAACCAAAGTTTGCGTAAAATATAATTTTTTTGGTTAACAAAAACATGGAGCAAAGACCCACAATACCTTAAAAATACACTTTAATAAAACAACAGTTGCATCTTTCCGAAAAATACTTTTTCTTGCCACTTTTCATAAAAAAAAAAAATCAATAAGGAGAACTTTACTCTAAATACTAAATTCACAAATTGAATATGGTTTTTATATATCTGAAACTAGGGCATTCTGCACACCTTTTTCACACATCTCCTTTGCAAAAGGTATTATTCCTGCTAAGAAAACCAAATACTTGCCTAGGTTCTGGAATGTTCCAGTTGCTACTCCGGCTACTCCTGATAATAAAAGCAGAACCAAAGCTGTCCATCGACGACCAAATCTAGAATTATATTGGTACAAAAAAATCCGGTCAACCATAAAATGATTCTTCTTTTTAAAGGTATATGACATCATCTAAAAAGAATAAAAATCTGAAACGGTTGTATTTGTATAGACTGTGAATTTTATCGAAAGAAAGTGAAAACTCTTCATAAGAAATTACATGGTAAATGGGTATCTATAAATACTCACTGGTTTGTAAGACACCAAGTGCTGAAGGTTCCGGGTACCTCTACTGCAGACAGGAAGAACATATTGATATACAAACTCCCAGAAAGCTGACCAACACCGAAGGCGAGGCCATAGTAGGAAAATCCGCAGGATATCCTAAAATAGAAACCACAAACCCAATAGTGAGAAGGCAAGACAAACCATTAGACAACCTAACCAGAAGCCCATGGGCACAGCACTCACCTAAGTCACTTCAGTCCTTCTGTTTTTCATCAGCAATTTTCTTTTAAATCCTCTTGAATTTCGTAAAAATTTTGACTCTATATATTGTGGACCAAAATCTACATATTCTTATATAAAAATTTAATCGCCTAATGGAGCCACATCCTACCCTTTAGGTGTCATGATTTGAAAACCTTGAATCAACAATCGGGGGATGCTTCCTCACTTATACGACTTACCATGGCTTTGTTGTTCTTTAGAAGAAGAGTTTTAAAGATTTTTTTCCTATATATTCCCATTTAAAACTTTATACGCCTAATGTAAACATATCTTACCCTTGGGGGAGGATTTGAACAAACTTGAATCAACACTAACTGAGGATACTCTCATGTAAACACCACTAAGCATATCACCTCTACAGATTTCTGGAGTAGTGGCTGTTCCATCAATGAAATGTACAATGACGTACATATCAATTATACACTATTTCGTCTACTAAATCCTACTTTAAATGATTATTTGTACAGATATTAATATAAACAATAAAATATCTTTCTTTGTCTGTTAGTACGGGAATTAACGTTGCAGCTATTGCAGAAAAAAAAATAACATAACCCGCTTACGCGGGTTATGCAATTTTTCTGCAATAGCTGCAATATCAATTCCCGTACTAACAGACAAAGAAAGATATTTTATTGTTTAAATTAATGTTACTCATCATTGCTTTGCTGTACTTCTTAAGATCTTTAAAGATTTTTCCTAAACATTTCTATGTAAAGTTTTTTTTGCCTATTGAGGCCATAAGCTACCATGGGGGATTGATTGATTGATTGATTGATTGAATGACGTCCCAATCGAGAATTTTTCACTCATATAGAGACGTCACCATATACCCGTGAAGGGCTTCAATAATTGACCTTTACTCGGCACTCAGGGCCGTTAAGCAGTGAGGAATCTTTAACGTGCCGACGCTTGCCTTGACACGGGGCCTCTTTTTTAAGGTCTCATCCGAAGGACCCGCAACTTTCACTTTAAAGTGCCGAGCGCATGGCGAAGGAACAGTTGCTACCTATTTTTTGGCTCATCTGAGCTGAAAGCTCAAGTGAGCTTTTCTGATCACCTGTTGTCCGTCGTCCGTCCATCCGTCCGTCTGTAAACTTTTCACATTTTAAACTTCTTCTCAAGAACCACTGGGCCAATTTTGACCAAAATTGGTACAAAGCATCCTTGGGTGAAGGTTAGTTTAAATTATTAAAATGAATGGCCAAGCCATCTTACAAGGGGAGATAATCCAGAAAAGACAAAAATAGGGTGGAGTTACTAAAAAATCTTCTTCTCAAGAACCACTGGGCTAGAAAAGCTGAAACTTACGTGGAAGCATCTTGGGTTAGTGTAGATTCTAAATTGTTCAGATCATGACCCGCGGGGGTAGGGTGGGGCCACTATGGGGAATCAAGTTTTACATTGAAATATGTAGAAAAAATCTTTTAAAATCTTCTTCTCAAGAACCACTGGGCCAGAAAAGCTGAAACTTACATGGAAGCATTCTGGGGTAGTGTAAATTTTAAGTTGTTCAAATCAGGACCCCCGGGGGATAGGGTGGGGTCACAATGGGGAATCAAATATTTACATTGAAATATATAGGAAAAATCTTTAAATATCTTCTTCTCAAGAACCATTGGGTCAGAAAAACTGAAACTTACATGGAAGCATTCTAGGGTAGTGAAGATTCTAAATTGTTCAAATCATGTCCCCTGGGGGTAGCTAGGGAGGGGCCACTATGGGGAATCAAGTTTTACATTGAAATATATAAGAAAAATCTTTAAAAATCTTCTTCTGAAGAATCACTGGGCCAGAATAGCTGAAACTTACATGGAAACATTAAAGTGTTTAAATCATGACCCCCGGGGATAGGGTGGGGCCACAATACTTATTACAAGGGGAAAATCTTGTGAAAATTAGCAGGGTCAAAGTTATTCAGGTGAGCGTTGTGACCTACGACCTTCCATTCACGGAACGAGCGCTCTACCGACTGAGCTACCGTGACAGTCGCTACCCTGGGGGATATGATTCAAACAATCATGAATCTGAAGATACTTCCATATTCATATGACTTATCGTGGCTGTGCTTGTTTTGAAATTTTTTTCAAAGGTTTTTTTTCTTAAATACTACTACTGTGGACGTAATATCGTGTATTCATTCATATCTACATAAGAAACTATGACTTTAAAACCCTAGTATATGAATTCTTGAAGGATGAAAATTTATGAAAGGTACCCACAAATTTTATGAATATCAAGCCATCATGAAATCTAATGATTCCACAGCATGTAAAAATTAAATTTTCTATTGTGGCCCAGCCCTACACCCGGGGTCATGGTTTGAACAAACTTGAATCTATCCTACCTGAGGATGCTTCCCTTTTAATATGACTAATTATGTCTTTGCTGTCCTTCAGGAGAAAATTTATTTTTACAAAAATTAATTTTTGGTAAAAGTTTAATATCCTATTGTGGCCACTGGAAGTCACGATTTGAAGAAACTTAAATTCACACTCACTGAGGATGTATCTATATTTATATGACTAAACATTGTTTTAATATTCTTGAAAAAATAATTTTTAAAGATTTTTTCTATATATTCCTATGAACAACGTTGATCTCTTATTGTTGCTCAGAATAAACATTAATCTACTCTTGCAAAGCTTTTATATTCTAATGACAACTCATGATTTGCTGTCCTTCAGAGAAGATTTTAAAGATTTGTATTTATTTCTATGTTACCCATATGTTCCTTTCTATATCTTTGATCCCCTGTTGTGGCCAAACCCTACACCCAGGGGTCGTAATTTAAACAAAAGTGAATTTGTACTTTGTAATAGAGCTTTCAAATTAGTTTCAACTTTTCTGGTCCCGTGATTCTTCAGATTTTTTAAAAGATGCAAAGAATTTTTCACCTTTATTTTAATTCGCAGCAAACAGGTCAACATCGAAAATATTGAATATTTCCGGAGTTTTAACTGCGTGGACTGTACACAAAATGTACTTACCAGCAAAACCACAGTAATAATGTCCTTTTGAGCAGATATTTTTCTCTAAATATATCAATGATGGAATACTTTCTTTCTTTCAATCTGTTTTTGGTGCTCAGTGCCAGTCTTATTCTGTCCATGTCCGGACAGGGACGACCATTCATGTCTGCAATCTTTCTGACGACTTTTTCTGCTTTCTTTATTTTGAAGCGTGAGGCTAGCCATCGAAAACTCTCAGGAATTACACTTGAAAAAAACAAACAAAAACTTATCTTATTTTTCTTTTTTACTAATCGTGGATTTGCTAAAAGATTGTATATTTACGCTCGAATATGGGAGGAGTCGCCAACACAGAACTGATAATCTTTCCACTGGCATTTGCAGAAAAAAAATCAAAACATGCATTTACTGACATTGACAAAATATCCAGGGCAATTCTTTATGCATGGTACGGTTATTATTGCTATAAATGAGTCAAATTTTAGTCACACTGAATGCCTTCACAAAATGTAGTCAAAATTAGAGACCATTTCCATACAAATTTAACAAAAAAGTATCTTGATACATTACTGTTGAGATTGTAATTTTAGACCATAATGTATCAGACACCTTGATATACATGTGCATGTGTATTATATCAGAATCTTCCCCGTCCGAGATATTCAAATCATACATGTGCAAGGTAAAAACCCCTAAGGAAAACTTACAATAGTCCCAAGAATGATGGTAATGTGATGGCGGCTGTTAGGTAGTGGAGATGTCTCCAATCTTTTAGTAGATATGAGACTAGGGCCAACAAAGCAGCGAAGATTGGAAAGGTGGGTAGAGCTGCAATCATAGATCGGTGTCTCTTAGGTATGAACTCAATCATATATATGTACAGAGTAGCTAGGAACTGTCCAGCGCCGAATCCGATCACAAATCTCACTACAGCGAACATCTGCCATGACACGGAAACAGCAGCGATGAAATTCCCAACCATCATGAAGGCCAGAGACAGAAAGAAATTCAGCTTTCTACCAAATGTATCCGACAGGTGCCCAGACAATAGACCAGAGACTAACATGCCGGCCATCTGTATTGTGGTTATTGTAGAAGATACCCAATCCTTATCACAGACCAGTTCCCACTACAAAGACGAGAACAAGAGTCGAGAGTGCTCGATAAGATTCAATATACCGTACTCTTTAAAGAATATCGGATTATCTCCTGCTAAAGTAAGCACACCTAAAACTTATATATATATATATATATATATATATATATATATATATATATATATATATATATATATATATATATATATATATATATATATATATATATATATATATATATATATATATATATATATATATATATATATATATAAGCATTGAATAATTATTTCTTCGTAATTTACAATGTATGAATGAATTTATTTACAAGAATCGTATGATTTGTGTGAAAAACAAGTTACCTGACTCTGTATATTTTGTGTTCAGGAGAAAGTGTCCTAGCTTACACTGCTCTTACCTCATTCACGATTGTATTTATTCCAGATGAAAAACTAAAAGAGGGACACATTCCAGATAAAGATTCATTATTGGGCGCCTTGCATACTTCAAGTGTCTGTAAGCTCTCGTTTCCGGTGTAGCCATGTGACGTATTTGTGTTCCACATGCACCACCATTCTGGTGACGCCCCGGCGAATTGCATCATGAGGACACTCCAAGCACATGACACTTTCACAAGAAAGGCGACGCCGATGACGATGTATTGGAAACGGCCAAAGCCACCACATTCCGTGATTATATCCTCCAGAGCAAGATTGAGCGACTCCATTCCAGTGCTATGAAGATTGCCGAGTACAAAAAGTATCAAGTCTTTATGCTGCGAAATGTACCATGGAAGTAAAAACCAGTATTCACTTTTATTTCTCACAGGCTCATATCAGTTTATGGTTTTAGTCTCGAAAGGTACTCTAGGAGGATTTAGAACCTCCGATTCCGTTCTAAAAATGGAATGATTTTTGTTGAGTCTGACATGTTTTGACATGGAGAGGACATGGACACAGCTGTGTGATTTCATTACGATGAAGCTTCTTATCTGTAGACATGTATGTGTTTCTATTTTCAGCATGTGGAATGTATATAATATTTCCAGCTAAGAAGATGGGTGAACATGACGAGCGAAAAGCCTATAGTGTGACAAACATGAAGGTAAAAATTAAATCTCAATTATATCAAAATTTTCCTTAATATTTCATCTAACAGTAAAATATACTTTATGTAAAATCTCTAAAATTTGCAAAAATCTCACAAAGATTGAAATTATTTGCTTATGAAATATTATACACACACTAAAGAGGGCAAAAAGAGTCATTTTCTCACACTATAACACTATTTTTCGTTATGAGTGAGTCTTCGCTCCAAATTTTTTTTTTTGAAACTTAATCCTCAAAGTTAGCATAAAAACATACATTTTTTTGGTTCCAAAAACATGGAGCAAAGACCCACTATACCTTAAAAATATACTTTTATGACATAGCATTCGCATCTTTTCGAGAAATACTTGAAGTCCATTAAGTCAAGGGTCATATCACAAACATGATTTAAATGCCACTATTCATCAGGACTTGTGTAGTCTAGTGGTTAGCGTGATAGTCTCGAAAGAGTATGATACTCAGGATTTTTACTGCTAAGTGTTCGAACCCCACGAATACCACATTATCTTTTAATAAAAGAATAAATTTTTCCGAGAAAATTTTCCTCAGAAAAGTTTTGTTTATTAGAATTTCATAAATTTCAATAATGAGAACTTTACTCTAAATATTAAATTCACAAATTGAAATGATTTTTATAGATCTGAAGCTATAGGCTTTCTGCACGCTATGTTCACCCATCTCCTTTGCTATGAATTAGATGATTTTATCGAAGGAAATGAATGAATAGCTTGACTATATGAACTAGGATGAACGAATTACTTTGCGAAGTAATATTGGTTATCGTCCATGTAAATATTTGAACTTATTATTTCCCTTGTAAAATATAATTATGCTTGAAGGCGCTTCAGTTGGAACTTCGTTTTCCACTTATCCAGCATCAAAAAGGGTCAGTAAAAATGTTCCTTCTTATTTTTATTATCTTGAAATGATCATTGAATTTATTATTTTAATTGGAAAAAAAAATTATGAAAATGCAATTTCCTTCCTTTATGCTGATGAATAGAAATATTCAGGGTTTTGACCTCGATGCTTATGAAGTTTTAATTCGGAAAAAAAAAGAAATTTGGCATGGTTAAGGCCTAAGCTCCCATGTGAATGAATAAATTAAAAGTAATGCAAAAAATTCAATATATGTAATTAATCGTTCAAACGTATATGTAAATATTATAATCAAAAATAGATGCTTAATCAGAACTTTCGACAATTATTATATCCAGGACTTCATCTAAACCGACCAATCTGATTTCTGTCAGCCATTTTTTGCAATTACGTAACTCAATTTCCCCCAGTTTTCACATATAAACATCGCTGCAGGTTCAGTATTTTTATCAAACTAATATCATTGGTTTGTATTTATGTTGGTTTAATTCATAAATCCTGCAACAGAACTCAAAATAACCAGGAATGCAGTATCTTATGAGAAACCCCCTAAAACAACCTGATGTCGTGATTGGCAGCAACTGTTCTGATAAGCAATTCCGACTCCAAGACGTGATATGCAGAATAGGGAAAACGGAAGTGGGAGAGGGAGGGTCATATTACAAAATTAGATTTAAAATTATATATATATATATATATATATATATATATATATATATATATATATATATATATATATATATATATATATATATATATATATATATATATATATATATATATATATATATATATATATAAGTTACAAAAAGCAGCCCAAATTCTGTACTCGACGTCGAACTATAATTTACAATGGATATTGTTGAAAAGAAATTGGATAATTCTTTCATTTGAAAGAACTTATGATAAACGCATATTTGCTCCTGGAATAACTGCAGGAATTATCTCTGCCCTGTAAATTTACAGTTTTACACCAACACACCATTTAACAAGCGCATACTTTATATGTCACGTATTCGATTTGTGCATTTGTTTTTCAATATTTAATAATTATTTAGATTTGACATTTTAAGGCCAGCCTCAATTTTCACGCATTCATTAAGTAGCATTCTTCAAGACTGCATATCTCAAATATTTTGTAGGTCACCTGAGTCACTCAGGGGACCTATTGCTATCTCTTTTTTTCCGTCCTCCTGCGTTGTATGTTAACATTTGAATATTTTCAGCTTCTTCTCTGAAACCGCTGAATTAATTTTGGCATATAGCATCTACGGATAATGGGAAACAAAAATTTTGAATTTCATGGTCCCTGCCCCCCCCCCCCCGGGGCATGAGGGATGGGGCTAAATCCATCAAAATTAATGCAATCTTTAAAAATCTTCTTTTTTACTCCAGGACATCGAGCAGTCAATCTTTTGGCATGATTGTAATAATCATTGAGCCCTCTACCATTTTTTTTTTTAAATTCATGGCCCCAGGGTGGGGGATTCTGGTGCAAGAATGGAGCTATATAGATCATAATAGTGAAAGTGCATTATTTCTTAGAAAATTTTCTTCTCCGTCTCTGAGTATTAACAAACTAATTAGGTGCATAGTTATGATAAGCAAGGGTGCCTCTTCCAAAATTGTGAATTTAATGACCCAGGGTTTTAGTGTTAAGGTGGGGCTTTATTGATTATATAGTGAAAATGGATTAATTCTGTGAAAATCTTTTCTACTCCTGGGTATTATGTAAAGAAATTGATGCATAGTTATGATAAGCAAGGGTACCTCTCCCAAAATTGTGAATTTCATGGCCCCTATTTAATAAGCATTATGGTATTTTTACCAGATTTTGAAATTCTTGACCATTTGGTCAAATGTTCTAGTGCTGGACAGGACTCTATCAATTTGTATTCTATTATCTGAAAGATTAATAAAATAAGAGAATTATGCAAGAATTTTTATTGTATAATACAAAGAGTACTTTCATAGTTTTAAAGATCATGTACACTTGTAATTGATAAATAAAAATGAGACAAAAATAACTTATCTTATTAGATGTTCTTCAAAGACCAGGAGAGGCCAATATGAGAGGCTATAATGTGGGATTACAAATACTGCTAAAGCACAATTGTCTTGTTAATAGTCTGCATTGTTAAAGTGATCAATGGGGGCAATAAGTAGAACTTACTTTATGAGTTTTTACTAAGTCCTAAACTAATTATTTCGCTGATCCTGATCATCCTTTTTCTCTTGCTTTTGGGCAATGAAGCTTCATCTTTGTGTTCATTTTGTACTTGTTTCGATCCTCCAAATTGTTGTATTAAACTCAATTGACCGTAAATTGTTGTATTATACTCAAGTGACCGTTAAGGCCCTTGTGCTTCGTGTACATTTTATTTTATAAATGTTAAAATAATTAAACACATCAAATACTTTTTCACAGCATTTTGAACGCTCATTTCCTAATGCTACATGCAGACTTTTTTCCCTACAAACATGAAATGACAATGTTTTTATACTGTAGTCCTAAATGTTGTTAATTTTCTGGGTAAAGATTTCCAAAGTGTACAAGCTTTCTTCGGCTGCAGAAATTCATCCATATTCACGAATCACCAAACTAAAGAAACATGTTCGTTTTCAGTTTAGAGACCAAAGAATACATGGAATATGCAATGTATATAGCAAACCAATCCTCATATTCATTTAATATTCTTGTGCAATGTGTCTGACAAATTTTTATCCCCCCGTCGATTTTATTACTTGATGAAACCATGATGTATCTACCTCTATGTGCATGTTACTGTATGTAGCAAGTGAATAAGGAATAATTGAGAAGAAAAGCGTATGGTATTTTAAATGTCAGTTTCATTTCCTTGACCTTTATAAAGTTTATATTAAAAAAAAATGTTTCTTTTTTTGAAAAATAATTTGAAATTATGCCCGATATTTTAAGAAAGAAAAAAAACAACATTCCACTGTTTAGGTTGATTCACTTTCTGTCTTCAGCTCAAAATTGTAGAATTATTAATAAAATATCAGTAAACAAGAAAGCAATTATCATGTATTACATGTACAAAAGATTCCAAAATCGCTATCAACCAAATTTTTAAGAATTTAAATCATAAATATTTTGTACAAGTTTTACCTACCTCGACCATTTACAATGCATTGTATGTGTGGGTTTTTAGGAAAAATCTCATTACCAAACCGTAACTGACTTAAGCTCAATTATCTGATAAGAAATCATAACACCGGGGCTTACAGTTTATCAACAAAAGGATATTTTATAACACATACACTATACAGTGAAGTAGATTTGACAAAGTGCTACTTGCTATTATAAACACTCTTATAAATAAACACTCTATTATAATCTTTTACATACCTTTGCTGAGTACTATTTCTTTTTCTAGAGAAGTATATTTTGAAATGTTATTATCAATAAGAATATCGACAGAAACACCCCCAGTCAAAGAACACCTTTAATTGGTTTGGTTGACACTTGATTTCATGAACCCCATTTCCTTTTACCCAGCGAGTATACGCTTGAATGCCTCAATTGAACTAGCATTTTCTTTTTCTTTTACCATGTCTCGCTGTTGGCATAAGTAGAATTCAATGTAGGTCACTAAAAATACCGAAGTTCAATGCGCAGGACACTCCCCCGCTCCCCACATGTATGAAAGCTGTCCAAAAGGGGACACATACTATTTTCCCCCATAATTTTGTTACGAACAATTGCTTTGGGTTTCTTTTTCGTCGAATTTTTGGCATACGAAATATAATTTTTGAAAAAGCCAGGTTTCTGTTAACAAGAAGACTCTGTTTCAGAGTACTTAAAATAAATGATTCATTTAGTAAATAAATAAAAAACAAATAAATCAATATATAAAATTAAAAAATTATTAAATAAAACAATATTAGTATTAAAGACTAGAAACAAGCACATGGGCTCGGTTTCACAATGGCGTTTTAGCCTATTAATTTATTTTTGCCTGAACATGATAATAAAAATTTAAACTAAAACCCTCCGATATTAGCAGTTTTAAAATATCGTATTTCCTTGTACATTTAAACTTTTGAATATGCAATTAAGAAAACACGATATTTTAAGAGCTGCTGTATATAAATATCAGATGTTTTCAGTGTTTAATTTTTATCATTATATTTAGACAAAAAGAACCACAATAGACTAAATACACCATCCTGAAAGCGAGCCCCTTCGAATATATAAACATAACTGAAGATCGGCACAAGTACGTGTATATTCAAATATAAAAAAAAATGGTTCCATCTATAGCTTAACTCCTATGTAAATAACTTGGAACAAAAGCCGATTAAAATCACACCCTTGTTAAAAAGCTACTTCTGCTGTACTATTAACTATAACTTTTAAATTAAATGCTAGTATTCGGAGTATTGATAGACCACTCTTAGGATTTGATCGCCGATTTATACATTCAAGAACTGAAAATGTAAGAAAAATACACAAAATTAGGAAAATCACATACATGTAAAGTATTTTGTTTAAGGAATGTTTAGTACCTTTTTTCCTCCGCAAAGAGAATTATTTTTCCTCCTGGTCAATTCCTTATCCCAAGTGTCAAGTTCACAAGCATGATAATGTCGGGTATGTCGGACGCTAATAGACTTAAAATGCCTTATGTAAGGCATAGAAATTGTTAAATCTTATTCAACTAAAAGACTCTCGAGTTTAAATAAGTCACGAGACCTCAAATAACAGCAGTAATCCATATAAGCTTTTAAACTAAATTTGAACCGGGCTGTTTTTTAAAATAATTAACTCTCTCCCCTCTCGATCGAGAGATTTCTCCTACCATAAGCAACGGATAGACATAGGCGTTCTATACATACATATGCACAGCCTATGTAAGTACAAGGACGATCTTATGATACACCCATTGAAAGATATATTTCAGCCAAAAAGAGACATGTATCATCATTCTTATAACGGAGAGGTTCAATAGGCTACAGCTTGTGTTTTTTTTCTTCCCATGTAGGTAGAATTTTTTGAATAAATCCTGCTTCAAAGGAATATAAAAACAGGTCAGCTAATAAATTAATACAATACTTTTGTAGTACAAACACAGAAATAGTAACTTAGGAAAATTTTTTACTATGATTATTCATAATGATTTGAATGCATATAAAAAATTCAGAAATACGTAGGAGCCTGAGGGTTGTCCAGAAAAATCATGGACAAGTAGCACAGAGTGTAAAATAATCAACACTGCCCTTTAAAATTTTCCCTACTCTTTAGTATCTTTATGCCCCATATCGAAGATTCGGGGGTATATAGTTTTTGCCCTGTCCGTCTGTCTGTCTGTCTGTGTGTCCGCAAAAACTTAACATTGCTCATAACTTTTGATTGGTTTGGAGCTATGGCTTTCATATTTCACATGTGTATTCCTTGTGTCAAGACCTTTCTTTGGGTACCATCTTATTTGACCTTTTGACCTTGACCTTGGAGTTTGACCCAGTTTTACAAAATTTTACCCAACTTTAACCTTGGCCATAACTTTTGAATTGTTGATTCTAGGACTTTCATACTTCACATGTGTAATCCTTTTGACAAGACCTTCCTTTGGATACCAATAAACCTGACCTGGACAAGGTCACGTGACTAGTGACGATGATGGTCATGTTTTAAAGTAGAGAGGATTTAGTCGATTTTTGGGTATGTAAAGCTGTTTTTGAGCCTTAAACTTTTGCACTGGTGTTTGTGATCATATTTGCAACCGATTTAGTGCGATTTTGCCGTTTATATTTGTAAAAAAGGTTTTTGCTATTCAATATCGCAATGAGTGACTCTAAAATGAAAGGTGAGAACTCCTCACAGATACGAGGCCCTGGTTCAACGTCTTTACCCTCAGCGGTCACTGGCGCGTTAAGCCATATGTCTGTAATTGACACCAGCCTACGGGCAATAACGGCAAAGATGGACGCATTTAATACACTACAAGAATCAGTAAACAATATGCAGAAAGATTTATGGAATGGGGATGGTTTAGACGATAGAATAACTTACATCGCCCAACAACATGAAGACAATCAATCTGAAATTGAAACTCTAAAAATGGAAAATGTCACTCTCCGCAAAGAACTCCAACTGTTAAAATCAATCGTAGTAAATTTAGACAGGAGAGTGACACAGCAAGAAAAAGAAATTGTAGACCTGAGAGAAAGATCAATGAAAGATAACATTTTAATTCATAGTTTGCCAGAAGAGGACATCGAAAATCTCAATACAAAAGTTCACCAGCTTATTAGCGAGCACTTAAAACTTGATGTCAATTTTATCAAGATCCACCGCAATGGGCCTCGCCTATTAGGTATTAAACCTAGAACCATCACAGGAAAATTGCAAGACCTCAATGATAAGGACCGGATCCTCACAGCCCAGAGAGCAGTGCGCGAGAAAGATAAAAAAGAGAAAAGGGAGAAGAGCACTATACCGTTTTACATCACGCCACAAACACCGGTGCAAATCAACGAGAGTAGAAGGAGGCTATAGGAGTTCAACACACAATACAGGAGTAACAACGTTGAGACAAAGATAATTGGAAATAAAGTTGTGTTTCCTAACGGAAATGTGTTTCGTGAAAAAGTTACAACACCCAGAGCTGAAGATCTACTATTTGTGGACGAAGCAGAGGAGGAAAAGTTAAACGAGATAGAGGTAGTGCATAGTGATAGTATCCATGAGGGTGGCAATGTTTTCACTGCGGTGGCAACAAAAGTGAATGCATACGCAGAGGTTAGAAACTTTTACAAAAAAGTCATGAGTGACCCAAACTTCGCTAGCGCGCATCATAACGTCCTAGCCTATCGAATGCAAGACGCACAAGGAAACGTCCGCGACGGATATTGTGACGATGGTGAATACGGCGCAGGGCGGAGAGTAGTTCGGCTTCTAGGAGATCAAAGTGCCACCAACGTAGCTTTTGTCATTTCCAGAAAATCGGGAAGTCATATTGGGTCCAGACGTTTTGATATCATTTGTGATGCCGTGCTTAATGTTGCCAATAAACTGTGAACGAATATTGCCATACCCCCCCCCCCCCCCCCCATTTAATTTATAACATTTTTAGGTAATGCTTACATAGTGGTAAAATATAATGCACAGTTTTTTTTAAAACCACAATAATTATGTGGTTATTTGTATGAGTACACGCAGAAACCTTACATATAATTTCTGTATATATACATGAAGATATAAATTATATATCTCAATTTTGATACTGTTTGCTAATGTGTTTATATTTATTCTTTTTCTCTCTTCTCTTGCTTTGTTTTTGTTTGTTTGTTTTTTTAAAATATATTTTCAGTTCAGTTCTATTAAAAAAAAATAGTAATAGTATAGAATTTATTTTTCCTCTTGTCTTCTGTAGTTTCATAAAAGCTACAACTGCTATATATATATATATATATATATATATATATATATATATATATATATATATATATATATATATATATATATATATATATATATATGTATGTATATATATATACAATATTGTTCATTTGTATACTTTAAGCAACGCAAAATTACTATTTTCCGTTGCTTTTTTTCACGGTAAAAAGATAGTGTGCAGTAGTATGTATTTTTTCCCGCAAATTTATAGGGTATTCGGACATTTTTTTCAAATTATGTTGTAGTACTGTATGTCCGGTTATGAGGGGTGCAATGGTAAGCCCAAGTCGGCTATTCTTTCGCTTTATTATGACCACATTTGAGGCTACAAAACTTTCTTTTTGTAAATATGTTTCATTTTTGTTACATTGTCTTACTTTCCTTCTTTTTTCTTTTCTGTTTTCCACTTATCGGGGCTTGACAAAACAAATTTACCACGCGTTTTATGGAGGACCATGTTGAGAATAATCAATTAAGAATACTTACTGTTAACTGCCAGGGTCTTGGTGATAAAAATAAGAGAAAAGATGTTTTGAATTATTTAAAAGCTAAAAAGTTTGTTTTCTTCAAGATACACATTTTACAAGTAGTGAAGAAAATTTTATATAGTCACAGTGGGGATACAGGACCTTTTTCAGTTCCTTGAAGTCAAATTCTCGTGGGGTAGCAATCCTTGTTAATAACAACTGTGAGCTAGAAGTACACAAAGTTTGTAAAGATGACAGTGGGAATTTTTTGATTGCAGATGTTACAATTGAAGGTCTAAAATTTCTATTGATAAATATTTATGGTCCAAATCTAGATGCTCCAATTTTTTACTCAAACCTTTTAAAAAAGATTGAAGATTTTTATGTGTCGCAATATATAATAATGGGTGGTGATTTTAATCTGATTTTGAATAAAGAGGTGGACTCTATGAATTATAGAAACTTAAATAATCCAAAAGCAAGAGAAGAACTGTTAAATTTAATAGATAGTTTAAATCTTATTGATGTTTTCTGAGAAAATATCCAAAACTTAGACGTTTTACATGGAGGAGAAAAAATCCTATTAAACAGGCAAGACTAGATTTTTTCTTAATGTCTGAATCTTTACTGCCAATGTCAACAGATATTAAATATGAGAATAGTTATCGCTCTGATCATTCCCCAATAGTTGCATATTGTAAGCTAAACGAATTAACAAAAGGAAGAGGCTTCTGGAAATTAAATAATTCTTTGTTAACAGATAAAGTTTATGTTGGCCTAATAAAGCAAAAGATAACTGATGTCAAAACCCAATATGCATGTCCAGTTTATAGTATGGAAAACTTGGATTCTGTTAATGATGAAAATTTACAATTTATATTATGTGATAAATTATTTCTGGATACTTTGTTAATGGAAATTAGAGGAAAAACTATTTCGTATTCTTCTTTTAAGAAAAAGAAAACAAAAGAGCATGAAGCTCAGTTAGAAAAAGAGTTATTAGAACTGGAACAGAACATATGTCACCGAGGTACAGGGCACCAGTAGATAAGGGGAACTAACTCTGTAAATAGATTAGGAATTCTTACTTGCATACCAAAAGCAGGAAAACCAAGAGAATTTTTAAAAAAATTGGCGCCCCATTAGCCTTTTAAATGTTATTTACAAACTAGCATCTGGGTGTATATCTGAACGAATAAAAAAAGTCTTAAATAAATTAATACATACAGATCAAACTGGATTTTTAAAAGGAAGATATATTGGAGAGAATATTAGATTGATTTATGATATAATGGATTATACAGAATGCAATCAAATTCCAGGATTACTTATGCTTATAGATTTTGAAAAGGCTCTTGTTACTATCTCGTGGAATTTTATTTATGAAACACTTGATTTTTTCAATTTTGGAACCTCAATTAAAAACTTGATAAAGACTTTTTATAGCAATATTAAATCCTGTGTCATACAAAATGGTTTTATATCTAATTATATATATCCAGAAAGGGGTTGTAGACAGGGGGATCCTATATCACCTAATTTGATCCTACTATGTGCTGAAAATTTAGGTATTTTAATTCGCAAAAATAAAGATATAAGAGGTGTAACAATAGACGGAGAAGAGTACAAGATTTCTCAATATGCAGATGATACATCACTTATCTCTGATGGATCACCTGAATCTATGGATGGAATTCTTAGAGAATTAGACTACTTTGCAAAGGTGTCAGGACTCAAAATAAATTTTCAAAAAACAAAAATGATATGGATTGGTAGTAAAAAATTTTGAAAGGATGTATATCACCATTCTAGATGGAAGTTAGACTGGAGTAGCACAACTTTTGATCTTTTAGGGATTAAATTTTCAGTAGACTTACATAATATGATTAATCTCAATTATACACCAAAGTTAAGTGAGATTAAAAAACATTAAATCAGTGGAAAGTAAGAAAGTTAACCTCCATTGGTAGGTTAACTGTAATTAAAACATTGATTATCCCTAAATTAAATCACTTGATACTTACTCTACCTAATCCATCATTAGAAATTGTAAAAGTATTTGAGGATGAAATTTATTCTTTTCTTTGGGGAAGTAAAGTCCATAAAATAAAAAGAAATACTATCATTCAAGACTATAGAGATGGTGGCCTTAGAATGGTAGATTATTCAGAGTTTATGATAGCATTAAAATCAAGTTGGATAAGAAGATTAATCCATTCAGATTCCAAATGGGTAAAATTACTTCAATCACAACTACATACAGAGATTAAAAATCTTTGGTTAATGGGTCCAGATTTTACTGCTAAATTATGTAAGAAAATAACAAACACTTTCTGGATAGAAGTCTTTAAAAGTTGGCTTAAGATATGTCTTGTAGAACAACAGAAAGATACAAATTTATTCCAAGAACACATATAATATAATCCAAAAATCATCATGGACGAGTCTTCTATCTTTCTTAAAAGTTATTTTAATGCTGGTTTTGTTTTCATCAGTGACTTGTTTGACTTTGATAATAATTTTTTAAGCCTCGACACCCTTAAATTTTGTTGAATATTCTGGTTTGAAACAGGCAGTGTTAGATAGATTTGTGAACAAAAACCAAATGAATGTGTTGCTTTCTTATGGCCCAAATATACCCAATTCTGTGAAGATGTATTATATTAATGTGAAAGGATGTAAAGATATGTATAACATTCTAATTAATAGAAAGAAAGAAACAAGTACTTCAATTCTAAAATGGAATGAAGATGGATATTTATTCACTTTGCCTGAATGGAGTAAAATTTTTGAATTCCCATTTAAAGTTACACAAGAATCAAAACTTCAGTGGTTACAATTTCAAATTTTACATAGAATAGTTCCAACGAATTCATATCTTTTTAAACTTAAGATAAAGGAGTCCCCAGCTTGCAGTTTCTGTAAGAAGGACCTTGAGTCAATTGAACATCTTTTTGTTGAATGTTATATAGTAAAAGAGCTTTGGAATGATATTGAAGAGTGGTTTCTGTCTAAATTTAACATATCTGTAGTTTTTGACAGAACAACAATATTATTTGGTAAATATAAGTACAGGGATACACATATAGTGCAAAATTTAATTACTCTGATAATTAAAAATTATATTTTTTCAAGTAAATATAAAAGCCATCCACTTTTAAGTACAATGACTCTAAAAACAATTATTGTGGAAAGAATCTTGATTGAGAAATTTTTACTATTGAAAAAATGTAAATATACAGAGTTTGAAAATAACTGGCAGAGAATATGTGAAATGTTGTAATTTATATTTATCCCATGTTTACCCCTTTATCCCATGGATATGACTCATTGGATAATTTTTTCATATTCCACAGTTAAATGCAGTTGTGACGTCACAATGGTTTTAGCGTTAGCGTGATGAAGTAAAATAAAGTGGAGTCCTATATATAAAACAGTGTAAAACATTGGTTGTGAGGTATTAAACATGGGATAAAAAGAATCTCCCATGATTTGTAGTTGGATATGATTTTTATCCAACTCGTTGTGTGTTTTTATCCCCTCGCCAAGGCTCGGGGATAAAAAACACACAACTCGTTGGATAAAAATCATATTCAACTACAAATCATGGGAGATCCTATATGTATATAAATTTTTTAAGGAATGAATGTTGCTCATTACCACCATAATGTAAAAAAAATACTATGCCCCCTTCTTTATTATATTTATTTATTTATTTTTTTATTATTTTTAGCTCACCTCAACGAAGTTGGGGGAGCTTATGTAATACCCTCAGCGTCGGCGTCCCAGGTTAAGGTTTTTGGAGCAGTTTTCTTTTCAAGTACTTCTATGGCCTGTATTAGTCAGAGATGCATGGAGGATGCTTCTAGTGTATTTCATTGTACCAGTCAAGGTTTCAGATGCTGCAATTTCAGCTAAAGAATGACCAGGTTAATGTTTTTGGAGCAGGTTAAAGTTTTTGGAGCAAGTTTAAGTTTTTGGAGCAGGTCTGATTTCCAAGTAACTATAAGCCCTATATTGACCAAACTTGCATGGATGATACATCTAAGGATGCACACTACTGAACTTCCTTTGGATGCTGGATCTGACCTACATTTTCCGGATGAGTGACTAGGTTAAAGTTTTTGGAGTAGATCTCATTTCCAAGTAACTATAAGCCCTATATTGACTAAACTTGCATGGATGATACATCTAAGGATGCACACTACTGGACTTGCTTCGGATGCTGGATTTGACTTACATTTTCCAGATGAGTGACCAGGTTAAAGTTTTTGGAGCAGATGTCATTTCCAAGTAACTATAAGCCCTATATTGACCAAACTTGCATGGATGATACATCTAAGGATGCACACTACTGGACTTGCTTCGGATGCTGGATCTGACCTACATTTTCCGGATGAGTAACCAGGTTAAAGGTTTTAGAGCAGATTTCATTTCCAAGTAACTATAAGGTCTATCTGAACCAAACTTGCATGGATGATGCATCAAGGGATAAACAATCTCAAACTTGCTTCGGATGCTGGATTTGACTTACATTTTCTGGATGATTGACAAGTTTTAAGTTTTCAGATAAGTCTATTCCCAAGTAACTGCAAGCCCTCTCATACCAAAATTGCATAAATGTTGCATCTAGGGATGGACACTACTAGATTATTAGTTTAGTGTGGGACTTTGCCTTACTTAAAGACAACATTCGTTGAGGTGAGCTCTGTAGTCTCTGATTACCTGTGTTTTTTATTTTTTTTTACTTTCTCCCTCCTTTTTCTCTATTTCTTCTTTCTTCTTTTTCTTCTTCCTTATTAAACCAACTTTCACATAAGTGTATGTGTGTAAATGTATATCTATGTATGTAAATGTACTCTGTATATGGTATTCTTAATATGCACATGAGTGAAGATATATGCTTATTTGATATAAATGTGAAAGCTGAAATAAATATTTAAAAAAAAAAAATCCTGACCTAGGAGATTGACCTATTTCTAAAAAAAAAAAAGCATTAACATTGGCCCTAACTTTTGAACGGTTGGTGCTAGGGTTTTCATTCTTCACATATATAACCCTTGTGACAAGACCTTCCTTTTTTGGATACCAACAATATTGACCTTTTGACCTTGATCTTGGAGTTTGACATGCTTTTGAAAAACTTTAAACTTAACCATAACTTTTGAACGGTTGGTGCTAAGGCTTTCATATTTCACATGTGTATTCCTTATGACAAGACAATCCTTTAAATACAACAATTGTAGCGCATTGACCTTGACTGTGGAGTTTGACCTACTTTTGGAAAACTTTAACCTTGGCCAGTACTTTTGAATGGTTGGTGATAGAGCTTTCATATTTCACATGTGTATTTCTTGTGAGAAGGCCTTTCCTTGGGCATCATTCATTTTCACCATTTGACCTTGACCTTGATGTTGGACTTACTTTTGAAAAACTTTAACCTTGGCCGTTACTTTTGAACAATTGATGTTAGGACTTTCATACTTCACATATGTAATCCTTGTGACAAGACCTTACTTTCGATACCAACAACATTGAACCTCTGACCTTGACCTTGGAGTTTGACCAACTTTTGAAAAACTTTAACCTTGGCCATATCTTTTTAATTGTTGGTGCTAGGGCTATCATATTTCTCCTGTGTATTTCTTGTGAGAAGGCCTTTCCTTGGGCACCATTCATTTTCACCATTTGACCTTGAACCTCGATGTTTGACTTACTTTTGAAAAACTTTAACCTTTTCCACATCTTTTCAATGGCTGCTGCTAGGGCTTTCATATTTCATGGTAAAATCCATCTGGACAAGACCTTTTGCTTTAAAAAGTCGGATAAGTCCCACATAAAATTCCGAGAATTTCTACCGACACACACACACTCGAGTTTCCCTTTATCTATATAAAAAAAACTATCGAAGGACCAATCTCGCACAGACATGGGTACTTATGAAATTTCGTATTGTATGAAGGGACTCTCACTTCAACTACTAAATAATGAGTCTTTTTTACGTCTGCAATATGATAGCGTCTTTCGTAATTGCCAATAGCTGATTGTCTGTAGGTTAAATGTGATCTACGGGGGGACTCGATCAAATAGCTCCCTCTTTAAAAATGTCCATTTCACTTGTATTCTAATGTATTATTGATATTTTTATATTTTGTTATCTTCTGTAATCATTTAAGTCTCTTAAGGCGTCATTACTCAAACAACATATAACTTAATTGCTCTCCTGTGCGCCGTAACGTCATCCAAAGTCGCCATTTTTCGTATGTTGCGTTCATCACTTTTCCATTTCAAATTCTCGAAAGTCAGAAAAAAATTAAGAAAATTCCTTGAAATTGTCCATAATAGATAGTGAATTGAAAATATGTTGGGTTTTACTCCCTTATCTATTTAATACCTTTATTTCGAAATAATATTCGCATATCCCCTAAAAAAGTCGATTTTTTTATCGTGTGCCGTAGGACAATAGCCTGTGCACATTCAAATATAATGAAATCGCTATCTTTGCCTATGTATTTTTAAAAATAATAAGATATACTTCAATGAAATATGGAGACAACGAACAGTATTCAAGTTCAAAGTCCATTAAAACAATACAAATCGGGAGCAGGGCAAACACGGACCTCCAAAAATATCAGAGGTGGGATCAGGTGCTATGGAGGACTGAGCATCCCCTGCCGAGCGGTCACACCCGCATCTGCGTCATATGAATACAAAAATGGGTCTGCTAATAAGGGTGTGCAATTAGTACCCAACTGGAATTCCAACAGATTGTTGAAAGACTGATCTCCAAAACCTACACAGATATTGTCAATCAGAAACTCAAGCATTTTTATCAACCTCAGAGTACTTGTGTTTACAATCAGAATGTTTTTTTTTTAACAAAATAATTTTGCAAATGACTAGTGAAAAGGTAAGTATCTTTTCGACTTCCATTTTGTTGGGAAAGCAGCTGTCAATGTTGTCAAAAAAGCCTGGATATGATAAACAAGCATTTGCTGAAAATTTCAGTTCAATCTGTGAATTATTTTTCAATAAAAACGCGATGTCCACGATTTTCCAGACAACCCTCGTATATACATTAATAAGTTTGTTATTGTGTTTCATGTTATTGTGCTATGTATGTAATTGTATAATGTAAAATAAATATTGTAAAGCTTAGGAGATATCTGTCGCACTAAATAAAATAAAATAATCGAATCAAAAATGTTGGTTAATATTTAAAAAAAAAAAATAGCATCAATTTCTAAATATTTTCCTTAAGATTCTTTACAATTTAGAAAAAAAAAATCATGTTCTCACAAACAGACGTGGGATGAGTAAGAATATTTTCAATGTGAAGTAATTGATTTAAAATAAAAAATAGTGCATTTTTTCTTTTCAAAAATGATCGTTGAATGACAAATATATGTGGTAAGTCATTAGAAAATAATGTAAATATAAGATATGAATTTTAATTTTTGAGAATTTATGAAGTACATGTATGAACTACAACGCTTTACGCCTGCATATGAAGCGTCGTAGTTCATGTCCTCATGAATTCTCAAAAATTAAATTCATTTCTTTTTGTCGTGTAATAAAAATATATTTCATTAGCAATGTAACAATGTCACCGTTGTCTGTCTGTCCCTCAATTGGTAACAATGATCTTAATATTTAATATTTACAAAGTTTATCTGAGAAAGTTATGTCATGAATTTTGCGTAGGTCACAATTTATTAACGACTAAATAATGTTTGGTCTATTAAAGGTTCGTCTCAGTGGTAAGCTCTTGTAATGTGCAATGTCACATTGAAATAATGTCGTAGATTTGTTTAAATAATTATTCATAAAATTTGAAAAAATACATTCATTTCTATGTTGTTTACTATGAATGACAAAAATGACTATGAACTTTACTAAATTAATTATTTTTTATGACTATCACCTTTCATAAACAAGAAGAAAATCGTAAATTTGCAGGGAATTTTTAAGAAAAGAATAAGTATTTTTTATTGCAAAATAAATTCCAGGAAAAAGCCATCTCATCTATTTTCCGTGTCTTCTTTTTTTTCATTTAAAAAACTTTCAGTGGCCATTACAGTACTTTATTTTTATTATTAATTGTTTAAAATAACTATAGATTAAAAAAAAACATACAAGTATAGATAGTAGTAACAGCATTAATGCGGATATTCCCTAATAAGATAACGTTACAATCAGACATCACATCCCATATAGATTTACTCATCATGGTTCATATCTGAAAAAAAAATATCAGACAGAGCATGAACTTTGAAGATAATGAACAGTAGTCATGCTCAAAAGTCCAATGAAACAATACAAAGTTGTAGCAATACGAGTCTGTAAACAGGACATAAAACAAACACACACACACAGAAATTCTACAAATTCTAGATATGGGTTCAGCATTCCTAGGAGGAGTAAGTGTTTCATGTGGACCGGTCACAGTCGCCGTGAACCTTGTGTATTGATCAGGTAGATTAATATTCCATAGTCAAATTTTGTATAAAAAAGGCATAAAAAATTGTGTGAAATATGTCACTCAAAATACAATCCAATGATAGGTTAAAATTATTAATAAGGACATTAAAACGACCGTAGAATTTACGAAGTGCTGACAACAGCACTTAAAAGATGTAATTGAAATCCCTGTAACATCACCTAGCCTGTCTCGGTTTAAGCCTGCCTTGATCGTACTCAGTGCATGCTCTTGGGTATCGAATAAGTTGGGAGACATATACTCCATATGCAGGTGAAAGTGGAATTACTTCATAAATAATGATGCTGCAAAAGCTTGCGTAATCTCGTTTGTCATGCAATTTAGTTGTTAGTTGGCCCATAGTCAGTAAAACATCCAAATACAAAACAGATGTGGCAGACGCTGTGGTGTCTTTTATTTTGAATTCGGATATATTGAGTCGACATATGAATGGAATTAATATTTGTTAATAATTTAATTTTAGTTGTAACATTTGATTGTTGCAACATTTTATTGGATAAAAGATTTTAGTTGTAACATTTGATTGTTGTAACATTTGATTGGATAAAAGATTTCGTATATATCGTATAACATAAGTTGCCTACGTCACAATGAGTTACGTCAAAAACGTATTACTCCGCCTGACGTAACTTTTAAAATATGCTCAATTTGAAGCCATTTTTGGAGGAAAAATTGTCTTATTGTCAACACTGAAATTAAATTATAAGGAATGAAGCTTATTTTAACCTATGTTATATGATATAACATAACTTGGGACAGTTTACGCTTTTTTATAAACCGCTTCGCGGTTTATAAAGCATAAACTGACCCAAGTTATGTTATATCATATAACATAGGTTAAAATAAGCTTCATTCCTTAAATAGACAAAATGTCGATATCTGAATATCGAGTTCAAGACCAAAGCAAGTAATTTCTTCTTGTCATTTAGAAGCATTTGAAGACATTCTGCTTCGTAGAATAATAAAAACAGGTCGGCTAATAAAGGAGCACAATGAGAGACCATCAACTGATGTAAAATGAACAGGTGCCCCCCCCCCCCCCCCCCACACACACACACACAGAAACATCAGAGATTCACACATACGGGGGGGGGAGATGAATCATCTTGGGCCGTGGTAATAAAATCCTTCTTTGATAATATACCCTCCAGTTCGAATAAAAAAACAGACACATTAAAAAAACTGCTGTAGCTTTTATATTGAATGGATTTGCAATATTTCCAAAAAATATAGAGACAATTGTTAAGAATTTGACATAAACAAAAACCCTGTACGGGAGGGATATTAAAATTAAATGAAAAGCAAGTGAAATATGAGTAGAGATTGTGACCAATCAAGCTGTTTGAATACTTTTATATTCAAAACGTCTATTCCAAGAAACGTTTTTCCTCCTTCCACCCCCTCCTCTCCACGTAGCGAAAAAAGCGAGGATTCCACCCAACCCACCCCCAGATCGGACAATATAGCTGTTGCATTTAATCTGTCCGTCCGAAATTACTAACGCCATAACTATTTTTTGCAGCTAATCTGAAAATACATAAATACATTGGCCATTAAATAGGTTCAATTAATTGATCTTTTTTTTTTAACTTTCTGCTTTGAAACGACTCATCTAGAATATTGATACTGACGCAAAGTCACCCCTTCAGGACTTAACATTATGAAAGTGGTCGACACTTCGAAATTAAAAGGATCCATGAGTATTTGAGATTTCCCGGTACTTGCTGTAATAACGAAGCATATGCTCCATTTTATCTAATTATGACCAACTGATATGCTTATCAGATAACTTTACTCTAACGCCCAGTAGACTTATCACACGTTAATGCAAGTCTGATATGAAGAAAATCTTAGGAAATTAATTATAAATAATAGAAAAGGTAATATCTTTGTCTTCATCGTTTTTCTTTTCCGAGTTGATCTTCTCGAAACTCAGTGCATGGGTTCAGAAATAATACAGACTCTATTCTGAACTCGTGTGGACAATCATATGATGATTCAGTTTTGTACCATTACTTGGTTAAAATCTATTTTTAAAGAAACAATGTTAAATCATTTTTACAAGAATGCTTTAGTGGGGGTTGAAAACTCATCTAAATGCTTAAATCATATGGTAAAGCTCGAGTTTTACTATTGGTGCAAACAAATCTGTATTGGACACATCCATATTAATGGATGATTACTGTGGATTGGTAGAAACGTCAACCTTATCTTGTCAAAAAATCAATTGACACAAACTGATGTTCAACAGAAAGATAGTGTTTGTATTCAGACATTTTAAAGTTACCTAGACACGTATGGGAGTAATAATGTCTCTTAAAAAATGTGTGACAAAAGTACTAGTACAACCTTACCCTTTTTAACAGTTAAAGACTTAAAACATGACATTTCATTTTATACTGGTCTGCTAAATAACCCAGATAGCAAGACATTGTTGGTCCAACGTTGGCCCAATTTTTTTTCCAACGTTGGCCCACTGTTGGTAGTCCTACGTTGGCCCACGGTCATTTTGCTCATCGGCCCAACGTTGGTCCAACATGATGGCATATTGTTGGGCCATCGTAGGTATAATTGTAAGCCAACTAACAGCCAACCTTAACAACTGGTTGGTTAGGTTGGCCCAATGTTGGGCCTTTGTTGAAATGTCAGATGGCATATTGTTGGACCAACGTAATTATTATTGTAAGCCAACTAACAGCCAACATAGAAACAACATTTGCAATCGGTTGACCCTTCATTGAATGATTGGTCCGATATTTACGGTTTATTGGCCTTAAGCTTCTTTCTGTTGGCCAATTGTTGGATGAAACTTGCATCTGTTTAAATAAATTGAATGAATACTTCTTGAAAATACATTTATAAATAATTCTTTATATAGACCTTTCTCATAATTGTTTTAAAAAAATAATACACACTTCAACCTGCACTCATCATGCATACACGTTCAAAGAAAACATTACAAGTGATTCACTGTAAAATTATTTTATAGATATATATCAATTCAATCAGAATTTACAAAATTACTTTTAAAATAGATAATGGTGGAAATGTATGAAAAAATATTAATTTAAAGTTCTTAATCCTGGCTCACTTCCTCTATCACTGTCCTTTTGTTTTGTTTCCCGCTCTTTCTTTTTTCCTCCCTTTGTCGCCTCCCCAGGCCTCCATCTTGATCTTAGGCATACGTACTTCATACAGTCCTTCATGTTCTTCAGTTTCATTGTCAATTACCGCTACAACATTTGTTTTCCTTACAGTCTCTGATTGAAAATACAAATAATTTGGTATTTGAAACAAAGCAAATACTGGTACAGACTCCAATATATAAATCATGTAATTAAGTCTTTTAAAGACAACGATGTAAAATACTAGTAGTACATGTTGATCTATAAACCTTAGTCATAATCGTGTATGCAATAGACAATAGATGGAGACAAGTTGAAAGATGTTTTTTACCTTACTTCTTATTGTATTTCTTAATGAGCACTAGAAGTTATTGTAAATAAAAGTTTAAAGTACATGTATGTGCCAAGTGTATACACATATATAATTCATATTTACATTAACTTATATAGTGCTTGTGAGCATAAACAAGAAAAGGATGAATTCCGAACAATTTTAACAGTAAACTTGAATTAATATGAATAATTATACTTACATCGCTTCTAAGATGCAGCTGTAACAATGGTATAATCCATAGTTTTTAAATCTCCCTTCTTACTTGCTCTGCATTTTGAGTCTATCACCCACCTGTGAGCAATTGAATCTGACAGCTCACCCAGCAGTTTGGTGTTTTAATCGCCGCGACTCTCCAAGCTTTAGCGAACGCCTAACTTTTGTTTCAATTTAATTATAAAGCTATGTTATCTTGATTTATGTATATATGTAGGCTTCATTCACATCCTGTTCTTGGGAACTTTTTAAATGTTATTCAGTCTTCTCTTATTCTCATGAATACAACGCTCATGAAATAATTCATAATTTAGAGCTAAAGATTTTAAAACTAATAAATAATCATGCACCCACTTAAAAAAAAAAAAAAAAAAAAAACGTTTTGGTGCTGTGATCACTTTAGTTCAAAGATAAGAATGGTGAAAATATCAGATCTAAACAGATGCAGTCATGCAATTAAAAGCAAGGACAGCGAATGTCCTCTGTTATTTCAGAATGTACATCTAAATTAATGTTTTGCAATCAAATAAGCTTGCAACACAACAGTTCAATGGGGCAACATTGGGAACATAACGATTTAAGAACTTGGAACCAACGTTGGCCCAACGTAACGCTCATCAGCTTACATGGACACCATCATTTAGTTGGCAGTACAATAATTGGGCCAACATTGGCCCAATATAAATATCCCATTTTGAAACATTTATACATGCTAACATCGGGCCAACGCTGGGCCGACGTACTACTACCAACTTGATTAGACATTTTCAGTAAGGGTGTATTACAAACGTTGGGCCAACATTGGGCCAACATTAGAATCCTATCTCCCTTTGAAAGTTGAGCGAATATAGAAGTTGGTTACGTTGGACCAACGTTGGGCCAACATAGGAATCCCAACAAGATCAAGAAGGTTGACATGGATACATTGGTCCAACGTTGGCCCAACGTTGTCCACCCAACGCCAACCATACAACCATTTACCAATGTTGGCCCAACGTAGTCATGCTATCTGGGTAAGGAGACCTTTATTTATTATTCCAACATCTATCAGACTACCATAATTGTACAGTTCCTGATAACGGAGGAAGACCCCAAAATAAGAGATATTGATGAGTTTTTAATGGTATTAATGCGTTTGAAGATGGGACTCTTAATTCAAGGTTTGGCTAAAAGATTAAATATATCTGTGTCAGCCTGCAGTAAAAAAAAATTTAGTGAATGTTATATCTGATGTATGAGCATCTAGACTTTTTAGTAGCTTGGCCAGAACGGAATGTTATCAAAGAAAACATGCCTGACAGTTTTAAACGAAGGTACCCAAATTTTTGTGTAATTATTGACTGTACCGAGATCTACACAGAAACACCTCAGTCACTTTCCAACAAAGGAAAGATGTATTCAGACTATAAGTCACACATGACTTGGAAAGTCCTCATTGGAATTAGCCCTAGTGGAGTGATTACACATGTCTCAGATTTATGGAGTGGAATTACATCTGACAAACAAGTCACAAAGTTGTCAAAATTAATTGAAAAAAAATGTGAACCTGGAGATGCAATAATGGGTGGCAAAGGGTTCCTGATAGCTGGTCTTTGTACTCCAAATGGAATTCATCTCATTATCCTCCTTTGAAGAAACATGGTAGGCTAACAAAATGTGAAATGAAAACACCCCCAGAAGGATTGCCAATTTAAGAATCCATGTCGAACGAGTAATGGAGCGAATAAAAAACTTATTCAAGGTGTAACTCCAATATCACTTCATGACAAGGTGTCCAAAATTGTGTTTGTTTTGTGTGCTCTCTGTAATCTCATTCCTCCACTTATTCAAACATAGTTGATCTACTTTGAAAATGTATCTATCATAAGATGCGTTAAATACATCATTGTTTGATTGTTTAAAAGCAATTATGCAACATACGGCATATGTGGAGGAAAACTTGTACGTAGTTATACTGTTTAATAAATAGCAAAAATCTGCATACGTCTTTACATTATTTATACCTCAGTATGTCATGATCAACCAAGAAATCAAGTGTTCCAAAGATTATAGCAATGATGAGCCAGAACGACTTGCACTGGGAAAAAAATCTTTTTAAAATTCTACCTTTAAAAAGATTCAGAAAACTATCAATTCATGTTTATTGTTAAAAAAAGAGTTTTTAAATGCATTATATCCTTGTATAATTGCCATGACCTTTGATCTTATTTAAAATTTATTTCGATGTACTAAATTAAGAGGTACTGTATGAACCTACATTTAGAAAAAAAAGATAAAATACTCCACACTAAATATATTGATATGCTCACAAATATTACAAAATATGTCAAAATTGATTATGGTATGAGAGTACATGTACACATACCCTTAATGCACAGTTATGTCATACCTGATTAGAGACCATTAGTGACATATGTAAACACTCATCAAAAGTTTGATTTAAGACCCTTTTTAACTCTGTCTGAAAAAAGCTCAGGTAACACTGCAGAACAATAAAAAAAAATCAGTTTTGGAAGCATTTCATTTTCCCAAAGTTCCCCATTATATAAAAATGTTTCGATTTCGAGACCTTTATTTGTCCATGTAATAAAGTGACACCGCTTTCTTTGACTGATAGCCATTTCTCCTTGTACATGATAATAAAATGCATGATTTCTCTTTAATCGTAAATTTCCTTTTTCACCTAAGCTAAAACAAATTATCACTTAAAGCTGCTTCTTTGGGATGTACATTTTTAAAGCTGTATGGACACTTTACCTCAATAACACCATGGTAATGCTTGCAGTGAGGAAAGTACACTAGTCCATCAAGGATGGCACCTAAGTGAGGTAGCGATTCCCGGACACCTAGTCCAGTCTCCTGGAATGTAAGTGGTGGGTGTATCTCCCTCACCTTGAGCAGGTAGCAGTCAATGTCTACTTTTTAATGCTCTCTCCCCTATTCAACTGCTTAGTCTGAAAAAGATGGACAGTATGCAAGAATATACTTTAGTAAATTGTCAGGTAGTTTCTGGTTTTCTCCGTACAATTTTACCAAAGTCTGAGGCAGTAAGTCGCCCATGCCTGGCTTCTCTCCAGATTGGGTTGATGTGTTGATCTTCAGTCATTTCATGAATAATTTCACACTCTTTTGCTGAAACCTGAAGAGACTCAAAATATTGCTTAAATTGTTTTTTTTACATTCCTCTGAAAAGATCAACATTGTTCATGTAAGAAAAAGTTATTTGGTGAAGTTCGGGTATAGCTTTTGCACCTGGGGGTAATGTTTCAATAGCTGAGAATTTTTTTTTAGCCATCCATCAATTCGATTTATTTTTTAAAGTTTTTATTTAAAAACTTGAATAGATGATAAGGTAAGGTCTGGATATTTTCTCCCTGACACTATATGAACCTCGATTGTTTTTCCCAGTTTTGTTTTGTTGAAATCCATGCCCTCTGCCTTTTTTGGTGAAAGATTTCTGTACGTGGCTTTATCCATTCACAAGCTTTTGAAGTTGAGTAATTTTACCGGTGTCCTTTTTTTTTTACTGTTATATCCACAATTCCATAGAATAATGCTGAAATATGGTTGCAAGCACCCCCTTCTCTAGATTTAAAAAAAGAAATTTGATTTTTTTTAAAAAAATAATAATCATTATAACAACAGAGTACTAGTTGCATGTTAAATTTTATAACTGATGAAAATTGCAGTGAAAAAGTACCTGAACATGTGGTACTTTATTTTCAAACATTTCTTATTAGATGTCTAATAATCCTTACAAACAAAGATACATAGCTGGTTCCAGTAAATGTTCAACCAAGCCTCTTTCTTTACTCCTCACTAAGATATTAACAGTAGTGAAGGAGAAACTTCAAGAGTACTGTGCAACAATATATTCGAGAAGTGGTGTAAATCAAATATGGATACTTAAAAATTCCAAGGAACTTTTGGAAAATTTGAAATCACAAGATTTTACCAAAATCAACAGCTTAAAAACTTAAGACTTTTCAACTTTATACACAACCATTCCCCACGATAAATTAAAGATCATGCTTTTTGATATCATTGACAGCTGCTTTTTCAATAAAAATGGAACTCGTAAATTTACATACCTTGTCATTGGCCATTTACAAAATTATTTTGTTGAAAAACATTCTGATTGTACACACAAGTACTCTGAATTGACATTAAAAAGATGCTTGAGTTTCTGATATGTGGTTTTTGGAGACCAGGTCTTCCAACAAAATAGTGGAATTCCCATGGGTACCAATTGCACCCCGTTATTAGCAGACCTTTTTTGTATTCATATGAAGCAGAATTTGTCCAAAATCTTTTACGTGAAAAGAAGAAAACACTTGTTGTGGCTTTCAACTCGACATTTAGATATATCGACGACGTATTGTCAATTAACAATGGCTATTTCCATTCTTATTTCGATACGATATATCCCGGTGAGTTTGAGATAAAAGGTACCACAGAGTCTGCAACATCTGTTTCATATTTGGATATTTTACTTGAAAAAGACGTTAATGGTAATCTAACAACCAAGCTTTATGATAAACGCGATGACTTTAACTTTTCAATCGTCAACTTCCCTTACCTATGCAGCAATATACCTTCATCACCTGCATACGGGGTATATATCTCTCAGTTGATTCGATACGCAAGAGCATGCTCTACGTATGTACAATTTCTAAAAAGAGGTAAATTATTGACAAACAAGTTGATGAAACAAGAATATCAGCTGTCTCGTTTAAAGTCATCATTTCGTAAGTTCTATGGTCGATACAATGTCCTTGTCAGCAAATACAATTTATCATTGAGTCAAATGCTGACAGACGTTTTTCATACTAATTGTTAGGCCATTATTTACACAGTGAATTGTCGACGGATTTTTCCGTTATTTCCCGATCATGACAAGGAGCACACGGCGGGTTTGACTGGTCGGCAGGGGATGCACACTCCTCCATGGCACCTGATCCCACCTCTGATGTTTGGAGGTCCGTGTTTGCTCTGCTCCTATTTTGTATTGTTTGATGGACTTTGAGCTTGAATACTGTTCGTTATCTCCATATATTTCATTCATGCGCACGCACGTCTGTAGGAAGCAATTTCAGTTGGGGGGGGGGGGGGGGAGGGGCATGGACATACATTTTCAGTTGGGGGGCGCTATCAACTACCAATATTCCTTGACAAGCAAAACAAGTCATCAGACGTTTTTATTGAGGGGGCACAAGCATAAAGTAGATATATTTTCTACAATAATCTATTCATCGGCAAAATAATTCCCCCCCCCCGTGCCCCCTCCCGGTTTCTACGGCCATGACACGTACCTGTATTGAACACATTGTTACCTGACAAGCTAGTGGATATACTAATATTGTGCATTAGAAAATGTTTTAAATTTACATTTATCTAGAATAATTATCATGATTATATTATACAATTTACTTATCCTGCAACACAGCTACATATGTACATTCTGCTCTACCAGTGACTTTTGACAAACACAAACAAGTCCCGTACGCAGGTTTTTTTACTTTTGTCTTTGGTTGGTATTGACGGTAAACAGACACATTTTATAATACAATGTGAAGTCTTTTGAAACTCAATCAATTTCAATATTCTGTACATGACCTTCATCACAAAATATTTTGGCTTTTAATTGACGCCTTGCGGACTGTTGAATGTACGTTTACTTAAAGGGTTTTTATTACGTATCTATTTTTTTTTAATGAAACACTATTATATATTCTTGAAACATATAATTATCGTTTATATATGAAATAACTTTGAAAACAGTCATAATTAGGCTATAAAACGCCCGTAATGTAGAGTTCTCGAAGTAAAAATCTCCACTTATTAGATAGGGGTCACGTGGTACTGAAAGTCATAGGTGTCAATGGTCAATTAGAACTCGTAAAGCTTATATCGTAAGAAAAATGTATGAAGTAGATTTTGATGTTAAATAATATACACTACACAATAAGGTCGGTGGAAATTTTGACATCGATGATATTCTTTTAATTATAGACGGTCAATCTTTTATGTATGAAAGTCTAGTAATGAATAATAACCAAGGAAAAATGCCGACAATAGGAGAGGACACTGAAGGCGAAGCCGTTGACAACTCTGGACTTCCAACTAAATAGAACGAGTAACTGAAGTTGGACTTTGTAAATATTTATAAATATGATAATTTTAAATTCAACTTCTTCATTATTTTAATAAACTATGTATAAATATTCTATCTGTTCCAGTGAATATCATATACTGTAAATGGTGTTTCTTCAACACTGTTTGATGGCGCCGTACGCCATTACGAAGTTCACAACATTCCTACTAGCATGTACTAGATTCTGTGCGACTTTAAAAATGCGTGTTGGGTATTTTTTCCCCCTTTTAAAAAGGTACCATGTCCTTAAAATATTTTATAGTACAGAAAAAAATCGTGATCGGGCATAAAAGATTGTTCTGAATGGTGACAAAGCCCTTGCGTTTGCAGAAAAAAGGGCGCCCTTTCACCTTCTCGACCAAGTCCAGGAAATGTGGAAAAAGTCTTCCTAAAACCTTTCTTGTGCGCATTTGTGCATCCTAAAGCCACAGATTATATCTTACTAGCTGTCAATTATCCAATTATCACTTATTTATTTACGAACAAGTTTAATAGACACAACGAATGAGCCGTTTTGTATACACAATAAGTAAATCTAACCATAATTCCTTTGCGCCCTTTGCTCCCCGTATAAGTTTGGGTTTGTTTCCAAAAGTTGGTTGTCCATACTTTTTAAGAAACTCAATTAGTTTTTTTTATTCATTTCATCAAGAAATTCCATTTTTAACGATTTTACATAACATACTTGAAGTTTGATCCATCATCAGCAATTTTACCTATCGGAAGATTAAAACCTCCAATACTAGAGAGTGCATATGGGGAAGTAACTAGGATATCGAAAAAGGCTATAGTAGAAATGGTCGAAATTAACATTTTACATTTAAATATACTTTAAAAATTCGTGTCATACTTGCTTGCTTCAAGTTGTACGCATTCAGTCTGAGATAAAATGGTTTGGAATAATGAATTTTTAAATTTTATGAAATTTTCTTTTAAAACAGAGAGAAGTATAAGCTCTCCTTAAAGTTGAAATAAGAAAGAAGCCCACATGTTGGACATATACAATTACTCCATTGAAGACGATCAAACAAAAATAACACCACAAATAAGTTAATCAAGATGAAAGCTTTAATGCAATTAGAGGGCCATTTGTTACCCGTATCTCCAATCACGTGTTTGATGTTGTCATCAAATACATTAAACCATAAGATTTAGTACTGAGACTTCTCCATTTTATCTAAGGATGTCTTACTGATATGCTTATCAGATTACTTCACTATATATTTTATATATATATATATATATATATATATATATATATATATATATATATATATATATATATATATATATATATATATATATATATATATATATATATATATATATAAAATTGATAAATCATAATATGATAAATCATTAATTGGTGATAAGAAAATTCCCATTTTCTTTTTGTTCACCTTGTGCTTCCAGCCTCAAATCACTGTTCCATCTCCTCAACACTTCCTTAGTGAAGTTGAGATGGGCAGGCCTCTGCATGACCGTTTAGATATACTTAGTATATCTATGTTATATTTTTTTAAAAAAATAAATAAATTATAAATAGATAAATACACCACCACGTTACCCAGCCGAGGAGACTGTAGTAATCAATTTTTTGGTGGCCGGCCATACAGTATAATGTCAACTCAATAAAATTTTATTTAAACTAAGGAAAAAGTTGAAGATAAAAGCTGGTATTATTACCTTAATTATTGTATAAATATAACTAATATACTAATGTAATAACTATAAATTGTATTGTAACTATATGTTTGTATGTATGTATGTAGTATAATACAAGTGCATAAATGCATATTGTATTAAAAACAAAAATAGTACAGATAAGAAAAAGGGGAGGGCTGCTAAAGAAAAATTCAAATTTGTGCTACATTATGAAATTTAAACCCAAAGATATGCTTATCAGATAACTTCACTCTAACGCCCAGTAGACTTATCACACGTTAATACAAGTCTGATATGAAGAAAATCTTAGGAAATTAATTATAAATGATAGAAAAGGTAATATCTTTGTCTTCACCATTTTTCTTCTCCGAGTTGATTTTCTCGAAACTCAGTGGATGGATTCAGAAATACTAGCATGTAAGAGACACTCTGAACTCGTGTTTGTAGCCTCTAATACCTTGAAATTGGCATTTTTCAGCTTTAAAAAAAATCAAATTCTATCAATTCTATGAGTTGAAACCCAAAGTGAATATTTATTTATTTTTTGATATCACCTTACATAAACAAGGAGAAGGGGGTATATTTGCAGGAAATTTTCAAGAATAAGTATTTAGTGTTGCAAAATAATTTCCAGTAAAAAGCCATTCCATCTATTTTCTGTGTCTTTTCTTTCATTTAAAAAATTTACTTTGGCAATTCCAGTACTTTATTTTTGTTGTCAATTGTTTTAAATAACTATAGAGATTTAAAAATGAAACATACCATTATAGATAGAAGTAACAGTATTAATGCGTTATAAGTCTGGATATTCCCTAATAAGATAACGTTACAATCAGACATCACATCCCATAAAGATTAACTCATCATGGTTCAAATCTGAAAAAAAAAAATCAGACACAGCATGAACTTTGAAGATAACGAACAGTAGTCATGCTCAAAAGTCAAGTGAAACAGTACAAAGTTATAACAATACAAAAGTTGTAAACAGGGCATAAAACGCAGACCCCAAGAAATTCTAGAGATGGGTTCAGGGTTACTAGGAGCAGTAGGTGTCTTATGTGGATCGGTCACACTCGCCGTAAACCCTGTGTATTGATCAGGTAGATTAATATTTCGTAGTAAAATTTAGTATGAAAACAAAGGCCTATCAAATGCTGTGAAACACGTCAGCAAAAAATACGACTCAATGACAGCTTATATTTGCTAACAAGGTCATTATAAAGACCATATAATTTACGAAGTGCTGACCACAGCACTTATACGATGTTAATTCCCTGTAACATCACCTTCTGTGGCCTGTCTCGATTTAAGCCTCCCTTGATCGTCCGGATATTTTTACGCAGTAACTCTGGACCAACAATGCTTGTTGTTATCGCTGCTAACTTCGTTCTTGCGATAAAATAAACTAAAAATTCACAAAAATAAGTTCATCTCAATTTAATGGATATTGCATACAGATATTAGATTAAAGGTTCTTTGTTAAAATTTTGCCCTTTTCAAACTTCGTTTATGGAAAAGCAGCGAACATACTATGTTATGTGATGTCACAGCCTAGAAGTTCCAAAAGTCTCGTGCGGTTGAAGAGGTTGATCTCAAAATCAAGTGAACAATGCGCTTGCCCCAACGGTCGCACTGTCAACATATTAGACAAAATGTCGGCGATAAATCTGAATGTCGAATTGAAGAACACAGCAAGTATTTTCTTTTTGTCATTTAGAAGCATTTGAAGAAATTCTGCTTCGTAGGGTAGTAAAAACAGGTCGGCTAATAAAGGAGCACAATTAGAAACCATCAATTGATGTGAAAAAAAGGTGCCCCCTCCTCCCTCGACACAAAGATGCAGGAGAGAACAAGATGTGTTTGTAAAATTTTGATGCCCTCGTATGGCAACTTAGTATAGCAAAGGTTAAACTTTCTCAATTGCAAATCAAATATGTTAGTACCCAAATTAAGGTCTTGTTTCGAAGAATATACCTGTGAAATATGAAAGCCCTAGCAGCAACCATTGAATAGATATGGAAAAGGGTAAAGTTTTTTTTATTTCAAAAGTATGTCAAATATCAAGATGAAGGTCAAATGGTAAAAATTAATGGCCCCCAAGGAAAGGCCTTCTTCCAAGAACTACACAGGTGAAATATGAAAGTCGAAACACCAATCGTTCAAAAATTATTACCAAGGTTAAAGGTTTTCAAATATAGGTCAAATTTCAAGGTCAAGGCCAATCGATTACAATTGTTGGTATCCGAAGGAAGGTGTTGTCACAAGGATTCCATATGTGAAGTATGAAAGTCCTAGCACCAACCGTTCATAAGTTATGGCCAGGGCTAAGGTTTTTCAAAAGTAGGTCAAATTCCAAGGTCAAGGTCAAAGGGTCAAAGATGTTGGTATCCAAAGAAAGGTCTTGTAACAAGGGTTACATATGTGAAGTATTAAATCCCTAGCACAATTCGTTCAGAAGTTATGGCCAAGGTTAAAGTTTTCCAAAAGTAGGTCAAACTCCAAGGTTAAGGTAAAAGGGTAAATGTTGTTGATATCCAAAGAAAGGTCTTGTCACAAGGATTACACCTGTGAAGAATGAAAGTCGTTGCACCATCTGTTCAAAAGTTATGGCCAAAGATAAAGTTTTTCAAAAGTAGGTCAAACTCCAAGGTCATGGTCAAAAGGTCAAAGTTGTTGGAATCCAAAGGAAGATCTTGTCAAAAGAATTACACGTGTTAAGAATGAAAGCCCTAGCACCAACTGTTCAAAAGTTATGGCCAAGGTTGGGTAAAATTTTGCCAAACTTGCAAAACTTGCAAAAAATTTCTCAAACTCCAAGGTCAAAAGGTCAAATATGATTGTACCGAAGAAAAATATTGTCACAAGAAATACACATGTTAAATATGAAAGCCATAGCTCCAACCAATCAAAAGTTATGGGCAAGGTTAAAGTTTTTGCGGACAAACAGACAAACAGCTAGACAGACTGACGGACGGACAGAGCAAAAATTATAAACCCCCGAATCTTCGATACGGGGGCATAAAATCATCTTAGGCCATGGTAAATAAAATCCTTGTTTAATGTTCATTCTTTGAAAAGGTACCCTCCAGTCCGAATAAAAAAAACAGACATATTTCAAAAACTACAGTAACTGTAGCTTTAATATTGAATGGATTTGCAATGATTCCAAGAAATATAGAGACAAATTGTTAAGAATTTGACATAAACAAAAACCCTGTACGGGAGGGATAGTAAAGGTAAATGAAAAGCAAGTGAAATATGAGCAGAGATTGTGACCGATCAAGTTGTTTTGAACTACGTTTATATTCAAATCGTCTATTCCAAGAAACGTTTTTTCCTCCTCCCACCCCCCCTCTCTCTATCTCTCTCTCTATCTCTCTCTCTCTCCCCACTTAGCGAAAAAAGCGAGGGTTCTACCCCACCCACCCCCAGATCAGCCAATATAGCTGTTGCATATAATCTGTACGTCCAACAGTACCAATGTCATTAACTTTTTTGTACCAAATCTCAAAATACATAAATACATTGGCCATTAAATAGGTTCAATAATTAGATCTTTTTCTTTTACTTTCTGTTTTGAAAGGACCCCTCGAGCTCATCTAGAATATTGATACTGAGGCAAACTCAGCCCACGGGGACTTAACATTATGAAAGTGGTCGGCACTTCGAAAGGGATCCATGAGTATTTGAGATTTCCCTATACTTGTTGTAATGATGGTCAAAATAAAATGTTTCGGTCACTCTCGGACAAACTCTGGAAACTGGTCGAGAAATACAGCAATAATAGAAATATGGTCGAAATTAACATTGTACATTTAAATATACTTTAAAAATTCGTGTCATATTTTTTGTTTTATGTTGTATGCATTCGGTCTGAGAAGAAATCATTTGGAATAATGAATTTTTAAATTTTATGATATTTTCTTTCAAAACAGACACACAATATTAGCTCTCCTTAAAGATGAAATGAGAAAGAAGTCCACATGTTGGACATATACAAATACTTCACTGAAGACCATCAAGCAAAAATAACCCCAAGAATAGTTTAATCAAGATGTAAGCTTTGATGCAATTAAGGGGCCATTTGTTACCCGTATCTCCAATCACGTGTTTGATGCTGTCATCAAATACATTAAACCTTAAGGTTTAGTACTGAGACTTCTCCATTTTATCTGAGGATGACCAACTGATAGGCTTATTAGTTAACTTTACTCTAACGCCCAGTAGACTTATCACACGTTAATGCAAGTCTGATATGAAGAAAATCTTAGGAAATTAATTATAAATGATAGAAAAGGTAACATAGATCTAATAAAAAGAAGCTTACATGTTGAACATATATAAATACTCCACTAAAGACGATCAAGCAAAAATAACCCCAAGAATAGTTTAATCAAGATGAAAGCTTTAATGCAATTAGAGGGCCATTTGTTACCCGTATCTCCAATCACGTGTTTGATGCTGTCATCAAATACATTAAACCATAAGATTTAGTACTGAGACTTCTCCATTTTATCTAAGGATGACCAACTGATATGCTTATCAGATTACTTCACTCTGACGCCCAGTAGACTTATCACACGTTAATGCAAGTCTGATATGAAGAAAATCTTAGGAAATTAAGTATAAATGATAGGAAAGGTAAGGTAGATCTAATATCTTTGTCTTTATCGTTTTTCTTTTCCGAGTTGATATTCTCATAACTCAGATTATGGGTTCTGAAATACTGGCATGTTAGAGACTCTATTCTGAACTCGTGTGGACAAACATATGATGATTCAGTTTTTGTATCATTCTATGGTTATAATCTATTGTTAAAGAAACATTGTTAAATCATTTTTGCAAGAATGGTTTTGCGGTTGTTGAAAACTCATCTAAATGCTTAAATCATACAGTACTTTAAGAACAGTTTTGGACGAGAAATATATTTGAGTAATCACCCAAAAGGATTTAGGAATTATTTTTTACTAAATTTAAACTTCCAATCGAAACAGGTAGATGCATATGGCTTAATATAGACAATCAAATATTTAAGGATCTACATCCTTTATGTGATAAAAACTCTTTGGGTATGAATTCCACTATGTAATGGAGTGTCTTAATTACTTAAAACTTAAAAAGAAATATTAAAATCATGTAAATCTATACTTATTAATGAAGATATGCATATTCTTCCATTCTAAAATTTCACATTTTACTAATGTTAATGCTGTTACTCAAAAAATGGAATTTTCTAAATACAATATTTACCGAAATACTTATTCCCTATTTAGATATTAGGCCTATGCATAAGGTATGAAACGAAATCTTTGTAACATGTATAAGATATGAAACGCAAAATTTAACAAAAAAGGGGGGATAGTGAGTCGACTAATGCTCCCACAATAATGCACGATGACCCTGAATGTCGAACATTGATCAGTTGAAGTATGTCTTTCTTTCAAATTGCCATTAATTGTCGGTAGAAACTGCTAAAATGGTTATCGTTAAAATCACCATTGAAAAAAGTCAACTTTCCCGCTTTCGCGGGATTTCATCTCCAGTACTTAAAAATTTATTAGTGTTGATGTATAAGAAAACCTGTCTTTATTTGTTAAAATAAAATACAGTATTGATCTGTGTCATTTATATTCTATTATTATACTTATCTGCATTACTTGACTTTGTATTTCGTACATATGTAAATATGTTTATATTTCTCATATACCATGGTATGGTCTCAGTGTAATAAACAAGCAATCTCTCATTTATCCGAGGGTTGAGCGGTCATTTGTCACCAATGTATTATACAATGTAATATGTCATCTGGTCACACGTATTAAGGTCAAGATCTAGTTAATGAATGGTACCTACATATTTTTTCTTTGAGAAACGAGTTCTTTTAATAATCTTTTACAAATGTAGCTTGATAAAATAAGGTGTATCAGGACATAAATTTTTGGTAAATTCAACGAAAAAACAAATTTAAACTGTCATTTTGAATGAAAAATGAAGAAAGTCAGGTATACGTTTCTGAGTTTTCTTTTTCATCCCAGAACAAAATTGCACACAGTCTCTCAGAAAACGGTTTTCCGTATCTTTTTGACCTCTATTTTAAAATGATATTAAATTGGATGTAGGTATAGGGGTTACTTTTGACACGATTTCAAATTGAATTCCCTGAAAATGCTTCAATTTCTACGTTATAATATTCAATTACAGTCATAAAGTACGGAAAAAAATAAGTTTGAATCAATTATGATATTATAATTGATCTAGCATCAAAAGTGTAGTCTAAACTTCACCTTAACCTATTTTAATACCGTAGTCCGGTTACCATTTACATCCACTGAATATTATTTCCTTTATTTCTTATGAACACCATTGCCGTTTATCAGCCAGTAAACGACACTAAGCAACCCACCAGCATAGATTTCTTGAGCAACGGCTCTTCCATCAGTTATGTATACAATGATATAAACATCAATAATACATTATATTTAACATATTTAATTTTACTTTAAATGGATTTTTTTAAAACAGATATATATATAAACAATAAAATGTCTTTCTTTCTTTGTTAGTACGAGAACTACGAGAATCGCAGCCATTGCAGAAAAATTTACATACCGCGCTGACGCGGTTTATGTAATTTCCGGCAATAGCTTCGATATTAATTCCCATACTAACAACCAAAGAAAGCATTTTCTTGTTTAATATTATTTCCATAACTGTCTTTCAATCAATGATTATACCTTAGAACTAGTTAATATTTCTATAGTAATAAAAAGCATGTTAGGGATTATTTTTTTCATCCTTTTTCGTAATTAAATGCTGCATTTTTTGTTAAAGTTCTCCGTTAACAGTGTGCCAATCATCATCACTGTATTTTCGCCTATGACGTCCCAACAGTATGGCGTCGAAATCCGATATTGACTCTCAATATCGCTTAAAATATCCTTAGATCAACGTTCAATGTATTCAGGTTTTAATGAATATGGTTGTTGAGAATATGTTTTCTTTAAATAGCTATTTTTTAAGAGATGTGACAAGTTCTTCGACGATCGCAACTTCTCGGGCCTTTTCAAAAGCGGAAAAACGGCTAAAGTGTTTTTCCGAGCTTTCCATAAAGGCCCGAGAAGATGCTGTCTGTCCTTTAGGCTGGAATACTACGGGAGACAAGGAGACGATTAAAATCAATCGAGCAGATAAACGGAAACTGATTAAAACGACAAAAGGAATTAGATATATATATACATGAATGTGTAATGATATATTTGTATAATGTAACGAAAATGTTATGATGGAGTGTTATGCAAATATTTCTTAAACGATTTCAACGTCCCACAGCAATATCAAAGACTGTTAGCATTTTGCAAAGAAATAAATTGCACTTTTTCCTAAATATGTGGAAAACAGTGCCTAAATTAAAAGTAAAGATTACCAATGAGATTAAATTTTTATCGATTTGAAGCCATGAAAAAATCTATACCAACCAGCGTATTTTATACATGTATGACTACACACACTAACAAGAGGCCCACGGGCCTTATAGGTCATTTGAGTATCATGTATTAACTTTACCCTGAGCCCTGCCCTTACACTAGAACCTTGACCCAGGGGACATAAAATTCCCAATTTTGGAAGAGACACCCTTACGCATAATAACTATACTCTTAGTTCATGGGCTTAATACCAAGGAGAAAAGGAGAAGATTGTCAAAGAATTATTGCATTTTTTACAATGTAATCATTAAAGCCCCCCCCCCCCCCCCAACACTAGAACCCCTGACCCAGGGCCATGAAATTCACAATTTTGGAAGAGGAACCCTTACTCATTCTAACTATGTATTCAGTTTCTTTGCCTTAATACCCCGGATCAAAGAAGAAGATTTTAAAGAAGTAATGCCCGCCCAAACACCGGAACCCCTGACCCAGGGCCCATGAAATTCACAATAGAGGAAGAGGCACCCTTACTCATCATAAATATGCATTCAGTTTGTTTGCCATGGATTAGAGAAGAAGATTTTTAAAGAAATAATGCATTTTCACTATATATTCAACAGAGCCCCACCCTAACACAAGAACACCTGACCCTGGGGCCATGAAATTCAAAATTTTAGAAGAAGCACCTTTCCACATCATAACTATGCATATTGTTTGTTGACTTAATACCCATCAGCAGAGGAAAAGATTTTTAAAGAAATAATGCATTTTCACTATATATTCAACAGAGCCCCGCCCTAGCACCAGAACCCCTAACCCTGGAGCCATAACTTTCACAATTTTGTTAGAGGGCTCAATGCTTATTACAATCATGCCAACAGTTTGACTGCTTGATGTTCAGGAGTAAAGAAGAAGATTTTTAAATATTGCATTAATTTTGATGGTTTTAGCCCACCCGTCAGGCCAAAGGGGGGAAGGGGTCTTGAATTTAACAATTTTTACTCCCCTTTATCTATAGATGCTATATGCCAAATTTGGTTGAAACTGGTTAAGTGCTTCCAGAGAAGAAGCTGAAAATGTTCAAATGTTAACGCACGACGGACGACGCACGCCGACGGACGAAAACAGATAGCAAAAGGTCACCTGAGTAAACTCAGGTGACCTAAAAATTCAAGTTTCTGAGAAAAGTTATGTTTTTGTTTTTCAATATTTCTCTACGTTGATAAATATTTTTGCAATATAAAGAAAACAAAGGTCATGACCTACACCTTGGACATGCAGCTCTGCGAAATATTTGATTAAAAAATATCAAATGTTTATTTTGTGTGTTAAAAAAATATATTCTGTTGTACTTTATCAATTTAATCCTTACGATTACTTTTTATGTGATTTAGGTTGAGTAATTTTCTAGTGTGTTCACGGTTTATCCAGAGCAGTGGATGTCCCCTCGTTAATCTGTAGGATGGACGACCACAAAGGAAAGGTTTTTCTAATCACCGGTAAGACAAACTGAAATTATTAAAAATATATGTCAAAATAGCAGACATGGCGAGAAAATTCAAAGATTATGCCCTACAGGTGCCAGCTCTGGTATTGGGGAGGGCATTGCCGTCCTTCTCGCAAGGTGCGGAGCAAGTTTATCATTGACGGGAAGAAATGAGGCCAAGTTAGAGACTGTAAAGGAAAAATGTCTGAAGGAGGGTTTATCACCGGAGAAAGTAAGCCATTTACTGAATAAATTTATAATTTAAATTATAAATGTTTTAAAGAAGTAAACATTTTTTTTAATCAACAGATACTGTTTTCCGTGGGTGACATTACATCCAGAGATTATAGAAGGTCATTAGTGGATCAAACAATAAAACAGTTTGGAAAACTAGATGTTCTGGTAATTATCGTTTACATAAGTTTTTGTGAGCTATCGTAGTTTATAGTTATGTGTCTTAACTATGTTGAGATAGTGAAGACTCAACATTTTTCTAGTCATAACCCCGAGGGGTAGGGTTGGGTCACATTAGTTACATAAAAATATCTATGAAAAAATCTTAAAAAATCATCTTCTCAAGAACAGCAAAACCATGATTAGTCATATTGATATGGAGGCATCCTCAGATAGTGTCGTTTCAATTTTTTTCATATCATGACCCCTGGTGGTAGGGTGGGGCCAGCATAAGTGATCAAAGTTTTACGTAGGAATATATAAAAGAACAAATCTGCTGATGAAAAACAGCAAGGCCATATTGACTCAGGAGATGGATGTGGCCAATGGGCTTCTCGATTTCCTCTTCTTCTTCTTTGTCAAACAAATATTACTCGTTGTTCGTATTTTGCATTTTCATTCGTACAGGTATACTAGAAATTATTAGATTTATTCACTTATTAAAATCTATATTGCGTCATTGCATCCATTCCCATTACAATTATTTGCAGTTTAGTCCATCCTTTTCCAATTACGCTGTAGTATAACTGAGATGCCTACAATCTAGCAAGAAGTAAACTACAAAATGCGAAACTTGTTATACATAGTACATGTATTACAGGATATGTCATGTTCAAAAACATTTTAAATAGAATGAAAAACCACCATTCTATAACATTATAAATAGAGGATATTTAATATTTTATAGTTGAAAATGGAATTTATTTCACAGTGAGACATGATCTTTTTTATATTTTCACGAGTGAGAAGCACGAAAAACCTTTCTCACGGGTGAATTTTCTTGTTGTTATATTTTCTTTGATTTTCCCTTTGCTTCTGTCTTTTCTTAACACAGTCATAGGCTTTGACGTCATAGTTGAGCAGTTGAGACGTCATATCTTAGCAGTTTTGAGATTGAAAACATCCCGGATTGTAACATGGATTTTAGAAAGTAACTGGCAGTTTTAGTCTTTATCAAAATAGTTTCGTTACTATCTCTATATTATTACTGGCCCGAAATTACTTTTTACTTACTCTGATATCCTTTCACACTGTGACAGAATATTACTTTGGTATTCTTTCACACTGTGAGAGAATATCACTTTTATTCAATAAATAAATAACAGTATATCACTGTTGAAAATGAAAAAATATTCATCATCCACAAAACGAGACTAAGGACAATATGAAATTGGATATATTTCAGAAAATCATTTCTTGTCGTTTGTCCTTAGATGATCAACATCTCTCTCTCTCTCTCTCTCTCTCTCTCTCTCTCTCAGCTTATGAACCTATCTATTGATATTCCCAAAGATGTTTCTTCATTATCAGAAAGGTCGGATACAACCGACAGATATCCATGTAACAGGCTGGTGCAATATGATAAATGTTTAAAAACTTACATTTTAATCTTTCAATACAATTAACGTGAAAACAAATTTAAAATGATTTTCATTCTCCGACTGTTGCAAAAAATTAAAATAAAATCACCACAGGAAGTATCAGGTTCTAATATGTTAGCAAAGGGAAAGGGTAAAGTGTAGGGGTGGGTGGGTGTTGAATCATATATTTCAAGTATATGCATGGGAGTACATCCTCTTAAATCCCCCTAACTCAACAATCTCATGTTGTTTTGTTGGGACCAGCACTTCTTAAATCACACGAGATGTGTCTTAAGATGAGTTCTTCGTCGTAATGTTGGAACAAAGATTAGGAAGTCTCCTTAGATAGTATTACTTTGTTGGCTTCTCTAAAAAATAAGATGTGTCGTAAGTTCGTCCAAGGATATATCTTAGTCAGTTCAGATACCTTCATAAGCATGCCTACTACTGCATTAATTTTAATTACAAGGTAAATAATGCGGGAATGGCAAAGTCCATGGATATATCAATAGAAACAGAAGAAAACTTTGATGAAATTATGAACGTCAACATAAAGTCGGCATACTTCCTTACCCAGCAGGCTATACCACATCTGAAGGCGACGAAGGGTAAGTGTGAGAGAATCTTAGTTGTTGTTGTTAGTTGTTGGCACAACAAAGTGAACAATTAGATCGGGAGGTATTTACCTAAGAATTCTTTACAAGCAAAAACATGACTGAATCTTTCATGTATTCCCAATCAAGATATGGGTGTACATACACCAAACAAATGAGGCCAATCAGACCTGTCTCCTCAGATCAAGAATTCCGAAAGTCTGTACGATTAAAGCTGAAATCAGTACCCCAGAGTTGTTGTTGGTTTCACCCATATGCACGTCTCTACCAGTCTCAGTTAATTTAAAGATTATTGAAAGGTGTTCTTACACATCTACATCTGGAATCCCCCAGCCCGAACTCAAGACTGATCATCTAGAACTCCTACAATTGAAAATTGTTGACCTATAGCAATTTAATCAAAATATAAATATATAGATAAATTGAACTTTTCTTTTATGAAATCGTATGTGATTTTGAATCATCATTTTTCTCAGTTAAATTTCAAAACGTCTTTCTTTCAGGCTGCATCATCAACAATTCAAGTGTACTTTCAACCACTGTCTTCTCGGTAGTACAGGTTTTTATTTCCTAAAAATGTAGAAAAAAAATATAATTTTATACAAATAAGTTTATTCTTGATATGTAAAATTTATTGTTCACCTAGGTCAAAGGCTCTTGTGATCTTTTCTGATAGAGGAGTGTTCGGTGCCCGTCTATCGTCTGTCGTGTGCTGTCTGTTGTCTGCAAACTTTTCACATTTTTGACTTCCTACCAGGAACCACTGGAACAAAGTTAACCAAAGTAGGCAAAAGCATCCTTGGGTAAAGGGAATTTGTATGTTCAAAATAAAGGCAAGCCCTCTTTCAAGGGGAGATAATACAGAATTTGTGAAAATTTGGCGGAACCTTTTTTAAAAAACTTCTTCACAAGAACCACTGGCCCGAAAAAGTTGAAACTTAGGTGAAAGCTCATTTCATAGTTTGTTCAGAACATGACCCACGGCTGGAGCTGGGCCACAATGAGCAAGCGTTGTTTTAGATGGAGAAAATCTTTAAAAATCTTTTCAAAACCACTAGGATAGAAAAGATGAAACTTATGTGAAACATTCATTACATAGTGTTACTGTTAGCAGTGTTATAGTGTTAAGTTTGATGAAAACATGATCAAATCATGACCCCAAGAGGTAGGGTGGAGTTACAATGGCCGATCAAAGTTTTACATGAAAATATATTGGGAAAATCTTTTAAAAAATCTCCTCCTCCAGAAAAGCAAGCCCATCATTGGTCATGAATATATCCTCGGGTGGTGTAGGTTTAAGTTTGTTAAATTTAAGACACCTTCAGGTAGGGTGGGGTCACAATAGGCGATCAAATTTTTACATAGGAATATATAAGAAAATCTTTAAAAATCTTATTCTTAAGAAAAGCAAAACCATGAAGTATTAATATGGAAGCATCCTTAAATGGTGTAGATTCAAGTTTGTTCAAATTATAATCCACAGGGGTAGGATAGGGCCAAAATAGGCGACTGATGTTTTACATGGGAATATATTTGGAAAATCCTTAAAAATCTTTTCTCAAGAACATCAGAGCCATCATTGATCATGTTAATGTCTTAAAATATCATATCAATTTAAGACTTATTGCATGTTTCTTAATTACTTGAAATTGAATGCGTATTACATTCCTTATGATCATAGTCTATCAGATTTTTGTTTTTAAAGAGTTTCTCAGATTTGTGTTTTAGTGTGAACATACCGCGTTTATTAAACAGTATTTGACTCAAATAAAAATCCCTGAATTAAAAATCCGATAGAATTAGATAGCGATCACGTGACTGTGATACGTCATAGGCGACAATGGCCGATCAGTTGTTTACATAAGTCTAAATAAAGCCAGACCCTACTATTTCACTTCGTTGTAGTCACCCGGTTAGATTATTTCTGAAAGGACCTATAAACAGTGATTTGTAAAAAGTGATTTGTCACTTGTCCTTTATTATTCACACATTCAACATTGTAGAGTCTTTGATATTGTTTATTTGTAATGAAATATCAATTTACGCAAATATATATTTGCACATATTTCGCAAAGAATGGCGGTCTCGAATAAAAATTTTTCTATCACAAAACATTACAAATACAAATCCAAATGTTTAACTAAAAAACAGAAAAAGCAGATTAATTTTTCAAATACATGTAGGAGTAGATTTGGTAAAATAAAATGAATTTAAAACCTATCTATTACAAAACATTAATTTTACTCAAGTAAAATTGTAAATAAGCGACTGAATTAAATTCGATTTCAGAAGGGCGCCGGGGGATAATTAGAATATGTAATACTCGTAGAATAGTGTAGGTGGTCAACCGTGATATTTATTTATTACCTTTTCTCCTTTTCTCTCATAATCATAGACTACAATAAAATTCAAGAAGCCTGACAGTAATTTTGCAACTCTTTTCGTGCAAAAGCATCATTTTTTTTCACCGATATGAAGCCGCTATGTACATTCATGCATACTCATATTTTTTTTCTTGAATCAAGATTATACTTAAAATTAAAACTAGTTCAAATTTCTATAGTAATTGAAAAGCACGTAAATAATTATTTTTTCAACATTTTTCATATTTTTATATTGCATTGGTTGTGATAACTTCGTTAATAGTGTGCATATTCCTATCTCTCTATCATTGAATTGCCGCATATGACGTCAGTAGTATGACACCGAAATCCGATTGAAATATGCATATCGCTGTATTTGACTTTCAACTCTTAACATCGCTGAAAATATGCTTGCAACACCATTTATAATGTTCAGTATTTTAAAAAACAAGGTTGTAGATAATATTTTTCATAATACGTATAACGATTTTTAAGAGCATACGATTAAGTCCTTATATATTAATATATATGGGAGAATCCTCAGGTAGTGTAGACTCATATTTGACCAAATCACGACCCCCGGGGAAAGGATAGGGCCACAATGGGTGGTCAAAATAATACTTTTTCCACAAGAACAGCAAAGTCACAATTAGTCTTACTAATATAGAAGTATCCTCAGGAATTGTAGATTCAAATTTTTTTCGAGTCGTGATCCCCGGGGGTAGGACAGGGTCACAACAGTGGATCAACTTTTTACATTGGAATATCAATGCAAATTGTTCAAAATCTTCTCTTGAAAAACAGCAAGGCCACGATTAGACTTAATTTATATAGCATCCTCAAAATATGTAAATTAAAGATTCTTTTTGAAATCATGACACCCCTCCCCAAGGGCTAGGGTGGGGTCACAATAGGAGATCAAACTAAATCTTTAAAAATCTTCTAATGTCTTGATTAGTCAAAGAAATACATGTATAGAAGCATCCTCAGTTAGTGTAGATTTAAATTCTTCAAATCTCCCTCCTGGGAGGGGGGGGGGCACTTTTATATTTAAACTTCTCAATAATAAACTAATCTCAGCTTTTCTCTAGCCAAAGTGCTCAGGTGAGCAATGTGGCCCATGGGCCTCTTGTTTATTTTATATTCTATGTTTTATGGTAGATATCTGGAAGTTGTTCCTACTGTATGTCCAAAGCAGCAATGAATGCATTCACCAGAAATTTAGCTATTGGTATTAATATTGATGTTTATAAAACCCTCATCGTCATAAAAGGATTAATTAAAATAATATTCAGGCACTAGTATGTTCTGTAGATGTGTAATGAATAACGTATCTAAATGCTTTTTCAGAATTAGCACCCTTTGGAATTCGGGCAAATAGCGTGAGGTACAAAAAATTTATATTATACGGCTCTGTTTGAATTCATTTATATACATTTCAATACAATCTTTAGTTTTTATTTTTAGACCAAGAATAACAAGAAGTAACCTCGCGAGACATAATATAACAGACGGAGAATTACTTAATAAGGTGAGTCATGAGGGTTGTCCGAACATTCCGTAGAGAAGCGGGCTTTTTTTGTAGGAACCCGGTGTCATGAATTAATGAAAATTTGGAAATAGATTAAACTAACAATATGTAATAGATTCGCTGACATGTGAGAATTAAGCAGATAATACCCATTAGATGAAATACATGTACCTATTGCCGGGTACCTGTAAAGTGCGAAACGAAATAGAAACGGAACGAAACGAAATGAAACGAAACGAAACGAAACCTACCGAAACGAAACGGGTACCTGTAAAGTGCGAAACGAAATAGAAACGAAACGAACCCTACCGAAACGAAAGGAAATCAAAATGAAATCTTCTGAAACGAAACGAAACAAAACTATCAGAATGTTTTTTTTCCCCCCTCAAATCAAGGTATATCATCATATATTTGGTGTAACTGTACATGGAGTATTTTTACTTCATATAAAATTTATATAGTTCACTTGCTAATATAAAATTTAAACACCGCGATAAATGCTTCCTTCTCTAGTGATGTATTTACTTATGCAAGCATATATATACTGTAAATCAACTGCCAGCTAAAAATATGCGCGAGCATACTATTACTATATAATTTCAAAATATTGATTTCAAAATGTGCGTTGTATTCTCTAAATTTTATGTCTTACTCTTATATTTAGCCCTTAATCATCGTGTTAAATGTAAAGGCTTGTTTATTTACAGATCGAAATAAAGTTACTGTACTGTTGTATTGCGAATGTCTTTAAATATAACTTGCAAAAAATTGTACATATCGAGTTGAATGAAACAAAAGTGCACTACTGTTATTTATACATATGTGATCAATTATACAAGCCTAATTATTATTATACTTTTGATTACTGTCGGGTCCAGCTTTTTTTTTAAGATTAGTTCCGAGAAGGACCCCCTCCCCTGGTGGTTTCAATGCCCATGTTTTCGTTGGTTTATCATGTAATGGATAAATAACGAGATGGTGTTGAATAGTTTAGAGAAAACATGCCCTCCGACGGCCGAAGGCTCGAGGAGGGGATGTTTTCTCTAAACTATTCAACACCATCTCGTTATTTATCTTACTTATAAAACTTCCCCACTTTGTACCCCAAAGAAACATTTACCCATTCATATATCCAACTTTGCTTTAATACAATGGGATCTAGCCCATTTAGATATCCAACAGTGACGTAATACAATAGCTTAATCGAACACCCCTTTATTCATGGACTAGTGAGCATGAAACTGCATGGTGCTAATGTCATTTCAAACCTTTCCATTGTACTGAACAGTCAAGAAATCAGATGAAGAATAGTTTTGAATCCAAAGTAAATTTAGAGAGGTTCAGATAGTGCTTTGAATACTTTTGACATGAAGGGAGAAGAAAACTACAGAATTTGATAAAAGGTTGGAAATCTATCATTACATATAAGATGATGATTTGTTGGGGAAAAGTGTTGGAATTTTGTGGAGTTCTGATCCATTCGGACAATACTTCTAGTAGTGCTAAAACAGATGAAAAGATTATCGGTGTTATCGGTTGTTTGTCAATAATTTATCTCGTTTTAGAAATTGTAAATACGTAGAGCATGCTCTTGCGTATCGAATCAACTGTGAGATATAAACCCCATATGCAGGTGATGAAGGTATATTGCTGCATAAGTAAGGGAAGTTGACGATTGAAAAGTTAAAGTCACCACATTTATCATAAAGCTTGGTTGTTAGATTACCATTAACGTTTTTTTCAAGTAAAATATCCAAATATGAAACAGATGTGTCAGACTCTGTTGTATCTTTTATCTCAAGCTCACCGGGATATATCGTATCGACATAAGAATGGAAATAACCATTGTTAATTGACAATACGTCGTCGATATATCTAAATGTCGAGTTGAAGGCAACAACAAGTGTTCTCTTCTTTTCACGTATAAGATTTTGGACAAATTCTGTTCCATATGAATACAAAAAAAGGTCTGCTAATAACGGGGCGCAATCGGTACCCATGGGAATTCCAATAGATTGTTGGAAGACCTGGTCTCCAAAAACCACATAGATATTGTCAATCAGAAACTCAAGCATCTTTTTAATGTCAACTTCAGAGTACTTGTGTGTACAATCAAAATATTTTTTAACAAAATAATTTTGCAAATGACCAATGACAAGGTAAGTAAATTTACGAGTAAATTTATATATGCCTATTGCTTAGTGAAATAGATGACGACTAAATCGGGTTCGATGTTCGAGGCCTGATAAAATGGCAGATCGAAGCAAGTGATGAAAAACATCATATCATATTCATTTATGAACAGTAATCATGAATTAGCGCATCACTGATTGCACCAAAGCCGCTAAAATATGAAGCCCGCTTTTTTAAGTATACACATACAGTACCTTGATTTGAAAAGAAAAAACAAACATTCTGATAGTTTTGTTTCGTTTCGTTTCAGTGGGTTTCGTTTTGATTTCGTTTCGGTAGTGATCGTTTCGTTTCGTTTTGTTCCGTTTCTATTTCGTTTCGCACTTTACAGGTACCCGTTTCGTTTCGGTAGGTTTCGTTTCGTTCTGTTTCTATTTCGTTTCGCACTTTACAGGTACCCACCTATTGCCCGATGTAAGGCAGCGCAATACTCCCAATATAGCAAGTAAAAAGCGATAAATATTACATCAAAATTTACAAATTTAGTATTTACTATTGAGAAATTCGGGAATAGAAATTTTTAAAAAATCTTAAAATGGTAGAGTTAACTACTTTTCCTCTTATTAGGTTGTATATGCTCGGTTTGAAATCTGACCTGAAAAATGGCCACTGTGTTGACATAGGGGACACACTGGGCTGTTATAAAATGTTCTGAGCATGAAATCACTCCAACAAAAACGTATGTCAAATATGAAATGACAGACACAGTTTATTTAAGTTTGTAAATAAGCGAAACTAAGAAAGAGATTGGCTGCAAGAATCGGACAAGAAATCGTTGTCAAAGTGACACTTGTGTAACTCCATTTGAGAAGACAAGTCTTCAGAAATAGAGGAGGTTTTAGAATGTTTTGTATTGGATATATGTACATAAATTTATTATGTTGTAAATTTTGCATTTACCTCTATCATATTCTAAATTTACGACATGAAAGAGGTTAACAGTGGTTTTCTTGGGGTAAAAATTTTCAATGTTACCCTCAACTATACGAAAGTTTCTTACAAATATTAACAAACATTCTCAAAGTATTGCATTAGCAATACTAGTCTCCTACAAAAGTAAAAAAGCAGAAATTGATTTCAAAAAAAAATATTCTAAGTTCAATAGGAATAATTCTGTCAAAAATCATCGGTCCAAGACCAAAAATTCAAACTTGACCTGTATTTTCTGGTAAAATACCTGCATATATACACACATCCCTACACAATTTAGTGGAAACTGACAAATTTCTAATTTTTCTTAAGTTCAAGAGGGATAACTCTGTCAGAAATCAGCGGACCACAACCAAATTCGATTTTGACCTGTATTTTCTGGTAAAATACCTGCACATGCAATTTCAACCTGATACATACATCCCTACAAAAGTTAGAGAGCGGAAACTGAAAATTTCTTTATTTTTTTCTAAGTTCAACAGGGATAACTCTGTCAAAAATCATCGGACCATGACCAAATTCGAACCTGCGTATTTCTTTGACGAATCCATATGTAAAATTGAGGTGAATGTGTGCAAATGTTGCTAAGATAATGAACGGAAAGACAATGATGTCGGGTTGACGGAATTACAGAATGAAGGAACAGGTTAACATTATATGCCTCCGGCCATTGTATGGCGGAGCATAAAAATCCGAATCTGTGACGTTTATCTATTTTGATGTCGGAGATTGCTATGGATGGTAGGAAAGGGTAACGCTACAATTCTTCTCACTCGTTTTGTTAGGAGAAAAGATTCAGTATTCCTCTTAGTCTACTTTTACAGTCATAAAATCATGTGTCCACTAAAATCAAATCAGCCAAGATTATTGGCATACCTTTGAACAAGCAAAATGCCAAATTTTACTCTCACTTAGAAACCTCCAAACGGTATCCACTGTGATCGGACAATTTTGTAAACCTAATGAGGATCTAAATCTCTAATCAAATTTGGAGAATGTATGAAAACACGTTATTGCAATAGGTTCAAAGCTGCCAGACATAACAGTTCTAAAAATATAGATAAAACTTGAAAATTAAGACCCCTCCCGCTAAGAGAGAGAGAGAGAGAGAGAGAGAGATTTGAAAACTGAATGTTAAGATTTATTTCTGATTCAGTTGATGGCAACATCTGAACAAGAAAATCCTTCTGGACGGAATGGTGAGCCGGAAGATGTTGCCAATGCTGTCTCATTCTTGGCCTCTGACAATTCATCATATATAACTGGACAGGACATTGTTATTGATGGCGGACGTTTTATCCGATATTAGTTACATTGCTTTCACAATATTATGCCATGAATGCTCCAATGGAATTCTACTTATGATACAAAATACACAGACTATTCTTTTTATAGCACTGAATTGCACCATTGAAATTCGTGTATACAATAATGATTAATTCAGCTCAGATATATACTGGTATGCAAATTTAGTGTTAATTTTTTTTTTTACTCTTTTGATTTCTAATGCTTACTATTCTGCATTTTGGAAACTCCTACACATTGTGTTCCAAGAAGAGATTACTTACTTTAAAGAAGAGGCCTAAGGGCCTTAACGTTCACCTGAGTATAATGTAACACTATAAAGGATCCATATAGTTCGAATATGAAATAAGCTGACAAATGAAGCCGTGTTGCCCAAAAGCAAGAGACATAGCATGATCAGGGATCAGCAAAATAATTAGTTTAATGCCCAGTCACAAAACTAAATGTTGATCTAATTACTGCTAATGTCTGTACTTACCCAATTTGTTACTATCCCAGTGCGGGCTAAATGAAACAAGAGTTCTTGAGCTCTTTAATAAACCAATCTCATTCCCTCTCAAATTAGTATCTTTTAGTCTCAGAAGAACATTTAATGTTCAAAGATGTCATTTTTCCCCATTTTTATTTATCTATTATCTAAAAGTCTACTTGACCATTAATAAATATGAAACTACCTTTTATTAGATATTATAAAAAAAATTCTTGTATAATTCTGTTATTCAACTGACTTCAATTGCTTTATTTACAGTGATTAATTATCATAGGTGAATAATTAAGGGGAATAATTAATACAAATTATTAGATTAACCAAGTGGTGCAGAATTTCAAAAATCTGATAAAAATATGCTTGCTTATCACAACTTTATATACTGTTTGCTTTCAAGATGCCCAGGAACAGAGAAGAAAATTTTCAAATAAATAATGCATTTAATTATAGACTCAACAAAGCCCCCGTTTACACCAGATCCCCTGGCAAAGAGGCAACGAAATTCACATTTTTGAAAGAAGCAACCTTGCTGCTAAATTCCCAGGAGAAGAGAATAAGATTTTCAAGGAAATAATGCATTTTTCAGACCCCAATCCAATTTTCACAATTCTGGAAGAAGCACACCTACTCATCATAACTATGGACTGATTATCAAAGTACAATGCCACTATATATTCCACAGACCCCTCCACCCCCCGAACACCAGAGCCCTTTACCTGGTTAAAGGGTTTCTGTTTTAGAGAGGGACTCTATTAATTATGTTTGATTATGTAGTAGAAATGCATTGATTTCTTCTCTGCTTCTGGGTATTAAGCAGATATTTTAAGTGCATAGTTATGATGATCAAAAGAGCTTCTTTCAAAATTTTGAAGTTTACTTCCACAGGGTCATGGGTTTAAAGGGGTTAAAGGGGATCTGTTATTATATTGTGAAAGTGCATTGTTTATTTGAAAATCGTCTTCTCTGCTTCTCGGTATTAAAAAAAACAAACAAACAAACTACGTACATAGTAATGATAAACAAGGGTTCCTCTTCCAAAATTGTGAATTTCATGGCTCCTAGGTAAAGAGGCCATATAATTTACAATTTTGAAAGAAACACTTTCGCTTATCATAACTATGTACTTAGTTTATCTGCAAAATACCCTGTAGCAGAGAAAAAAAAATTCAAAGAAATAATGCATTTCACTATATTATATTCAACAGAACCATTCCCTCCAACCCGATCCCCTGACCCTTGGGTCACAAATTCTCAATTTTGGAAGAAACACTCATTATTACCATCATAACCATACACTTATTTTATCTGCTTAATACCTACAAGCATAGAAAATTTTCAGAGAATGCACTGTCATTATAAAATTAATAGAGCCCCGTCCTAACACCAGGTCCCCAGACCCAGGGGCTAAGAAATTCACAATTTTGGAACAGGCATCCTTGCTTATTACGACTATTTATTTGGTTTGTTTGCTTTATACACAGGGGAAGAGAAAATTTTCAAAGAAATAATGCACTTGCACTATATAATGAAAGAGCACTTCGTCGAGCGCTCGCTCCGTGATCGGAAGGTCGTATGTTTCAACCCAGCCGCGACTGACCTAAGTCGATTAAAAAATAGGTAGAAACTGTTCCCACGCCAAGCTCGGCATTTTGAAATGAAGTTTCGGTTCTTTCGGATGACCCTTTGAAAACTGAGGCCCCGTGACACGGTAGGCTTTGGCATGATAAATATCCGACACTGCTCAATGGCCCTGAGTGCCGAGTAAAGGTCTAAATTTGAAACCCTTCATCGGTATATGGTGCCGTCTCTGTATGAGTGAAAAATTCTCGAAAGGACGTAAAACAACATAGAATCAATCAATCAAAGAGCACTTCCCTGCTTCCACAGAACCCTTGAGGCCACAAGTTTTACAATTCTGAAAGAGCCACACTTGATCATCATAATCATGCACTTAGATTATCGACTTTATTAAAGGAATGAATTTAATAGCTATCCAAGTTATACTGTTTCACCTGGTTTGGGCCACTTTACGCTTTACAAACCTAACAGCGGTCTATAAAAAAAATCATAAACTGATCCAGCCCAGGTTATACCAGTATAATTAACTTGGGTACCATTTAAATTCATTCCTTATGATTTAATTTTCCATCATTCAGTGTAGAAATTAAGACAATTTCACCTTCAAGAATAAGATACTTTTTGGATGCAATTTGATAAAAGTGTTGTGTAAATTCACATCTGACAAAAATATTGAAACATTGAAAACCACTGAAAAAAACAGTCATATTAATGTGATATAAGCAAGTTGACCACTTATTGATTAGAAAGGACACATTTTGAAAAGTTAATACATCTAACAAGACTAACATTATGATAAATACTTTTGTGCTTGATTAATGATATATATTTAATATAATAATTTAACATTTAGGTTTACAATTACAATGGATTTACTTGAAAATTAAGGTTGATATATATTCATTTAAACATCGTATTGAAGAATGTAAATGGTTTTTTTTGCTATTTTACCTCCTTTATTCATATTAAAGTTCTGTTTAAAATGATGTTAAGTTATAGTTTTTCTATAACAATACAACACCCTCAATTGGTTTAAAATAAGTTGACTTCCTGCAAATTAAAAGAAAGTGCTGAATTCAGAAAATAAATTTAGAAAGAAATAAACATGAAAGTGGCACTACTTTTGTAAGGTTAGGGATACATCTTTCTTTTATAGTGTCCTTAACCATGTTTGCTGCTGTAAATGCATGTCGGATTACAATGAAATATTAGCAAAGGTATTAAGATTTAACATTCTACGGTGAAATATGTGGTGATAACGGACAATATTCGAGCTCAAAAGTCCATTAAACATTACAAAATAGGAGCAGAGCAAACACGGACCTCTAAGACATCAGATGTGGGATCAGGTTCCATGGAGGAGTGAGCATCTCCACGCCGACCGGTCACACCCGCCGTGTGCTCCTTGTCATGATCGGGAAATAACGGAAAAATCCGTCGACAAATCAGTGTGTAAGTAATGGCCTAACAATTAGTATGAAAAACGTCAGTCAGCATTTGACTCAATGACAAATTGTATTTGCTGACAAAGTCATTATATCGACCATAAAACTGAAATGATGACTTTAAACGAGACTGCTGATATTCTTGTTTTATCAACTTGATTGTCAATAATTTACCTCGTTTTAGAAATTGTACATACGTAGAGCATGCTCTTGCGTATCAAATCAACTGTGAGATATAAATCCCGTATGCTGCATAAGTAAGGGAAGTTGACGATTGAAAAGATAAAGTCATCGCGTTTATCATAAAGCTTGGTTGTTAGATTACCATGAATGTCTTTTTCAAGAAAAATATCCAAATATGAAACAGATATGTTAGACTCTTTGGTATCTTTTATCTCAGGCTCACCGGGATATATCGTATCGACATAAGAATGGAAATAACCATTGTTAATTGACAATACGTCGTTGATATATCTAAATGTCGAGTTGAAGGCCACAGCAAGTGTTTTCTTCTTTTCACGTATAAGGATTTTGGACAAATTCTGTTTCATATGAATACAAAAAAAGGTCTGCTAATAACGGGGCGCAGTTGGTATCCATGGATATTCCAATAGATTGTTGGAAGACCTGGTGTCCAAAAACCAATAGATATTGTCAATCTGAAACTCAAGCATCTTTTTAATGTCAACTTCAGAGTACTTGTGTGTACAATCAGAATGCTTTTTAACAAAATAATTTTGCAAATGACCAATGACAAGGTAAGTAAATTTACGAGTTCCATTTTACTGAAAAAGCAGCTGTCAATGATATCAAAAAGCCTGGACTTTAATTTATCGTGGGGAATGGTTGTGTATAAAGTCGAAATGTCGCAAGTTTTTAAGCTGTTGATTTTAGTAAAATCTTGTGATTTCAAATTTTTCAAAAGATCCTTAGAATTTTTAAGTATCCACGTCTGATTTACACCACTTCTTAATATATTGTTGCACAGTACTCTTGAAGTACTGTTAATATTTTAGTGAGGAGTAAAGAAAGAGGCTTGGTTGAACATTTACTGGAACCATCTATGTATCTTTGTTTGTAAGGATTTTTATGAAGTTTTGGAATCCAATATAGATATGGTAATTCAAATTCATTTTGGTTGTTTGGAATATTAAAAATATTCAAAACTGATATATGATTTTGATCTGAAGAATTTCTTCCTTAGAAAGGGAACTATGAGTATGAGTTGGATTACCACTTGTAGAATTAAATCCAAGTTTCTCTAAAATACATTTAATATAATGAGCCTTACAAACAAAGACAATGTTGTTACCTGCTATGTCAGCAGGGACCAGTACATACTGATCATGTAATCTATCTAATTCTTCCTTCACTTCTGGATTATTGAATACAGAAGGATAGATGGTTCTCATAATGCCCCTCAATCTTTTAATGCGCCATTTTAGCATACATCTGATACATTTAATCCATTCTGACAAAGTGTCAAGGTCTTCTTTTTCATGTCTGGCGCATCGCCTGGCGTAATCCTCTACAGAATTCATAATATTTATGAAATTCCGACGCCAGTTGAAGGATCGGGGTTCCCTATATTTAGGACCTTTTAAAATTAGTGATCTAAGGTTCTCATTATGAACTATATTTACGTCATCAGTAATAAAGTGTCCAGCAGGAATATAGTTATAGGGTGAAGAAGAACATGAACACGGCAGAGGATTATGTTTCTGATATTCGATATCCAGACTCTGCAAAGTTTTCATTTAATTAAAAAGTTTGGAAGCAATAGCCAATGTATATTTGTAGGAAATACAAGGTGTAGTCTTTAACTTGAAATATGGTGGAATACGGTCTCATCCGAAGGACCGGTCTCCACGTCCCGCAATGGATTCTAACTAGCGACGTAATGATCAACTCCTTACTCTGCGACTCCAGAGCAGACGCTCTAACCACTGAACCACGCGGGCAACTGTAAGTAATTTTAAAGAAAAAGATGTGCCTCATTGTGTAAGTAATATAAAAAAGATTCTAATCGTTGCAATCTAACAAAATTAATTAATAGTATCTACTGTATTAATTGAATACTTACTAGAACATCAAGTTTTCCAAAATGTCCAAGTCTTTGTTCAACGAGTGTCTTTTTAAAATCATTCGAAGATATGTCACCCACGGAGAGGAAAATCTGTGTTAAATTAGTACGTCGAATATAAGATAAAATAAGTTGTATATTTCCTATCAATTTTATACATCACTTTAATAGAAAAGTCTTCCTCTTACTCAAGTAAGCACTCACGGAGTTCTGCGCTTGAAATAATTATATCCCATCCTCCACTCCCACTTAAGGGTTACCGTAATAAGTATTAATTTTTGATAGTTTGTATCTAAAACATACATTCACTGGCAAATTCTGATGTTATACTGTTTCTGCTTTTTTTCTCTTCAGGTTACTGGTATCTATGATTTTTTTATACTAATGCGCGCAAGATTGTAGGTTACACGTACACCTAGTGCACTCCATAGCAAGCTTGTATTGACTCTGCTCTGCCAACTTCAATATAAATGAATTTACAGGATATTTACATAATACTTTAAGATATTGTCTATGGGTAGGATCAGGCCCCAATACCATAAACTGAGAACAGACTTAAGTCAAAATTTCGAATCCATATAACTTATTATATGGTTATACATGTATCAGAGTACAGTATCAAAAAACCCAAACAATGATTAACAAAGTAGTCAGAAAATATAAAGTTATCAGTTGCTTTAACAGTGTTCACTACAATTCCTTACATAATAACTACACGAAACACTAGGAAATATTACGTAGCACAACGTCATAATAGATGTCCTCTTACATCTTAGAGAACAAAAAAAAAATCATTGCACAGGGGTTATGAAACATACAGCGGTAATGGTGTTGAACAGATTAATGAATGACCAGTAGTCATCGACATGTACAATCAGTAAGTTAAAATGACCATCAAAGCCAATAAACGAACCTTCCTCCGATAAGTACATTCTTCTAGCTGTCCTTAATAGTCCATACTCTTCCTTTAAAAAAAATGTCGTTATTGCATAACTTACCGGTATTAAGTTTAACAACATATTTTTTTTGTAACTATTCCTCGGTAATATCTCCAGTTTTTTATGGTTCATTGCTTACAAACTTTTCAATTACAAAAAAAAAAAAAAAAAAAAAAAAACTTTACAGTGTCTAGACATCAAACATCTAAAACATAATCCTCCTACACGTTCATGTTCTTCTTCTTCCTAAAACTATAATCCTCCAGGACACGTCATTACTGGTTACGTGAATATAGCTGACAATGAGGACTTTATGTCCCTTATATCAAAACGGCCAAAATAAGGGAACCCCGATCTTTTGACTGGAGACAAAAATTCATAAATATAATGAGTTTTATCGAAGATTATGCAAAACGATGGGTCAGTTTTAAAAAGAAGACCTTAAAGCTTGTCACTTTGTCTGAAAAGATTGAAAGTATAAGATGATGTTGAAATTTTTTTTTAAACCGTTGGGGATTATATGAAAACAATATATTCTTCCCTCTTCCATAATTAATTCAAAAGTGTAAAAAACAAAAAAGAAGAATTTGATAGATTACATGATCAATATGTACTGGTCCGAGTTAGTAAAGTAGGTAACGCTATACAGTTAAAGTATATCATGGAGGGAATTAGCAAGATCCCGGTTCCCCAAGGCCAGGATTATGTCCTGAGGTCTAGGAAATAGTCCTGGTCGAGGGGAACTGGAACCTTGCTTATTCCCTAAATGATATACCTTTTAACTGTTTTATTATACCGACAGAAAAGTAAAATTAAGAGGATAACGGATAACCGGTAATTAGCTTTCGAAGCAGGGATTAGCTCTCCTGACTAACGCACAGGGATTAATCCATACAGGGATTTTTAAGGAATTATAAACATCTAACGATCTTATTTTTTATAGGGAAAATCATTAGAGTATAGTAACATACACTATGTATGTAAGGATTATAATTACTCCTGTATTTAAGAGAAATTGGATTTAAATCTACAAGTAGTAACCCAACTTGTACTGTTCTCATAGCCCCCTTTCTAAAGAAAGTCCTCAAAATCATTTGTCCATTTTAAATAGTTTTAAATTTCCTAAATTGAATTTGAATTATCATACCTGCACTTTATTCCTAAACGTCACAAATATCCTTACAAACAAAGATACATAGCGGGTTTAGTAAATGCTCTACCAAGCCTCTTTCTTTACTCATCACGAAAACATTAACAGCAGTGAAGGAGAAACTTCAGGAGTGCTGTACAACATTTTCGAGAAGTGGTGTTAATCAGAGGTGGATACTTAAAAATTCCATTTAGTACATTAATAATATCTGAAATCATAAAATTTTACCTAAATCAATAATATCAAAACGTACGACTTTTCAAAACCTTATACCACCACTTCCACGGTAAATTAAGTACCAGTAGTTTCTTCACAAAAATTCTTACGACAAAGATTAAAATTTGACGACTCTGTAATTTCTTTGTTTAATAAAGAAAATTATTAGTTGAGAAGAATAATTCACAATATACTGAAATGTAATAGAAATATAAGATTATTTGTAACCACAAATTAGATACATATGGAAGAATTGGAAAATTTTAATCTTAGTCGTAAGATTTTTTTTTGTGAAAAGGGCTACAGACTTCTTGACATCATAGACTGCTTATTCAATAAAAAAAGGGAATTGTAGATTTGCTTACCTGCCGTTGATCATCGGAATCATCTACATACTTTATTTTATTACAGAACAATCTGATTCTACACACAGGTATTGCGAGTAAAGGTCTAAATTTGAAGCCCTTTGCCGATATATGGTGACGTCTCTATATGAGTGAAAAATTCTCAAACGGGGCGTAAAACAACACACAATCAATCAATTAGGTATTCCGAGGTTTATATTTATTGAGTATCTAATGTCCATATTTTTATGTCTTCCAAGAATCTATTGAAATTCCATTGGGTACCGGTATATTTGTGCCCCGTTATTAGCAGAACTGTTTTTGTATTGCGAAATTTATTAAAAAACTTCTTCGTGAAAAGAAGAACTCTCTTGCTATGGCCTTCAATTCGACATCTTGATATATCGACGACGTTTTATCAATTAATAATATTAAGTTTCTTTCTTGCGTTGATTTGATATCTCATTAAACTCGAGATGAAAAACAGCACAGAGTCTGATACATCTGTTTCATGTCTGGATAATTGATGGCAAAATGACAACAGAACTTTATGAGAATTATTCTTATTTTATCTTTTAAAACACTGTCTTACTTACAATAAATCGACTTTACAAATCACACTACATGCCGATTCGTATGCGGTTGCCTACTGCCTAATCACAGGAGTCGGCAGTTTTATCCATATAACAACGTAAACAACAACCAGTGAGCTTCGCGAGCGTAGCGAGCGCTCGCTACGCTCGCGAAGCTCACTGGTTGTTGTTTACGTTGTTTTATGGATAAAACTGCCGACTCCTGTGGATAAACGAAGCCCACATGTCGATCGCGATGTCCATTAAGAAATGACCATACACTTATTTTCAGGATTTTTGAAGTAAATATTGAATAATACAGAATTGTTCAAGAGTGTTATAACTTTTTTTGCTTCAAAATGTTTCATTTTAAACACCAATAACATCTATATTACGTGGTTATAACTATCTTTGGGTATAATTATACGAGTGACGAATTGCAAGGCTACCGCTTGGGATTTCTATTTTTAGAGCGACTCTGAGCACTAGCGACAGTTTTCACTGGTACACCGGTCAAATCGAATGCTTATCCCTCAGTGAGACCTGATCTATCCTTTGTTTTAGAATTTTTGTGGTGTGTGTTTTCTCTGCTTGCAATTCGTATCGTTTGAGTGGACTTTTGAACATGATTTATATTCGTTATCTTCACATATCATCCCTACTTTACGATCTGAAATTATTTTTGGAGCCTGGGGATTCTTTCATCAATTTTATACCAAAAAAAAAAATTGAAGATACTTTTTCTTAAAAAAACGGGGGGGGGGGGTTAAATTGATAGTGTCTTTTGAATTGATTTGTTATATTAGGCAATTATTTATATAGAGGAAAATAATACAAATATGATTTTAGACAGGTTTATTATGATATTGGCGATTGATGGTCGTGGCATTTTTAAAAGCAGCAAGGGGTAGCCAAGCATAAAGAGCGACCCCAAATTACAACAAGCAGCAGCAGCAGCAAACAACATGAAAGCATATACATATACTATTAATAAGCATAAATATGGCCGTTCTGGGTATATCGCGAACGGTAATTATATTTTATGTATTTTACATAAACTTTACATGTACATGTATGTAGAGTTATCGTTCCCAGTTAACCGCGAACCTTACTCGACATATTTTAGCAAGCAAAGCAATGCATGAATTTGTTGAAAGCAGTACACATTTTGCACAGTAACTGAGATTGTTTTAAGAAAGCAAAGCAGACCAGTTCATGAATTTGTTGAAAGCAGCACACATTTTCAAAGTAAATAAGCTTGTTTTAAGCAGCAGCAGCACAATGAAATATAGCATCAGTTGAATGGCTCAGCGCAAACGCCACATGGCCGAAACCTTTGGAAACCACAGGTTTCGGTCACCCCATAAAATGGGGAAGCCGCATTCTACTGACCCACGACCAACAGCCCTTAAATAATATATCCTATTTACTGGGTAAAACTTACTTAAACACTTACTCCAGACCCCCCCCCCCTTTTTTTTTATTTAAAGATCCTAGTAATAAATATAGACAGAAAATATGTGCTATTTACTTATTGGTGTTTTAGTATGCAACTTTTATGAGGAATTAAGAAACATATTTTAGATTATCCCTGGGTTATTTTATAGCATTATAGCATATAATGAATAACTAGGGTATTATGGTGCATTACATCTAGAGCAAACTATTGCCCTGTAATTATAAAATGGCAAAATTATCACTGGAAGTCTTTGCTATCAAATAAAGATGTTATTGTATTTTGTAAAAGGTCAGCTATTAGGGAATAAAGTCTCACTTATAGTGCTTACATACATGTTTCATGTAGTAATAGTATCCAATGTTTTGTTTTTTTTTTGGGGGGGGGTGTTATCCCTAGAGTGAATCAAAATGAAATCTTGAAATATTATTTATACTTGGTATGCCAAATAAAATCTTATTTAGGATTAAATGAATACTTAAAAGCAGAATAACGTTGTCACCATATTTGAATTCTATTTTTATAGGTTCTAACTCTATTCAAATTCTTGATTTTCCAACCAAAATAATCTTTTTATTGAGGAGCCTACACATCATAAACTTGATTCCTCCAGCTACTGACTACATGTACCAGGAATATAGAATTTGTAAAATTTGATTTCTAATGTGTCTTATAGACTCAGAAGTCATATAGAATACCTTCACTACCTAGAACTATGATAGAAACAGGGCAGACATCAGTCACTAATAAATGACTCATAAACAGAGCAACCTCTTTCTCCTATCTTACTGGATAATGCAAGAACATTTTACTTCATGCTACACTTATAGCAAATATGAATTATTGTGTAAACATTGCCGGAAAGTGCATTATATTCACAATCCTCAAGGTATAGAGACTAACACAGATTAAAACAAAATTTCTTCAATTTAGACAAAAATTGAAAACGTGATGGGAAAAAGACACTTTCTGGTTAATAATGGCTTAATCCCTACCTTAAACAGGTTTGCAGATAAAAAGTACTGTTAAAATATATGCGACTGCACCATGTGAACTTTTGTCATGCATTAAATCTTATAGCTGACAAACAGAATTTAGCTGTTGATTCTGCATGGTGACATGTTTAAAGGGTAGGAACCTAACATAACTGGAAAGAATTTGACAAATGCTTTAATTCCTAGTCCATAAACAATAGTTTTGTATTTTCCTAAAATTATGCTTGCAAGAGCTTAATTCACTGAAGCTGTAGCTATTTGGTGAAATTCCAATGGACTAGATTGAGAATGTTTCTGCCCCTGGATCTTATATCTCTAAGCCATTCACAATACTTACCAAAGAAAATTATCAATGTGAAATAACACTTTCAATTGGCAAACAGTGGAGCTAACTCCAAAAATTTAAGTCTTTTGAATAATTGCCTTCTGGTTTCATCAATTAATTGGCTACTTGTTAAAAAGGAAACAAAAATTATGCCTTCAGTCTTACCTTCAAAATTTCCATACTACCTGTACATGAATCAGTTTACCTGTGTGTACTTGAAGTGACCTACACTAGACCTTGAAACTAACAAATCTCACTGAACCTTTGAAGAATTACCGATACTCCCAATCCTGGAAATTCTACTGTCATGATGGGCTCAAATGCAGCATTTCTTGCATAGTACACTCTTCTATTAAAAACCCTATCCCCACAGAATTATTATTTCAACCTAAAAATCAGATAGTAATTATCTTACAATAAAATTCTTTTTTATTACAAACATTGAATGAGTTGCATTTTTTTTGGTCATTTTATGAGCTCTGAATTAATATGTTCAAAGTTGCAGTAATATTTTACACCCAAGCATGTGTTTTAGTCTTCTCATCTGTTGTAAATTGTTTCATGAACTTCTTAGGTCCTACTAAGAAAATGAAATTATTACCACTCTGAATTATTTTTAGTAAACTATTAAAATATGGCAAATGTTTTAACTGAAAACAATCACTGACAAACCCAATATGTCAAATATCTAAACAATAAGATAAAATCTCCAGTAAACACAAGTATTAAACCTGACTGAACTTTTTACTAACATAATTTTGTTATTGGAAAAGTAAATCACCTTTTGAAGTTTTATTTAAGTAACTTTGTCAGAAGCAGAGAATTGGAGTATTGTTGAATATACACATTCACAAATGGTTTCCCTTTCTGGGTCACACAGAACACCTATAAACTTTGAATACCTACCCACAGCTAAAAGAATAAAATTTGTCAATCATTGATTCAGATTGCACAGTGGTAAATTTATTATAAGACATACACTTAAAAAAATTCGTTGGCTCTCAATGAGCAACTGAGTTACCTTTGATAGCAATTGAATTTGATAAAGCTTACTAGTATGCATAGGAACCAAGGGGCAACTACACACTTAAGAAGCTCTTAATTTAATTTTCAGTTTACATTTGAGGTTAAAATACGCAAGAAATAAAGCAACAGCTTTGTCCTGTTGGTTGATTGTGTTGTTTAATGTGGAAGACAATATTAAACAAGACCTAAATGCATGAATAACACATAAGCCTAATTTATGGTAAACTTTATCCCTACAATATTGAATTTTCCATACTTTGCTTCCAAGCGCCCACCCCCCTTTCAACATTTGTAGATGCTGTAATCTGAAAAATTAATTTATTTTAAATTTCCCTTGTATAAACCAATAATGTTCAATTTTATTAATGTTGTGAAAAATGACAAACGATCATTATAATGTTTTGATGCTCTATAGCCCACCCTCCCCCTTTACCACATTTTTTTTTATATTTAATATTCTTATAAATATAATGTACGATCTAAAAATGTGAAAAAACGAATTCATAAATATTCCTGAAATATGTTTGCATGTAAAAAACCCCCCAAAAGTTTCCATAAAGATCACGCCACATGCTAACATGGGAACTTTTCACTCAAAGCCAATCGTGCATTGTCCGTGAAAGAATAATCCATCGTTGCGTTTAATCATCAAATCTGATATTTGTCGACAATATTTTATGAAGAAAAACTGTGATTGAAAGTATATTTTCACAAAATTCTGTCTACTACAAAATTCGTGTATCTTTCGTTTTTGGATCCAGGGCAAAGAGGAGGAATTTGAAATATTCCGATCCCGATCTCGCTAACCCAACTCAAATAGCAGAAACTAAGTTTTCCTCATAAATTAAGCGCATCTATTCTTTAAATGAATAGATGCTATTGTCTACTGATTAGACACTAAGCTATGCTTCTGTGGACATTTAAACTTTTAAACTAATCAAATGGAATAAAAAAGTTACATGATCTCGAGCTCCAATTGTGATTTAAGCATGGCTAACCATTTAAACTCCCGGCGGAGGTTAAAGAGCAGAGGGGTGATAAAATGTGAAGTTCAATCTATTTGTGTATTAGACAACTTTATGGTCAGCAAATGCACTTGAAAATAACAAGACACTGAAGCCAGGCGAAAGAAGAAAATTAGTCATGCCTCTTCTATTCAGGAAAATGTGTTGCAAAACAGACCAAATTTAGAGAAGCTTCTCAAATTTTTGATTTTGTAAGGGTGGTTTAAGCAAAGAATATTATTTATTCATCTTGTGAGCTGTGAAGTTTGATACTGTAGAAACTATAATAACTGTGATACTGTAATAACATAATCTTTGTACCGCGTGCAAAATTTCCAATTTCCTACTTAGAATTAGAATCAAGATCTATTTATTTTATTCATGTTGCTCTAATGATAGAATAAATTTCCTTATTTATTGGTCTAGTAAAAATGATACTTATGAAAAATATATTATGTAAAATATTTCTCGAAATAGTGTAGATTATTTTTTTTTTCAATCCATGACCCCGGGGCATGGATGGGATCATACATATTGTAATAGGGATCAAATTATTACATGAATTATGTTTATAAAAATATTTTAAAAGAAAAGCAGTGTCATTGCTAGTCATATTATTATGCTTGTGTCTTCAGTTAGTTCAGATTCAAATTTGTTTAAATCTTCGACTGCTAGGGGAGATCAGGAGAATAATTTAAGATGAAAAGGTGAAGATAACGAACAGTCAAGGTCAAGGTCAAATGGTGAAAATGAATAGTGCCCAAGGAAAGGTCTTCTCACAAGAAATACACATGTGAAATATGAAAGCTCTATCACCAACCATTCAAAAGTAACGGGCAAGGTTAAAGTTTTGCAAAAGTAGGTCAAACTCCAAGGTCAAGGTCAATGGGCTACAATTGTTGTTATTTAAAGGAATGTCTTGTCATAAGGCATACACATGTGAAATATGAAAGCCCTAGCACCAACCGTTCAAAAGATATGGCCAATGTTAAAGTTTTTCAAAGTAGGTCAAACTCTAAGGTCAAAGGGTCAATGTTGCTGATTAAGCTGTTTTGAATACTTTTATATTCAAAACGTCTATTCCAGGAAACGTTTTTCCTCCTTCCACCCCCCTCCTCTCCACTTAGCGAAAAAAGCAAGGATTCCACCCCTTACACCCCCAAGATCGGCCAATATAGCTGTTGGATTTAATCTGTTCGTCCCAAAGTACCAACGCCATTAACTTTTTGGCACCTAATCTCAAAATACATAAATACATTGGCCATTAAATAGGGTCAATTAATTGATCCTTTATTTAACATTCTGCTTTGAAACGACCCCTCGAGCTCATCTAGAGTATTGATACTGAGGCAAACTCAGCCCTCGGGGACTTACCATTGTGAAAGTGGTCGCCACTTCCAAAGGGATCTATGGGTATTTGAGATTTCTCGTTACTTGCTGTAATAACGAAGCATATGCTCAGAATAAATTTTTGAGGTCACTCTCGGATAATCTCTGGAAATTGGGCGCTAAATACAGCAATTGTAGAAATGGTCGAAATTAACATTGTACATTTAAATATACTTTAAAAATTCTTGCCATACTTGTTTGATTTAAGTTGTACGCATTCACTCTGAGAAGAAATCGTTTGGAATAATGAGTTTTTAAATTTTATGAAAATTTCTTTCAGAACAGACACACAATGTTAGCTCTCCTTAAAGATGAAATAAGAAAGAAGCCCACATGTTGGACATATACAATTACTCCAGTGACGACGATCAAGCAAAAATAACACCAAAAGTAGGTTTATCAAGATGAAAGCTTTGATGCGATTAATAATAATAATAATACTTTATTTAAAGAAGGTAACCTGATTAGTGCAAGCACTATTCTTCCCCAGGGCCTTCTGTCAATAAACATTACAAAGTTAACATAGTTATACACATACAAACATATAATAAATAAATACATAAATATATATACAAATACAAATAAATATGAATCACAAATTATTCTGACATTGTTTTACATAATGTTTTACTTGTTTCTTGAAAGCATTAAGGGTTGGTGACATTTTTATATGTACAGGTAAATCATTCCATAACAAGGCACCAGAGTACTGGAAGGAATTTTCAAAACGTTTACATTTATGAATTGGCACACACAAGTCAACATTGGATTCAGATCGAAGATTATATTGATTAGTAATTTGAAATTGAAACATGCCGTTTAAATAAGTAGGACAAGAATTAATGAGAGTTTTATATAACAATACATATTTATTTACAGTAAGTTGTACATAGACAGTAAGCCAATTAAGTTCATCAAAAAGAGTTCGTGAGGGTGCATCAGGGGGAGCATCTAAAATATACCTTGCAGAACGTTTTGAAGCTTATGAACTCTGTCTAGATTTGATCGGGATGTATTGCCCCAAATTGTAAGGCAGTAATCAATAGTAGGCATGATATATGCATTATAAAACAGTTTGATACTTTTTAATTCTACGGAGTGTAGAAATTTTACGTGACAGAGATTTACACACATGGTCGATATGTATATTGTACTGTAAAGAATTATCTAAATACACTCCAAGAAATTTTTCATGTGTTACGTTGTCTACTTTCTGATTCGATATGTATAAAAAAAAAATCATGCTCCGAGAATTTTGATCTCTTTTGATGTGTACCTATTAACATGCATTTAGTTTTTGAAGCAGTAAGTATCATTTGATTCTGAGAGCACCATTTTTCTATACAAGCAATGTCCATTGATAATGAATTTACAATAGATTGGGAATCTTTGCCCGCCAGGGGAGATATAGAGTGGCATCATCAACAAACAAACCTATGTTTGAAATTTTTATATAAAGTTTAAGATCATTAATTTAAAGTAAAAACAGCAGAGGTCCTAGTATAGATCCCTGTGGAACTCCCGCTGTGACTTGCTGATAAGCTGATTGTTTGTTAGACAGGTGGAAACTTGGAAGTCTGTCATTTAAGTACGATCGGAACCATTGTAAAGTTATTGCATCAAAATTATAACATTGTAGCTTTTTAAGAAGAATTTCATGATTTACTAGGTCAAATGCCTTGCTGAAGTCGAGAGAAGACAGTGCCAACATGTTTGCCTTGGTCCATTTCATATAACCATTTATCTGTAATTTTTGTAAGGATTGTTTGACATGAATGCAGTTCTCTGAAACCTGATTGAGATTCTATTAAAAGACCAAAGTCTAAAAATAGAGATCGTATATATTTTGCCACATGTTTTTCTATAACTTTTGATAATGTCGGTAAAATAGAAATGGGTCTGTAGTTATTTGGATCTAGTTTGTTTCCCTTTTTAAAGACTGGTGTAACTTTGGCAAGTTTAAAACTCTTAAGAAAAATACCAGATGTAATACTATTATTTATTATATGGGTCAAGGGTTTATGTATTATTTGAGCAGTAAGTTTTAATAGACGTGGATCAATGGTATCTACACCTGATGATTTACTAACATCTAGCTTATTAAGTAAGGAAAGCTCTTCATCGGGACTTATAAGCGGAATACCAAACATTTCTGTACCCAATTTAGACTGTACAAAATTCAAAAGGCCGTTAAAGTCACACTCCTCTTTATTTACTCCTTCAAGGAGTTTAGCAGAGACATTTGAAAAATGAGAATTAAACATCTCTACAATTTTCTGGTGTATCCTCTGTAACATTATTATTTTGTGCCAGTGCGGTCGGAATATAATTTTGTGGGGTAGAAGCTAATTTATTTAATGCATCCCACATCTGGCGTGGATTTTTGTTTTGCTCTATTATAATAGTTGATTTATAATAATTAATTTTGGCATTTTCAATTAGTGATGTTACTTTATTTCGCAATATTCTATAGTTTTCAAAGTCCTTATTTTTATGAAAGTTATTGCGCATGTGTTGTGCTTCAAGAATTTCTTGGGTTAACGATTTTGGCCTTGCATCATACTTCACTCTTTTTGTTTTTATTTTTGCATGTTTGTCTAGTTCAGCATTAAAAAGTGAATAAAATTTTTTTTAATGCATCATTTGGATTAGAAATTGAACCTAAAGTTTGGAAATTTACCTTTTCCAAGTCTGAGATAAAGTTTATTTCATTAAACCTTTTGAAGTCTCTATATGTTATCTCTGTGTGTTTATACTTCTTCACATATTAATCATGTAATTTTCTCGTAAAAGAAATAGGATAGTCGACCAGGTCAGAGACTGCAATTGGCGGTACTACAGATTCACATATGTTCTCGGGTAGGTTAGAATTTACATGATCAATTAGGGTTGAGAAGGCATTTGTTATCCTTGTGGGTACATTAATTATCTGTGAAAAGTCGTATTCTTCAAAAGCTGAGGTCCAGTACCTTGGGGGGGGGGGTCTTTCATCAGGTCAATATTAAAATCACCTGTTAAAATAATTTCAGCATTGTCACAGCGGGATACACAATTTATCTCCTGTGTTAGACTTTCTACCCAGCAGGTGGTGGCAGATGGGGGCCTATATGCGGTACAATAAAAAATTGGTTTTGAATTTGGGATGTTAATTTCAAGCCATATTGTTTCTATATCACATATTTCAAAATCATTGCGACGTTTGTAATGCATATTATTGGAGATATATACAATAATTCCTCCTCCTAATTTCTTTCATCTATCTCTTCTCTCAAAATTAAATTCATCGATATCTAATTCACAGTTGTATATCTGTTCATCTAAAAATGTTTCACAGATACCAAATACATCAGTAGAACGATAACCTGATAAAAGAAGCTTAAGCTGGTCAATTTTAGGCAAGATATGACATATATTTAGATTCCTAAGTCTAAGACCTTTTTTGACGAGCCCAAAATTAAATGAGTATGAATTTGAATTTTTCTTGTGTGGCTTCTCATTGACTTCAGGATTTAATAAGTTAGAATTTCTTTTTGATGATCTGGTAGTCAGGGATGTGCATGTATGAGTTTTCCTAGGAGATACATTTTTTAAAAGAACAATTTACATCACTGTCATTGTTAAAACGTGAATAGGACATAAAATCATTATTTAGACTCGATCTCAGTGATATAAGACTAGCATTGCGTGAATTACAGAGATATGAGCATTTGCATGATATTTCACCACAAAGACTATTTAAAACACTAAAGGGGTTTGATTTAAAGAGGAATGGTTTTTCGGCATTTTCCTCTTTGCCGAATTCCTTATATGAACAGTATTTTGCTTTATGGCCCGGAGAGTTACAGCTCCAGCAAACAATTTTACGCCCATGTCTACAATTTCGTGAGGAATTACCATTTTCACACAATAATAACACACATTCACTTTACCAGTTGTACTTTGTGTATCATTTAGATGACGGATTTTAATGACTGGAATATGGGTATCATAGGATTTCAGGAGAGTAGATCTTCCCTTTCGGATAAATGAATCCCATCCTTCCAGAACAAATCTGATGACTTGAACTTATTTTGGAGATAGATCATGTTAACACTATATTCCTCACAGACAAATTTTATCATTTCATTCATGTGAATTATACATCTGCATCTCGTCGTGGTGGTATTTCCGATACAAAAATCTCGGTATGTGAGGATCTTCTCTGGATTTCAAGCAAAATTTCAGTGAGATTACACTCACTGGTCTCAATTTCTCTGTTGTTGGCAGCATCACTACCCCCGGCAAGAAGGATGATTGACCGAAAAGGTGTTATGTCAGTTTCCTCAAGAATTCTCCTGATGTTGGACAGCCGAGCACCTCGGTTTGTTCGGACAGCAACATGCCTCAATAACCCACTGGTTCTTATTCGCTGGAGGATGGAGTCACCAATTACGAGGGCTGATCAAAAAGTTCGCGAACTAATTGAATAACTTACATAAAAGAAATAAAATTAGATTCCGGTGTTTATTATTTTTTAAAGTAGTCCTCTCCAATTTTAATGCACATCTGCAATTGTTCTGCCATGCGCGAAACACGTGATCCAGGCGGTCACGTGACATGCTCCGTAGCATTCTGTTCACAGAAGCTAATAAATTTTAGTGAGTCTTATATTTCTTACAATGCAAGTTTAAAAAAAAAAAAACAAACAAAAAAAAAAACAAGAATAGTCCATTCGTCAAAAATGGCCAAATCTCGGCAATAGGATGGGTGGATAAGGATATGTTTTCCCAGAATGAGCATGGTGAGCATCACAACCCGTTATCTCTGTCTTGGATGCGTCGTTTTCTCACTGTGGATAAAGCATGGGCGCCTTCTTTTTATCATTTCTGATATGTTTAAAATCTAAAGTAAACGGTATTTTAGAGTTTTATTAATTATAATATTCTTAAGATATTCAACTATATTTCTAACTGTAACTTGGCCATCTTTCATAACAATTTGCTATACTAAGGACACATCTCTTCCTCAGCTTACTTACACTGGGCACCAGAACAAACATCATTTTTAATAATCTCCCTTCCTTCACTAAAACAATCAATTCAATTAATGATTGAACTTCTGGCAAGTCTTTTGTCTTCATAAACCTTGTACAAATTATTATATACTACTGCAAAGGAGTTTCAAAGATATACGTTAAAATTACAGCCTTTCGTTGCTCGAGTACGACTAAGTCAGTCATTTTTTGTCACAAGTCATCTACATATTGACGTCATTTTCACATTGTGACGTCACAAACATGGAACAAACAACACATAACACCTACTATTTATAGAACATGTTTATGAATATATGGGTGCCAAATTTCATTCTGATCTGAATAGTGATTTTGTAAATATAGAGATAGTTCGCGAACTTTTTGATCACCCCTCGTATTAATACGGACTTTCCAGATGGAACGTCTGACTCCAGTTGTTGTTTCTTACTGGGTTTATTGTAAGCTTTTTGACTTTTCTGATCAGTTGTTGTTTCAGGGGATGTTGAAGATTCTGTTGTCTCCATTCTAACACACTGTGTGTGTCTGGTCACACCTTGTAATTTGGAATCCTTTAGGTCCTTTGTGTCAGTCGCTTTAGCTTTTGTAACTGGTTCCCTTGTTTGGGTTGTTGCATCCACTGATTTAGCATTTTTAACCTGTAGAGAATGCAATTCCAGTTTTAGTCTAGCAACTTCTTCGGAAACATCAGACACAGTCTTTGTTAGTTTTTCAATAATTTCAAAACTATTGCAGTTTTGGCATGGCCGAGTTTCCACATCTTGTGATTTGCAATGTTTGGGTGTAGACATATTTTGTGGCTCTGGCATTCCTCTTCCTTCGATTTTACTAATTTCGGTTATTGGTAGATGAGTAATTTGTTCTAAGAATCCTCTTAGCCAAGTGAATCTTTCACTGCCTTGAATGTGGATTGTTTGGGTTGATTTAGACAGCGTGGCTGTAACATTACCATTACATGATTTGTAGATGTTTCCATTTTTAAATCCAGTTTTGGTAAACAGTAGATCATTGTTAAGAATGGTCACAATGTCGTCAAACTTTTCTTGCTCATAGTTCAATGTAACACTCTGTTTGTGGAATCTCACTCGTAAGAAATCTGGCACTTGAACATCAAGGAATGGATCTTCTTCGTCAGATAAAGAATCAGAATTTCCTTGTGAAAATGAAAGTCCAAAGGTATCCAAAATAGATCTAACTAGATGCTGTCATGAGACAGTAATACCTGCAGTAATGTGTTTGCCTCTAAATGCAGGCACGTAGCATCAGGGGGACCAGAGGGGGCCTGCCCCCTTTTTTTTCGAAACATAACTTTTTACTATTGAAAATGTTCATGAACGGGTGGTTGCCCCCCCCCCCTTTTTGTTGCATTATAGTCAATCAAAGGTAATGTAGCAGTGTATGTATAAAATTGGAGTAGTGAAAGAAGTTGGAATCCACCCCCACCCCACGAAATAGGATTTTTGAGTTTTGAAAAAAAAAATTTTGGCTTGTCAAATTTTTTCAGGTAAGTTGAATTTTTTTTCTCTGGCTACCCCCCCCCCCCCTCCACTTTCAAAAACGTTGCTACGTTCCTGAAATGTGCTCTGACTCCTCGCCTTCAAATTCTGGTAACCAGGGAAGAAGCACACATTTAAATCAAGCAAAAAATGCTCAGGTGAACATGCAGTCCATAAGGGCCTCGTATGTAAATCAGATGCGGTTCCAGGAATTTTTTCCAGGGGGATCCAACCCAGAAATTTCTTCACAAGCAAAAAAATAATTTCTATTTCATGGTGGTGGGAAGGGGGGGGGGGAGAGAGAGGGTGGTTTGGCCGCTCAGTTTTTAAGCTTCATTTGTATAACTTTTCAACTTAACAGGGGTCTGTGTTTTCTAAGGGGGGGGGGGGTGTTCCAAGGTCACTTTTAGTTACTTTCGTATATAGATTTCGTGTAAAGGTTCCGGACCCCCTCCCCCCTCTAGATCCGCGCATGTAAATATTTCATTACCCGTCTGATATTACCTAATCATGTAAATTCTGATAAAGAGAGAATTTTTCAAAGATTTGTGTAAAAAAAAGGGGGATGGTTAATTTTCTACCCATAATTGGAACTTGTTGAATTTATAGTCAAAACAACAAATATTATTATTTTAGTGCATAGCTTTTTTGAAGAACTTAAAAAATAATAGATGCCAACTTGTGCAAATTTTTATCAGTATTTGGGTAGGACTCGGAGAACCCCTTTCCAAATCTTGACCCAATCAATTTTGTCAAAAATCAACCCCACCCTCGATTCACCCGTTTTCCTGTCATATTTAGAATAGATAACACAAAGTTATGAAAAAAAGGGGAAAAAATTGTATGTAATTATAATATAAATTTTACAAATGTACACCTTTAGACGCGTGCGTGGAATTACGTCACACTGCGAGCACTACTTTTACCGTTATCATTATTGTTTTGCACATGGTGTACATCATTATTACCACTGGGATTATTAATATTTAGTGTGTGTTTTAAATGGATTTATTATTCTATCAAGTTAACAGTACCTATAACAGGCGGTAAGTACATTATGAATATTATTTTAAACTTTTAGTATAGAACGGGGTTTGTTTGTTGTTTAATGTCCTTCTCGAGAATTTTTCACTCATATGGAGACGCCATCTCCACTTGCCGGTGGAGAGCTGCAAATTTTAACCTATGGTCGACACTTAGGGCCATTGAGCAGTGAGGGATCTTTTTTCTTGCAAACAACTACTGCAACACGGGACCTCGGTTTATACAGTCTCATCCAAAGAACTGGTCTCCACGTCCCGCAGTGGATTCGAACCCGCGACTTAAGGATCAACTCCTTACTCCACGACTCTAGAGCAGATGTTCTAACCACTGCGCCACACGGGCGACTAGAACGGGGTAAAATAATCGGAAATAAAAATGGTTAGGGGTCTATAGTTGAAAAAGGGTCAAAGATCATTGGAATGCCACAATTATACAAATTATACAATAAGGCAAGTCCCTGGGGTCATTCCACTCAATCTTTGGAACAGGAAACAATAAAATAGCTGTCATTAGAGCAAAAGCCTCCAAGTCATCTTTGTATTATAACACACTAAATAGGATATATGGGGTCATGACCCCCCAGAGGTCATTCCCAACCCCTAAAACTTCAAATAATCATATACATTGTATCTTGAAAATGGTTGAAAACTCTCCCCTTAGCCATATATAATATTGTCCCTCGAGTCATTATGCATTAAATCGTATAAAGGTTATGACCCCTTAAATTGAAGTCATCCTCATCCAGAAACTGGAAATAATCACAATATGACCTGCGTCAAAAGTGTGTTAGTGATAATCTGCTTGACATTTTATTCAGGACCCCCTAGGGTCAGTCCACCCTCCTAGAATTAGAAAATGAAAATCATTCAAAGACCTGCCATTATACTTTGTGTACATGTACATTTTTGTATTATTCACAATTTATTTTATACCAAAACAAGTTATAAATAATTTGTATAAATAAATGAGCCTGGAGCTGGGAAGGGGGAAAAGGGGAAGGAGTTATGTCTGCATGGTTTTGAATGTTGAAAACTTCTAAAGTTTGTGAATATTAACCCGGCCGTTTCCCACTTGTCATCATTATTTACTGATCTTTTCACAACATACATGTGTCTTTATTAAATCAATAGATCATGGACTTTTTTGGTCATATGCCTAGCTCTCCCTTGAATCAGGAATGGTGATATAAATATTTCAAGAATGATTAAGAATTAAAACGGGTCTTGCACAATCTCTTAAAATTGATTAAGCTCTGTAGTTGAATTAGCTATACTGGTATAGCTTGGTTTTGCTATTCAAAACACTTTGATTTAGCTATTTATTCATACTTTTTTTTAATGTACATTTTTATCAATATAGATAAAAGTTGCACTATGTTGACATGGGTATAAATTTTAAATTTTTAGCTTTGAGTTTTCTGAAAACAATGCATGGAGGAAAATTGCTTTTCAAAAATTGTCTCCTGAGAATTTGCTATCACAGATATATACATTTTGCATGGGGCTATATACCTGGAGTAATCTCTCTCTCTCTCTCTCTCTCTTGAACATCTACTTGAGTCAAAATTAAAGTGGAATTATAAGACAATTTTTTTAAGTGATGACTTTTTAGGATTTTACACTAATTCATACTGCAGCAAGAATGTTATCCCTCCCAGAAAAAAAATAAGTTTATAACTCACTATCTTGTCTTTGATCTATATCTATAATTACAAAAGAACACAGCCAGAAGTCTTTTAACGTGGTTTGTTACAAATTTCACTTGGAACTCCTATTAATTTGCTCAAGATCAGTATTTTCAGTAGGCAGAAATGAACTTGATCAATTATGCTTGAAAAGTACTCACTGTGAACAATCACCTTACTTCCCTAATGTAGATTTTCCGTAAGATCCGTGGAATTCCATAACAAATTCCGTGGAATTCCATGGAAAAAGTGTTCCATGGAATTCCAAGGAATTCTCAAGAGTATTGGGACGGAACTTTTTCGGAATGGTATGGAATTTCAAATCTAGCCTGGAAAAGAGCGGAACAATGCCAGAATAGAAATTTGCGGAAATAGCTGGAAATCCATGGAATTCCAGGATATTTGGAAATCTATGGAATTCCACGGAAATCCAAGGAATTCCAGGAAAATACAAAAAACTGGAATAATCAAAATAATTTAAGGGCCAAATAATTACAAAAAAAATGACTACATCACAATTTTTCATAAATCAAATCTATATTTTCAAAATAAAAAATCATTTTTGCTTTACAATGTGTTTGGGGACAAATATTGCATACACACTTCTATGTATAATGAAAGCACAAATTTTAAAAAGTATTATCACTGAAAGTATTTTACATCAAAGGTTATTTAAACAATGTTATAAATCCACAGAAAAATATCATTACTGGATGATCACCTTGGTTTAATTAATGAGAATTATTATAATATACATGCATGTACATGTAGTAAATTACAGTCTGCATGAGAAACAAATGACTTTTGATTAAAGAAAATCCTTTGTACCTAGAGTAATCTCAAACATATGACACTTTTTGATAATAAAACAAAATAGATTAAAAAAAACCCCATTAATTATGACCTTTTGCTTCATTGAATGACCTTGGGAAAGGTCACTAAAGCCTTAACAGGGTATATTTGCAACATTTGTATGCAGTTACAATGATCTTCCAGTGGTCCATATACATTTACCATACAAAGTTAATGACTAGAGTGACAAACATAGGTATTAAGTACACAACTATCTACATTGTACTACACAACTATATTTGGAAGATCCCATAAAATCAACACATGCTATTTTTTTCCCCAACATGCCCCAAGATCCTAATTATTGAAGGTCCTAAACTTCTGAAGTATTGGCTAGAATCACTTCCTCACTGGTTCTGCTAGAGGGTGGTCAGATAATTGGTGTCACGAATGGATTCACTTTTGGTACAACGGCTTCAAAAGCTCAGCAAGTTTGATGTTGATCATTCCCAAAGACACTTCAAACTTTTCTTGCTCAATTTCTGAAAGAAAAGATTACCATAAAGATGTATGATATTTATCTCATATATGAATATATGACAAATAATAAACTAAAGCTATATAAGACAACCAGGCAGATCAGTTTAATACTGTAGAATAGGAATTCATTATCTTGTAATTTTTTGTTCAGATTAGGATTGATTTCTTTTTAAACTAATGGAAGTTGTGAAATTTAAAAAAAAATAAAGAGACATGATTGTGTCTAAGTTAATTAACCTTGAATATGAGAGAGAACATTGTAAATTACATAAACTATGTACCCTTAAAAACATTCAGCAAATAAAGTTAAGGTATGAAATAAAGTACATTAGTAAATATAATTTATATACCATATAAAACATTCAGTTTTGCCTTGTCAATGGCTCGTCTTTTGTCTCTTAAGCTTCTGATTAAAAGCACCTTGAACAGGAGTTTGGACGCCTATGCTGCCTTTGATATATTATCCTCCGTATCAGCTTACTCCGTTAACTGACCCTTGAAAAGAGGAAAAGACGAATTTATAGGCATATGTAATTGCTTTAAATGCACATTGGTTAATTTACAATGTAACAAAAATATAGACAAAGCAAATAAGATAAAGTGAATATATAGAATACATTTGTTCTAGGGTTCAAACATGCAAATACATGTACATATATTTTATTTTTGAAAAATTAAGAAAATATTAAATAAACTGTTATAAATAAATGTAACTTCCATGCATCAACAATTCAGTATTGAGTAAGATAATATATTAGTACATGTATACATGTACTTCTTTATTTCTGGAAATTTATATCTGCGACTAAGGTTATAGGTTTGTGTAAGAAATTAGAATATGATGAATGACATTGACAAGGCATAGGTAAAAACTTGTGAACAGGACAGAGAACTGACATAGGAAACAAGTTAAAAGCAACAACTTCTTAAAATAACTAAAATATATTTGAAAGAGTGGAGTCTAACATTCATAATAATTTTTCTCAATGCCTGGCTAACATTGATAAACACATAATTTCAATTCTTTTGATTTTATTGATTAGGAAATGATTAAAAAATCTTACTTTTGTGTAAATTTCCATACAGCTCTGAGCTCTTGTCCTTTTTGTGAGCATTCCTGTAAATAATGCATGCATGATTTTATGTCATAGAGTATAGTCATTTTTAATATTTATACTTAAATAAAATGTAAAATGATTATGCATGTACTCCATGTACATGTAGGCATTTAGCATGTTTAGATTACCTGTCAAAAGTTATAATTGTTATGCATTATTGAGGAATTAAAAATATAAATCTCTTGTTACTTGCTCAATAAAAAATCTTATGCTATAAAACATTAATTTATAAAAACAATGTTAGTTTATTTGTGCTGAATGATAATTTGAGCAGGCTCTCACCATTCTCACAAGCTAGGTGACTGATTGACTTAGCATCTACATCTACATATTAGGACATTTCATCAAACTTGATGATTATAAAATTGCCGGCGCTGTGCGAATCGAGTACTTCAGCTATAAAATAATAAAAGTAAGTGCTGTGAATGATCATGAACATGCATTAGAAAATAGATATAATTATTTACATTGTACTCTGTAAATTTTAGTAGTACCTGTACTAAGGAATGTTATTAGCTAATAATTTGGACCAGATTTCTGAACTGGCCTCAAAGAGGCTGCCGACACCACTGAGCATGGAAGAGAATTCCATAATGGGGGGGGGGGGGGGGGGAGCTTAATATTTAAATTATCTGTGCAAGTACTGAAGGTCTGAAAGTAAGGAGGACTTGAAATGCCTTTGTTGGTGGTAGTCTGTGAAACTAAATAGAGGCTTGGGTCTACCGCAACTAAGTTGTGCACAACTTTATATCATATAGACGGCTGATAGAGCATTATTAGTCTACCACTGTCTACCCGTTTTTGCTGCGCTGTAAACATGGTAAAGATAGCCAATTTAGATGTTGCAACATGTTGGAGACACTAATAGTGTTATGATGTCTGTGTACGATGTAACATGGACTGTCGTGGCGCAATTGGCAACGTGCCACTAGCATATATAGCGAGGTCTAAGGACATGTACGAACGGAGGAAATTCGGGTTGAAATCCACACATTGTTCAAACATATTTTGATAAGAGATGTTTAGAGTTGTACAATAATTATTACAGAAATGAAACTGCGCTCGCCCTAATGGTTTCATCGTCGGGCATTCTATGTGTGTGGTGCCCAGACTGGGGAACAGTCAATTATCCATTCAACTTCAAGGACACATAAAATACTGTACATTGTACCTACCGGGTCTTAAAATGTCTGCATCTTTTGTCAAAATACAAATTCCATTCCAAGCTAATAATGACAGCAGTTCCCTTCTTCGTGACACTCTTTTTCCTTCTGTCCAACAATAAAACATGGCAGCCGAATTGTTGAATTTTGGCGGGGTGTGGTTTAAATTAATTGTTCATCGAGCCCGACATCGATCCCGACGTAATTGTACTATTAGCCGACAGTTTAAGAAAAAATTCTAAGTTATTTTCCACAACTTTCCAGAGCAGAAAATGTCTAAGTTTCTCATTTTATCAGCTTTTCCATAGAATTCCACAACTTTCCAAACCTCAAAATGTCTAAGTCCAAATTTGTTATTCAAATTCCAAAAGATTCCAAAAACTTCCATAAACACTTTTAGACTCTTGTATGGAAATGTTTGGAATTCCATGGAATTCCAAAACTTTTCCCAACCCTTTGGAAAATCTACATTAGGGTTGTTGAAGACAGGTAAACATACCCCTCAGGGTATAATTATCATACAAAGGCCTGTACAAAATTGAAGTCATAATTAAATCATCATTATCTTAGTTAAGATAAGGAGAAACACACTAGAGGTGTGATGAAATATTTAGAAACATAGAGTTTTATTTCTCATGCAAAATATTCTTTCTTGTGTAAAACATAACAATTGTTCAAATAAAAGGCCAAACCTTCTTTTAAGGGGAGAAAAGAATGAGTGAAAATTTAATGTTATTTCAAAAATCTTCTTCTGAAGAACCTGACTGGGCCAGAAAAGTTTAAAATTATGTGAAACTTCATTACTTAGTGTAGATTCAACTTTGTCCAAATCATGACCTTCAGGGGTAAGGTGCGGCCACAATAGGGGATCAAAGTTTTGTAAACATGGGAATGTACAGTAAAACACGCTTATAACAAAGTGCGTGGGACGGACGATTTTGCTTTGTTATAAGTGTAATTGCTTATATCCATTAAGTTTACAATATATTTTAAAGTCACTGTTATAAGTGTAATTGCTTATATCCATTAAGTTTACAATATATTTTAAAGTCACGGAGAATGAAAATCGCTTTGCTGTAAGTGTCAATTCATTATAGGCTTGTTTCACTATAAGTATGCTTTACTGTATAAGAAAAAAATTCCTTCTCAAGAACCACTAGGCAAGAAAAGTTGAATCTTATGTGAAAGTTTCATTACATAATGTAGAAACAAATTTGTTCTTTCAAAACTACTCCTCTAACAGGTTTGATGCAACAAGTAGACTATACTAGTCTACATATTTTTTTTGCCAGTTTTCTTCTTCAATCAAATTTTGTCCGAGCCTTAACTTGACAACCCTTTGACATTAAGACTTCAAACTTGGAACATGGAGAGGTGGTATGGAATTGGGGTTGAGGCCACCGAACTCTTTTTACCTTGACCTTTGGATAAGGTCAAGGTCAATCTTTACATAAAAATATAGTCCAGGCTATAACCTGAGAACCCTTTGACATTAGGATTTCAAATTTGTAACGTAGAAAAAAGACATTTACAAAAGATGCACTTGACCTTGACTCCTTTTTTCATTCAAGGTCAAAATGAGAAAAACACCTCCAAACCATAACTTAAGAGCCTTTTGACATTAAAACTTCAATCTTGGAACATGGAGAGGTGGTATGGAGAAAGGGTGTATGCAAATAAAATTTTTTACCTTGTTTTTATGCCCCGCCATGAATATGGCCGGTGCATATAGTGTTTGTCATGTCCGTCTTCGGTCCTCTCATCCTTCCGTCCTTCCGTCTGTCTTTCCGTCACAATTTGCATTTAGCTCTGTTCAAATCTCAGTTTCAAAGAAACTATCGAAGATATTTTTATCAATCTTCATATGCTGATAGATATTGATGAGGGCTATGTAACTGCATCAACATTTTTTGACCTTGGCCTTTCCTTTGACCTTGACCTCACTTTTCTTAAATTAGTGTTTAGCTCAGTTTTAAAGATACCATTCAAGATAGTGTAATTAAACTTCTTACATTGATACATACTGATGTAAGCTATTCAGCTGCATCAACATTTTTGACCTTGACATTCCTTTGACCTTGACCTCAATTTTCTTAAATTAGTGTTTAGCTCAGTTTTAATGAAATCATTCAAGATATTTTAATCAAACTTCATATGCTGATACATACTAATGAGAGCTATTCAACTGCATCAATATTTTATGACCTTGACCTTTCCTTTGACCTAGACCCCACTTTTCTGAAATTTGTGTCAAAATTCATATGCTGATACATACTGATGTAAGCTATTCAACTGCATCAATATTTTTTGCCCTTGAACTTTCCTTTGACTTTTACTTCATTTATTTTAAATTAGTGTTTAACTCAGTTTTAAATAAACCATTCAAAATATTTTTATCAAACTTAATACGCTGATACGTATTTGTGAGAAATATTCAACTGCATCAAAAATGTTTGACTTTTAACTTTCCGTGACCTTGACCTCACTTTTCTTAAATTTGCAATTTGCTTAATTTTAAAGAAACCATTTAAGATATATTTATGTAAGCTTATGCACTTGTACATAATTTGGTGAGAGTTTATCTTCTATATCCAACTTTTTAGGTTTCAATTTCAATTTTAAAGAAACTATTCAAGATATTCTCATCAAATTTCATACATTAATACAAATTTTCATGTTGCATTACTAATAAACCCTCAGCAGGGCATTCATGTCGTATGGACATATTTCTAGTTGTATAAAAAACCGTCATTTTTCGACCCCCAGTTGACCCCAATGGTGAGAATGAAAATTACGAAACCTTATTGCACAACTACAGGACACCACCAATCATCTTCCAAAAGATGATTAGACTGCTGTTTAAAATGTAGGAGGAGTTCTGGGAACCACTGGGTCTTTTTGTATAAAAAACATCATTTTTTGACCTCCATTTGACCCCCAAGATGAAAATAAAAATTCTGAAACCTTATTGCACATTTACAGGACAATACCAATCATCATGCATCCAGCTCATTGGGGGGCGCCAAAGAAACTAAAAACTTCATAATTGGGAATATACACTTAATTTGATTGCCGAAATATGGCAGAAATATTGCCGATGTGGCGTTAAACAATAATGATCAGTCATAATCAATCCAAAAGATGATTAGGCTGTTGTGTAAAATGTAAGAGGAGTTCTGGGAACCAGGGGCTTTTTGCTTAAAAAACCTCATTTTTTGACCAGCATTTGACCTCCAGGGTGAAAATGAAAATTCCGAAACCTTACTGCACATCTACAGGACACCACTAACCATCTCCCAAAAGATGATTAGGCTACTGTGTAAAATGTAAGAGGAGTTCAGTGAACCTGGGGCTTTTTGCATAAAAAATGTCATTTTTTTCGACCCCATTTGACTCCCAGGGTGAAAATGAAAATTCCGAAACCTTACTGCACATCTACATGACACCACCAAACATCTCCCAAAAGATGATTAGGCTACTGTGTAAAATGTAAGAGGAGTTCAGCGAACCAGGGGCTTTTTGCATAGAAAAACATCATTTTTCGACCCCCATTTGACCCCAGGGTGAAAATGAAAATTCCAAACCAATACTGCACATCTACATGACACCACCAAACATCTCCCAAACGATGATTAGGCTACTGGGTAAAATGTAAGAGGAATTCAGGGAACCAGGGGTCATTTACATTAAAAACGTCATTTTTCGACCCCCATTTGACCCCCAGGGTGAAAATGAAAATTTCGAAACCTTACTGCACATCTACAGGACACCACTAACCATCTCCCAAAAGATGATTAGGCTACTGGGTAAAATGTAGGAGGAGTTTGAGGAAGAAGAGTCTGACAGACGAACGGACGGACGGACAGACATGAATGACAACAATATACCCGAACTTTCTTTTGAAAGTGCGGGTATAATAAACTTGTATTTTCGTTCAAATTACATTATTTACCATATTCAGAAGCACAAATTATTACTGATAAGGAGAAGCATTGTAAACACATCCTTTTACCTCGAGATCTTATTTACTATCTATTAGGGGGGGGGGGGGCATTTTTACCCGTATCTCCAATCACGTGTTTGATTCTGTCATCAAATACATTAAACCATAAGGTTTTGTACTGAGACTTCTCCATTTTATCTAAGGATGTCTTACTGATATGCTTATCAGATAACTTCACTCTAACGCTCAGTAGACTTATCACACGTTAATGCAAGTCTGATATAAAAAAAATTGTAGGAAATTAAGTATAAATCATAGAGAAGGTAATATCTTTGTCTTCATTGTTTTTCTTTTCCGAGTTGATATTTTCAAAACTCAGTGCATGGGTTCAGAAATAATAGCATGTTACAGATATTTTGAACTCGTGCTTTTAGCGTCTAATACTTTGTAATTGTCATTTTTCAGCTTTAAAAAAAAATCAAATTCTATCAATTCTATGAGTTGAAGCCCAAAATGAATAATTATTTATTTTTTGCTATCACCTTACATAAACAAGAAGGGGGTAAATTTGCAGGAAATTCTCAAGAATAAGTATTTAGTGTTGCAAAATAAGTCAAAAATTCATCCCATCTATTTTCTGTATCTTTTTTTTTTATTTAACAAATTTACTGTGGCAATTCCAGTACTGTATTTTTGTTGTTAATTGATTGAAATAACCATAGATTTAAAAATAAACCATACAGGTATAGATAGTATTAATGCATTATAAGTCTGGATATTCCCTAATAAGCTAGCGTTACAATCAGACATCACATCCGATATAGATTTACTCATCATGATTCAAATCTGAAAAAAAATCAGACAGAACATGAACTTTGAAGATTATAATGAACAGTAGTCATGCTCAAAAGTCCAATGAAACAATACAAAGTTGTATCAATACTAATCTGAAAACCGGGGATAAAACACAGACCCCCAGAAATTCTACAAATTCTAGAGATGGGTTCAGCGTTCCTAGGAGGAGTAAGTGTTTGACGAGGACCGGCCACACTCGCCGTGAACCCTGTGTATTGCTCAGGTAGATTAATATTCTACAGTCAAATTTAGTATAAAAAGGCCTAAAATTTAGTGTGAAATATGTCACTCAAATTACAATCCAACGATAGGTTAAAATTACTAAAAATGTCATTAAAACGATCATAGAATTTACGAAGTGCTGACCACAGCACTTAAAAGATGTTATTGAAATCCCTGTAACATCACCTGCCAGTAGCCTGTACAAAATGTTCCGCCTGGAATATAGGGGGAATAGAGGCGTACTTGGAGAAGGGATTCCGGGCGTCAGTTTGTCTCAATACATATATGGTGATATACAGGTTCTGGGCGTAACCCAAGAGGATACCAAGAGGAAATGAGCAGGAATTTGAGGTGAAAAATGCAAATGAGCTACGCCCGGAAAAATAAATGACGCCTGGAAAAAATTTACGCCTGGAAACTAAAATGACGCCTGAAGCAGAATTACGCCTGGAAAGTCCTTATTATTATAAAATACTATGTGACCTAAAAACCTATATTTAACCAAGAAAAAACATTTAGGTTATGATTTACAATGTTAAAGTTAAAAATTTAGCCTTTTGAACTGGAAGAAAACATAATGACAGGTTATTAACATAGTATAGAAATATAATTTATAAAAGCCATTTCAATTTTTTGTATAAGGGACACTGTCAAACACCACCATGAGTGTAAAATAATGTTTAAGAATTCAATAAACTTTTTAAAATACATTTTATCACTTCAATCATTACACTGAAACAAATTACTTGATACAGTTCTTCATTTATTCATTACTTTACAGTTCAAATGCCTCTATCAGACTAACTCAAAATATCTAAAGTAAAGAATCAATAAGTTATAACCTATGATCATTGCCCATGGCAAAGTGGAAGGCAGTTATTTAGCAGTTTCTTAGCCTTAACAGTTTGAACTTTTTAGCAGTTCTGGAGCAGTTACTTAACCTTCCCTAGACTGCTAATGGAGAAACAAATTGCTTTCAAACCTTTTGTAATTTATAAGCAGTTTTCTTAGCCTTACCAGTTCGTAACCAGTTCGCAGGCAGTTCACAGGCAGTTTCTTAGCAGTTCATAGGCAGTTTCTTAGCAGTTCATAGGCAGTTATTTAGGCAGTTTTTTCTAACTGCTAGTGGACTTCCAGTAAACTATTATATACTGCTTATCTATTTCCCTTTTTCAACATAAATATTAATTAGTCAGGAGGACATTTCCTATTATCCTGCCTGAAATAATATGCAGCTATAATAGATCTACCTATATCAGAAATGCTTGTTACATTTTAATATATTGTACTTTGTACAATTGTATAACACAGTCAAACAATTAGAGATTGCTAAGATGAATGTTTAAAAAGTATCAAACACTGTTTTATGCATCTGTTATTATAATCAGTGTAACTACAATAGTTAATACATGTACCTTATTTACATACAGTGTGATGTACAATCATGCAATTATACTCACTGACTAGTAAGAAATCTTATATTTCCCAGGGCATATTAATAATGTTCAACAAGATTCAACACTGAAGGAAAAAGTCAAAAGTACAGCAAATATTCACTTCATCCAAAAAACCACAAGACCACAAATTAATAAATATATATTGTACTTACCAATTGTTAAATGTCTACATCATTATTTCAATAAATCTAAAGCTTTGTGGCCAGCAGGCTCCCTTTTCATGATGCTTTATAGCCTTTGTCCAACAATACAACATGGCAGCCAAAAATTCAATTTTGGCGGTCTGTTGTTGGGTTCCTGTTGTTTATCATGTTTATATTTGTTGATCATTGAGCCCAACATTAAAATTTCTCTTGAACCCAATCAAATTGTACAAGGAAACTGCTTACAAACAGCTTCTCCTCAAGCAGCTGTCAAGCATAGGAGACCAAGATATAACTGCTAGGGAAACTGATTACTGCTTAAAAACTGCTAAGGAAAACTGTTAACTCCAAAAGCACTAACAGTCACAAAAGAACAGAAAAAGCTAAACTGTCTGAAACTGTTTGAAAACTGCTTAAAATTTGCAAAACTGCTAAAGAACTGCCTAATAACTGCCTATATAGGCAGTTCACTTTTCCATGGGTGTACATAATCATAATCAAAGGAACTACATGTACTCAAGTTGATACCAGATATTAATTATCTCACCTATCAGCAGTTACTGTGTCATCCAGAACAAGTGTAAAAGCCTTAACATTGATATATCTGTATTCCCTATTTCACTCACACTAAACTCTCTCCTTCCTATCAAATTCAAACTTAACCTCCTATCTGAAATGACTCTTAATTGATAATTAAATTGACCAATCAGACGCTTTTCCTCCTCCTGAAAGTTCCAGGCGTAATTTTTGTTTCCATTTTCCTGCCATTTTACGCCAGGAAAATCTGAACTTGCCAATTGACGCCCAGAAAGTAAAAATGATGCCTGGAAGACGCCTCTTCTACTCAGGCATAACTTTTCAAAAACTCCGTCTCCGCCTCAAATACGCCCGGTGTCATATAATATATTGAACCCCGCGATATTTTGAACCGGGGTTCAAAATATCGCTGCGAAATATTGACCCCCCCATAAAATATTGATCCCGGGGTTCAAAATATTATGACCATAATATTTTGAACCCGGGGTTCAATATATTATAGTCATAAGGCCATAATATTTTGAACCCCGGGTTCAATATATTATGGCCTTGTTTGCATAATATTTTGAACCCAGGGTTCATTATATTATAGCATTATGGCCATAATATTTTGAACCCCATTACAGACATTCTCTGTTTAAAGCATAGGGGATCCTGAGATTATGGCGTTGAAATGTTGTATCTCTAATTTTAATTTTTTTTTTGGTAGGTTGGGGTGGAGGTTTAAGATAGGATTTATGGCTGTAAAATGTTGTACCCCCTATTAGACATATATGTGTATAGGAGGGTGTTTAAAAATTATTGACCTAAAATAATTTTTGAATGGTAAGAGGGGGTTCAAGATATTATGGCAGTGAAATGTTCAACCCAACAACATTTTATAAGGGGTTGAAAATATTGTGGCTGTGAAGTATTGAACCTCCATTTAAAGACTACTACGGAAAAGGAAGTGAAAGTATTTAACACCCGTCTCCCACACACTCACTTTGATTTAATTGTTAGATCTCAAGGGTTGGGTATCTCTGTATTAAAATTGTATTTTTTTTTTTAATTAATATCTGTGCAATATACCTAAAGAAGTGAGAGTAAAATATTTTAATCAAAATATTGAAGTCTGAAATTGTCGCCAGGAAATAAAATATAATTGTCTTTTACCATCAAACCCCAAATATTCTACATCAAATAACTAAAATAACTTGATATGTCTGATGGAAAAACAATTATGAGGTATTTATTTCTTTTTCTTTTATCCCATCCCATTAGGTATTTATTTATTTTTTTAATTTAATTTTTTTTGTACTATAATTTACAATTTGAAAAAAGAAAATTCAAGGAGCCATGTAGTATCTCTCCATTGAGGAGGTAACAGGGATATAGCACCTGTGTATTGTGTGTACACAAGGAGGTGTCATTGGAGGTCAACAATACCAACTGTCTATTGTTTCCCCTTGATGGTTTCTATATTATTCAATACATTGTTTAGAGAGTGTAAAAAATTGGGTAGCCCAGTTTTAGGGGTGTTTAGCTTACATACATCATTCTGGTGTTAAAATCGAGCTAATCAAAGCAAATGCAATCATTTACAACGTCATCTTCAGTATACACAGATCTGGTTAATTTCCTCAGTAGTCCACCAGACAGACAAGAATGGCCAGTCAACACAAAGGACTAGATTCAATAGTTCATTCCGTAGAGTGTAACTGGAATATTTGGTATTTTATGAAGAGAGTGAGCAACATTAATCAAAAATGAGTATCTAAGGAAGTCTAATTGGCGTACAATATTTACCAGCCATATTATTTTGAGCCCCTCTTTTTGACCACTGAAGTAAAAAAAGGGAGGGGGTGTCAGAATTCTGAAATGACAAAATCTTGAACCCCCACCCACCTAATGAAAAATTAAAGTGTAAGAGGGAAGATCAATATTTTGAAGCCATTGTATCTTGAAAACAGTTTCCATGAACCTTTAAGTGGGGTCAATATTTAACAGCCATGATATTTAAAACCCAGCTCCTCAAAAGTGTAACAGAAATTCAATATTTTTGCAATCATAATGACTTGAAATTATGACATGTTCTCCCCATGAAAAAAAACCAAAAAAAAAAAAAAACCAAAAAAAAAAAAAAAAAAACCACACACACATAAAATAGGGTCCTCAATATTTTATGATAATATCTTGAACCCCTTCTCTTTACTGTTCAATCAATATTCCCCAACCCCACAATTAACCTTTAGGGTGAGGTTGTTTTTAACAGCCATATTATTTTATTCCCAGATTTTGAGAACTCTTACAGGGTGAATATTTAACAAACACTATTCTGCTGAACCCCAAAAGACAAAAATCCAGAGGGCCATCAATATTCTATGGTCATGATATCTTGAACCCTCTCCCTTTCTGAACAAGCATAATACCAGGCCATCATTAAAAATATCTTTGTTTCCCCTAACCCGACCCTAAAATTTCAAGTTGAGTAGGTAGGTAGGTAAATTATTTTTTTTTCTGACAGCAGTTTTGAAAATGCATTCTGAAAATTGAATAATATCTCTATAAATAAGAAAGAACAAAAGAAACCGATATTTAACCCGAGTATCATACAAATGAAATTTAAAAGCAACATGTATGGTAAATTAATTCACAAATATTCATTTGAACTTGTGAAATATCTCAGGCCAGCGTAAATTTATTGAAATTGAATTTTTACAAAAAGACAAGATTCGCAAATACTCAACCATCGGCCATCCGAGTATATTTGTTTTCAAACCTACTATCATCTTCGAGTGCTTACACAGATAAAATGTCAAGGGCCATGCGTGGCGAAGTAATTCTAGTGATTCGCTTTGAAGTCGCGACGTAATTCAGGAGCTTATTCTAAGTCACAGGTCCCGACGTGGGGCGTGGAAACTAGTCAGTCAAATGAGACCGTAAAAAACGTAGGGCCATGCAGTGTCACAGTATACATGTAGATGTTGGCACGATAAAGATCCCTTACTGATGCTTTATGATCAATAGCCATAAGTGCCGAGAAAAAGTCTAAATTAGGAGCCCTCCACCAGGCAGGTGTCCAAATGTTGTCGACCCAGCAATTTTTAAAGGTATTTTAAAGCAAAGAAACAACCTATTTTCAAGGGCCCAACTAAAGAAAAGAAAAATACACTGGACGTCTCAGGAAGCCGTACCATAAGCCAACTTTAAAGATTTCAACACTATTTGAAAAGAGAGTACCTGTATAAACAATATTTAATTCAACCAAACCATATCTAAAATGATAAAAGTTTCATATATCTAATGTTATAGTCACGAAGTTTACCCCATAAATAAAAGGAATGAAGAAACGACATCCGATTTATATTCATCGAGATGAAATAATTATACAAAGATTTATTTACAAATCCTATGGTCCTATATAGTAAAAATAGCTAGAATCATACATGAAGTGTTTTTTTTTTAGATCGAAACGAATGAAATGGAGTGAAATTTATTGATATGCATACACAAATTGGGCCCCTCGTCTGCTCATGAGGCAAGCTTTGTCATGCTTACTACGTAAGTTAATTTAGAAGACACATTTGTAAATACCATCTTAACACTCTTTAGTCATGGTATATTTAATTCACGAAATGTCAAACCTATTTTTTATTTTGGCCCTATAATTAATACTTTAAAACTCCCTCTTCCTGACCACTAAAATGTAATGGGGGACAGTACTTTGAAACTATGATATTTTGAACCCCACTCTTAAATTAGAATTTTTGGGGAATCAATATTTTATGGTCAAAATATTTTGACCCCCTCTTTCAACTGAAGAAGACTACATGGGGACACCACTTGTTCTCCCTAAATTAAATAAAAATTGTGGGGGTTAATATTTTGCCACATAAATATCTTGACCCCCCCTTTAAATTTAAGAAGGTAGAGGAATCAATATTTTATGGTCATAATGTCTTGAATCCCCTCCTGTGTTTAACAAGCATAACATTTTGACTCCCCTCCCCTTGCTGTCAATATTTTGCTTCCATAGTACGTTGAACCCTCCTCTTAAATTAAAAATGTATGGGAATCAATATTTTATGTTCATAATAATATTAACCCCCCTCCTGCGTTTAACAAGCATGATATTTTGAAACCTCCAACTTTTCTTACCACCTGTGTGTGATGGGGGTTAATATTTTGTCAACCTAATATTTTGACCCCCCCCCCCAACTTCGTTGTGAATTTTGAAAAGTAACCACAATATCTTTAACCCCCTCCCACTTTAAATTTAAGGAGTAGGGAACTCAATATTTTATGGTCATAATATCTTGAACCCACTACCAATTAAATTAAAAGGGTTGGGGGACTCAATATTTTATGATCATAATATCTTGAACCCCCTCCCTCTTAAATTAAAAGGGTAGGGGCACTCAATATTTTATGGTCATAATATTTTGAACCCCCCTCAGTCTTAAATTAAAAGGGAAGGGGCACTCAATATTTTATGGTCATAATATCTTGAACCCCCCTCCGTCTTAGATTAAAAGGGAAGGGGCACTCAATATTTTATGGTCATAATATCTTGAACCCCCTCCCTCTTAAATTAAAAGGGTAGGGGGACTCAATATTTTATGGTCATAATATCTTGAACACCCTCCCTCTTAAAATAAAAGGGTAGGGGGACTCGATATTTTATGGTCATAATATCTTGAACCTCCTCCCTCTTAAATTAAAAGGGTAGGGGACTCAATATTTTATGGTCATAATATCTTGAACCCCCACACTTTGAAATTAAAAGGGAAGGGGCAATCGATATTTTATGGTCATAATATCTTGAACCCCCTCCATCCTAAATAAAAAGAGTAGGGGGACTCAATATTTTATGGTCATAATATCTTGACCCCCCACTTTTAAATTAAAAGGGTAGGGGAACTCAATATTTTATGGTCATTATATCTTGAACCTCCTCCCTCCTAAATTAAAAGGGAAGGGGACTCAATATTTTATGGTCATACTATCTTGAACCTCCTCCCTCTTAAATTAAAAGGGTAGGGAGACTAGATATTTTATGTTCATAATATCTTGAACCCCCTCCCTCTTAAAGTAAAAGGGTAGGGGGATTTAATATTTTATGTTCATAATATCTTGAACCCCCTCTCTCTTAAAATAAAAGGGTAGGGGGACTTGATAATTTATGGTCATAATATCTTGAACCCCCTCCCTCTTAAAATAAAAGGGTAGGGGGACTCGATATTTTATGGTCATAATACCTTGAACCCCCTCCTTCCTAAATTAAAGGGGTAGGGGGACTCAATATTTTATGATCATAATATCTTGAACCCCCAACCCCTCTTTTAAATTAAAAGGGTTGGGGACTCAATATTTTATGGTCATTATATCTTGAACCCCCTCCCTCCTAAATTAAAAGGGTAGGGGGACTCAATATTCTATGGTCATAATATCTTGAACCCCCTCCCTCTTAAAATAAAAGGGTAGGGGGACTTGATATTTTATGATCATAATATCTTGAGCCCCCTCCCTCTTAAATTAAAAGTGTATGGATTCAATATATTATAACCATAATATGATGAACTCAAAGGGTTCAATATTTTATAAGGGGGTTCATTATATCGCAGCGAAAAATTGAACCCGGGTTCAAAATATTATGCGATATATTGAACCCGGGTTCAATATATCGTGGTATCAAAATATTATGCTACACCGGGATTTGCCAATTCCTGCTAGATTCCAGCCATATTCCAGGCGGAATCCGCCTTTAAAATTCATACAGAAGCCTGTCTCGGTTTAAGTCAGCCTTGATCGTACTCAGTGCATGCTCTTGGGTATCGAATAAGTTGGGACACATATACTCCATATGTAGGTGAAAGTGGAATATTACTTCATAAATAATGTTGATGATGCAAAAGTTGTGTCATCTCGTTTGTGATGCAATTTACTTGTTAGTTGGTCCATATCGTCTATAGTCAGTAAAACATCCAAATATAAAACAGAGGTGCCAGGCGCTGTGGTGTCTTTTATTTCGAATTCGGATATATCGAGTCGACATATGAATGGAATTGATATTTGTTAATATCGATTCTCTGTAACCACTTAAACTTTGCCACGCATGGTCACGGATTTTGATGAAACTTTGCCCATTATTACAACTTGACACCAGAAACATATATCAAATAAAATTTCATTGCTATGTGTCTTAGTTGCCATGGTAACAGCCAGAAAAGTTGAAAAAATTGAGATTTTCAGCTACTTTGAATCTTTATTAAGCCTTAATAAAGAATTAGAATAACAGACAAACCATTCTCCCCAAAACCTGAAACCTTGTTGCCACTTATGCTATAAAGAAACTATTTAGAATTTATCTCTAAGTAAGTGGTAACCATGGGTACATTTGGAATACATTTTAGATGCCGAAAAATGCAGAAAAACGCTCAATATTCACTAATGATAGGTGTTAAATGATCAAACTCAATCAACAACCTAAGAAAAAACAATAAAAATATTTGACCTTAAGTAATTAGGTATTGGCAATATTAATCTAAAAATAACTTTCATGGTTGCCATGGTAACACAGTGTTACCATCCAAAATGTGTTGCTAAGATTGGGTTAATGCTACTATCTTCAGGAAAAACAATAAATTTCATGACTGGCACATACATATCCTTAGGATCTTGCAACACCGACAACATATGAAAAATTGAGATTAATTGTTACTTTGCGGTGTAACCATGGAAACAATGTACCAGTTGTTTTAAGTGAATTTTTTTGCTGCCTTAGGAATTTACTTACCTTTTATTCAAGAAACATATTATTTGACTCACCTTGAATAGTACTTATCTGGTAAAACTAAAGTTGAATATCATATATTGATAACGTTTGTTGAAAAATACAACACTGTTGTTATGGTAACCAAGAAGGGAAAATGTTCGATTTTGTTAATTTTATATCAATATTAAACCCTATGTGCCAGCTTTTTGCATCCAGTTAGAGATTGGGTGGCAGTCAAAATTGAAAGTCAGGTTAGTTCTTCATAATTACCAATCATAAAAGTTTTGGGAATCTACATACAAGGGTACGTATCCAAGGAAACAGAATATTTTTCAGATTTTTATGCATATTTTTTTCGGCTTATTTCCATAGCAACGCTCTATTTAAAGAATTGAATTTGCATTTTTTGAAATGTGAGAATTAGGGTCACATGAACATCTTTAAAAATTGATCATTAGTTATATAGAAATATGCTTTTTAAAAAGATAGGATTAGATTTAATCACTAAGAGAGTAAATTTAAAATCCCTTCTTGGTATTAAAACCATGGCAACCATTGCCAACCTATAAGAAATATCATATTTCTTCCATGGTATATGTTACAAGGATCTTTTGTCTATTATTTGCTTGTATTTCAACCTATAATTTTTTTTTATTCTTAAGTGTATGATGTTATGAAATTAAATGAGCAAAATTATTACTTTTGAATACTTTGTTTCCATAGTAACGTATGTAATAGTTGATTTACCAAACATGTTTATCATGCATTTAAGACATCAGGCCTTCAACTTTCAGAAACAATCATTACCACTTGTTTGCTTTGCTGCAAACGTTAACTGTGGGACTCTGAACATGTTGAAAAATGCCATTTTTCACACTTTAGGACATGTTGCCATGGTAACCATGTCACATAGCAACCAATTTCTGCCTGATTTGAGTTTACGATATCAAAGACTTTTATCATAGAGAGTTTGGAGAAATTCTGAGACTATGCGTGCCACAGCTTCTATATAAAAGTTCAAGTCGTTACAGAGAATGGCTCTTAATAGACAAAATGTCGTCGATATATCTGGATGTGGAGTTCAATACCACAGCAAGTATTTTCTTCTTCTGATTTAGAAGCATATGAAGAAATTCTGCTTGAAAGGGGTTATAAGAACAGTTCGGCTATTAAAGGAGCACAATAAGAGACCATCAACTGATGTGAAAAGAACAGGTGCCCCCCCTCTCCCCCTCGAAACACAGAAACACACACTCAGTTCACACATACAGGAGAAAAGGTCATCTTAGGCCGTTGTAAATAAAATCCTTGTTTTACGTTCCTTCTTTGAAAAAGGTACCCTACAGTCCGAATAAAAAACAGACACATTCCAAAAACTGCTGTAGCTTTAATTTTGAATGGATTTGCAATATTTCCAAGAAAAACATAGACAAAATGTGAAGAATTTAACATAAAAAACCGTGTAAGGGAGGAATAGTAAATGTAAATGAAAAGCAAGTGAAATATGAGCAGAGACTGTGACCTATCAAGCTGTTTTGAACGACCTTTTCATTCAAAACGACTATTCCAGGAAAGTTTTTTCCTCCTATCCCCCTCCTCTCCACTCAGCGGAAAAAAGCGAGGGTTCCTCCCCTTCCACCCCCAGATCGGCCAATATAGCTGTTGCATTGAATCTGTTCGTCCCAAAGTACCAACGCCATTAACTTTTTTTTGCACCTAATCTCAAAATACATAAATACATTGACCATTAAATAGGTTCAATTAATTGATCTCTTTTTTAACTTTCTGCTTTGAAACGACCTCTCGAGCTCATCTAGAATATTGATACTGAGGCAAACTCAGCCCTCGGGGACTTAACATTATCGGACCTGTTTACTCTTACGATTTCGCCGTATTTTGTACGGATTTTGAGTCCAGAATATGTCTTACGTTTTGCTATTACATGTATGAAAATACGGAAATCGGAAATTCGTTTGTTTCGATTTTAGCAGTAAGTTTTTGTTGTGATATGTCTCAGTTTGACGCTTTTTAATCGCTGAAAAAGGGAAAGATTTCAAATACTTCAGTGGTGTCGGGTTGCCAAAAAGCGTTGGTTTAAAAAAAGAAAGCAAGGTATGATGTTTTTCTTTGTTGTTTAACCATGTTTTGGTAATAAGAAATGTAGTTGTTCTTTAGTAATATATCTCTAATCGATGGAAAGAGAGATCTTATTGGCAAATGCCAAATCTAATAAAAAATACTGAGAGACAATATAATATAGGTAAACAGGTCTGCATTATGAAAGTGGTCCCCACTTCGAAAGGGATCCATGAGTATTTGAGATTTCCCATTACTTGCTGTAATAACGAAACATATGCTCAGAATAAATTTTTGAGGTAACTCTCGGATAATCTCTGGAAATTGGGCGCTAAATACAGCAATAGTAGAAATGGTCGAAATTAACATTGTACATTTAAATATACTTTAAAAATTCATGTCATGCTTGTTTTATTTAAGTTGTACGCATTCACTATGAGAAGAATTCGTTTGGAATATTTTCTTTCAATATTAGCTCTCCTTATTGCTATGTTTCCACAATCACGATTGGCTCCACGATTGAAATCGGGGACTCAAAAGTAGACAAATGTGTAGTGATCGTATCTTTTGTTTGCCCGTGGCTATCGCGTTGATTGTGATTTTTTTTTTTGACTGTCAAAATTAAGTCGGTTAGATTTTAATCGTTATCATTGCATTGACATATATCTGTGTCAACCTGCAGTAAAAATTTTAGTGAATGGTTAGATTTGATGTATAAGCATCTAGACTTTTAGTAGCTTGGCCAGGACGGAAAGTTATCAAAGAAAACATGCCTGACAGTCGTGTAATTATTGACTGTACCGAGATCTACACAGAACCACCTCAGTCACTTTCCAACAAGAAATGATGTATTCAGACTGTAAGTCACACATGACTTGGAAAGTCCTCATTGGAATTAGCCCAAGTGGAGTGATTACACGCGTCTCAGATTTATGGAGGGTTGTAAGAAAAGATCGCAGACAAGTTCTATTTTGAGCGCGCTATTTGCATGAAATATATGGAGATAACGAACAGTATTCAAGCTCAAAAGTCCATTATGCATGAAATCCTTAAAACTCTGCAGGTAACAACTATACGTATTTTCCAATTAATATGCAAAAATTTGGTGTTTTCCGATGATCTTTAAAAAATATACAGCAAAATTATTCAGATAAAACATGCTTCACGGAGCATGTTACTTTTTCACACTTTTACATTTCAGAGACATAATTTTGAAATTAAAAATTGCAGTTGTAGCGCATAAAGATTTATAATATTTCACCTCTCGCTAAGATATTCATGAAACGTCTTTTGGCGAAATTTTTGAATAAATTGGAGTTATGACTTTTATCACTAATTTTAGATGATCAATGCGTAAAAACAAAGCCAAAAATGGTAAAGTCATTGAACGTCTTGGAGCACCGAGCTATTAGAAAATTATGTGTGTAGACAGGAAAATGCCCGAAAAAGACTAAATGTTTTTAGATGCTGCTGGGAATGGCTTACACGTACCTAGTACCAAAGTGTTCAAATGGTAACAACTTTGGAAGAATGGAAGGATGGACATTTTTGATTAAAGACTCCTGCGATACCCCAATATCCTGCTCATTGCATGGACATTGCGCCTATGGATTTTGCATTGCTTCTCAAATCGCTGAACAACGTAGACGTTTTAAAGATCTCACTTATATCCGATACGCCACAAAAGAAATTAAAAAAAATATATAACATGTCTTGATATACTTATTCAAATTTTAAGTCAGAAAGACATGAAAAGTCTATAGAAATGAAAGATATTTAGAACTGTGGTCTGGAATTAGGTTGCCGTGTCACCTAACGTCATCAAATGTCAAGTGATTGCTTCGTGAATCCTATGACCGCGCAGTAAAAATCAACGTATATTTTCAAAATTTTAGTAAATGGACCTGATCTTTTACATACTAATAAACAAAAAGATAAAATTTTTATTAGACATACGTCATTCTTCAAAGTTTACAATATATTTTCCCTAATTCAACGTGTCCGCGAACTTTTCTAACAACCCTCGCACATATGACAAACAAATCACAAAGTTGTCAAAATTAATTTTAAAAATGTGAACCTGGAGATGCAATAATGGGTGACAAAGGGTTCCTGATAGCTGACCTTTGCACCCCAAATGGAATTCATCTCATTATCCGACTTTGAAGAAACATTATAGGCTAACAAAATATGAAATGGTAAAAGCCAGAAAGATTGCCAATTTAAGAATCGATATCCATGTGGATCGAGCAATGGTAGCGAATAAAAAAACTTCAGGATTATTCAAGGTGTAATTCCAATGACACTTCATGACAAGATGTCTAAAATAGTGTTTGTTGTGTGTAATCTCATGCAATCTATATATACGTCATTGTTTGATTGTTTGAAAGCAATTATGCAACATACGGCCTATGTGGAGGAAAACTTGTACATAATTATATTGATTAATTAATAAAAAAAAATAATGTACATCTTTACGTTATTTATACTTCGGTATGTCATAATCAACCAAGAAATCAAGTGTTAAGATCATAGCAATGATGAAAAAGAACGACTTCATTTATTTGCACTGCAAAAGATCTTCTTTTTTTTAAAATTCGACCTTTAAAAAGATTCAGAAAACTACAAGTTCATGTTTATTGTTAAAAATAGAGCTTTTAAATGCGTCATGTACTTGTATCATTGCAAGGAGCTTTGGCCTTATTTAAAATTTGTTACAATGTACTAGATTAAGAGGTACTGTATGAAAAACGATAGCCATTTCTCCTTGTACGTGGTGGGTGTATCTCCCTCAACTTGAGCAGGTAGCAGTCAATGTCAACTTTTTCATGCTCTCTTCTCCTTTCAACTGCCTTGTTTGAAAAAGATATACAGTATCCAAGAATATACTTTAGTAAATTGTCAGGTAGTTTCTGGTTTTCTCCGTACAATTTTACCAAAGTCTGAGGCAGTAAGTCGCCCATACCTGGCTTCTCTCCAGATTGGGTTGATGTGGTGACCTTTAGTCATTTCATGTATAATTTCACACGCTTTTGATGAAACCTGAAGAGACTCAAAATATTGCATAAATTGTTGTTTACATTCCTCTGAAAAAAGATCAACCTTCGGGTTCGGGTATTGCTTTTGCACCTGGGGGTTATGTTTCAAAAGTTAAGAAATTGTTTAGCCATCCAGCCATTCATTTTATTTTTTAAAGTTTTTCTTTAAAAACTTGAATAGATGGTAAGGTTAGGTCTAGATATTTCTCGTGACACTTTATGAACTTCGATTGTTTCTCCCCGTCTTTTTTTTTTTTGTTGAAAGCCATGTGCCTTTTTTGGTGAAAGATTTCTGCTACGTGGTTTAATCCATTCACAAGCTTTTAAAGTTGGAGCAATTTTACCGGTGTGCATTTTTACTGTTATATCCACAATTTTGTACAATAATGCTGCAAAATGATGCAAAATGCAGTGAAAAAGTATCTGGACACCTGGTACTTTATTCTCAAACATTTCTTATTAAATGTACAATAATATGTTCATGCACACGCAGGCCTATAGGAAGCAATTTCAGTTTGGGGGGAGGGGCATAGCCATACATTTTCAGTTGGGGGCACTATCAACTACCAAAAATTCATTGACATTAAATAAAAAAGGTTATCAGACGTTTTTATTGAGGGGGCATAAGCATAAAGTAGATATGTTTTCTATAATAATCTATACATCGGCAAAATAATTGGCCCCCTGTGCTCCCCCCTACCCCGGTTCCTACGGCAATGAAACGTACCTTTATTGAACACATTTTTACCTGACAAGCAAGTGGATATAAAAATATTGTGCATTAGAAAATGTTACAAATTTACATATATCAAGAATAATTATCATAATTATATTATACAATTTTGAAAATGTATTTCAAATCAAATTTGGAAATGTTTCAATTTCAACACCGTGCTCTAGATTAACTTAAATCTCAGCGGTTTTTATTTGATATTTACATGTAAATTAAATCGTATGTTTTGCATTTTTTTTTTTTTTTTTTTTTTGGTTTCCCTCTTGGGTACATTCCTAAGTTTACCTGTAACTCTCCATTTTGTTTGTTTTCATTGTCCATTCTTTTTGAAAAAGCTGTCCATTCTTAAAAGAATGGGCAGTTTTCCAAAAGAATGGACACTTACAGGTGACTTAAAGGATTGTTTTGGGAGTTGACTCAACATTAAGCTATAGAATGGACAATACAAACAAAAGGTTCACGTCATAATCATGTTTTAATTGCAGTTCGAGACCCAGCTTTCCGTTAGCTTTGACGGTACTGGCAATTTTTTCACCAAGCGGTGTGATTATTTTTTTTCCTTTAGAACTTCCGAATCACCGCAGTCTACGTCGTTATCTAGATCTAACCATAATTCCTTTGCGCCCTTTGCTCTCCGTATAAGTTCGGGTGTGTTTCCAAAAGTTGGTTGAGCACACTTTTTAAGAAACTCAATTAGTTTTTTTTCTCATTCCATCAAAACATTCCATTTTTAACGATTTTACATAATATCCTTGACGTTTGACGCTACAGCAGCAACTTGCCTTATCGGAATATAAAAACCTCCAATACTAGAGAGTGCATATAGGGAAGTATCTACTAGTATAGAAAGGGACTATAGTAGAATGGTCGAAATTAACATTGTACATTTAAAAATACTTTAAATATTTTTGTCATACATGTTTGCTTTAAGTTCTACACATTCAGTCTGAAAAAAAATTGTTTGGAATAATGAATTTTTAAATTTCATGAAATTTTCTTTCAAAATATTAGCTCTCTTTAAAGATGAAATGAAAAAGAAGCTTACATGTTGAACATATATAAATACTCCACTAAAGACGATCAAGCAAAAATAACACCAAAAATAGGTCAATCAAGATGTAAGCTTTAATGCAATTAGGGGGCCATTTGTTTCCCGTATCTCCACTAACGTGTTTGATGTTGTCATCAAATACATTAAACCTTAAGATTTATTACTGAGACTTCTCCATTTTATCTAAGGATGTCTTACTGATATGCTTATCAGATTACTTCACTCTGACGCCCAGTAGACTTATCACACGTTAATGCAAGTCTGATATGAAGAAAATCTTAGGAAATTAATTATAAATGATAGAATAGGTAATATTTTTGTCTTCATCGTTTTTCTTTTCCAAGTTGATATTTTGGAAACTCAGTGGATAGATTCAGAGATACTAGCATGTTAGAGATATTCTGAACTCGTGTGGACAATATATGACGATTCCGGTTTTATACCCTTGCATGGTTATAATCAAATGTTAAAGAAATATGGTTAAATCATTTTTACAAGAATGGTTCACTGACTGTATGAAAATACGGAAATCGGAAATCCGTCTGTTTCGATTTTAGCAGTAAGTTTTCGTTATGATCTATCTCAGTTTGACGCTTTTTAATCGCTGAAAAAGGAAAGATTTCAAACACTTAAGTGGTGTTGGGTTGCAAAAAAAGCGTTGGTTTAAAAAAAGAAAGCAAGGTATGACGTTTTTTTCTTTGTTATTAATCCATGTTTTGGTAATAAGAAATGTAGTTGTTCTCTACTAATATATTTCTAATCGATGGAAAGAGAGATCTTACTGGCAAATGCCAAATCTCACTGACAAATCTAATAAAAAAATAGTGAGAGACAATATAATATAGGTAAACAGGTCTGCATTATGAAAGTGGTCTCAACTTCGAAAGGGATCCATGAGTATTTGAGATTTTCCGTTACTTGCTATAATAACGAAACATATGCTCAGAATAAATTTTTGAGGTCACTCTCAGATAATCTCTGGAAATTGGGCGCTAAATACAGCAATAGTAGAAATGATCGAAATTAACATTGTACATTTAAATATACTTTAAAAATTCATGTCATACTTGTTTAATTTAAGTTGTACGCAGTCACTCTGAGAAGAAATCGTTTGGAATATTTTCTTTAAAAACAGACACACAATATTAGCTCTCCTTATTGCTATATTTCCACAATCACGATTGGCTCCACGATTGAAATCGGGGACTCAAAAGTAGACAAATGTGTAGTGATCGTATCTTTTGTTTACCCATGGCTATCGTGTTGATAGTGAATTTTTTTTTACTGTCAGAATTTTTTTCTACGATTAAGTCGGTTAGATTTTAATCGTTATCATTGCATTGACAAATATCTGTGTCAACCTAGCTGCAGTAAAAAAATTTAGTGAATGGTTAGATTTGATGTATGAGCATCTAGACTTTTAGTAGATTGGCCAGGACGGAAAGTAATCAAAGAAAACATGCCTGACAGTCGTGTAATTATTGACTGTACCGAGATCTACACAGAACCACCTCAGTCACTTTCCAACAAGAAAGGATGTATTCAGACTATAAGTCACACATGACTTGGAAAGTCCTCATTGGAATAAGCCCTAGTGGAGTGATTACACGCGTCTCAGATTTATGGAGTCGCAGTACGAGGGTTGTAAGAAAAGATCGCAGACAAGTTCTATTTTGAGCGCGCTATTTGCATGAAATCATTAAAACGCTGCAGTTAACAACTATACGTATTTTCCAATTAATATGCAAAAATTTGGTGTTTTTCGATGATCTTTAAAAAATATACAGCAAAATTATTCAGTTAAAACATGCTTCACGGAGCATGTTACCTTTACATTTCAGAGACATAATTTTGAAATTAAAAATTGCACTGTTGTAGCGCATAAAGATTTATAATATTTCACCTCTCGCTAAGATATTCATGAAACGTCTTTTGGCGAAATTTTGAATAAATCGGAGTTATGACTGTTTTATCAATAATTGTAGATGATCAATGCGTAAACACAAAGCCAAAAATGTCATGATCAACAAAGAAATCAAGCGTTAAGATCATAGCAATGATGTGTCAGAACGTCTTCATTTATTTGCACTGCAAAAAATTTTCATTTTTTAAATTCTACCTTTAAAAAGATTCAGAAAACTACCAGTTCATGTTTATTGTTAAAAATAGAGTTTTTAAATGCGACATGTACTTGTATCATTGCAATGAGCTTTGGGCTTATTAAAAATTATTACAATGTACTAGATTAAGAGGTACTGTTTGAAACACGATAGCCATTTCTCCTTGTACGTGATGGATGTATCTCCCTCAACTTGAGTAGGTAGCAGTCAATTGCAATGTCAACTTTTTCATGCTCTCTTCTCCTTTCAACTGCTTTGTTTGAAAAAGATATACAGTATCCAAGAATATACTTTAGTACATTATATCAGGTAGTTTCTGGTTTTCTCTGTACAATTTTACCAAAGTCTGAGTATGTCGCCCATGCCTGGCTTCTCTCCAGATTGGGTTGATGTGTTGACCTTCAGTCATTTCATGAATAATTTCACACACGCTTTTGCTGAAACCTGAAGAGACTCAAAATATTGCATAAATTGTTTTTTACATTCCTCTGAAGAGAGGTCAACCTTGTTCATGGAAGAAAAAAAATTTGGTGAAGTTCGGGTATTGCTTTTGCACCTGGGGGTTATATTTCAATAGTTGAGAAATTGTTTAGTCATCCAGCCATTCGGTTTTTCTTTAAAAACTTGAATAGATGTTAAGGTTAGGTCTGGATATTTCTCGCTGACATTTTATGAACTTCGATTGTTTCTCCCCGTCTTTTTTTTATTTGTTGAAATCCATGTTCTGTGCCTTTTTGGTGAAATATTTCTGCTACGTGGTTTAATCCATTCACAAGCTTTTGAAGTTGGAGCAATTTTACCGGTGTGCATTTTTACTGTTATATCCACAATTCCGTACAATAATGCTGCAATATGGTTGAAAGCACTCCCTTCTCTAAATTTAAAAAAATTATCTTTTTTATGATAATCATTATAAAACAGAGTACTAGTAGCATGTTAAATCTTATAAATGATGCAAAATGCAGTGAAAAAGTATCTGGACACCTGGTACTTCATTCTCAAATATTTCTTATTAAATGTACAATAATATGTTTATGCACACGCGGGCCTATAGGAAGCAATTTCAGTTTTGGGGGAGGAGGGTGGGGGGCATAGCCATACATTTTCAGTTGGGGGCGCTATCAACCACCAAAAATTCATTGACATTAAATAAAAAAGGTTAACAGACGTTTTTATTGAGGAGGCATAAGCATAAAGTAGATATATTTTCTATAATAATCTATACATCGGCAAAAAATAATTGGCCCCCTGTGCCCCCCTCCCCCGGTTCCTACGGCCATGAAACGTACCTTTATTGAACACATTTTCACCTGACAAGGAAGTGGTTATACTAATATTGTGCATTAGAAAATGTTACAAATTTACGTATATCAAGAATAATTATCATAATTATATTATACAATTTTGCAACGTGTATTTCAATTCAAATTTGGAAATGTTTCAATTTTGATTATTTTCTATGGAAATTTTCGCTGCAGCAGTGTCGTTTTAATGGTGCAAACTGTTTTCTGGGTGATGGATTTAATACCCGTATTAGTCATACTTCAAGTTAAAAATGCATTGATGTGAAATTGTGTCATTTAAATTCAAGTATTGTGAAACTTGAGATTTGAGTATTGAAATAATGTGTATTATTCATGGATTTAAATGTGTAAAATCGAGCGGATGTCGTGCAGACACCGTGCTCTAGATTAACTAAAATCTCAGCGGTTTTTATTTGTTATTTATATGTAGATTAAATCGTATGTTTTGCTTTTTTTTTTTGGTTTCCCTCTTGGGTACATTCCAAAGTTTACCTGTTACGCTCCATTCTTTTTGTTTTCACTGTCCATTTTTTTTTGAAAAAGCTGTCCATTCTTAAAATGAATGGACAGTTTTCCAAAAAGAATGGACACTTACAGGAGACTTAAAGGATTGTTTTGGGAGTTGACTCAACATTAAGCTATAGAATGGACAATACAAACAAAAGGTTCACGTCACAATCATGTTTTAATTGCAGTTCGAGACCCATCCTTCCGTTAGCTTTGACGGTACTGTCAATTTTTTCACCAAGCGATTATTTTTTCCTTTAGAACTTCCGAATCACCGCAGTCTACGTCGTTATCTAGATCTAACCATAATTCCTTTGCGCCCTTTGCTCTCCGTATAAGTTCGGGTGTGTTTCCAAAAGTTGGTTTCCACACTTTTTAAGACACTCAGTTTTTTTCCCTCATTCCATCAAAGTATTCCATTTTTAACGAATACATATCCTTGACCTTTGACGCTACAGCAGCAACTTACCCTATCGGAAGATAAAAACCTCCAATACTAGAGAGTGCATATAGGGAAGTAACTAGGTTATCGAAAGGGACTATAGTAGAAATGGTCAAAATTAACATTGTACATTTAAATATACTTTAAATGTTTTTGTCATACATTCATTAAGTTGTACACATTCAGTCTAAAAAAAAATTGTTTGGAATAATGAATTTTTAAATTTTTTGATATTTTCTTTCAAAATATTAGCTCTCCTTAAAGATGAAATGAGAAAGAACCCCACGTGTTGGACATATATAAATACTCCACTAAAGACGATCAAGCAAAAATAACACCGAAAATAGGTCAATCAAGATGTAAGCTTTGATGCAATTAGGGGGCCATTTGTTACCCGTATCTCCACTAACGTGTTTGATGTTGTCATCAAATACATTAAACCATAAGATTTATTACTGAGACTTCTCCATTTTATCTAAGGATGTCTTACTGATATGCTTATCAGATTACTTCACTCTGACGCCCAGTAGACTTATCACACGTTAATGCAAGTCTGATATAAAAAAAATTGTAGGAAATTAAGTATAAATCATAGAGAAGGTAATATCTTTGTCTTCATTGTTTTTCTTTTCCGAGTTGATATTTTCGAAACTCAGTGCATGGGTTCAGAAATAATAGCATGTTACAGATATTTTAAACTCGTGCTTTTAGCGTCTAATACTTTGTAATTGTCATTTTTCAGCTTTAAAAAAAAATCAAATTCTATCAATTCTATGAGTTGAAGCCCAAAATGAATAATTATTTATTTTTTGCTATCACCTTACATAAACAAGAAGGGGGTAAATTTGCAGGAAATTCTCAAGAATAAGTATTTAGTGTTGCAAAATAAGTCAAAAATTCATCCCATCTATTTTCTGTATCTTTTTTTTTTATTTAACAAATTTACTGTGGCAATTCCAGTACTGTATTTTTGTTGTTAATTGATTGAAATAACCATAGATTTAAAAATAAACCATACAGGTATAGATAGTATTAATGCATTATAAGTCTGGATATTCCCTAATAAGCTAGCGTTACAATCAGACATCACATCCGATATAGATTTACTCATCATGGTTCAAATCTGAAAAAAAATCAGACAGAACATGAACTTTGAAGATAATGAACAGTAGTCATGCTCAAAAGTCCAATGAAACAATACAAAGTTGTATCAATACTAATCTGAAAACCGGGGATAAAACACAGACCCCCAGAAATTCTACAAATTCTAGAGATGGGTTCAGCGTTCCTAGGAGGAGTAAGTGTTTGACGAGGACCGGCCACACTCGCCGTGAACCCTGTGTATTGCTCAGGTAGATTAATATTCTACAGTCAAATTTAGTATAAAAAGGCCTAAAATTTAGTGTGAAATATGTCACTCAAATTACAATCCAACGATAGGTTAAAATTACTAAAAATGTCATTAAAACGATCATAGAATTTACGAAGTGCTGACCACAGCACTTAAAAGATGTTATTGAAACCCCTGTAACATCACCTGCCAGTAGCCTGTACGAAATGTTCCGCCTGGAATATAGGGGGAATAGAGGCGTACTTGGAGAAGGGATTCCGGGCGTCAGTTTGTCTCAATACATATATGGTGATATACAGGTTCTGGGCGTAACCCAAGAGGATACCAAGAGGAAATGAGCAGGAATTTGAGGTGAAAAATGCAAATGAGCTACGCCCGGAAAAATAAATGACGCCTGGAAAAAATTTACGCCTGGAAACTAAAATGACGCCTGAAGCAGAATTACGCCTGGAAAGTCCTTATTATTATAAAATACTATGTGACCTAAAAACCTATATTTAACCAAGAAAAAACATTTAGGTTATGATTAACAATGTTAAAGTTAAAAATTTAGCCTTTTGAACTGGAAGAAAACATAATGACAGGTTATTAACATAGTATAGAAATATAATTTATAAAAGCCATTTCAATTTTTTGTATAAGGGACACTGTCAAACACCACCATGAGTGTAAAATAATGTTTAAGAATTCAATAAACTTTTTAAAATACATTTTATCACTTCAATCATTACACTGAAACAAATTACTTGATACAGTTCTTCATTTATTCATTACTTTACAGTTCAAATGCCTCTATCAGACTAACTCAAAATATCTAAAGTAAAGAATCAATAAGTTATAACCTATGATCATTGTACATAATCATAATCAAAGGAACTACATGTACTCAAGTTGATACCAGATATTAATTATCTCACCTATCAGCAGTTACTGTGTCATCCAGAACAAGTGTAAAAGCCTTAACATTGATATATCTGTATTCCCTATTTCACTCACACTAAACTCTCTCCTTCCTGATCAAATTCAAACTTAACCTCCTATCTGAAATGACTCTTAATTGATAATTAAATTGATCAATCAGACGCTTTTCCTCCTCCTGAAAGTTCCAGGCGTAATTTTTGTTTCCATTTTCCTGCCATTTTACGCCAGGAAAATCTGAACTTGCCAATTGAAGCCCAGAAAGTAAAAATGACGCCTGGAAGACGCCTCTTCTACTCAGGCATAACTTTTCAAAAACTCCGTCTCCGCCTCAAGTACGCCCGGTGTCATATAATATATTGAACCCCGCGATATTTTGAACCGGGGTTCAAAATATCGCTGCGAAATATTGACCCCCCCCCATAAAATATTGATCCCGGGGTTCAAAATATTATGACCATAATATTTTGAACCCGGGGTTCAATATATTATAGTCATAAGGCCATAATATTTTGAACCCCGGGTTCAATATATTATGGCCTTGTTTGCATAATATTTTGAACCCAGGGTTCATTATATTATAGCATTATGGCCATAATATTTTGAACCCCATTACAGACATTCTCTGTTTAAAGCATAGGGGATCCTGAGATTATGGCGTTGAAATGTTGTATCTCTAATTTTAATTTTTTTTTGGTAGGTTGGGGTGGAGGTTTAAGATAGGATTTATGGCTGTAAAATGTTGTACCCCCTATTAGACATATATGTGTATAGGAGGGTGTTTAAAAATTATTGACCTAAAATAATTTTTGAATGGTAAGAGGGGGTTCAAGATATTATGGCAGTGAAATGTTCAACCCAACAACATTTTATAAGGGGTTGAAAATATTGTGGCTGTGAAGTATTGAACCTCCATTTAAAGACTACTACGGAAAAGGAAGTGAAAGTATTTAACACCCGTCTCCCACACACTCACTTTGATTTAATTGTTAGATCTCAAGGGTTGGGTATCTCTGTATTAAAATTGTATTTTTTTTTTTAATTAATATCTGTGCAATATACCTAAAGAAGTGAGAGTAAAATATTTTAATCAAAATATTGAAGTCTGAAATTGTCGCCAGGAAATAAAATATAATTGTCTTTTACCATCAAACCCCAAATATTCTACATCAAATAACTAAAATAACTTGATATGTCTGATGGAAAAACAATTATGAGGTATTTATTTCTTTTTCTTTTATCCCATCCCATTAGGTATTTATTTATTTTTTTAATTTAATTTTTTTTGTACTATAATTTACAATTTGAAAAAAGAAAATTCAAGGAGCCATGTAGTATCTCTCCATTGAGGAGGTAACAGGGATATAGCACCTGTGTATTGTGTGTACACAAGGAGGTGTCATTGGAGGTCAACAATACCAACTGTCTATTGTTTCCCCTTGATGGTTTCTATATTATTCAATACATTGTTTAGAGAGTGTAAAAAATTGGGTAGCCCAGTTTTAGGGGTGTTTAGCTTACATACATCATTCTGGTGTTAAAATCGAGCTAATCAAAGCAAATGCAATCATTTACAACGTCATCTTCAGTATACACAGATCTGGTTAATTTCCTCAGTAGTCCACCAGACAGACAAGAATGGCCAGTCAACACAAAGGACTAGATTCAATAGTTCATTCCGTAGAGTGTAACTGGAATATTTGGTGTTTTATGAAGAGAGTGAGCAACATTAAACAAAAATGAGTATCTAAGGAAGTCTAATTGGCGTACAATATTTACCAGCCATATTATTTTGAGCCCCTCTTTTTGACCACTGAAGTAAAAAAAGGGGAGGGGGTGTCAGAATTCTGAAATGACAAAATCTTGAACCCCCACCCACCTAATGAAAAATTAAAGTGTAAGAGGGAAGATCAATATTTTGAAGCCATTGTATCTTGAAAACAGTTTCCATGAACCTTTAAGTGGGGTCAATATTTAACAGCCATGATATTTAAAACCCAGCTCCTCAAAAGTGTAACAGAAATTCAATATTTTTGCAATCATAATGACTTGAAATTATGACATGTTCTCCCCATGAAAAAAAAAAAAAAAAAAAAAAAAAAAAAAAAAAAAAAAAAAAAACACACACATAAAATAGGGTCCTCAATATTTTATGATAATATCTTGAACCCCTTCTCTTTACTGTTCAATCAATATTCCCCAACCCCACAATTAACCTTTAGGGTGAGGTTGTTTTTAACAGCCATATTATTTTATTCCCAGATTTTGAGAACTCTTACAGGGTGAATATTTAACAAACACTATTCTGCTGAACCCCAAAAGACAAAAATCCAGAGGGCCATCAATATTCTATGGTCATGATATCTTGAACCTTCTCCCTTTCTGAACAAGCATAATACCAGGCCATCATTAAAAATATCTTTGTTTCCCCTAACCCGACCCTAAAATTTCAAGTTGAGTAGGTAGGTAGGTAAATTATTTTTTTTTCTGACAGCAGTTTTGAAAATGCATTCTGAAAATTGAATAATATCTCTATAAATAAGAAAGAACAAAAGAAACCGATATTTAACCCGAGTATCATACAAATGAAATTTAAAAGCAACATGTATGGTAAATTAATTCACAAATATTCATTTGAACTTGTGAAATATCTCAGGCCAGCGTAAATTTATTGAAATTGAATTTTTACAAAAAGACAAGATTCGCAAATACTCAACCATCGGCCATCCGAGTATATTTGTTTTCAAACCTACTATCATCTTCGAGTGCTTACACAGATAAAATGTCAAGGGCCATGCGTGGCGAAGTAATTCTAGTGATTCGCTTTGAAGTCGCGACGTAATTCAGGAGCTTATTCTAAGTCACAGGTCCCGACGTTGGGCGTGGAAACTAGTCAGTCAAATGAGACCGTAAAAAACGTAGGGCCATGCAGTGTCACAGTATACATGTAGATGTTGGCACGATAAAGATCCCTTACTGATGCTTTATGATCAATAGCCATAAGTGCCGAGAAAAAGTCTAAATTAGGAGCCCTCCACCAGGCAGGTGTCCAAATGTTGTCGACCCAGCAATTTTTAAAGGTATTTTAAAGCAAAGAAACAACCTATTTTCAAGGGCCCAACTAAAGAAAAGAAAAATACACTGGACGTCTCAGGAAGCCGTACCATAAGCCAACTTTAAAGATTTCAACACTATTTGAAAAGAGAGTACCTGTATAAACAATATTTAATTCAACCAAACCATATCTAAAATGATAAAAGTTTCATATATCTAATGTTATAGTCACGAAGTTTACCCCATAAATAAAAGGAATGAAGAAACGACATCCGATTTATATTCATCGAGATGAAATAATTATACAAAGATTTATTTACAAATCCTATGGTCCTATATAGTAAAAATAGCTAGAATCATACATGAAGTGTTTTTTTTTTAGATCGAAACGAATGAAATGGAGTGAAATTTATTGATATGCATACACAAATTGGGCCCCTCGTCTGCTCATGAGGCAAGCTTTGTCATGCTTACTACGTAAGTTAATTTAGAAGACACATTTGTAAATACCATCTTAACACTCTTTAGTCATGGTATATTTAATTCACGAAATGTCAAACCTATTTTTTATTTTGGCCCTATAATTAATACTTTAAAACTCCCTCTTCCTCACCACTAAAATGTAATGGGGGACAGTACTTTGCAACTATGATATTTTGAACCCCACTCTTAAATTAGAATTTTTGGGGAATCAATATTTTATGGTCAAAATATTTTGACCCCCTCTTTCAACTGAAGAAGACTACATGGGGACACCACTTGTTCTCCCTAAATTAAATAAAAATTGTGGGGGTTAATATTTTGCCACATAAATATCTTGACCCCCCCTTTAAATTTAAAAAGGTAGAGGAATCAATATTTTATGGTCATAATGTCTTGAATCCCCTCCTGTGTTTAACAAGCATAACATTTTGACTCCCCTCCCCTTGCTGTCAATATTTTGCTTCCATAGTACGTTGAACCCTCCTCTTAAATTAAAAATGTATGGGAATCAATATTTTATGTTCATAATAATATTAACCCCCCTCCTGCGTTTAACAAGCATGATATTTTGAAACCTCCAACTTTTCTTACCACCTGTGTGTGATGGGGGTTAATATTTTGTCAACCTAATATTTTGAACCCCCCCAACTTCGTTGTGAATTTTGAAAAGTAACCACAATATCTTTAACCCCCTCCCACTTTAAATTTAAGGAGTAGGGAACTCAATATTTTATGGTCATAATATCTTGAACCCACTACCAATTAAATTAAAAGGGTTGGGGGACTCAATATTTTATGATCATAATATCTTGAACCCCCTCCCTCTTAAATTAAAAGGGTAGGGGCACTCAATATTTTATGGTCATAATATTTTGAACCCCCCTCAGTCTTAAATTAAAAGGGAAGGGGCACTCAATATTTTATGGTCATAATATCTTGAACCCCCCTCCGTCTTAGATTAAAAGGGAAGGGGCACTCAATATTTTATGGTCATAATATCTTGAACCCCCTCCCTCTTAAATTAAAAGGGTAGGGGGACTCAATATTTTATGGTCATAATATCATGAACCCCCTCCCTCTTAAAATAAAAGGGTAGGGGGACTCGATATTTTATGGTCATAATATCTTGAACCTCCTCCCTCTTAAATTAAAAGGGTAGGGGACTCAATATTTTATGGTCATAATATCTTGAACCCCCACACTTTGAAATTAAAAGGGAAGGGGCAATCGATATTTTATGGTCATAATATCTTGAACCCCCTCCATCCTAAATAAAAAGAGTAGGGGGACTCAATATTTTATGGTCATAATATCTTGACCCCCCACTTTTAAATTAAAAGGGTAGGGGAACTCAATATTTTATGGTCATAATATCTTGAACCCCCTCTCTCTTAAAATAAAAGGGTAGGGGGACTTGATAATTTATGGTCATAATATCTTGAACCCCCTCCCTCTTAAAATAAAAGGGTAGGGGGACTCGATATTTTATGGTCATAATACCTTGAACCCCCTCCTTCCTAAATTAAAGGGGTAGGGGGACTCAATATTTTATGATCATAATATCTTGAACCCCCAACCCCTCTTTTAAATTAAAAGGGTTGGGGACTCAATATTTTATGGTCATTATATCTTGAACCCCCTCCCTCCTAAATTAAAAGGGTAGGGGGACTCAATATTCTATGGTCATAATATCTTGAACCCCCTCCCTCTTAAAATAAAAGGGTAGGGGGACTTGATATTTTATGATCATAATATCTTGAGCCCCCTCCCTCTTAAATTAAAAGGGTATGGATTCAATATATTATAACCATAATATGATGAACTCAAAGGGTTCAATATTTTATAAGGGGGTTCATTATATCGCAGCGAAAAATTGAACCCGGGTTCAAAATATTATGCGATATATTGAACCCGGGTTCAATATATCGTGGTATCAAAATATTATGCTACACCGGGATTTGCCAATTCCTGCTAGATTCCAGCCATATTCCAGGCGGAATCCGCCTTTAAAATTCATACAGAAGCCTGTCATGGTTTAAGCCAGCCTTGATCGTACTCAGTGCATGCTCTTGGGTATCGAATAAGTTGGGACACATATACTCCATATGTAGGTGAAAGTGGAATATTACTTCATAAATAATGTTGATGATGCAAAAGTTGTGTCATCTCGTTTGTGATGCAATTTACTTGTTAGTTGGTCCATATCGTCTATAGTCAGTAAAACATCCAAATATAAAACAGAGGTGCCAGGCGCTGTGGTGTCTTTTATTTCGAATTCGGATATATCGAGTCGACATATGAATGGAATTGATATTTGTTAATATCGATTCTCTGTAACCACTTAAACTTTGCCACGCATGGTCACGGATTTTGATGAAACTTTGCCCATTATTACAACTTGACACCAGAAACATATATCAAATAAAATTTCATTGCTATGTGTCTTAGTTGCCATGGTAACAGCCAGAAAAGTTGAAAAAATTGAGATTTTCAGCTACTTTGAATCTTTATTAAGCCTTAATAAAGAATTAGAATAACAGACAAACCATTCTCCCCAAAACCTGAAACCTTGTTGCCACTTATGCTATAAAGAAACTATTTAGAATTTATCTCTAAGTAAGTGGTAACCATGGGTACATTTGGAATACATTTTAGATGCCGAAAAATGCAGAAAAACGCTCAATATTCACTAATGATAGGTGTTAAATGATCAAACTCAATCAACAACCTAAGAAAAAACAATAAAAATATTTGACCTTAAGTAATTAGGTATTGGCAATATTAATCTAAAAATAACTTTCATGGTTGCCATGGTAACACAGTGTTACCATCCAAAATGTGTTGCTAAGATTGGGTTAATGCTACTATCTTCAGGAAAAACAATAAATTTCATGACTGGCACATACATATCCTTAGGACCTTGCAACACCGACAACATAAGAAAAATTGAGATTAATTGTTACTTTGCGGTGTAACCATGGAAACAATGTATCAGTTGTTTTAAGTGAATTTTTTTGCTGCCTTAGGAATTTACTTACCTTTTATTCAAGAAACATATTATTTGACTCACCTTGAATAGTACTTATCTGGTAAAACTAAAGTTGAATATCAGATATTGATAACGTTTGTTGAAAAATACAACACTGTTGTTATGGTAACCAAGAAGGGAAAATGTTCGATTTTGTTAATTTTATATCAATATTAAACCCTATGTGCCAGCTTTTTGCATCCAGTTAGAGATTGGGTGGCAGTCAAAATTGAAAGTCAGGTTAGTTCTTCATAATTACCAATCATAAAAGTTTTGGGAATCTACATACAAGGGTACGTATCCAAGGAAACAGAATATTTTTCAGATTTATATGCATATTTTTTTCGGCTTATTTCCATAGCAACGCTCTATTTAAAGAATTGAATTTGCATTTTTTGAAATGTGAGAATTAGGGTCACATGAACATCTTTAAAAATTGATCATAAGTTATATAGAAATATGCTTTTTAAAAAGATAGGATTAGATTTAATCACTAAGAGAGTAAATTTAAAATCCCTTCTTGGTATTAAAACCATGGCAACCATTGCCAACCTATAAGAAATATCATATTTCTTCCATGGTATATGTTACAAGGATCTTTTGTCTATTATTTGCTTGTATTTTAACCTATAATTTTTTTTTATTCTTAAGTGTATGATGTTATGAAATTAAATGAGCAAAATTATTACTTTTTTTATACTTTGTTTCCGTAGTAACGTATGTAATAGTTGATTTACCAAACATGTTTATCATGCATTTAAGACATCAGGCCTTCAACTTTCAGAAACAATCATTACCACTTGTTTGCTTTGCTGCAAACGTTAACTGTGGGACTCTGAACATGTTGAAAAATGCCATTTTTCACACTTTAGGACATGTTGCCATGGTAACCATGTCACGTAGCAACCAATTTCTGCCTGATTTGAGTTTACGATATCAAAGACTTTTATCATAGAGAGTTTGGAGAAATTCTGAGACTATGCGTGCCACATCTTCTATATAAAAGTTCAAGTAGTTACAGAGAATGGCTCTTAATAGACAAAATGTCGTCGATATATCTGGATATGGAGTTGAATACCACAGCAAGTATTTTCTTCTTGTGATTTAGAAGCATTTGAAGAAATTCTGCTTGAAAGGGGTTATAAGAACAGTTCGGCTATTAAAGGAGCACAATAAGAGACCATCAACTGATGTGAAAAGAACAGGTGCCCCCCCCCCCTCCCCCTCGAAACACAGAAACACACACTCAGTTCACACATACAGGAGAAAAGGTCATCTTAGGCCGTTGTAAATAAAATCCTTGTTTTACGTTCCTTCTTTGAAAAAGGTACCCTACAGTCCGAATAAAAAACAGACACATTCCAAAAACTGCTGTAGCTTTAATTTTGAATGGATTTGCAATATTTCCAAGAAAAACATAGACAAATTGTGAAGAATTTAACATAAAAAACCGTGTAAGGGAGGAATAGTAAATGTAAATGAAAAGCAAGTGAAATATGAGCAGAGACTGTGACCTATCAAGCTGTTTTGAACGACCTTTTCATTCAAAACGACTATTCCAGGAAAGTTTTTTCCTCCTATCCCCCTCCTCTCCACTCAGCGGAAAAAAGCGAGGGTTCCTCCCCTTCCACCCCCAGATCGGCCAATATAGCTGTTGCATTGAATCTGTTCGTCCCAAAGTACCAACGCCATTAACTTTTTTTGCACCTAATCTCAAAATACATAAATACATTGACCATTAAATAGGTTCAATTAATTGATCTCTTTTTTAACTTTCTGCTTTGAAACGACCTCTCGAGCTCATCTAGAATATTGATACTGAGGCAAACTCAGCCCTCGGGGACTTAACATTATCAGACCTGTTTACTCTTACGATTTCGCCGTATTTTGTACTGATTTTGAGTCCAGAATATGTCTTACGTTTTGCTATTACATGTATGAAAATACGGAAATCGACAATTCGTTTGTTTCGATTTTAGCAGTAAGTTTTTGTTGTGATATGTCTCAGTTTGACGCTTTTTAATCGCTGAAAAAGGGAAAGATTTCAAATACTTCAGTGGTGTCGGGTTGCCAAAAAGCGTTGGTTTAAAAAAAGAAAGCAAGGTATGATGTTTTTCTTTGTTGTTTAACCATGATTTGGTAATAAGAAATGTAGTTGTTCTTTAGTAATATATCTCTAATCTATGGAAAGAGAGATCTTATTGGCAAATGCCAAATCTAATAAAAAATACTGAGAGACAATATAACATAGGTAAACAGGTCTGCATTATGAAAGTGGTCCCCACTTCGAAAGGGATCCATGAGTATTTGAGATTTCCCATTACTTGCTGTAATAACGAAACATATGCTCAGAATAAATTTTTGAGGTAACTCTCGGATAATCTCTGGAAATTTGGCGCTAAATACACTTTGGAATAAGGTGTAATTCCAATGACACTTCAAGACAAGATGTCTAAAATAGTGTTTGTTGTGTGTAATCTCATGCAATCTATATATACGTCATTGTTTGATTGTTTGAAAGCAATTATGCAACATACGGCCTATGTGGAGGAAAACTTGTACATAATTATATTGATTAATTAATAAAAAAAAATAATGTACATCTTTACGTTATTTATACTTCGGTATGTCATAATCAACCAAGAAATCAAGTGTTAAGATCATAGCAATGATGAAAAAGAACGACTTCATTTATTTGCACTGCAAAAGATCTTCTTTTTTTTAAAATTCGACCTTTAAATAGATTCAGAAAACTACAAGTTCATGTTTATTGTTAAAAATAGAGTTTTTAAATGCGTCATGTACTTGTATCATTGCAAGGAGCTTTGGCCTTATTTAAAATTTGTTACAATGTACTAGATTAAGAGGTACTGTATGAAAAACGATAGCCATTTCTCCTTGTACGTGGTGGGTGTATCTCCCTCAACTTGAGCAGGTAGCAGTCAATGTCAACTTTTTCATGCTCTCTTCTCCTTTCAACTGCCTTGTTTGAAAAAGATATACAGTATCCAAGAATATACTTTAGTAAATTGTCAGGTAGTTTCCGGTTTTCTCCGTACAATTTTACCAAAGTCTGAGGCAGTAAGTCGCCCATACCTGGCTTCTCTCCAGATTGGGTTGATGTGGTGACCTTTAGTCATTTCATGTATAATTTCACACGCTTTTGATGAAACCTGAAGAGACTCAAAATATTGCATAAATTGTTGTTTACATTCCTCTGAAAAAAGATCAACCTTCGGGTTCGGGTATTGCTTTTGCACCTGGGGGTTATGTTTCAAAAGTTAAGAAATTGTTTAGCCATCCAGCCATTCATTTTATTTTTTAAAGTTTTTCTTTAAAAACTTGAATAGATGGTAAGGTTAGGTCTAGATATTTCTCGTGACACTTTATGAACTTCGATTGTTTCTCCCCGTCTTTTTTTTTCTTTTTGTTGAAAGCCATGTGCCTTTTTTGGTGAAAGATTTCTGCTACGTGGTTTAATCCATTCACAAGCTTTTAAAGTTGGAGCAATTTTACCGGTGTGCATTTTTACTGTTATATCCACAATTTTGTACAATAATGCTGCAAAATGATGCAAAATGCAGTGAAAAAGTATCTGGACACCTGGTACTTTATTCTCAAACATTTCTTATTAAATGTACAATAATATGTTCATGCACACGCAGGCCTATAGGAAGCAATTTCAGTTTGGGGGGAGGGGCATAGCCATACATTTTCAGTTGGGGGCACTATCAACTACCAAAAATTCATTGACATTAAATAAAAAAGGTTATCAGACGTTTTTATTGAGGGGGCATAAGCATAAAGTAGATATGTTTTCTATAATAATCTATACATCGGCAAAATAATTGGCCCCCTGTGCTCCCCCCTACCCCGGTTCCTACGGCAATGAAACGTACCTTTATTGAACACATTTTTACCTGACAAGCAAGTGGATATACAAATATTGTGCATTAGAAAATGTTACAAATTTACATATATCAAGAATAATTATCATAATTATATTATACAATTTTGAAAATGTATTTCAAATCAAATTTGGAAATGTTTCAATTTCAACACCGTGCTCTAGATTAACTTAAATCTCAGCGGTTTTTATTTGATATTTACATGTAAATTAAATCGAATGTTTTGCATTTTTTTTTTTTTTTTTTTTTTGGTTTCCCTCTTGGGTACATTCCTAAGTTTACCTGTAACTCTCCATTTTGTTTGTTTTCATTGTCCATTCTTTTTGAAAAAGCTGTCCATTCTTAAAAGAATGGGCAGTTTTCCAAAAGAATGGACACTTACAGGTGACTTAAAGGATTGTTTTGGGAGTTGACTCAACATTAAGCTATAGAATGGACAATACAAACAAAAGGTTCACGTCATAATCATGTTTTAATTGCAGTTCGAGACCCAGCTTTCCGTTAGCTTTGACGGTACTGGCAATTTTTTCACCAAGCGGTGTGATTATTTTTTTTCCTTTAGAACTTCCGAATCACCGCAGTCTACGTCGTTATCTAGATCTAACCATAATTCCTTTGCGCCCTTTGCTCTCCGTATAAGTTCGGGTGTGTTTCCAAAAGTTGGTTGAGCACACTTTTTAAGAAACTCAATTAGTTTTTTTTCTCATTCCATCAAAACATTCCATTTTTAATGATTTTACATAATATCCTTGACGTTTGACGCTACAGCAGCAACTTGCCTTATCGGAATATAAAAACCTCCAATACTAGAGAGTGCATATAGGGAAGTATCTAGGTTATAGAAAGGGACTATAGTAGAATGGTCGAAATTAACATTGTACATTTAAAAATACTTTAAATATTTTTGTCATACATGTTTGCTTTAAGTTCTACACATTCAGTCTGAAAAAAAAATTGTTTGGAATAATGAATTTTTAAATTTCATGAAATTTTCTTTCAAAATATTAGCTCTCTTTAAAGATGAAATGAAAAAGAAGCTTACATGTTGAACATTTATAAATACTCCACTAAAGACGATCAAGCAAAAATAACACCAAAAATAGGTTAATCAAGATGTAAGCTTTGATGCAATTAGAGGGCCATTTTAACCCGTATCTCCACTAACGTGTTTGATGTTGTCATCAAATACATTAAACCTTAAGATTTATTACTGAGACTTCTCCATTTTATCTAAGGATGTCTTACTGATATGCTTATCAGATTACTTCACTCTGACGCCCAGTAGACTTATCACGCGTTAATGCAAGTCTGATATGAAAAAAAAAATCTTTGGAAATTAATTATAAATGATAGAAAAGGTAAGGTAGATCTAATATCTTTGTCTTTATTGTTTTTCTTTTCCGAGTTGATATTCTCATAACTCAGATTATGGGTTCTGAAATACTGGCATGTTAGAGACTCTATTCTGAACTCCTGTGGACAAACATATGATGATTCAGTTTTTGTATCATTCTATGGTTATAATCTATTGTTAAAGAAACATTGTTAAATCATTTTTGCAAGAATGGTTTTGCGGTTGTTGAAAACTCATCTAAATGCTTAAATCATACAGTACTTTAAGAACAGTTTTGGACGAGAAATATATTTGAGTAATCACCCAAAAAGATTTAGGAATTATTTTTTACTAAATTTAAACTTCCAATCGAAACAGGTAGATGCATATGGCTTAATATAGACAATCAAATATTTAAGGATTTACATTCTTTATGTGATAAAAACTCTTTGGGTATGAATTCCACTATGTAATGGAGTGTTTTAATTACTTAAAACTTAAAAGGAAATATTAAAATCATGTAAATCTATACTTATTAATGAAGATATGCACATTCTTCCATTCTAAGATTTCACATTTTACTAATGTTAATGCTGTTACTCAAAAATTGGAATTTTCTAAATACAATATTTACCGAAATACTTATTCCTATTTAGATATTAGGCCTATGCATAAGGTATGAAACGAAATCTTTGTAACATGTATAAGATATGAAACGCAAAATTTAACAAAAAAGGGGGGAAAGTGAGTCGACTAATGCTCCCACAATAATGCACGATGACCCTGAATGTCGAACATTGATCAGTTGAAGTATTTCTTTCTTTCAAATTGCCATTAATTGTCGGTAGAAACTGCTAAAATGATTATCGTTAAAATCACCATTGAAAAAAGTCAACTTCCCCGCTTTCGCGGGATTTCATCTCCAGTACTTAAAAATTTATTAGTGTTGATGTATAAGAAAACCTGTCTTTATTTGTTAACATAAAATACAGTATTGATCTGTGTCAGTTATATTCTATTATTATACTTATCTGCATTACTTGACTTTGTATTTCGTACATATGTAAATATGTTTATATTTCTCATATACCATGGTATGGTCTCAGTGTAATAAACAAGCAATCTCTCATTTATCCGAGGGTTGAGCGGTCATTTGTCACCAATGTATTATACAATGTAATATGTCATCTGATCACACGTATTAAGGTCAAGATCTAGTAAATGAAAGGTACCTACATATTTTTCTTTGAGAAACGAGTTCTTTTAATAATATAGCTTGAAAAAATAAGGTGTATCAGGACATAAATTTTTGGTAAATTCAACGAAAAAACAAATTTAAACTATTATTTTGAATGAAAAATGAAGAAAGTCAGGTATTCATTTCGGAGTTTTCTTTTTCATCCCAGAACAAAATTGCCCACAGTCTCTCAGAAAACGGTTTTCCGTATCTTCTTGACCTCTACTTTAAAATGATATTAAATTGAAAGTAGGTATAGGGGTTACTTTTGACATGATTTCAAATTGAATTCCCTGAAAATGCTTCATTTTCTACGTAGTAATATTCTATTACAATCATAAAGTACGGGAAAAAAAAAAATTGAATCAATTATGATATCGTAATGGATCTAGCATCAAAAGTTCAGTCTAAACTTGACCTTAACATATTTTAATACCGTAGTCCGGTTAACAATTACATCCACTGAATATTATTTCTTTATTTCTTATGAAAACCATTTGCGTTTATCAGTCAGTAAACGACACTAAGCAAGTCATCAGCATAGATTTCTTGAGCAATGGCTCTTCCATCACTTATGCATACAATGATAAGAACATCAATATTACAATATTAAACATATTTAATTTTACTTTAAATTGATTTTTTTTAAACAGGTATAAATATAAACAATAAAATGTCTCTCTTTGTTCGTTAGTACGAGAACTACAAGAATCGCAGTTATTGCAGAAAAATTTACATAACGCGCTGACGCGGTTTATGTATTTTCCGGCAATAGCTTCGACATTTATTCCCGCACTACAACCAAAGAAAGCATTTTCTTGTTTAATATTATTTCCAGAACTGTCTTTTAATCAATGATTATACCTTAGAACTAGTTAATATTTCTATAGTAATAAAAAGCATGTTAGGGATTATTTTTTTCATCCTTTTTCGTAATTAAATGCTGCATTTCCGTTAACAGTGTGCCAATTATCATCAGTGTATTTTTGCCTATGACGTCACAACAGTATGGCATCGAAATCCGATATTGACTCTCAATATCGCTTAAAATATCCTTAGATCAACGTTCAATGTATTCAGGTTTTAATGAATATGGTTGTTGAGAATATGTTTTCTTTAAATAGCTATTTTTTAAGAGATGTGACAAGTTCTTCGACGATCGCAACTTCTCGGGCCTTTCCAAAAGCAGAAAAACGGCTAAAGTGTTTTTCCGCGCTTGCCATAAAGGCCCGAGAAGATGCGGTCTGTCCTTTAGGCTGGAATACTACGGGAGACAAGGAGACGATTAAAATCAATCGAGCAGATAAATGGAAACTGATTAAAACGACAAAAGGAATTAGATATATATATACATGAATGTGTAATGATATATTTGTATAATGTAACGAAAATGTTATGATGGAGTGTTATGCAAATATTTCTTAAACGATTTCAACGTCCCACAGCAATATCAAAGACTGTTAGCATTTTGCAAAGAAATAAATTGCACTCTTTCCTAAATATGTGGAAAACAAGTAAAGATTACCAATGAGATTTTATTTTTATCGATTTGAAGCCATGAAAAAATCTATACCAACCAGCGTATTTTATACGTTTATGACTACACACACTTACAAGAGGCCCACGGGCCTTATAGGTCACCTGAGTATCATGTATTAACTTTGCCCTGAGCCCTGCCCTTACACTAGAACCTTGACCCAGGGGACATAAAATTCCCAATTTTGGAAGAGACACCCTTAGGCATAATAACTATACTCTTAGTTCATGGGCTTAATACCCAGGAGAAAAGGAGAAGATTGTCAAAGAATTATTGCATTTTTTACAATGTAATCATTAAAGCCCCGCCCTAACACTAGAACCCCTGACCCAGGGCCATGAAATTCACAATTTAGGAAGAGGCACCCTTACTCATTCTAACTATGTATTCAGTTTGTTTGTCTTAATACCCCGGATCAAGGAAGAAGATTTTTAAAGAAGTAATGCATTTTCACTATATATTCAGCAGAGCCCCACCCTAACACAAGAACCCCTGACCCTGGGGCCATGAAATTCAAAAATTTAGAAGAAGCACCTTTACTCATCATAACTATGCATATTGTTTGTTAGCTTAATACCTATCAGCAGAGGAGAAGATTTTTAAAGAAATAATGCATTTTCACTATATATTCAACAGAGCCCCGCCCTAGCACCAGAACCCCTAACTCTGGAGCTATAACATTCACAATTTTGTTAGAGGGCTCAATGCTTATTACAATCATGCCAACAGTTTGACTACTTGATGTTCAGGAGTAAAGAAGAAGATTTTTAAAGATTGCATTTATTTTGATTGGTTTTAGTCCCACCCGTCAGGCCAAAGGGGGGAAGGGGTCATGAATTTAACAATTTTTACTCCCCTTTATCTATAGATGCTATATGCCAAATTTGGTTGAAACTGGTTAAGTGGTTCCAGAGAAGAAGCTGAAAATGTTCAAATGTTAATGCACGAGGAACGACGCACGCCGACGGACGAAAACAGATAGCAAAAGGTCACCTGAGTAAACTCAGGTGACCTAAAAATTCAAGTTTCTGAGAAAAGTTATATTTTTGTTTTTCAATATTTCTCTACGTTGATAAATATTTTTGCAATATAAAGAAAACAAAGGTCATGACCTACACCTTGGACATGCAGCTCTGCGAAATATTTGATTAAAAAATATCAGATGTTTATTTTGTGTGTTAAAAAAATATATTCTGTTGTACTTTATCAATTTGATCCTTACGATTACTTTTTATGTGATTTAGGTTGAGTAATTTTCTAGTGTATTCACGTTTTATCCAGAGCAGTGGATGTTCCCGCGTTGATCTGTAGGATGGACGACCACAAAGGAAAGGTTTTTCTAATCACCGGTAAGACAAACTGAAATTATTAAAAATATATGTCAAAATAGCAGACATGGCGAGAAAATTCAATGATTATGCCCTACAGGTGCCAGCTCTGGTATTGGGGAGGGCATTGCCGTCCTTCTCGCAAGGTGCGGAGCAAGTTTATCATTGACGGGAAGAAATGAGGTCAACTTAGAGACTGTAAAGGAAAAATGTCTGAAGGAGGGTTTATCACCGGAGAAAGTAAGCCATTTACTGAATAAATTTATAATATAAATTATAATTTTTTTAAAGAAGTAAACATTTTTTTTAATCAACAGATACTGTTTTCCGTGGGTGACATTACATCCAGAGATTATAGAAGGTCATTAGTGGATCAAACAATAAAACAGTTTGGAAAACTAGATGTTCTGGTAATTATCTTTTACATAAGTTTTTGTGAGCTATCGAAGTTTATAGTTATGTGTCTTAACTATGTTGAGATAGTGAAGACTCAACATTTTTCTAGTCATAACCCCGAGGGGTAGGGTTGGGTCACATTAGTTACATAAAAATATCTATGAAAAAATCTTAAAAAGTCATCTTCTCGAGAACAGCAAAACCTTGATTAGTCATATTGATATGGAGACATCCTCAGATAGTGTCATTTTAAATTTTTTCATATCATGACCCCTGGTGGTAGGGTGGGGCCAGCATAAGTGATCAAAGTTTTACGTAGATATAATCTACAGATATACAAAACTTAAAGATAAGACATAGCGCGCAGTAACGTAACGATTTCTTATTTAATCCTATTGCTCCGTTTTTAAATATTGATATTACCTTTCTGATAAAATGGACATGAACGCCAATCACCGTCTAAATTTTAGAGTTACCTCCCGTTGAAACGTCGCCTGGCGCTAATTTCATCTAGAAGTAAACAATGTAGGAAAATCGGCAAAAATGCAGTGTAGAAACGTTTAGAAAAACATACAGTTAAAAGCTCAAGCAATGTTAAGATGTCGGTGTTCGTTCCTTTGTGGTCTGTAAACTTCTTTCTTCAAAATACTACTCCTTCATTAGTTTTGGCCCTATTTAAATAAAACTTGTCATGCAACAGCTAAGATCAATTCTGTATATTGGTTTTTGAATAGAATTCGACGAACATTGTTGCAATGGTTATTATATTAAAATTTAAAAAAAATATGAAATTATTTCAAAAACACTACAGTTTTGGTTTAATTTTGGTACATTTGGTACTTTTGTAAAGTAAGACACATAATTCTTTTTATTGTCTTATTTTTATTTATTTTATTTTTAAAAAAAGGGGGGGGGGTATTTCAATTTTTGTTTTGCAGTGATTAAGTTTTGTGAAATCAATTATTGATTAATGAATCTTAATAGAGAGTCTAACACTCGTTTCTGCTTTCGATCACATTTTGCTTTCGTGCAGCTTCCTCCATGGTTAAATTTTCAAATGTGGAGAACCCTGGGGAGTACATCCTCTTAAATCCCCCTAAATCCACAATCCCATGTTGTTTTGTTGGGACCAGCGCTTCTTAAATCACATGAGATATGTCTTAAGATAAGCTCGTTGTCGTAATGTTGGAACAAAGATTAGGAAGTCTCCTTAGATAGTGTTACTTTGTTGGCCTCTCTAAAAAAATAAGATGTGTCGTAAGTTCGTCCAAGGATATATCTTAGTCAGTCCAGATAGCTTCATAAGCATGCCTACTACTGCATTAATTTTTATTACAAGGTAAATAATGCGGGAATGGCAAAGTCCATGGATATATCAATAGAAACAGAAGAAAACTTTGATGAAATTATGAACGTCAACATAAAGTCGGCATACTTCCTTACCCAGCTGGCTATACCACATCTGAAGGCGACGAAGGGTAAGTGTGAGAGAATCTTAGTTGTTGTTGTTAGTTGTTGGCACAACAAAGTGAAAAATTGGATCGGGAGGTATTTACCTAAGAATTCTTTACAAGCAAAAACATGACTGAGTCTTTCATGTATTCCCAATCAAGATAGGAGTGTGCATACACCGAACAAATGAGGCCAATCAGACCTGTCTCCTCAGATCAAGAATTCCGAAAGTGTGTTCGATTAAAGCCGAAATCAGTACCCCAGAGTTGTTGTTGGTTTCACCCATATGCACGTCTCTACCAGTCTCAGTTAATTTAAAGATTATTGAAAGGTGTTCTTACACATCTACATCCGGAATCCCCCAGCCCGAGCTCAAGACCAATCATCTAGAACTCTTACAATTGAAAATTGTTGACCTATAATAATTTAATCATTTTTCTCAGTTAAATTTCAAAACGTCTTTCTTTCAGGCTGCATCATCAACAATTCAAGTGTACTTTCAACCACTGTCTTCTGGGTAGTACAGGTTTTTATTTCCTAAAAATGTAGAAAACATGTAATTTAATACAAACAAGTTTTTTCTTGATATATGTAAAATTTATTGTTCACCTAGGTCAAAGGCTCTCGTGATCTTTTCTGATCGAGGAGTGTCCGGTGCCAGTCTATCGTCTGTCGTGTGCTGTCTGTTGTCTGCACACTTTTCACATTTTTGACTTCCTACCAGGAACCACTGGACCAAAGTTAACCAAAGTAGGCAAAAGCATCCTTGGGTAAAGGGAATTTGTATGTTCAAAATGAAGGCAATTCCTCTTTCAAGGGGAGATAATACAGAATTTGTGAAAATTTGGCGGAACCTTTTTTAAAAAACTTCTTCACAAGAACCACTGGCCCGAAAAAGTTGAAACTTAGGTGAAAGCTCATTTCATAGTTTGTTCAGAACATGACCCACGGCTAGAGCTGGGCCACAATGAGCAAGCGTGGTTTTAGAAAGAGAAAATCTTTAAAAATCTCTTTAGAACCACTAGGATAGAAAAGGTGAAACTTATGTGAAACATTCATTACATAGTGTTACTGTTAGTAGTGTTATAGTGTTAAGTTTGATGAAAACATGATCAAATCATGACCCTAAGAGGTAGGGTGGAGTTACAATGGCCGATCAAAGTTTTACATGAAAATATATTGGGAAAATCTTTAAAAAAAATCTTCTCCTCCAGAAAAGCAAGCCCATGATTGGTCATGAATACGAAAATATCCTCGGGTGGTGTAGGTTTAAGTTTGTTAAATTTAAGACACCTTCAGGTAGGGTGGGGTCACAATAGGCGATCAAATTTTTACGTAGGAATATATATGAAAATCTTTAAAAATCTTATTCTTAAGAAAAGCAGAACCATGAAGTATTAATATGGAAGCATCCTTAAATGGTGTAGATTCAAGTTTGTTCAAATTATGATCCCCAGGGGTAGGATAGGGCCAAAATAGGCGACTGATGTTTTACACGCAAAATCCTTAAAAATCTGTTCTCAAGATCAGCAAAGCCATCATTGATCATGTTAATATCTTAAATTATCATATTAATTTAAAAGACTTATTTATGTTTCTAAATTACTTGAAATTAAATGCGTATTACATTCCTTATGATCATAGTCTATCAGATTTTTGTTTTTAAAGAGTTTCTCAGATTTGTGTTTTAGTGCGAATATACCGCGTTCATTAAACAGTATTTGACTCAAATAAAAATCCCTCAATTAAAAATCCGATATAATTAGATAGCGATCACGTGACCGTGATACGTCATAGGCGACAATGGCCGATCAGTTATTTACATAAGTCTAAATAAAGCCAGATCCGACTATTTCACTTCGTTGTAGTCACCCGGTTAAGATTATTTCTGAAAGGACCTATAAACAGTTATTTATAAAAAGTGATTTGTCACTTGTCCTTTATTATTCACACATTCAACATTGTAGAGTCTTTAATATTGTTTATTTGTAATGAAATATCAATTTATTCAAATATATTTGCACATATTTTGCAAATAATGGCGATCTCGAATAAAAACTTTTCTATTACAAAACATTACAAATACAAATGTTTAACTAACAAACAGAAAAAGCAGATTAATTTTTCAAATAGGAGTAGATTTGGTAAAATAAAATAAATTTATTTAAAACCTATCTATTACAAAACATTAATTTTACTCAAGTTAAATTGTAAATAAGCGACTGAATTAAATTCAATTTCAGAAGGGCGCCGGGGGATAATTAGAATATGTAATACTCGTAGAAGAGTCTAGGTGGTCAACGGTGATGTTTATTTATTACCTTTTCTCTTATAATCATAGACTACAATAAAATTCAAGAAGCCCGGCAGTAATTTTGCAACTCTTTTCGTGCATAAGCATCATTTTTTTATTTTCTTACCGATATGAAGCCGCTATGTACACTCATGTATACTCATATTTTTTATCTTTAATCAAGATTATACTTAAAATTAAAACGAGTTCAAATTTCTATAGTAATTGAAAAGCACGTAAATAATTATTTTTTCAGCATTTTTCATATTTTTATATTGCATTGGTCGTTGTTAACTCCGTTAATAGTGTGCATATTCCTATCTCTCTATCACTGAATTGTCGCATATGACGTCAGTAGTATGACACCGAAATCCGATTGAAATATGCATATCGCTGTATTTGAATTTCAATTCTTAACATCGCTAAATATATATATGCTTGCAACACCATTTATAATGTTCAGTATTTTAATAAACAAGGTTGTAGATAATATTTTTCATAATATTACAATTTTTAAAAGCATACGATTAGGTCCTTATATATTAATATATATGGAAGAATCCTCAGGTGGTGTAGACTCAAGTTTGACCAAATCATGACCCCCGGGGCAAGGATAGGGCCACAATGGGTGGTCAAAATAATACTTTTTCCTCAAGAACAGCAAAGTCACATTAGTCTTACTAATATAGAAGTATCCTCAGAAAGTGTAGATTCAAATTTTTTCGAGTCGTGATCCCCGGGGGTAGGACAGGGTCACAACAGTGGATCAACTTTTTACATTGGAATATCAATAAAAATTGTTCAAAATGTTCTCCTGAAAAACAGCAAGGCCATGTTTAGACTTAATTTATATGAAAGCATCCTCAGTATGCATAAATTAAAGATTTTTTTCAAATCATGACACCCCCCCCTCCCTCCACGGCTAGGGGTGGGGTCACAATAGGAGATCAAACTAAATCTTAAAAAATCTTTTAAAGCATTGATTAGTCAAAGAAATACATGTATAGAAGCATCCTCAGTTAGTGTAGATTCAAATTCTTCAAATCACGACTCCCGGGAGGGGGGATTTTTATATTTAAACTTCTCAATAATTAACTAATCTCTGCTTTTCTCTAGCCAAAATGCTCAGGTGAGCAATGTGGCCCATGGGCCTCTTGTTTATTTTATATTCTATGTTTTATGGTAGATATCTGGAAATTGTTCCTACTGTATGTCCAAAGCAGCAATGGATGCATTCACCAGAAATTTAGCTATTGGTATTAATATTGAACTTTATAAAACCCTCATCATCATAAAAGAATTAATCAAAACAGTATACACTACTAGTATGTTCTGTAGATGTGTAATGAATAACATATCTAATTGCTTTTTCAGAATTAGCACCCTTTGGAATTCGGGCAAATAGCGTGAGGTACAAAAAATTTATATAATACAGCTCTATTTGAATTCATTTATATATATTTTAATACAATCTTTAGTTTTTATTTTTAGACCAGGAATAACAAGAAGTAACCTCGCGAGACATAATATAACAGACGAAGAATTACTTAATAAGGTGAGTCATGAGGGTTGTCCGAACATTCCTTAGAGAAGCGGGCTTTTTTTGTAGGAACCCGGTGTCATGAATTAATGTAAATTTGGAAATAGATTAAACTAACAATATGTAATAGATTCGCCGACATGTATAGAAGAATTAAGCAGATAAACCCCATTAAATGAAATACATGTATATGTACCTATTTCCCGATGTAAGGCAGCGCAATACCCCCAATATAGCAATTAAAAAGCGATAAATATTATTTCAAAATTTACAAATTTAGTATTTACTACTGAGAAATTCGGGAATAGAAATATTAAAAAATCTTAAAATGGTATAGTTAACTACTTTTCCTTTAATTAGGTTGTATATGCTCGGTTTGGTTTGAAATTTGACTTGAAAAATGGCCAGCGTGTTGACATAGGGGACACACTGGGCTGTTATGAAATGTTCTGAGCATGAAATCACTTCCACAAAAACGTATGTCACAAATATGAAATGACAGAAACAGTTTATAAAGTTTGTAAATAAGCGAAAAAAGAAAGACGTTGGCTGCAAGAATCGGACAAGGAATCGTTGTCAAATTGACACTGTGCAACTCTATTTGAGAAGACAAGTCTTCAGAAATAGAGAAGGTTTTAGAATGTTTAGTATTGGATATATGTACATAAATTTATTATGTTGTAAATTTTGCATTTACCTCCATCTAGTAAATTCTAAACGTACAATATGATAAAGGTTGAAAGTGGTATGTTTTCTTGGGGTGAAAATTTTCAATGTTACCCTCAACTATATGCATTATATATTAGACGAAAGTTTCATACAGATATTAACAAACATTCTCAGAGTATTGCATTAATTAGCAATACTAGTCTCCTACAAAAGCAAAAAAGCAGAAAGTGATTTAAAAAAAAAAATATCTAAGTTCAATAGGAATGATTCTGTCAAAAATCATCGGTCCAAGACCAAAAATTCAAACTTGGCCTCTATTTTCTGGTAAAATACCTGCATATATACATACATCCCTACACAATTTAGTGGAAACTGACAAATTTCTAATTTTTTTAAGTTCAAGAGGGATAATTCTGTCAAAAATCAGCGGACCACAACCAAATTCGATTTTGACCTGTATTTTCTTGTAAAATACCTGCACATGCAATTTCAACCTCATTCATACATCCCTACAAAAGTTTGAGAGCGGAAACTGAAAATTTCTTTATTTTTTGTTTCTAAGTTCAACAGGGATAACTCTTTCAAAAATCATCGGACCATGACCAAATTCGAACCTGCGTATTTCTATGACGAATCCATATGTAAATTTGAGGTGAATGTGTGCAATGTTACCAAGATAATGAACGGAAAGACAATGATGTCGGGTTGAAGGAATTACAGAATGAAGGAACAGGTTAACATTATATGCCCCCGGCCATTGTATGGCGGGGCGTAAAAATCCGAATGTGTGACGTTTATCTATTTTGATGTCGGAGATTGCTATGGATGGTAGGAAAGGGTAACGCTACAATTCTTCTCACTCGTTCTGTTAGCAGAAAATATTCAGTATTCCTCTTAGTCTACTTTTACAGTCATAAAATCATGTGCCCACTAAAATAAAATCCTCCAAGATTATTGGCGTACGTTTGAGCAAGCAAAATGCCAAATTTTACCCCCACTTAAAAATCTCTAAACGGTATCCACTGTGATGGGACGAATTTCTTAACCTAATGAGGATCTAAATCTCTAATCAAATTTGGAGAATGTATGAAAACAGCGTTATTGCAATTGGTTCAAAGCTGCCAGATATAACATTTATAAAAATATAGATAAAACTTGAAATTAAAACCCCTCCCGCTAAGAGAGAGAGAGAGAGAGAGAGAGAGAGAGAGAGAGATTTGAAAATTGAATGTTAAGATTTAATTCTGTTTCAGTTGATGGCAACATCTGAACAAGAAAATCCTTCTGGACGGAATGGTGAGCCGGAAGATGTTGCCAATGCTGTCTCATTCTTGGCCTCTGACAAATCATCATATATAACTGGACAGGACATTGTAATTGATGGCGGACGTTTTATCCGATATTAGTTACATAGCTTTCACAATATTATGCCATGAATGCTCCAACTGAATTCTACTTATGATAGATAATACACAGACTATTCTTTTTATAGCACTGAATTTGCACAATTGAAATTCGTGTATACAATAATTGATTGATTCAGCTCAGATATATACTGGTATGCACATTTAGTGTTAATTTTTTACTCTTTTGATTTCTAATGCTTACTATTCTGCATTTTGGAAACTCCTACACATTGTGCTCTAAGAAGAGATTACTTACTTTAAAGAACAGGCCTACGGGCCTTAACGTTCATCTGAGTATAATGTAAAACTATAAAGGATCAATGTAGTTCGAATATGAAATAAGCTGATAAATGAAGCCGTGTTGCCCAAAAGCAAGAGACATAAGATGATTAGGGATCAGCAAAATAATTAATTTAATGTCCAGTCACAAAACTAAATGTTGATCTAATTACTGCTTATGTCTGTACTTACCCCATTTGTTACTATCCCAATGTGGGCTAATGAAACAATAGTTCTTGAGCTCTTTAATAAACCAATCTCATTCCCTCTCAGATTGGTATCTTTTAGTCTCAGAAGCACATTTAAAGGTGCTTAGACACAGATTTGAAGTTAATATTTACTCAAATTTTCTGTATAATTTCCTGACTTATATGTTGCTATAGCATTTCATACGAAAATTTGATAAAAATCTTATTTTATCTGGAAGTTATTGAAACTTCGAATTTCTGGACGCATTTGATAGACACATCCTTCATCGTGTTCATGTTCTTCTTCGCTCTATGACTATAGTCCTGCTGGACACGTTATTACTGGTGACATAAATATAGTTAATAATGAGGACCTTAGATCACTAATTTTAAAAGGTCCTAAATTTAGGGAACCCAGATCCTTCAACTGCCGTCGGAATTTCATAAATATTATGAATTCTGTAGAGGACTACGCCAGGCGATGGACCAGGCATGAAAAAGAAGACCTTGACACTTTGTCAGAATGGATTAAATGTATCAGATGTATGTTAAAATCGCGCATTAAAAGATTGAGAGGCAATATGAAAACCATCTATCCTTCTGTATTCAATAATCCAGAAGTGAAAAAAGAATTAGATAGATTACATGATCAGTACGTACTGGTCCCTGCTGACAAAGCAGGTAACAACATTGTCTTTGTTTGTAAGGCTCATTATATTAAATGTATTTTAGAGGAACTTGGATTTAATTCTACAAGTGGTAATCCAACTTATACTCATAGTTCCCTTTCTAGGGAAGAAATTCTTCAAAATCATATGTCAGTTTTGAATATTTTTAATATTCCAAACAACCAAAATGAATTTGAATTACCATATTTATATTGGATTCCGAAACTTCATAAAAATCCTTACAAACAAAGATACATAGCGGGTTCCAGTAAATGTTCAACCAAGACTCTATCTTTACTCCTCACTAAGATATTAACAGTGGTGAAGGAGAAACTTCAAGAGTACTTTGAACAATATATTCGAGAAGTGGTGAAAATCAGATGTGGATACTTAAAAATTCCAAGGAACTTTTGGAAAATTTGGAATCACAAGATTTTACCAAAATCAACAGCTTAAAAACTTACGACTTTTCAACTTTGTACACAACCATTCCCCACGATAAATTATAGTCCAGGCTTTTTGATACAGTCCCTGAAACGTTCTACTTTCCCATTTTTCCGTTCGCTCACCGTTCGTTCACCGTTCGTTCACCGTGCGTTCACCGTTCGCTCTCCGTTCACAGCTTTGCGTTCACCGTTCACCGTGCGCTCGCGTTCACCGTTCACAAAGCGTTCAGCGTTCGCTCTTCGTTCCGTTCACTTTGCGTTCACCTTGCGTTCAGCGTTCACCTATCGTTCAGTTTTCATTGTCATTCGGAACTCTGTAGTGAAAGGACTTATCTTTTTGTAGGTTAGGAGCTACAGGTTTTTTAATTTAATAACTTACATATCGTGTTTGAAGAATCATTATTTCATGGGGGAAAATATCTACGATATATATTTTTTATTATTCTAACTTAGCTGTTAGGTTATTTATTAAATTACTCTGGAAAATAAATGTTGTTATAAGCACATTCTGTACCTATGTAGAACAATGCTGAATGTGCAAATACTTCAAGCACTGCAACATTTTGTTGTTTTGTTAAAGACGACAAATCGTTAATGGAGATATAATTATCCAAGTCTAATTATGCAGCAAAATTACGAAAATATTTATTTATAACACTTTTTTTTTTCAATTACTACAGAAAATATGTTAGAACTAGTTCTGAGAGTTATACATAGTACTGCGGATATCGTATTAATTTATTATCTTTAGAGCGAATTAAATTGATGGTGTGGTTAAAGAAAATATTTATTTAAAATGTAATGCACTACAGAATTTTCTCTACTTTAATATGTAAAGTCTAAAGTTATAGAGAAAAAAAAAATCTTTCTTCACCGTAACTTTATATGTTTGTCATTCCATATGATTAATACCCCCCCCCCCCTTTTCCCCCTAAATCGGTTACTTACTCAGTATTGTATTTTATTTCCAGAATATTTTAATTAACATTTAAAAAAAAAAAGTTAAGGTCTTTTTTAGAACAAAAACTTCAGTCTCAAAACAAACAGGCATCTAAAAAAGTCACAAAACAATAGTAGTTCAAAATGTACACGTGTCGGCGGTGGTATTTGGAATTGGCAGAGAGTATGTTTCAAATTCAAGTGTTAATGCCCTATGTATTTTATTCAATTATTATTCAAATGTTGGAATCAAATCTAGAAATGATAAAAATAAATGTTATAACTTGTTGGAAATACTCGCACTTCGTCTTCGATGTGACGAAACTTTCACACCTGCACAGTGTCGAATGATTTTGATTGACAGGACAAGCACGTGGACTTCGTGTGAACTTGAAGCAGGAAAATAAAAACGAGTATGTCTGTCAAACAAATGGATTTGATTTGTTGATAAAAAAAGAAGAAGTTACTTTCACTGTCTGATATACTTAGAAAAAAAATTCAGAGTTTTTGTTTGATATAGGTACAAACATGTAGTGAAGCCTGAAATGGGAGGGGGGGGGCTAGCTAAAACGGAATATTTCTCTCTCTCTCTCTCTCTCTCTCTCTCTCTCTCTCTCATTAGTCTGTTTAATAAAAACTATAATAGCATATTACTTGAATATCAAGTTCTGAAAATTGAATTTAATAATATGAATATGTATCTTTGTATTATCTTGTCCGAGTATAATCACGGCCATCTACAGATAAATGCAGAAGTCTGCTCAGTAAACATGGCCGTAGGAACCGAGGGGGGGGCAAGGGGGCCCTGCCCCCCTCCCCAATAATTTTGCCGATATATAGATTATCATAGTAAACATAGATACTATATGCTTGTGTCCCCGCAATAAAAAGTCTGATGATCTTTTTTTTTTTTTTTTTTTTTTTTTTTTGCTTGTCAGGAAATTTTTGGTAGTGCCCCCTCAACGTATGGCTGTGCCCCCCCCCCCCCCAACCGAATTTGCTTCTTACGGGCCTGATAAATCATCATGTAAAATAGAAATGACACATAATATATTATTGTATTAAAAATTTAAAATACGAGCGTATAAATGAAAAACGTCCACTGACCTATGTAATTATTATTTTTTTTTTCATTACTTTACAGGAAATCGCCTTAACACGGAGATATATGAATGGATGTTACAACCACTTTAATTCATTCTATAAGTCAGAAGTTTTCTCTGATTTGTTATCAAATAAGAATAAACATTTTTATTTTCCAACTAAAAAAATATCTCTTATACTTCAGCGTTCGGCAACAATTGCAATGTTTTAATGCGATAAAAATCGTGTGATTAAAAACTTAATGTGCATGCATCGTCTTTCTCAGGACAATTTTGGAGAATTTATTTTATTAGGTCTTTCCACCTTTCTGTGGAAAGGCCTCTTGAAATGCTTATGTTTATTATTATTATTTTTTTTCTTCCCGGACTTTTGAAACCGCAAGACTTATCGAAAAACTTTATAGTTCATGATACTGGACATTAAAAGTTATTTCGAAAAACGACCCCCCGTGTTTGACCCATGACCTCTTACGAAGTTATTGCCCCTTTCGCAAGAATAGCCTGTTATCGCTACTCCTTCGAAACCGTAAACCGTAGAGATACAGAACCTTCACCAATGTTTTCGACTACTCGAGAGGACTTTTCAATCTTTTCATTGCGAAACGATTTGTCGAGCCCTTTAATAAATTACTGCCCCTGAGAGTTTTTGATGTTTACGAATAATGACAAAATTCTCTAAACGATAAGTCGTAAAGACATGGGACCAACTGCATTAGATTTTGTGACCTCTGACCTTGAAATTTTTGTGAAGGTCAAAGGTCAAGGTCATTCAAAATATGAGAAAATTAGCTTTTTTGATATCTCTTTTGTCTTTCAACATATACTGAATATCTTTGCATCTATAATATGTCCTAAAACTATTTGAAAGATTTCATTCTTGTCCCCCGAGCTTGACCCATTCAAAAGTTGTCACCCCTTTTGAAACAAAACCTTGTTATCGCTACTCCTCCGAAACTGTAAACCGTAGAGATTCCAAACCTTCATCAGTGTCTTTGACTCATTTAGTACTCTCTTTATTCTATCATTGCAAAAGCATTCTTTGGACCCTTGTATGAGTTACTGCCCCTGAAAGTTTACGCTACTTACATTTAATTAACTTATTTTTAAAACGGTGTATCCTAGAGACATGGTACCAACTGCTTCGGCATATTTGACCTTTGACCTTGAAATATAGGTCAAGGTCAAAGGTCAAAGTCATTTAAAAACATAAGAAATCCCTTATATATGTGTAAAAAATAGCAATTCACCAAACGACCTTGAACTTTGACCTTGACCTTTGACCTTGACATTGGGTCAAATAGAAAAGTTAGGACATGCATCCAGCTCCAGTATCAGGTAAAAATACAGAAAGTAAAGATTTTTTTTTTTGAATGACCTTGACCCTTGACCTTTGACCTTGACTCAAAGGTCACAATAAGGCTTAAGGATGTGGAAGTAGTTACAATTCCTAGTTTCAAAGAGGCATAAAATAAATAATTCACCCCCCTTCTTAAAAAAAAAAAATCACATCAACAACAACGTAGAAAGTCGCCCACGTGGCACAGTGGTTAGAGCGTTCGCTCTAGAGTCGCGAGGTAAGGAGTTGATCCTTATGTCACGGGTTCGAATCCCACTGTGGGACGTGGAGACCGGTCCTTCGGATGAGACCGTATAAACCGAGGTCCCGTGTCGCAGTAGGTGTTGGCACGAAAAAGACCCCTCACTGCTCAATGGCCGTAAGTGCCGAGCATAGGACAAATTTGCAGCTCTCCACCGGCAAGTGGTGGCGTCTCCATATGAATGAAAAAATTCGAGAGAGGGACGTTAAACAACATACAAACAAACAAAAAAACAACGTAGAATATTACTCTAGAATTCAAACCAGACCTGGGATCGACACCAAATTTGGTACAAATGTGGTATAGACCCCAGAGAAACTTTCTGGAGAGTTTTACGGTGAGTCTTTTAAGTTTATAGAAGTCATGAAGTTTCAAGGCAGAAACTACAAGTTCTGTTGTGTTTGAAATTTAAGTGCAGGTGAACGAAGAAGTGATCTAAACCTTTTATCGGCTATTTCTTCAGATGTCGTTAGTAGCATTCGATTCTCCTGATATGATACGACATTTTAACACCAAGCATTCTCTCTTTCTCTTACATTTGGAATTTATTTGATTTTTATTTAGAATTAATCAGTTTCCAGAAATAGCGATTTTCGGTATATTAAAAACAATTCTCGCTTTCATTGTCGTGTTTCCCCTCTAAAAATGCATGTTGGGAGTTTAATTTGTGATACACATATTTAATTTAACCCAAAGAAATGCTTATTTCAATGTTTCATATTTATTTTAGGATATTCAGTCAGAAATGTTAAAATCCGAACCCGATCTTTTAAGCTTACAAGAAAGCTATTTACAAAAAATTCAACATGCGCACAATATCGATGAATCGGGCTACAGTCCATTAATACATTTTCCTTAGGGAACAGTATTAACGTTTTCTCACGCAGCCCGTCCCTTATTATTTTATATACTGCTTGCAAATTCAGGAACTATTTCCTTTTACGGAACTTCTTTCTTCCCCTACCGATTCCAAAAATACGCTTGCATTTCTTCTATAGTCTTAAACAATTAACTTACGTATGTTATCGGAATGCGTGGCCGAATGGTTAGCGCACCTGCCTTGCAACCCAAGGGTTTTGAGTTCGAGCCCAGCCGGAGGAGCATTTTTTTTTTTTTTGCATATTTTGCATTTTTCTCCTTTTTTTCAACCCAAATGACACGGAAACACTTAAAAAGGTGGAAAGGCCTCTAATTGTTCTCTGAACAATTAGTCTCCTAGTTAGGTCTTTCCACCTTTCTGTGGAAAGACCTATTGATTTTCTTCTGTTTATTATTAGGTCTTTCCACCTTTCTGTGGAAAGACCTATTGATTTTCTTCTGTTTATTATTAGGTCTTTCCACCTTTCTGTGGAAAGACCTATTGATTTTCTTCTGTTTATTATTATTAGGTCTTTCCACCTTTCTGTGGAAAGACCTATTGATATTCTTCTGTTTCTTATTATTATTATTTTTTATTATTTTTCCGCCGTGTGATTTTGAGTTTCAAGATCTATCGAAAAGATTTATACTTCATAAGAATGTACTCCGTAAAAGATTTTTGCAGTTGACCCTGCGTATATGAACTTTGACCCCTCAAAGTGTTATGAACTCTTTCGCAATAAAAGCTTGTTATCGCTACTCCTCCGAAACCATAAACCGTAGAGTTACAGAACCTTCACCAATGTCTTCGACTAATTGAGGGGACTCTTCAATCTTTTCATTGCGAAAGTATTCGTGGACCCCTTTTATGAGTTATTGCCCCTGAAAGTTTTTGATGTTTACGAATAATTAAAAATTTTCAAAACGATAAGTCGTAGAGACATGGGACCAACTGCATAAGATTCATTGACCTTTGACCTTAAAATATATACAAAGGTCAAAGGTCAAGGTCATTCAAAATATGAGAAATTAAGCTCTTTTTATATCTCTTTTATCTTTCAACATATACTAAATATCTTTGCATCATTAATATGTCCTCTTAAAACCATTTCAAAGATTTCATACTTGTCCCCTAAGATTTACCCCTTTTGCAGTTATTGCCCCTTTTACTGAAAACCTTGTTATCGCTACTCCTCCGAAACCGTAAACCGTAGAGACACAAAACCTTCACTAATGTCTTCAGGGTCTTTAGACACAACTTCAATCTATTCAGTGCGAAAGTATCCGATGACCCCTTATATGAGTTATCGCCCTTTAATGTGTTTGTGCTTACTATTAAACCTTATAACTTTAAAACTAAAAGTGGGAGAAGCATGGGGTTAATTGCAATGTGACCCTTGACCCTTGACCTTGAATATTTGTTCAAGGTCAAAGGTCAAGGTCATTTCAAAATTTTTAAAATTTTCACTTTTTCCATTTTTCAAACCATTTCTGGTTTCTCTTGTATAAAAATAAACAGTAGAGAGTAAAATATGAAAAATATATGAAATTTAAAGAAGGTGGAAAGACCTCTAATTGTTCGAGAACAATTAGTCTACTAGTTATTATTATTATTATTCTTCTTATTATTATTTTTCTTCCGCTGATTTTTTGTTTCGACATTTATCAAAAAGATTTTTTATTCATCGTAAAGGTCAGAAAAAGTTATGAACAAATTTGACCCAACGCGTATAACCTATGACCTCTTTCGCAGTTATTGCCCCTTTCACTAGAAACCTTGTTATCGCTACTCCTCCAAAACCGTAAACCATAGAGTTACGAAACCTTCACTAATGTCTTCGACTAATTGAGAAGACTCTTCAATCTATTCATTACGAAAGGATTCGTTGAGCCCTTTTATGAGTTATTGCCCCTGAAAGTTTTTGAAGTTTACAAATAATGAAAAATTTTCAAAACGATAAGTCGTAGAGACATGAAACTAACTGCATTAGATTCCTTAACCCTAGACCTTGAAGTTTATGTCAAGGTCAAAGGTCAAGGTCATTCCAAATATGAGAAATAAAGCTCTTTTTATAGCTCTTTTGTCTTTCAACATATACAGTATATCTTTGCATCTTTAATATGTACTTTTAAAACTATTTCAAAGATTTCAACTTTGTCCCCTTAGCTTAACCCTTTTAAAAGTTATTGCCCCTTGTGCGAAAAACCTTGTTATCGCTACTCCTCTGAAACCGTAAACCGCAGAGACATGAAACCTTCACTAATGTATTCAGTGTCTTTAGACACAACTTCAATCTATTCAGTGCGAAAGTATCCGGTGATCCCTTATATGAGTTATCGCCCTTTAACGTCTTTGCGCTTTCTAGTAAGCCTTATAACTTCAAAACTAAAAGTGGTAGAAGCATGGGGTTAATTGCAATGTGACCCTTAAACTTTGACCTTGAATATCTGTTCAAGGTCAAAGGTGAAGGTCATTTAAAAATTTTAAAAATTTTCATTTTTTCCATCTCTCAAGCCATTTCTGGTTTCTTTTGTAAAAAAAATAAACAGTAAAGAGTTAAATGTAAAGAATATATGAAATTTAAAGGTGGAAAGACCTCTAATTGTTCGAGAACAATTAGTCTACTAGTTATTATTATTATTATTAGGTCTTTCCACCTTTCTGTGGAAAGACCTATTGATTTTCTTCTGTTTATTATTATTATTATTCTTCTTCCGCTGATTTTTTGTTTCGATGTTTATCGAAAAGATTATTCGTTGACCGTAAAGGTCATAAAAAGCTAGGAACAAATTTGACCCAACGCGTATAACCTATGACCCCTTTCGCAGTTATTGCCCCTTTTGATAGAAACCTTGTTATCGCTACTCCTCCGAAACCATAAACCGTAGAGGTACGGAACCTTCACAAATGACTTCGACTAATTGAGGGGACTCTTCAATCTTTTCATTGCGAAAGTATTCGTCAACCCCTTTTATGAGTTATTGCCCCTGAAAGTTTTTGATGTTTACAAATAATTAAAAATTTTCAAAACAATAAGTTATAGAGACATGGGACCAACTGAATAAGATTCAATGACCTTTGACCATATAATATATGCAAAGGTCAAAGGTCAAGGTCATTCAAAATATAAGAAATTAAGCTCTTTTTATATCTCTTTTGTCTTTCAACATATACTAAATATCTTTGCATCATTAATATGTCCTCTTAAAACTATTTCAAAGATTTCATACTTGTCCCCTAAGATTTACCCCTTTAAAAGTTATTGCCCCTTTTACTGAAAACCTTGTTATCGCTACTCCTCCGAAACCGTAAACCGTAGAGACACAAAACCTTCACTAATGTCTTCAGGGTCTTTAGCCACAACTTCAATCTATTCAGTGCGAAAGTATCCATTGACCCCTTATATGAGTTATTGCCCTTTAATGTATTTGCGCTTACTATTAAACCTTATAACTTCAAAACTAAAAGGCATAGAAGCATGGGGTCAAGTGCAATGTGACCTTTGACCTTTGACCTTGAAAATTTGTTCAAGGTCAAAGGTCAAGGTCATTTCAAATTTGTTAAATTTTTCATTTTTTCTATCTTTCAAGCCATTTATGGATTCTTTTGGTATAAAAATTAACTTTATAGAGTAAAATGTGAAAAATATATGAAATTTAAAGAAGGTGGAAAGACCTCTAATTGTTCGAGAACAATTAGTTTACTAGTTATTATTATTATTCTTCCGCTGATTTTTTGTTTCGATGTTTATCAAAAAGATTATTCGTTGACCGTAAAGGTCATAAAAAGTTAGGAACAAATTTGACCCAACGCGTATAACCTATGACCTCTTTCACAGTTATTGCCCCTTTCGCTAGAAACCTTGTTATCGCTACTCCTCTGAAACCGTAAACCATAGAGGTACGAAACCTTCACCAATGTCTTCGACTAATTGAGGAGACTCTTCAATCTATCATTATGAAAGGATTCGTTGAGCCCTTTTATGAGTTGTTGCCCCTGAAAGTTTTTGAAGTTTACAAATAATGAAAAATTTTCAAAACAATAAGTCGTAGAGACATGAAACTAACTGCATTAGATTCCTTAACCCTAGACCTTGAAGTTTATGTCAAGGTCAAAGGTCAAGGTCATTCCAAATAAAAGAAATAAAGCTCTTTTTATAGCTCTTTTATCTTTCAACATATACAGTATATCTTTGCATCATTAATATGTACTTTTAAGACTATTTCAAAGATTTCAATCTTGTCCCCTTAGCTTAACCCTTTTAAAAGTTATTGCCCCTTGTGCGAAAAACCTTGTTATCGCTACTCCTCTGAAACCGTAAACCGCAGAGACACGAAACCTTCACTAATGTATTCAGTGTCTTTAGACACAACTTCAATCTATTCAGTGCAAAAGTATCCGATGACCCCTTATATGAGTTATCGCCCTTTAACGTCTTTGCGCTTACTAGTAAACCTTATAACTTTAAAGCTAAAAGTGGTAGAAGCATGGGGTTAATTGTAATTACAAGTAATAACAAGATTAACATTATAAATACTTCTGAGCTTGATTAATGTTAGTTATCTCCATATTTGATATTAGAATTGATAAAAGTATCATCGAACCATTTGGAAAAAATAATGCTTATAAACAATATGCTACTTTAAATATAGTAATTTAACATTAGGCTTACAATTACAAGGGATTTACTTGAAAATTAAGGTTGATATATATTCAATAAATATCGAAGAATGCAAATGATCTTTTTTTTTTGTTTGCTATTCTACCTCCTTTATTCATATTAAAGCTATGTTTAAGCTGCTGCTAAAAGGGATATTTTTGGTATAGTAAAAGATGATGTTAAGCTATAGTTTTTCTATAACAATCTATCATTTGGTTTAAAAATAAGTTGACTACCTGCTAATTAAAAGAAAGTGCTTAATTCAGAAGATAAATTTAGAAATAAATAAATATGAAAATGGCACTACTTTTCTAAGGTTATGGACACATCTTTCTCTTATATTGTCCTTAAACATGTTTGCTGCTGTAAATACATGTCGGATTACAATAAAATATTAGCAAAGGTATTAAGATTTCACCTTCTACGGTGAAATATGTGGAGATAACGAACAATATTCGAGCTAAAAAGTCCATTAAACATTACAAAATTGGAGCAGAGCAAACACCGACCTCTAAGACATCAGAGGTGGGATCAGGTGTCATGGAGGAGTGAGCATCCCTCTGCCGACCGGTCACACCCCGCCGTGTGCTCCTTGTCATGATCAGGAAATAACGGGAAAATCCGTCGACAAATCAGTGTGTAAGTAATGGCCTAATAATTAGTAAGAAAAAAAGTCAGTCAGCATTTGACTTAATGAAAGATTATATTTGCTGACAGGGTCATGGTATCAACCATAGAACTTACGAAATGATGACTTTAAACGAGACTGCTAATATTCTTCCTTCATCAACTTGTTTGTCAATAATTTACCTCGGCTTAGAAATTGTTCATACGTAGAGCATGCTAATGCGTATCGAATCAACTGAGAGATATAAACCCCGTATGCAGATGATAAGGGTATATTGCTGTAAAGTAAGGGAAGTTGACGATTGAAAAGTTAACGTTAAAGTCATCACGTTTATTATAAAGCGTTGTTGTTAGATTACCATTAACGTCTTTTTCTAATAAAATATCCAAATATGAAACAGATGTGTCAGACTCTGTGGTATCTTTTATCTCAAGCTCACCGGGATATATCGTGTCGACTTAAGAATGAAAATAACCATTAATTGAAAATACGTCGTCGATATATCTAAATGTCGAGTTGAAGGCCACAGCAAGTGTTTTCTTTTCACGTAAAAAAAATTGAACAAATTCTGCTTCATATGAATACAAAAATAGGTCTGCTTATAAAGGGGCGCAACTGGCACTCACGGGAATTCCAATAGATTGTTGGAAGACCTGGTCTCCAAAAATCACATAGATATTGTCAATCAGAAACTCGAGCATCTTTTTAATGTCAACTTTAGAGTACTTGTGTGTACAATCAGATTATTTTTTAACAAAGTAATTTGCAAATGACCAAAGACAAGGTAAGTAAATTTACGAGTTCCATTTTTATTGAAAAAGCAACTGTCACCGATGTCAGAAAGTCTGGACTTTAGTTTATCGTGGGGAATAGTTGTATATTGAGTTGAAAAGTCGTAAGTTTTTATGTTGTTGATTTTGGTAACATTTTGTGATTTCAAATGTTCCAAAAGTTCCTTGGAATTTTTTAGTATCCACATCTGATTAACACCACTTCTCGAATATATTGTTGCACAGTACTCCTGAATTTTCTCCTTCACTACTGTTAATATCTTAGTGAGGAGTAAATTGATTGATTGTTTGTTTGTTGTTTAACATCCCTCTCGGGATATGGAGACGCCACCACTTGCCGATGGAGAGCTGCAAATTTTGACCTATACTCGGCACTCAGGGCCATTGAGCAGTGAGGGATCTTTTTCGTGCCAGCATCTACTGCGACACGGGACCTCGATTTATACGGTCTCATCCCATAGTGGGATTCGAACCCGCGACGTAAGGATCAACTTCTTACTCCGCGACTCTAGAGCAGACTAGTGAGGAGTAAAGAAAGAGGCTTCGTAGAACATTTACTGGAACCCGCTATGTATCTTTGTTTGTAAGGATTTTTATGAAGTTTTGGAATCCAATATAGATATGGTAATTCAAATTCAGTTTGGTTGTTGGGAATATTAAAAATATTTAAACTGACATATGATTTTGAAGAATTTCCTCCTTAGAAAGGGAGCTATGGGTATAAGTTGGATTACCACTTGTAGAATTAAATCCAAGTTCCTCTAAAACACAATTTATATAATGAGCCTTACAAACAAAGACAATGTTGTTGTTATCAGCTTTGTCAGCAGGGACCAGTACGTACTGATCGTGTAAGCTATCTGATTCTTTTTTCACTTCTGGATTTTTGAATACAGAAGGATAGATGGTTTTCATACTACCCCTCAATCGTTTAATGCAAGATTTTAACATATATCTGATACATTTAATCCATTCTGACAAAGTGTCAAGGTCTCCTTTTTCATGTCTAACCCAACGCATGGCGTAATCCTCTACAGAATCAACAATACTTATGAAATAACTACGCCAGTTGAAGGATCGGGGTATTTAGGACCTTTTAAAATTAGTGATCTAAGGTCCTCATTATTACCCGGTAACTGTCCCTGAGGTATGGAAAATAGGAAACCATTTTAAGTTACCAAAACTAAATTTTATCAACTGGTAAAAATAAAATAAATTTTTTCACTTAATATTTTTTTACAATTAAGAAAGGGTAAAAATTATCGGATTACGTATTGTATTTATTTGGTTTCCTTGAAGGACTTTAATGTCTGAAGTATGAATCTGATTATTTACAAATACGGGATATACGAATTATATAACGAAACAACGTTACCTTTTCACCTTGTCATGAATGTTTTCAATAAATATTTTTTTTATTTTTTTATCAACACCAAAATAACCATTGATAATTTTCTATCAATCCATTTACACACATGCTTCTTTTTTTTATTCTTAAAATATTTAAGATGCACGAAGAAAAAGTGGAATTATGTGAAATTAAATAACGAGTGATGTTTGGTATTGTTCATACATATATACATGTATATAAAATTTGATACTATTTGATAGTATCTATTGACCTTTTAGGTCTGGTCCAGAACTTCTTCATCTATAGCTCACTATATTGATATAACATAATTATCCTCCTGACAAGAGTGTCAAATGATAGTATAACAGTGACAATTCTGAAATGCTCCCATAACTTTGTTCTGTCCCATTACTAAATATATAATCATCATTGAAAATATATTTTCAATGTTGAATATTCATTAATCAAAAATGTTGAGATTTATTTGTTATTGAGATGTATTGATTCAAAAATAATAATCTTTATTTTGTTATTAAATGATTTGCGGTTTGTTCAGGATACAGATCATTTACATGTCCTCTCTAAAACTCGAAAAGGGGATGTAGTGGGTGATATAAATATCACTGGCCATTTCTTCTCTTAATGACAAATCACACCATCCATCAACATCTGAAAATTAAGCCAACATTCAAACATTATTTATGAGTTTCATATTAACTAGCTTTCAAATTGCATATCTTTAAAATACAGAAAAAAAAACACTTTCAACTGTTTGGCTTAAGGTTGATTTTCAGAATTTCATGAATATTATCGCATGGGCATTTTTAATACAAGTACCCCTGATTCTGAAATTCTGACTGTTGATTTTTATCATGTGTACATACATTTTCAGAGCGATAAGATTATTATCTGAATGTGTGATGATCGAAGCCATTCATGCGTCAAGTCTAGCCCACTTGCGAAGACTCACTAGGTTGTATGCCTACTGTTTCGACTTCAGTTGACTCTGCAGCTACGGATATGTTTGATAATAAAAAACACAAAGCAAAAATTATATACTAATTTAGAACATAGTTTACACAAAAATAACCATTGTTAGAAACTGCTTTGCAATTTTCACTAAACAATGAAAAGCCATTAAAATATTTGCTTATCATCTATAAAGTTTAAATTCTACGAACAATAATAGATGGGGTAAGATGCACATTACATTAATTCACAGTACTCAGTGGTGATTTAATTAATATCATGATTGTATTTAAAAAATAATAAAGGGTAGGTGGATAGCAACATGGTGTTTACAGTAATTAAAACTTTACAAACTGGAGAATTATACCCAACCTCCCCCGATCTCAATCTGGAGATGCTGCAGTGACAGTAAGAACAAGGTACGGCTTCAATACAAATATTGCCCTGTGTTTTTCTTAAAAATGAAAGTGATGTAAAAAAAAAATTAAAACTCATGCTTTCTGACTCATTAAAATTCCATGCAGAAAGATCATACAAATCATTTTGCTTACAAGTTCCTCTAAATGCTAATTGTGACCTCATGGACTTGTGCATTTTTGCCGTATTTTCTTTAAAAAGTTGCATTTTCAAATCTAGTTTTCTTTCAGATAATATTGTCCACAGGCATCGCCCAAGAAGATTTTGAGATATGTGATTTTTCAAAGAATGTTACACAACATTTCAAAAAATTAAAGTGGACGACGGCTGTGGACACTATTTTCATAAGGAAAATAACCCTTGAAATGGGTCATTTTTAGTCTTTTTCTGTTGAAAATAGAGAAATGCATCAAATTAACGACGTCATATTTCCAGAATGGTACTCCTTCACGAAATATTCTTTCCCAATTTATCACAGTCATATAACTCAACTAATATTTAAGCTAGTTTCAAAACTTGTTGAAAACATTAAATTTTTAGGGCACAATAAAGCTAAAACCGTACCTTCTTCTTTCTAGTACTGAATATGACGTCCACCATATACGGCAATATTTTCTCCATTGATGTATGATGCTTTTTCAGAGGCCAAAAAAAGAAACTATCGAGGCTACATCTTCCTGCTCACCGATCCGCCCAGAAGGGTTCTCTTTTGCCCTTGTATCAATAAAATTGAACACATGATATTTGGAATGCATGCATTAAAGTAGTCCTTGTACCTCAGTGTCAGCCTTCAGTAAAACAAAAAGACATAATTGTATAATATATAGAGTGTTTTATATTAATATCTTCTTACTTAATACTTTCTTCATCAGAAATACTGTATATTAGAGTCTGTAATATAGACACTTCAAATTACTCGTGTGTCGACAATTTCAAATTAATAAATCTTTCTTTTAGTATTTTGCATACTTCGTATTTATGTCACTTGCACAATCACTGAACTGTACAATGTTTAGTGTTTTTGATTGATAAATATATTTCATTGATTTTATAATCTTTCCAGTGGCAGTTTTAGAGTTATTGTATCCTGTATGGTATGATGAGAGTAGGCATATTAAACTTAAAAGTAAAATTAATTCCATTTGCCCGATTGTGACAAGGAGCACACGTCCGGTGTAACAGGTTGACAGGGGATGCTTACTCCTCCATTGCACCTAATCCCACCTCTACTCCCAATTTTTATTGTTTCAATGGACGTTTGAGCTTGTTTACTCCTCGTTATGTACTTATTTCATCTCTTATTTCAAAATACGATTTTAAAAAATAATTCCAATAAAACGTACATGCAATTAGATAAATATTGATAATGGTCTTTCAGATTTTGAGATAAATGATTCGTCACAATCTATAACCTTACTGTATGATTCTTCATATCCTAAACCAGGAACGTTATCACGTCTCAGAAAATTGCTTCGTATGAGTCCAGGCCTGTTGATGATACTGAAAGTGCAAAGACTGAATACGAACAAATAGATTCTTTTGAAATACATAGATTAATTTATTTGTTACATCATTGTATATAAAAGATATTTCCACAATTCTCACACAGGAATATATTTCATATGTTTAAATATACCTTGTAGTATTTGCTCGCACTCCAAAGGGCGCTAACTCTGAAACAGGAGAGTGATAGTGTTAGTTGTACTGAAAATTTTATATGTAATTACCGTCTTCCAAGGAAGACGGTATACTGAGTTGAGGAATTTTAGAGTCTTCGGACTATGCCCTTCCTCTCTTTTGTGATTGGTAAAAATTGCATGATGAGAAAATTTTCAATTATTTCATTGGTTGAAATGCTGTTAAAGGCAAGGGAGATAATTTTCTGGTGATCTAATTTTCGTACGACTTAACAATTTTTGAAGATTTTTCAATCGTAAAAAATTATGACAAAACGAACATTGGAAATGTGGCAGCAATTAATTCATAATAACATGCTAGTTTGTTTTATAGAAACTTCAGGGCTCTAATTGGCGACTAATTTAGTCGCCATGGCGCCTAAAAATTATGATTTATGATATAAAATTTTTCTATAAGTCGCCAAATTGGCGACCATTTTAAATTGACTTGGTGTTCGTCAAATTACTGAACTATAAACATTCTCAGTTTTTTTTATAAAGAGCAGAAAAGAAATTTAAAAAGTTAGCAATGGACATGTCTCTGTATATTGACTAATATCAGTTTTTAAATTGATGAAAAAAAAAATTATCTGGCGACTAAAATTTTGCATTGGTGATTAAATTATTTTGATTAGGAGCCAGTTTGCGCCTAAATTTTAGAAGTCACATAAAGGCCTGGGCAATTAACAAAAAGAAGTTTCTATATTTTCATTGTTTACAGAATTGATCTTTATTGCTTGCAAGCTTTAAAGCCTGTATTTATTCTTTTTCCCTCACCTCGGCCGATTCGTACCTCATCTACATATCACAAAGGTGACGGAATCAACCGAGGTTTGTCAAATGATCTTGGCAGCAGAGTCGAAGTTTACGGAGACAGCCGAGCATCTGTTAAAATTTCACTTGGTAGGGATTATATCAGAAAAAAAAACTAATGGAGAAATACGAATCCAAGAATTTTTCAAGAAATATACGGACTGGTAGGTTTAAGTCAGTTTACTGTTTAAGGTTGTTGCTAAAGACGGTAAGCTTTTTGAAAAAGCTCTACTTGTTGAACTATTTGTATTGATATTTGCCCATTGATCGTTGTATTGATCATTTGCCTATAACACAAGATTAACACAATTAAGAATGTAAACATATTTTCATGCATATATATGAATAAAGTCAAGCATATTTTTGGAACGCCATAGCTGCCTTATGGTCAATTTTTAATAATATGATGTGGTTAAATCATTATATGATGTGGTTAAATCATTATATGACGTGGTCAAATAATTATATGCAGTGGTGAAATCATGATATGCAGTTGTAAAATCATTATATGATGTGGTGAAATTATTATATGCAGTTGTAAAATCATTATATCATGTGGTTAAAACATTATATGATGTGGTTAAATCATTATATGCAGTGGTCACATCATTATATGATGTTGTATGATGTTGTATGATTCGTCACCTTTGAAGACATTAAAATGTTATTGAATTTATTTGTAACTCAATATGACAATTACAATTGACTTTGGATTGTAGGTCAACTTAGCTCTCTGACTCTCTCAGAACTCCGTTAACCTTTATATCTGTCATTGAGTCACTTCTAGGCGTGCTAAAAGTTTAATATTTCCTGTGTTCCATATTCGCAAGAATTGATTTATAGTATAGTTTTATAAATATTACAGACGTAATGTGATCACATGCTTATATGTGAAATTTACTCCATTGTGATATTATCTGTATTGAAAAAGTATGCTTTTCTCCCAATTTATCATGTTTCAATGAACCTTGAGCTTGATTACTTTTCGTTATCTTCATTTTTCATAGAACATCATATAAATTCTAGTAGGAAAACATTCTTATAATTAGTTTTTGAGTACACATATTTCATTGTAATTTAATGAGTTTTTATTGAAATGTACCTGTATCTTATCGTGCATGGTGTAAACCAATTTAGCTCTCTGGAGAAGCATTGTTGATAGTTCACCCAAGTGTATTAATTATTATTAATAGAATTTTTAAAACAAACTTTGGTTTCGAAAATTATTTGCTGAATTTACCACAAGATTTAAGAGTTACACTTACGAAACTACGAACATGTAATCATCATTTGCCAGTTGAAACAGGTAGATGGAATAATATTGATAGAAATTTAAGAATATGCACCATTTGTGATTGTAAAACAATTGGTGATGAATTTCATTATGTCATGGAATGCAAGTACTTTTCGAATGACAGAAAAATATTTCTCCAAAATAGATATTGTAAAAATCCTAACACTTTCAAATTTAATGAACTTATGAACGCAAATAATGTAGAAATACATAAATCATTGTCAAAATTTATTAAAAAAATTTTCAAAACTGTTTGTCCTTCTTAAATCCTCCATATATATAAATGATTATATGTTTACTTCATTCTTTTTCTTTATATACTTGTCTATTTTTTTTTACCCTTGACTGTTATTTTTATGTATATATGTACCTCTTGTACCAGCGATCTGGTTTTGAGAGAATAAAGAATTGAAATTGAATTGAAAATTGAAATTAAGTTGACATTTATGTAATGGCACTATTTAATTATAGGGCTTTTGACAAGGAAAGGGAGTTCTAGAATACAGTCTGGAGTTGAGTCAGGTTTTGAAGTCTTACTTCTGATACTGTAAAATCACATACATTCGTAGGGTTGTATTGATTGAGGAAAAAATTGGGGTTCGTTGAAAATTGGTTTCCTGAATGAAGAATTCTTGAGAAGTAATTTATGTGAAAATTTACATTTCATGGTGGACATGAATACGTGGGTCTCTTTATACTTGGAATTCAAAGAAAATTAACCCTCCACGAGATTAGTGATATCATAGTAGTAAAAGTAAAAATAAATTAACTAAAAATTTCTTAACTAAAGACAAGAAATCCTAATTTAAATTTTTGCTGAAAGGTTAGTTTCAGATTTACTCATTGAACTCCAGTCCATAAGTTAAATAATGTCTTTTGTAAGCGAGCTATCTCCCAGACTCGGCAAATGACGTGACCACTGCATATAATGACTTAACCACATCATATAATGATTTTACAGCTGCAAATAATGAATAAACCACTGCATATAATGATGTGACCACTGCATATAATACTTTAATCACATCATATAATGATGTAACCACTGCATATAATGATTTAACCACATCATATAATGATTCAACCACATCATATAATGATTTTACAACTGCATATAATGATTTAATCACTGGATATAATGATTTAGCCACATCATATAATGATTAAACCACATCATATAATGATTTTACAACTGCATATAATGATTTAACCACTGCATATAATGATGTGACCACTGAATATAATGATTTAACCACTGCATATAATTAATTCACCACTTCATATAATGATTTTACAACTACATATCATGCTTTAACCACTGCATATAATGATGTAACCACTGCATATAATGATTCAACAACATCATATAATGATTTTACAGCTGCATATCATGATTTAACAACTGCATATAATGATGTGACCACATCACATAATGATGTGTCCACATCATATAATCAAAAATTGATCTTAAGGCAGCTATGGCGTTCCATACATATTTCTTCTCGTTAACGGTATATTACACTCTAAACATCGTAACAGTGACGTAAGTGAAGAAATGAGTTAATTCGTAACGTGTGCTTAATAGGTGCAGAAATAAGTTAATTCATACTATGTGCTTATCCTCGAGGCTGCCTTGGACATGGAATAAGAACAATTTCCAGGGATCTACACGAAAGGAAACGGAAGGGTCTTCTGCAACAAGTGGTTTCTGTACTTTGTACATCGTCTAACAACATATTTTCCTGTTTCTAATTTGGCTTGATTAAAATGACTAACAATACCTTCGATGTGACAGTAGACAATACACTTGATATATTGATGAAGCACCCTGAAAGGAATGAAAAAAAAAAAAGAAAATCTTTGAGCTACGATACATCAAACATAAAGTGACTCAATGAGCGTAGATAAAGACATTCTAGTCAGAATGGACAAAAGTTAAGTCAGACTAAGTATTTATAACGTTAGATGTGTACATTTTCCTATTCTTTAACCATTGAAAAAAATAAACAAACATTAACAACTTCAACATCAACAATGAAAATTAATCAATTTTCCTCCTGATTTCAGCTTTATCTCCAATACTGTCCAAAAGCCAATATTTTCACTGTGTTCTTGACCGACAACTTTCAAGAAAATATGTTTCAAAAAATAGATAGAGACAGTATAGTCAGAATAAGTGGACAAAACTTAGGTCGCATTAATTCTTAATTTGGTTAAGGCTTTTATTCAGAATAAAATCTTAAATCAATACATTTACCATAAAGATATCATTTGTCCGTCTCTTTTTCCTTTAATGTTTACAATTTACACTTACCCTTTGTGACCTTTAGATATGGTATTACCAGCTGTGTGATAAAGTACGCTGACTTGCTATTGACGTTCATAATTTCATCAAAGTTTTCTTCTGTTTCCGTCGAAATTGGCATAGACCTCCCCATCCCAGCACTGTTTACCTTGTATAAAGAAAACAAATCGTATTTCTTTTAATAATTATATATTTTTTTTAACTGACCAGAGTTAAAGGAACTTTTAATTTCATAGAACCTCAGCGTCAATCAAAATCATGACAAAAAACAATGATCAATTGTAAGTTCAATGAAGAGTAACAACTTTATTTCTTTAAGTAAAGCTATGTTTGGGGTGATCAGGAAATAAGACAATTTAATTTACGGGTAGAATATCAGCTGGACTTGTTTGACAAAGCAGTCACATCCATCCTACTTTAAGGGTGTGATATATCTAGATGCCATGGAATGGATTCATTTATAATTTTTAAAAACTATGTTTAATTTAAAAATCTTTACACAAATTACATGATTTATGGAGAAAGAGACGATTTTCTATGCATTAATGTTTTTAAGAGAGTGATTATACACTGGCTGAACATAAAATTGTCAACACTGTTTAATAATATATGTATAAATATCAATGTAATGAGAACATAAATAGCCAATGGGTTGATGATATCTCAAAAAAAATTAACAATATTGTCATAGGTCATTTATCATTTTATTTAGAAATGGTTAAATGATATAAAATTTTCATCTTATTAAAAGGCCAGGTTTACCGAATTTTTAAAATCAATTTCGGATTTGAAAACTTTATTAAAAATTTACCTCAAAAACAAAGAAAAGTATTGATGAGCTTATATTGCTTAAAAAACAATGAAAGCCTTGGTAACCTCACAGGTTTTACTACAAAAACAATGCGACAATATTCAGATTGGTTTAGTTTATGAACGGATTCAATAACAGGATTTATGAAATTTACTAACTCTCGTATCTCATTACGCTCTTTAGCTCATTTGAGCTGAAAGCTCAAGTTAGTGTAACAATCGCTCCCCCCTTTTTCATGTCTTATGATGTATTGAATGTCAAGCATTGTTGAGTTATCTAATTACACATTTGTTGTTTACTTACTTGTAATTACATAGTTATAAAGTTGCACAGTAATTTATGATAACCTCATGTTTACCTTAATTGTCGTGTGATCGATGTTTTAGCGTCTTCGAGCACACGTGTTTTTCTGAAACTTCTGCTGCCGTCATACTTTGTTTACTTGTGTATTTTCCCATGATGCTTCACGGTGAATTGATCTATTTTAACCGTAGTTATTTTGGCGGAAGATTTGATTGTAGATTCTCTTTAATTAAATGATAAATGTGCTTTAAAAGCGTAAACATATATTTTATTAATTTATTTACATATTGTAATATTTTTACATAAGATGTACGAGAGTGAGATTTCATTACCGGATTATAATTATGTATGATTGGCTAAGTATTAATTACGGAATGGAATTATTATTTATGATTGGTTATTAATTATTGCGGGTTTTGGAAGTTCTATAAATACACAGACGCTGAATATCGGGTGCTCTCTCTTCTTTCCTTTGTGTCCTGAAGAAAGGTCGCCGGTTTTTGTCCAGATTAAGATGTGTACTATTTCAGTATCTATATAAATGACTGAAGGACATATGCAGTGCTATGCTAAATTAGTATTACTAGTCATTGTGCTAGTTTCATTTATTATTACTAGTTAAGAACTAGTTTTTTTTTTCTTTAACAGTAGGGAATATTTCTGCTGCGTGCTAGTAGTTGAACTGGTAGTGGGAATATTTTAGCTTGGTCGGGGGAATTTAGGCCTATACATCAATGTTAATAATTTACTGGAAATAGTTTTCATCCGTCCGTATCAGTAGTTGTACTGATCTTTGTCTTTTGTCCCAAGGGTTGAGAGTTGTCAATTTTACACATTGATATTCATTTTCGCTGTTGAAATAATAAAATTTTAAACTTTATTTAGCGACTTGGTTTTTATTCCTTGCATTTGTGGGAGTGTTTGATATCCGAAGCGTTACATTAGTTTGTCTGATCGCATTTTGTTCGGCCTACATCTACAACTTTACACATTTTTTACTTCTTAACAAGAACCACGGGCCAATTTCAGCCAAAATTGCCACAAAGCAACCTTGGGTGAAAGGATTTCAAGTTTCAACTTTTTCAAAGGGAGATAATCAAGAATAAGAGGAAAATTTCTTGGAATCTTAAAAAAAATCCCCAAGAACTAATGGACAAGAAGAGATAAAACTTAGGTGAGAGTTTTATATTGTAGTGGAGTTTCAAACTTGTTCAAAGCATGTCCCCCAAGGGGTAGGTTGGGTACAATAGGCAATCACAATTTTACATGGGAGTATAGTGAAAAAAAAAAATCTTAAAAAATCTTCATCTCAAGAACCACTGGATCAGAAAAGATGAAACTTTGGTGAAAGCTTTATTACATTGTGTGTTTTAAATTGTTTAAATGTCCCCCGGGGGTAGGGTGGGACCAAAATGAGCTTTCAAAGTTTTGCATAGAAATATATAGGAAAAACTCTTTAAATTCTTCGTTTTCTCAAGAATAGCAAAGCCATGATCAATGATGTTAATATGGATGCATCCTCAGATAGTGTAGGTTCAAATCATGACTCCCGGGTTAGGGTAGAACCGGAATGGACGAATAAAGTGTTTTTCTTAGGAATATAGGAAAAACTATAAATCTTTTTCTCAAGAACAGCAAGGCCATAATAAGTCGCATTCAAAAGGAAGCTTTCTCTGGTAGTGTATAATTATCTAAATTTGCTCGAATCATGACACTCATGGAAAGGAAGGAGAAACAAAAGGTGATGAAAGTTTTACACGGGAATATATTGGAAAAAAAATCTTTTGAAATCTTCTTAAGAACAGCACAGGCATGATTATTCATATTGATATGGAAGCATCCCCAGGTAGTGTAGATTCAAACAAATTTGTTCAAACATGAATCATGGGCAGAGAGGAGCCACAAAGACGATCACATATTAGTATTACATAATAATAATAATAACAATAATAATAATTATATATATATATATATATATATATATATATATATATATATATATATATATATATATATATATATATATATATATATATATATATATATATATATATATATATATATATATATATATATATATATATATATATATATACCTACGACACGGGACCCCGGTTTATACGGTGAATTAATATGGAGATAACGAACGCTATTCAAACTCAAAACTCCATTAAACATTACAAAATAGGAACAGAGCAAACACGGACCTCCAAAACATCAGAGGTGGGATCAGGTACCATGGAGGAGTGAGCATCCCCTGCTGACCGGTCACACCTGCCGTGTGCTCCTTGTCATGATCGGGAAATAATAAAAAAATTCCTTGACAATTGAGTGTGTAAATAATGGTATGAAAAACGTCAGTCAGCATTTGACTCAGTGACAAATTGTATTTGCTGACAAGGTCATTGTATCGACCATAAAACTTAAGAAATGATGACTTTAAACGAGACTGCTGGTATTCTTGTTTTATCAACTTGATTGTCAATAAACTACCTCGTTTGAGAAATTGTGCATACGTAGAGCATGCTCTTGCGTATCGAATCAACTGAGAGATATAAACCCCGTATGCAGGGTGATGAAGATATATTGCTGCATAAGTAAGGGAAGTTGACGATTGAAAAGTTAAAGTCATCGCGTTTATCATAAAGCTTGGTTGTTAAATTACCATGAACGTCTTTTTCAAGTAAAATATCCAAATATGAAACAGATATGTTAGACTTTGTCGTATCTTTTATCTCAAGCTCACCGGGATATATCGTATCGACGTAAGAATAGAAATAACCATTGTTAATTGACAATACGTCGTTGATATATCTAAATGTCGAGTTGAAGGCCACGGCAAGTGTTTTCTTCTTTTCACGTATAGGATTTTGGACAAATTCTGCTTCATATGAATACAAAAAAGGTCTGCTAATAACGGGGCGCAGTTGGTACCCATGGGAATTCCAATAGATTGTTGGAAGACCTGGTCTCCAAAAACCACATAGATACTGTCAATCAGAAACTCAAGCATCTTTTTAATGTCATCTTCAGAGTACTTGTGTGTACAATCAGAATGTTTTTTAACAAAATAATTTTGTAAATGACCAATGACAAGGTAAGAAAATTTTTACTGAAAAAGCAGCTGTCAATGATAACAAAAAGCCTGGACTTTAATTTATCGTGAGGAATAGTTGTGTATAAAGTTGAAAAGTCGTACGTTTTTAAGCTGTTGATTTTAGTTTTCAAATTTTCCAAACGATCCTTGGATTTTTAAGTATCCACATCTGATTTTCACCACTTCTCGAATATATTGTTGCACAGTACTCCTGAAGTTTCTCCTTCACTACTGTTAATATCTTAGTGAGGAGTAAAGAAAGAGGCTTGGTTGAACATTTACTGGAACCCGCTATGTATCTTTGTTTGTAAGGAATTTTGTGAAGTTTCGCAATCCAATATAAATATGCTAATTCAAATTCATTTTGGTTGTTTGGAATATTAAAAAATATTCAAAACTGATATATGATTTTGAAGAATTTCTTCCTTAGAAAGGGAGCTATGATATAAGTTGGATTACCACTTGTAGAATTAAATCCAAGTTTCTCTAAAATACGTTTAATATAGTGAGCCTTACAAACAAAGACAATGTTGTTACCTGCTTTGTAAACAGGGACCAGTACGTACTGATCATGTAATCTATCTAATTCTTCTTTCACTTCTGGGTTATTGAATACAGAAGGATAGATGGCTCTCATATTGCCCCTCAATCTTTTAATGCGCGATTTTAACATACATCTGACTCTAGAGCAGCGCTCTAACCACTGCGCCACGCGGGCGACTGTAAGTAATTTTAAATAAAAAGATGTGCGTTATTGTGTAAGTAATAAAAAAAAAATTCTAATCGTTGCAATCTTACAAAATTAATAGTATCTACTGTAATAATTGAATACTTACTAGAACATCAAGTTTTCCAAAATGTCCAAGTGTTTGTTCCACGAGTGTCTTTTTAAAATCATTCGCAGATATGTCACCCACGGAGAGGGAAATCTGTGTTAAATTAGTACGTCGAATATAAGATAAAATAAGTTGTATATTTCTTATCAATTTTACACATCACTTTAATAGCAAAGTCCTCCTCTTACTCAACTAAGCACTCCCGGAGTTCTGCACTTGAAATAATTATATCCCATCCACCTCTCCCACTTAAGGGTTACCGTAATAAGTATTAATTTTTGATAGTTTGTATCTAAAACATACATTCACTGGTAAATTCTGATGTTATGCTGTTTCTGCTGTTTTTTTCCCCTTCAGGTTACTGGTATCTATGAATTTTTTTTATACTAATGCGCGCAAGATTGTAGGTTACAAGTATTCCTAGTGCACTCCATAGCAAGCTGGTATTGACTCTGCTCTGCCAACTTCAATATAAATGAATTTACAGGATATTTACATAATACTTTAAGATACTGTGTATGGGTAGGATCAGGCCCCAATACCATAAAGTGAGGACAGACTTAAGTCAAAATTTCGAATCAATATAACTTTTGAAATAATTTTTATAACGAAACAAAATTTTCATCATATGTTTAAAGAAGAATACTTTACAAACCTGCAAATTTTAAAGTACATATGTTAAATAACACTCAAGATATTCAAAATCAAAATTTTGACTTATGTCTGTTCTCAGTTTATGGTCTCAAAATCTGGTTATTCATGTATTAGAGTACAGTATCAAAAAACCCAAACAACCAGACTTTATGATTAACAAAGTAGTCAGAAAATATAAAGTTATCAGTTGCTTAAACAGTGTTCACTACAATTCCTTACGTAATAACCACACGAAACACTAAGAAATATTACGTAGCAAAACGTCATAATAGATGTCCTCTTTACAATGTCTAGACATCAAACATCTGAAACATGATCCTCCTACACGTTCATGCTCTTCTTCTTCCTAAAACGATAATCCTCCAGGACACGTCATTACTGGTTACGTAAATATAGCTGACAGAGAGGACTTTATGTCCCTTATATCAAAACGGCCAAAATAAGGGAACCCCGATCTTTCGACTGGAGACAAAAAATTCATAAATATAATGAGTTTTATCGAAGATTATGCAATACGATGGGTCAATTTTAAAAAAAAGACCTTAAAGCTTGTCACTTTGTCTGAATGGATTGAAAGTATAAGATGATGTTGAAATTTTGTTTTAAACCGTTGAGGACCATAATTAATTCAAAAGTGTAAAAAAAAAAAAAGAATTTGATAGATTACATGATCAATATTTACTAGTCCGAGCTAGTAAAGTAGGTAACACTATACAGTTAAAGTATATCATGGACGGAATTAGCAAGATCCCAGTTCCCCAAGGCCAAGATTATGTCCTGAGGTCTAGGAAATAGTCCTGGTCGAGGGGAACTGGAACCTTACTAATTCCCTAAATGATATACCTTTTAACTGTTTTATTATACCGATACAAAAGTAAAATTTAGAGGATAATGGATAACCGGTAATTAGCTTTCGAAGCAGGGATTAGCTCACCTGACTAACGCACTGGGATTAATCCATAGAGGGATTTTGAAGGAATTATACACATCTAACGATCTTATTTTTTTTACAAGGAAAATCATTAAAGTATAATAACATACACTATGTATGTAAGGATTATAATTACTCCTGTATTTAAGAGAAAATTGGATTTAAATCTACAAGTAGTAACCCAACTTGTAAACTGTTCTCAAAGCTCCCTTTCTAAAGAAAGTCCTCAAAATCATTTGTCCGTTTTAAATAGTTTTGATATTCCTAAATTGAATTTGAAATATCATACCTGCACTTTATTCCTAAACGTCATAAATATCCTTACAAACAAAGATACATAGTGGGTTCTAGTACATGCTCTACCAAGCCTCTTTCTTTACTCCTCACGAAAATATTAACAGCAGTGAAGGAGAAACTTCAGGAGTGCTGTACAACATTTTCGAGAAGTGGTGTTAATCAGAGGTGGATACTTAAAAATTCCATTTAGTAATTCAAGAATATCTGAAATCATAAAACTTTACCTAAATCAATAGTATCAAAATGTACGTCTTTTGAAAACCTTATACCACCACTTCCACGGTAAATTAAGTACCAGTAGTTTCTTCACAAAAATTCTTACGACAAAGATTAAAATTTGACAACTCTGTAATTTCTTTGTTTAATAAAGAAAATTATTAGTTGAGAAAAATAATTCACAATATACTGAAATGTAATAGAAATATAAGATTATTTGTAACCTACTACAAATTAGATACATATGGAAGAATTGGAAAATTTTAATCTTAGTCGTAAGATTTATTTTGTGAAAAGGGCTACAGACTTTTTGACATCATAGACTGCTTCTTCAATTAAAAAGAAAGGGAATTGTAGATTTGCTTACCTGCCGTTGATCATCGGGATCATCTGCATACTTTATTTTATTACAGAACATTCTGATTCTACACACAGGTATTGCGAGTAAAGGTCTAAATTTGAAGCCCTTCGCCGATATATGGTGACGTCTCTGTATGAGTGAAAAATTCTCGAACGGGACGTAAAACAACACACAATCAATCAATCAGGTATTCCGAGGTTTATATTTATTGAGTTTCTAATGTCAATATTCTTATGTCTTCCAAGAATCTATTGAAATTCCAATGGGTACCGGTATATTTGTGCCCCGTTATTAGCAGAACTGTTTTTGTATTGCGGAATTTATTAAAAAGCTTCTTCGTGAAAAGAAGAACTCTCTTGCTATGGCCTTCAATTCGACATCTTGATATATCGACGACGTTTTATCAATTAATAATATTCAGTTTCTTTCTTGCATTGATTTGATATCTCATTTAACTCGAGATGAAAAACAGCACAGAGTCTGATACATCTGTTTCATATCCGGATAATTGATGGCAAAATGACAACAGAACTTTATGATAAACGTGATACTTCAATTTTCTATCGTTGACTTCCCTTATTTATGCTGCAATATACCATTATGACATGCATTTAGAGTTTATACATCCCACTTGATTCGATATGCAAGAAGTATATTCTATGTACAAACAATTTTTAAACGAGACTGGTTGCTGACAAAGAAGTGGATGTATAAGGATATTGACAATCTCGTATAAAGCAATCATTTTCAAATTCTAAGGTCGATACACTTACATTGTTTGCAAATACAATCTGTCATTTCGTCAATATTGACTAACGTTTTCATGCAAATTGTTAGGCCATTATTTTCATTCAGACTATAGATTTCTCCGTTTACTCATTCATGACAAGAAGAACACAGCAGATGTGACCGGTCAACATTGAATGAGACCTGATCTATCCCTTGTTTTAGAGAGGTGTGTTTTCTCTCCTTACAATTCGTATCGTTTGAGTGACTTATCAACATGATTTATGTTCGTTATCTTCACATATCTCACTACTTTATGATCTGAAATTATTTTTGGAGCCTGGGGATTCTTTCATCAATTTTATACAAAAAAAAATTGAAGATACTTTTTCTTAAAATAAAACGAGCGAAAAAAAAAAAAACAAAAGTTCTCAGTTGAAGAACTTAGATTATTGAAAATATGCAAGATAAAATATTTTAAATTAAAAATAATTATTTGAGTCTATTGTAGAGAGTCTTTTTTTTGGGGGGGGGGGTAAATTGATTTTTGAATTAATTTGTTATATAGACCCTTTTCCTATGACACATTTTGCTTAGGAGTTATTCCCCTTAGCCGCCATCTTGTATGGCAAAGCAGTGAATTTACCTCTTTGAGCAACCAATTTTAAACATGCATTCAAGAAAAATATGGGGGAAAATATTTACAATCTTATTATCATGAATTAATAGAGGATATAACAAATGTGTATTCATAAGAAAAATAGTGTTATCTTTACCTCAGTAACCAGTATAAGAAATTGAACTTGGTTGAATAATGAAGGGATCTGGGAATGTTGCCCTACAATATGGCGGCTAAGGGAAATAACTCCTAGGCAAAATATGTCAAAGGAAAAGGGTCTATTAGGCAATTATTTAAATAGAGGAAAATAATACAAACATGATTTTAGACACATTTATTATGATATTGGCGATTATTGTTCGTGGCATTTTTAAAAGCAGCAAGAGGTCGCCAAGCATAAAGAGCGACCCCAAATTACAACAAGCAGCAGCAGCAACAGCAGCAAACAACATGAAAGCATATACATATAGTATTAATAAGCATAAATATGGCCGTTCCGGGTATATCGCGAACGGTAATTATATTTTATGTATTTTGCATAAACTTTACATGTATGTAGAGTTATCGTTCCGGGTTAACCGCGAACGTTACGCAACATATTTTAGCAAGCAAAGCAATGCATGAATTTTTTGAAAGCAGTACACATTTTGCACTGTAACTGAGTTTGTTTTAAGCAAGCAAAGCAGACCAGTTCATGAATTTGTTGAAAGCAGCACACATTTTCAAAGTAAATAAATTTGTTTTAAGCAGCAGCAGCACAATGAATTAAAGCATCAGTTGAATGGCTCGGCGCAAACTGAACCATGAGATGACACAACGGAAAAACAAACCCATTTCAATGTAATGCCATGCTGGAATTCTTCACGCGAGGCTGAACACAATTAAAAGTCACAGCATATGAAGTCAGGCCAGTGGAATGCCACGACGGAAATCTTCAAGTGAAGTGAATCCTCTAGTTGAAACCCGAAATGATAGAGAAAACCCAACAGCAGAAAAAAACTTCTTAAATTTTTGTTTAATTCATGATGCAAAATTCTACCTTTACTCTTTACCTTTGGGAATTGGATGGGTTAGGATTTCAGAAAAACTGATTGAAAGTATATTTTTACAAAATTCTGTCTTGTACAAAATTCGTGTACCTTTCATTTTTGGATCCAGGGCAAAAAGGAGGAATTTGAGATATTCCGATCCAGATCTAATTTTTTTCTAGCTAACCCAACTCAAATAGCAGAAACTAAGTTTTCCTCATAAAATAAGCGCATCTATTCTTTAAATTAATAGATGCTATTGTCTACTGATTAGACACTAAGCTATGCTTCTGTAGCTTCTGTGGTCATTTAAACTTTTGAACTAATCAAATGGAATAAAAAAGTTACATGATCTCCAATTGTGATTTAAGCATGGCTAACCATTTAAACTCTCGGCGGAGGTTAAAGAGCAGAGGGTTGATAAAATGTGAAGTTCCATCTATCTGTGTATTAGACAACTTCATGGTCAGCAAATGCACTTGAAAATAACAAGACACTGAAGGCGAAAAATGAAAATTAGTCATGCCTCTTCAGTTCAGGAAAATGTGTTGCAAAACAGACCAAATTTAGACAAGCTTCTCAATTTTTTTATTTTGTTAGGGTGGTTTAAGCAAATAATATTATTTATTCATCTTGTGAGCTGTGAAGTTTGATACTGTAGAAACTATAATAAATGTGATACTGTAATAACATAATCTTTGTACCGCGTTCCCTACTTAGAATTAGAATTAAGTTCTATTCATTTTATTCCTGTTGCTCTAATGATAGAATAAACACCCTGATTTATTTGTCTAGTAAAAATGATACTTATGAAAAATATATTATGTAAAATATTTCTCGAAATAGTGTAGAGTTTTTTTTTTTTCAATCCTTGACCCCGGGGCATGGATGGGATCATACATATTGTAAAAGGGATCAAATTATTACTTGAATTATGTATATAAAAATATTTTAAAGAAAAGCAGTGTAATTGCTAGTCATATTATTATGCTTGTGTCTTCAGTTAGTTCAGATTCAAATTTGTTTAAATCTTCGACTGCTAGGGGAGATCAGGACAATAATTTAAGATGAAAAGCTAAAGATAACGAACAGTCAAGGTCAAATGGTGAAAATGAATGGTGCCCAAGGAAAGGCCTTCTCAAAAGAAATACACATGTGAAATAGAAAGCTCTATCACCAACCATTCAAAAGTAATTGGCAAGGTTAAAGTTTTCCAAAAGCAGGTCAAACTCCAAGGTCAAAGTCAATGGACTACAATTGTTGTTATTTAAAGGAATGTCTTGTGATAAGGAATACACATGTGAAATATGAAAGCCCTAGCACCAACCGTTCAAAAGATATGGCCAATGTTACAGGTTTTTTTCAAAGTAGGTCAAACTCCAAGGTAGAGGTCAAAGGGTCAATGTTGCTGATCAAGCTGTTTTGAATACTTTTATATTCAAAACGTCTATTCCAGGAAACGTTTTTCCTCCTTCCATCCCCATCCTCTCCACTTAGCGAAAAAAGCAAGGATTCCACTCCTTACACCCTCCAGATAGGCCAATATAGCTGTTGAATTTAATCTGTCCGTCCCAAAGTACCAACGCCATTAACTTTTTTGCACCTAATCTCAAAATACATAAATACATTGGCCATTAAATAGGTTCAATTAATTGATCTTTTATTCAACACTCTGCTTTGAAACGACCCCTCGAGCTCATCTAGAATATTGATACTGAGGCTAACTCAGCCCTCGGGGACTTACCATTATGAAAGTGATCGCCATTTCCAAAGGGATCCATGGGTATTTGAGATTTCCCTATACTTGCTGTAATAACGAAGCATCTGCTCAGAATAAATTTTTGAGGTCACTCTCGGATTATCTCTGGAAATTAGGCGCTAAATACAGCAATTGTAGAAATGGTCGAAATTAACATTGTACATTTAAATATACTTTAAAAATGCATGTCATACTTGTTTGATTTAAGTTGTACGCATTCACTCTGAGAAGAAATCGTTTGGAATAATGAGTTTTTAAATTTTATGAAAATTTCTTTCAAAACAGACACACAATGTTAGCTCTCCTTAAAGATGAAATAAGAAAGAAGCCCACATGTTGGACATATACGATTACTCCTGTGACGACGATCAAGCAAAAATAACACCAAAAGTAGGTTTATCAAGATGAAAGCTTTGATGCAATTAATAATAATAATACTTTATTTAAAGAAGGTAACCTGATAAGTGCAAGCACTATTCTTCCCTAGGGCCTTCTGTCAATAAACATTACAACGTAAACATAGTTATACACATACAAACATATAAATATATACATAAATATATGTACAAAAAATATGAATCACAAATTATTCTGACATTGTTTTACATAATGTTTTACTTGTTTCTTGAAAGCATTGAGAGTTGGTGACATTTTTATATGTACAGGTAAATCATTCCATAACAGAATCTAACATTGGTATACACAAGTCAACATTGGATTCAGATCGAAGATTGTACTGATTATTAATCATACCGTTTAAATAAGTAGGACAAGAATTAATGAGGGTTTAACATAACAATATATATTTATTTACAGTAAATTGTACATAGACAATAAGCCAATTAGGTTCATCAAAAAGAGGTCGTGAGGGTGCATCAGGGGGAGCATCTAAAATATACCTTGCAGCACGTTTTGAAGCTTATGAACTCTGTCTAGATTTGATCGGGATGTATTGCCCCAAATTGTAAGGCAGTAATCAATAGTAGGCATGATATATGCATTATAAAACAGCTTGCGTGTTTGAATGGGAAGATACTTTTTATTTCTACGGAGTGTAGAAATTTTACGTGACTGAGATTTACACACATGGTCGATATATAAATTGTACTGTAAAGAATTATCTAAATACACTCCAAGAAATTTTTCATTGTTACGTTGTCTAGTTTCTGATTCGATATGTATAAAGAAAAATCATGCTCCGAGAGAATTTTGAACTTTTCTGGGCAATGCCCATTGATAATAAATTGACAATAGATTGGGAATCTTTGCCGGGGACATATAGAGTTGCATCATCAACAAACAAATCTATGTTTGAATTTTTGATATAAAGTTTAAGATCATTAATGTAAAGTAAAAAAAGAAGAGGTCCTAGTATAGATCCCTGTGGAACTCCCGCTGTGACTTGCTGATAAGCTGATTGTTTGTTAGACAGGTGGAGACTTTGAAGTCTGTCACTTAAGGACGATCGGAACCATTGTAAAGTTATTGCATCAAAATTATAACATTGTAGCTTTTTAAGAAGAATTTCATGATTTACTAGGTCAAATGCCTTGCTGAAGTCGAGAAAGACAGTGCCAACAGGTTTGCCTTGGTCCATTTCATATAACCATTTATCTGTAATTTTTGTTAGGGCTGTTTGACATGAATGCAGTTCACTGAAACTTGATCGAGATTCTATTAAAAGATCAAAGTCTGAAAAAAGAGATCGTATATATTTTGCCACATGTTTTTCTATAACTTTTGATAATGTCGGTAAAATAGAAATGGGTCTGTAGTTATTTGGATCTAGTTTGTTTCCCTTTTTAAAGACTGGTGTAACTTTGGCAAGTTTAAAACTCTTAGGAAAAATACCAGATGTAATACTATTATTTATTATATGGGTCAAGGGTTGATGTATTATTTGTGCAGTAAGTTTTAATAGACGTGGAACGTGGACAATGGTATCTACACCTGATGATTTACTAACATCTAGCTTATTAAGTAAGGAAAGCACTTCATCGGGACTTATAAGCGGGATACTAAACATTTCTGTACCCAATTTAGACTGTACAAAATTCAAAAGGCCGTTAAAGTCACTCTCTTTATTTACTCCTTCAAGGAGTTTAGCAGAGACATTTGAAAACTGAGAATTAAACATCTCTACAATTTCTTGTGTATCCTCTGTAACATTATTATTTTGTGCCAGTGCGGTCGGAATATAATTTTGTGGGGTAGTAGCTAATTTATTTAATGCATCCCACATCTGGCGTGGATTTTTGTTTTGCTCTATAGTTGATTTATAATAATTTAATTTTTGCATTTTCAATTAGTGATGTTACTTTATTTCGCCATGTTCTAGAGTTTTCAAAGTCCTTATTTTTATGAAAGTTATTGCGCATGTGTTGTGCTTCAAGAATTTCTTGGGTTAACCATTTTTGCCTTGCATCATACTTCACTCTTTTTGTTTTTATTTTTGCATGTTTGCCTAGTTCAGCATTAAAAAGTGAATAAAAATTTTTTAATGCATCATTTGGATTAGAGATTGAATCTAAAGATTCGAAATTTACCTCTTCCAAGTCTGAGAGAAATATTATTTCATTATTTTTCAGTGAGATTACATTCACTGGTCTCAATTTCTCTGTTGTTGGCAGCATCATTAACCCCGGCAAGAAGAATGATTGACCGAAAAGGTGTTAGGTCAGTTTCCTCAAGAATTCTCCTGATGTCGGACAGCCGAGACCCTCGGTTTGTTTGGACAGCAACATGCCTCAATAATTCACGGGTTCTTATTCGCTGGAGGATGGAGTCACCAATTATTAATACGGACTTTCCAAATGGAACGTCTGACTCCAGTTGTTGGTTGTAACTGGGTTTATTGTAAGCTTTTAGACTTTTCTGATCAGTTGTTGTTTCAGGGGATGTTGAAGATTCTGTTGTCTCCACTCTAACACACTGTGTGTGTCTGGTCACACCTTGTAATTTGGAATCCTTTATATTAGGTCCCTTGTGTCAGTCGCTTTAGCTTTTGTAACTGGTTCCCTTGTTTGGGTAGTTGCATCCACTGATTTAGCATTTTTAACCTGTAGAGAATGCTATTCCAGTTTTAGTCTAGCAACTTCTTCGGAAAGATCAGACACAGTCTTTGTTAGTTTTTCAATAATTTCAAAACTTGCAGTTTTGGCATGGCCGAGTTTCCACATCTTGTGATTTGCAATGTTTGGGTGTATACATATTTTGTGGCTCTGGCATTCCTATTCTTTCGATTTTACTAACTTCGGCTATTGGTAGATGAGTAATTTGTTCTAGAAATCCTCTTAGCCAAGTGAATCTTTCCTTGAATGTGGATTGTTTGGGTTGATTTATACAGCGCGGCTGTAACATTACCATTACATGATTTGTAGATGTTTCCATTATTTAATCCAGTTTTGGTAAACAGTAGATCATTGATTAGAATGGTCACAATGTCGTCAAACTTTTCTTGCTCATAGTTCAATGTAACACTCTGTTTGTAGAATCTCACTTGTAAGAAATCTGTCACTTGAACATCAAGGAATGGATCTTCTTCTTCAGATAAAGAATAAGAATTTCCTTGTGAAAATGAAAGTCCAAAGGTATCCAAAATAGATCTAAATAAACTTGTATTTTCGTTCAAATTACATTATTTACCATATTCAGAAGCACAGGTTATTACTGATAAGGAGAAGCATTGTAAAACACGTCCTTTCACCTCGAAATCATTTCTAGTACTGAGACTTCTCCATTTTATCTAAGGATGTCCAACTGATATGCTTATCAGTTAACTTTACTCTAACGCCCAGTAGACTTATCACACGTTAATGTAAGTCTGATATGAAGAAAATCTTAGGAAATTAATTATAAATGATAGAATAGGTAATATCTTTGTCTTCATCGTTTTTCTTTTCCGAGTTGATTTTCTCGAAACTCAGTGCATGGGTTCAGAAATAATAGCATGTTAGAGATATACTGAACTCGTGTTTTTAGCGTCTAATACTTTGAAATTGTCATTTTTCAGCTTTTAAAAAAATCAAATTCTATTAATTCTATGAGTTGAAGCCCAAAATGAATTATTATTTATGACTTAGATTTTTTGCTATCACCTTACATAAACAAGGAGAAGGGGGTAAATTTGCAGGAAATTTTCAAGAATAAGTATTTAGTGTTGCAAAATAAATTCTAGTAAAAAGTCATCCCATCTATTTTCTGTCTTTTTTTCATTTTAAAAATTTACTATGGCTATTCCAGTACTGTATTTTTGTTGTTAATTGTTTGAAATAACCATAGATTTAAAAATAAAACATACAAGTTTAGATAGAAGTAACAGTGTTAATGCGTTATGTCTGGATATTCCCTAATAAGATAACGTTACAATCAGACATCACATATCTGCATCTCATATAGATTTACTCATCATGGTTCAAATCTGAAAAAAAAAAATCAGACAGAACATGAATTTTGAAAATAATGAACAGTAGTCATGCCCAAAAGTCCAATGAAACAATTCAAAGTTGTATCAATACGAATCTGTAAACCAGGGATAAAACACAGACCCCCAGAAATTCTACAAATTCTAGAGATTGGTTCAGCGTTCCTAGGAGAAGTAAGTGTTTGACGAGGACCGGCCACACTCGCCGTGAACCCTGTGTATTAATAGCCATTCTCTGTAAGCATTTAAACTCTTATATAGGGAGTGTGGCACGCTAGGTCTTAGATTTTTATGAAACTTGGCACACATTCCTATAATGATGTATGAAACTAAAATTCATAATAAAATGGTTGCTATGGTCAATGGTTACCATGGCAACCAACATACATTTTTCAGGGCCTAAAAAATGCTAAATTTTGATGAAAAATGACCATTTTTGACTAATTAAAAGTCTTTAATACAACAATATATTTACATGATTTAATCTTTTTGTCAAAATACATCATTTTTATAGTTCTTTAGATAATTTCTAGTATTTGAGTAACTTGACCTCATAGAAAAAATTTCCCCCCTTTTTAGGTATGATTTTTCTAAGGAAAAATTGTAGATTTTAGGCTCTTTTGAAAAGCCTGGTATAAATTTTTGCGGACATATATTGGAAAAAATAAATACATTGGTTTGAAAGTCCATATATAGTTGTAATATAAACTGCAAAGAACCACTTGGTATTCATATCTTGTTTTCATGTTACCATGGTTACAAACTAATGTTTTTTTTTAAGAATTCCAGACAAGGCAATAGGTATCTACTATCAGTTTCCATATAAATACCTGAGTATTTTAAAATGAATTAAAACCAAATTTGTACATGTAGTACACAATAGCAAAAACAAAGAAAAAAATCAATTTTCATAACAAAAGGTCAAAGGTCAAGGTCAAAATGACTCGATTTAGATGGAAGAGTAAGGAAACTAAGCACATTTTTTTCAATGCCATAACTAATACTTGTGTTTTAAACAACATTATTATGAAAAACAAAATTACAGTTCTGGTGGACAATACATGTAACTAGCATCACATGAATTGGTAAATACGGACAGGAGGTCAAAGTTCAAGGACACAATGGTATATAAAATTTGCCTTTTTGTCCCCTGCTTTCACGTAAAGTGGGGGATATTTATTTAGGTCTGTCTGACGTCCATCCATCTGTCAGTCTGTCTTTCTGCAACACCTTCGTTTCTGCACGATCTCTTGTGAAGCCTTTGAGACTTTGCAATGAAACAACTCCCTGTGGCCTAAGGAAGACCCCCATTGATTTTAAGGTCAAAGGTAAAGGTCATGAATTCATAAATTCTGTCTGTTTTAACACTTTATTTCCGCGCAATATCTCAAAAACTTCGAGGTTTTGCAATGAAATTTTACACTGAAACTCCCTATGGCCTAAAGAAGACCATTATTGATTTCGAGTTCAAAAGGTCAAAGGTCAAGGTCAAAAATTTATACATTCTGTTTGTGTGTAAAATTTTCATTTCCGTGCGATATTTCAAGAAGCTTTTAAGCTTTTGCAATGAAATTTTATATCATAACTCCCTTTGGTCCCGCCCACAACTCGTAAAGTATCCCCCCCCCCAACCCCACCATCCTCCGACCCCACCCCTCAAGATCCGTATATGCTCTTTTTTCCTTAAGCAGGGGACACAGCTTCTCTGAATTAGCTTGTTAGTATAGCATTTAACTTGAGTCCTTGAAAATACTGAAAATAATCTGTCCCTGCCTTCTTCCTACGGTTTTCATATTTTAAAATGAACATGATAAAGTAACCAATGACCAGGACTTACTCCATCCCTTCCAGGAACCATGTAAAAGCACTTACCCCACATAAATTGGTAAGAATCATTTGTAAGAAAAACACGGATCCCTTGTGAAACATTATGAAGCATTATAAAGCGTTTCATTCATAAGTGATTAATCCCAACCCGCCTCCATTCCCGAGTACAGATTTTTTGTGTTTAATTTTATGATTTTTTTTTTCTTTTGGTAGAAAGGGGTGGGGTGGGGGTGGGGGGCTTGTCAGAAATGTATGCATGTTTTCATTATTAATAAAATACAGCTACACAGATTTACTATTAGTTTTAATGCTACAAGGTTCAATCTACACTTTTCTTAGTCTAGAGAAATGATAAACTTGATAAAAATGATAACTTTAAATATGATTCAGACAATTTGTATTTCTATGCAAACACCACCCCCCCCCCCTAAAAAAATCGAAAGTATAATTTTCACTGGTTGAAAGGAATCAATTACAAAACAAAACATTTTCATTACTGACCTTAACAATTTTGTTTTAATTCTTTTTTTTTTGGATAAAGACCATTCCCTTAAAGAAACTACTTGGATCAGGAACATTATCGATTTCTTTGTACATATTTTCAAAGTCATTGAATAAAAAGTTCTAATCTGAAATATACACAGATAACTTTTCCCTTTTTTTTACTGAATCAGATACAGATAAAGGCAAACAGTAGTATTAAAAAGATTGAGTTATCTGTTACATCCCTCACTAATACAGGGTTTTTAGGTGTGATTTTTTTTCTACATGTAGCATTTAAATAGAGATAAAATGTACTTTTACGTTCTTTAATTTTTGAATGAGGGTGTAAAGAGTATCAGTTTATATTTTAAATGTAGCAAATCCTATCAAGTGAAAACATTCATCATATAAAAATTGTAAATTATGAATGACATAAATTCTGTTTGAAACTGCATAATATGACTGCGTTGACTATGGGTTAAGGGACGACCATTTGATTCAGAAGGGGGGGGGGGATTTTTTCCGAGTCAGATTATTTATTTTCATGGAATTGAAGGACAGATTATTTATTTCCAATATGATCCAGGACAGATTATGTATTTTTTGCTTCACTGAAAAAAGTCTGAAAATAAAATAAACAATCCACCCGCCCCAAGGGAAAACGTCCAAACTTTATATTTCGTGGGGGGGGGGGGGATTTGTTTCCGGAATAATTTTTTTAACCCATAGTATAATAATAATACTTATTATAATATGGGTTAAAAAATTATTACCGAAACAAGTGCCTTTGGGTTGGAGGTTGTAGCACTTATCAAAGATGGATTATTTATTTTCCTGCCAGTTGAGGACAGATTATTTATTTTCAACATTTTCAAGAACGGACTTTAGTTTCTAAAATACATACTTACATACATCATTCAATATAAACTTCAACTTCCAGTTCTGTACAAACATGTAAATGTAGCTTGACTTTAATTAATTAGGTAAAATCATCTCTCACATTATAATTCAGTTTTGTTTTTTTTTTCACATTTGTTTTAAAAAGGCACTGACTTTCCAAGGCTGTATTCATTATAATATATCACTCTGACTGAGACATTGTACCTCTTCTTACAACCAATTCAATATAATTCTGATATCTCAAGTTTATCTTTTATCTCCATTTTAAAACTCCTAAGACCTTGAGGCTTAGGCTTCAATATCATGAATGAACACAGAGCTGATTTCCTTTACCATGTGGTCTTTTACGTTTCGCCACTGTTCACTCATCAAAATTATTCTTTTGCATGCAGGAAATAAACAAAGAGGTTAAAATTTTTATGCACATTAAATAAACAGAAAAAACCACTTGATTTTACTTGAAATCCAGGATACATGTTGATAATGTAAACAACTTCCAGTCAGTTTTGTCCAATGATTTTTTTATCTCTTGCACTAAAGAGCTCACAATTATCAAAGGGAGATAATTCAATTTTTAAATGAATGTCTGCTATTTTAATCATATATTTCTTATATTTATAGACTGAATACCAACAATGTTTTTAAATGCCTTTTAAAATCAGATGTCATACTTTTTATTTCTGTGAGTAACATGAATTGAAGTAGCCGCATTTCATTGATTGACATTCCCAAAAATTGCATTTTTTCAGAAAAAATCAACTTTAGACACCGTTTCCATGGTAACTACTCAACATTCATATGATCTAACAATATTTTTTGGAGTAGTTTGTGAGGTGGTAAATTCTAGCCAAATTTGAAAAAAATCTGTGACTATGCGTGCCACAAAAGTTTAAGTGGTTACAGAGAATGGCTGTTAATCAGGTAGATTAATATTCTACAGTCAAATTTAGTATAAAAGGGCCTAAAATTTGGTGTGAAATATGTCACTCAATTACAATCCAATGATAGGTTAAAATTATAAATAAGGACATTAGAACGACCATAGAATTTACGAAGTCCTGACCACAGCACTTAAAAAATGTTATTGAAATCCCTGTAACATCACCTGTCAGTAGCCTGTCTCGGTTTAAGCCTGCATTGATCGTGCTCAGAGCATGCTCTTGGTTATCGAATAAGCTGGGAGACATATACTCTATATGTAGGTGATGTGTAGGTGAAGTGGAATATTACTTTATAAATAATGTTGATGATGCAAAAGTTGTGTCATCTCGTTTGTGATGCAATTTAGTTGTTAGTTGGCCCATATCGTCTATAGTCAGTAAAACATCCAAATATAAAACAGATGTGGCAGACGCTGTGGTGTCTTTCATTTCGAATTCGGATCTATCGAGTCGACATATGAATGGAATTGATATTTGTTAATAGACAAAATGTCGTCGATATATCTGGATATCGAGTTGAAGACCACAGCAAGTATTTTCTTCTTGTAATTTAGAAGCATTTGAAGAAATTCTGCTTGAAAGGGTAATAAGAACAGTTCGGCTCATAAAGGAGCACAATAAGAGACCATCAACTCATGTGAAAAGAACAGGTCCCCCCCCCCCTTCCCTCCCTCGAAACACAGAAACACACACTCAGTTCACACATACAGGAGAAAAAAAGTCATCTTAGGCCGTGGTAAATAAAATCCCTGTTTTACATTCCTTCTTTGATAAAAGGTACCCTACAGTCCGAATAAGAAACAGACACATTCCAAAAACTGCTGTAGCTTTAACTTTCTGCTTTGAAACGACCTCTCGAGCTCATCTAGAATATTGATACAGAGGCAAACTCAGCCCTCGGGGACTTAACATTATCAGACCTGCTTACTCTTACGATTTTGTCGTATTTTGTACTGATTTAGAGTCCAAAATTTGTCTTAAGTTTTGCTATAACAAGCCCTGAAACGTTCTACTTTCCCATTTTTCCGTTCGCTCACGGTTCGTTTACCGTGCGTTCATTGTTCGCTCTCCTTTCACAGTTTTGCATTCAGCGTTCACCGTGCGCTCGCGCTCACCGTTCACAAAGTGTTCAGCGTTCGCTCTTCGTTCGTTCATGATCACTTTGCGTTCACCTTGCGTTCAGCGTTCACTTATCGTTCAGTCTTCACTGTCATTCGGAACTCCGAAGTGAAAGAACTTATCTTTTTGTAAAGTGTAGGTAAGGATTTACATCTTTTGCTATTGAATGATTAGCATATCATGTTTAAGGAATCATTATTTCATGGGGAAAATTATCAACAATATTTTTTTTTATTATTGTGACTTAGTTTTAAGGTTATTTATTAATTTACACTGGAAAATGAATGTTGTTATAAGTATGTGCCTATGTAGAACGATGCTGAAAAATCAGATTTAGATATGGGCAATATACAGATACTTCAAGCACTGCAACATTTTGTTGTTATGTCAAAGACGACAAATCGTTAAGAGATGATAATCCAACTCAATTAATTTACTTACTGCAGCAAAATTATGAAAAAATTATTTCTATCACTTTTTTCAGTTACTATAGAAATAAATATTAGAACTAGTTCTGAGGATTATAAATAGTACTGCGGATATCCAGTTAATTAAATATCTTTGGAGAGAATAAAATTGATAGCTTGATTTAAAAAAAAAAAATATTTAAAAATATAATACACTACAGAATTTTTTTTAACTTTACATATACATTGTATATAAAATCTATAGTTAGAGAGAAAAAAAATCCTTCCTTCATGATTACCCTTACTTTATATGTTTGAAATTCGATATGTTTAAGACCCCCCCTTTTTTTCCCTCTTAATCTATTTCTTAGTCAGTATTTTCAGTATATTTTAATTAACATTTAAAAAGAAGTTAATGCGTTTTGTAGCACACAAATTTCAAAATGTGAGTGTATTTATGCAATACGTCAACGGACCTTTGTAAACTATTTTAATTTTTTTTTCTCGTTATTTTACACGGAATTGCCTTGGCATAGAAATACATGTATGGTTGTTACAACCGTTGTAATTCATTCTATAAGTCAGTAGTTTTCCCTTCTAAAATCCACATTATTTGTTATGATTTTATATATCAGATAATAATAAACATATTTACTTTACAACTAGAATAATGTTATCTTTTATACTTCAGTGTTCGGTAACAATTACAATGTTTTACAGCGATAAAAATCGTGTGATTAAAAAAAGTTTTAACATCATACATATGTGCAGAAAATATTATAAGAAACTCAGATTAATAGTCTTACCTAATGTGCAAGTATCGTCTTTCTTAAGCCAATTTTGGAACATTTATTTTATTTATTTATTTATTTATTCATTGATTTCTTTTTTTTATTTATTTTTTGGCACCTGACATTAGAATACAGTAAAATAGTTTCAATGCAAGGAAAAGATCAGAGGCACTCCGAATAAATCGTTTATCTTTCGTTCACCGTTCGTTCGCAATTAACTTTGCGCTCGCGTTTGCGCTCCGTTCGCGTTTTGCATTCGCTCACCGTTCACCGTTCACCAACCGTTCACCAAGTTGCGTTCAGCGTTCACACAACGTTGACACACCGTTCGTTCACCGTTCGTTCAGCGTACGCTCACCGTTCAAGTGGGAAAGTAAAACTTTTCCGGGACTGTATGAAAATACGGAAATCGGAAATCCGTTTGTTTCGATTTTAGCAGTAAGTTTTCGTTATGATCTGTCTCAGTTTGACGCTTTTTAATCGCTGAAAAGGGAGAGATTTCAAAAATTTAAGTGGTGTTGGGTTGCCGAAAAGCGTTGGTTTAAAAAAAAGAAAGCAAGGTATGATGTTTTTCTTTGTTTTTAAACCATGTCTTGGTAATAAGAAATGTAGTTGTTCTCTAGTAATATATTTCTAATCGATGGAAAGAGAGATCTTACTGGCAAATGCCAAATCTCACTGAAAAATCTAATAAAAAATACTAAGAGACAATATAATATAGGTAAACAGGTCTACATTATGAAAGTGCTCGCCACTTCGAAAGGGATCCATGATTATTTGAGATATCCCTATACTTGCTGTAATAACGAAATATATATCCTCAGAATAAATTTTTGAGGTCACTCTCGGAAATTGGGCGCTAAACACAGCAATAGTAGAAATAGTCGAAATTTACGTTGTACATTTAAATACACTTTAAAAATTCATGTCATACTTGTTTGATTTAAGTTGTACGCATTCACTCTGAGAAGAAATCGTTTGGAATATTTCTTTAAAAACAGACACACAATATTAGCTCTTTTTATTGGTATGTTTCCACAATCACGATTGGCTCCACGATTGAAATCGGGGACTCAAAAGTAGACAAATGTGTAATGATCGTATCTTTTGTTTACCCGTGGCTATCGTGTTGATTGTGAATTTTTTTGGACTGTCAATTTTTTTTTCTACGATTACCTCGGTTATATTTTAATCGTTATCGTTGCATTTACATATATCTGTGTCAACCTGCAGTAAAAATTTTAGTGAATGGTTAGATTTGATGTACGAGGGGTTATCAAAAAGTTCGTGGACTGACGCGATAAAATTAATAATATGTAGTCTTTGCTTACAAAATTTATGCGGAACATAAAACAACAAAAGTTTAAGAAATGTTGAAAATTTTAGCTTGATACGTTGAAAATTTGCCAAATTATTCTGAAATTAAAAAGACTTTGTGTGATCACCCGGCGCTGTCGCCGTTTAGTGTCATGACGTCCGCTTAACGTCATTGTTTCTTAATGTCCGCTCTCTCTACCTCATACACTTATCTTAATGAGATTACCTGGAGTTGAGTAAGGACTTAAACTCGTCTTATTTATATGAATTTAAAATGTCATGAGCAGCTTTTTTCAATACATATAATATTGTAAATGGATCTTTATATGGGGAAAGATCCTCACTTGATTATGCCAGAATACTTAGCTTGTTGGAGTTCAATTTCTACCACACATGATCAACGTCACTTTTCGACGTGACTGACTTTTGACACCCTGACTACAAATCGACACTAACTGTGCATATTTCATCTCTCTGAATCTTTTTGGGCATTAAAAAACAAGTACTCTGGATGCATTTTATTTTTCTGTAGCCAGTTTAAAATTCCTTAGGTCAATACCAGTTTTTCCAGGAGCGAAACTCTATAGAGTGTTTGAAAAAGAAACCCCTCCCCCCTTTTGACGTTATTTTCAAGCCCATAATTGTTTGGACACTCCATATAAAATTTACGATAAAATTTCATAGAAATTACAGAATGGGGTAAAAATTGCAAATTTTACTGAACAAATGTGTCGTACCACATGCCTGAATTAACGAGATTTTTTGATGACAAATACTCATATCTAAAGAGTTTTTCTCAGTTACAATCAGGTAGAAAAAAACGTCATATTAGAGGTTGCGCCGCCTGGACATACCTTTGCTTACAAAAACACTAACAATTTATTAAAAAATAAAAATTATGATTTATGGTTTATTCTATAGATAGAGAAGATGATGCTAACTTAATGTGTAAAAATTCATTGATGTACCTAAAGCGGTTTTAATTTTATGACGCTAGTCCACGAACTTTTTGATAACCCCTCGTATGAGCATCTAGACTTTTAGTAGATTGGCCAGGACGGAATGTTATCAAAGAAAATATGCCTGACAGTCGTGCAATTATTGACTGTACCGAGATCTACACAGAACCACCTCAGTCACTTTCCAACAAAGGAAGGATGTATTCACACATGACTTGGAAAGTCCTCATTGGAATTAGCCCTAGTGAAGTGATTACATGTGTCTCAGATTTATGGAGTCGAAGTACGAGGGTTGAATGAAAAGATCGCAGACAAGTTCTATTTTGAGAGCGCTATTTGGATGATATCATTAAAACTCCTTTTAAAAACAGGTAACAACTATACGTATTTTCCAATTAATGTGCAAAAATTTGGTGTTTTCAAATGATCTTTAAAAAATATACAGCAAAATTATTCAGATAAAGCATGCATCACGGAGCATGTTACTTTTTCACACTTTTACATTTAAGAGACATAATTTTGAAATTAAAAATTGCACTGTTGTAGCGCATGAAGATTTATAATATTTCACCTCTCGCTAAGATATTCATGAAATGTCTTTTGGCAAAATTTTGAATAAATTGGAGTTATGACTGTTTTATCACTAATTGCAGATGATCAATGCGTAAAAACAAAGCCAAAAATGGTAATGTTATTGAACGCCTTGGAGCACCGAACCATTAGAGAATTATGTGTGTAGACAGGAAAATGCCCGAAAGAGACTGAAATGTTTTTAGATGCTGCTGGGGATGGCTTCCACCCAAGTACCAAAGTGTTCAAGTGGAAACAACTTTGTAAGAATGGAAGGATGGACATTTTTGATTAAAGACTCCTGCGATACCCCAATATCCTGCTCATTGCATGGACGTTGCGCCTATGGATTTTGCATTGCTTCTCAAATCTGATCGCTGAACTGCGTACACATTGTTTTAAAGATCTCACTAATATCCGATGCGCCACAAAAGACATTAAAAAATATATAACATGTCATGCTATACTTATTTAAATTTTAAGTCAGAAAGACATGAAAAGTCTATAGAAATGAAAGATATTTAAAACTGTGGTCTGGAATTAGGTTGCCGTGTCACCTAACGTCATAAAACGTCAAGTGATTGCTTCGTGAATCCTATGATTTTGCAGTAAAAATCAACGTATATTTTCAAAATTTTAGCAAATAGACCTGATTTTTTACATACTAATAAACAAAAAGATAAGAAGTTAATTAGGCATACGTCATTCTTCAAAGTTTTCAATATATTTTCCCTAAGTCAACGTGTCCGCGAACTTTTCTAACAACCCTCGTACATATGACAAACAAATCACAAAGTTGTCAAAATTAATTAAAAAAATGTGAGCCTGGAGATGCAATAATGGGTGACAAAGGGTTCCTGATAACTGATCTTTGCACCCCAATTGGAATTCATCTCATTATCCTCCTTTTAAGAAACATTATAGGCTAACAAATTTTGAAATGGTAAAAGCCAGAAGGATTGCCAATTTAAGAATCGATATCCATGTGGGACGAGCAATGGTAGCGAATAAAAAACTTCAGGATTATTCAAGGTGTAATTCCAATAACACTTCATGACAAGATGTCCAAAGTAGTGTTTGTTGTGTGAACTCTCTGTAAACTCATGCCTCCATTTATTCAATCATACTACAATCTTCTATGAAAATGTATCTATCAGAAGATGCGAGATACACACACACACACATCCTCACACACACACACACACACACACACACACACACACACACACACACCCTCACACACACACATACACACACACACACACACACACACACACACACACACACACACATATATATATATATATATATATATACGTCATTGTTTGATTGTTTGAAAGCAATTATGCAACATTCGGCATATGTGGAGGAAAACTTGTACAAAATTATATTGATTACTAAATAGCAAAAATCTATGTACATGTACATCTTTACGTTACTTATACTTCAGTATGTCATAATCAACCAAGAAATCAAGTGTTAAGATCATAGCAATGATGAGAAAAAACGACTTCATTTATTTGCACTGCAAAAAATCTTTTTTTTTAAATTATACCTTTAAAAAGATTCAGAAAACTACCAGTTCATTTTTATTGTTAAAAATCGAGTTTTAAAATGTGTCATCTACTTGTATCATTGCAATGAGCTTTGGGCTTATTTAAATTATTTAAAATTTATTACAATTTACTAGATTAAAAGGCACTGTATGAATCACGATAGCTTTTTCTCCTTGTACGTGGTGGGTGTATCTCCCTCAACTTGAGCAGGTAGCAGTCAATGTCAACTTTTTCATGCTCTCTTCTACTTTCAACTGCCTTGTTTGAAAAAGATATACAGTATCCAAGAATATACTATAAATTGTCAGGTAGTTTCTGGTTTTCTCTGTACAATTTTACCAAAGTCTGAGGCAGTAAGTCGCCCATGCATGGCTTCTCTCCAGATTGGGTTGATGTGTTGACCTTTAGTCATTTCATGTATAATTTCACACGCTTTTGCTGAAACCTGAAGAGACTCAAAATATTGCATAAATTGTTGTTTACATTCCTCTGAAAAAAGATCAACCTTCGGGTTCGGGTATTGCGTTTGCACCCGGGGGTTATGTTTCAATAGTTGAGAAATTGTTTAGTCATCCAGCCATTCGATTTATTTTTTAAAGTTTTTCTTTAAAAACTTGGATAGATTTTAAGGTTAAGTCTGGATATTTCTCGCTGACATTTTATGAACTTCGATTGTTTCTCCCCGTCTTTTTTTTTTTTTTTTTTTTTTTTTTTTGAAAGCCATGTCCTGTGCCTTTTTTGGTGAAAGATTTCTGCTACGTGGTTTAATCCATTCACAAGCTTTTGAAGTTGGAGCAATACTACCGTTGTGCATTTTTACTGTTATATCCACAATTTTGTACAATAATGTTGCAATATGAATGCAAGTACTCCCTTGTCTAAATTTTAAAAAAATTATTTTTATATAATAATCATTCTAAAACATAGTACTAGTAGCATGTTAAATCTTATAAATGATGCAAAATGCAGTGAAAAAGTATCTGGACATTTCTTATTAAATGTACAATAATATATTCATGCACACGCAGGCCTATAGTAAGCAATTTCAGTTTTGGGGGAGGGGGGGGGGGGGCATAGCCATAAATTTTCAGTTGGGGGCGCTATCAACTACCAAAAATTCATTGACATTCAGAAAAAGGTTATCAGACGTTTTAATCGAGGGGCATAAGCATAAAGTAGATATATTTTCTATAATAATCTATACATCGGCAAAAAATAATTGGCCCCCTGTGCCCCCCTCCCCCGGTTCCTACGGCCATGAAACGTACCTTTATTGAACACATTTTCACCTGACAAGGAAGTGGTTATACTAATATTGTGCATTAGAAAATGTTACAAATTTACTCATATCAAGAATAATTATCATAATTAATTATATTATACAATTTTGAAAATGTATTTCAAATCAAATTTGGAAATGTTTCAATTTTGATTATTTTCTATGGAAATATTCACTGCAGCAGTGTCGTTTTAATGGTTCAAACTGTTTTCTAGGTGATGGATTTAATGCCCGTATTAGGCATACTTCAAGCTTAAAATGCATTGATGTGAAATTGTGTCATTTAAATTCAAGTTTTGTGAAACTTGAGTTTTGAGTATTGAAATAATGTGTATTATTCATGGATTTAAATGTGTAAAATCGAGCGGATGTTGTGCAGACACCGTGCTCTAGATTAACTAAAATCTCAGCGGTTTTTATTTGTTATCTACATGTAAATTAAATCGTATGTTTTGCATTTTTTTGGGTTTCCCTCTTGGGTACATTCCAAAGTTTACCTGTAACTCTCCATTCTTTTTGTTTTCACTGTCCATTCATTTTGAAAAAGCTGTCCATTTTTAAAAAGAATAGACAGTTTTCCAAAAGGAATGGACACTTACAGGTCACTTAAAGGATTGTTTTGGGAGTTGACTCAACATTAAGCTATAGAATGGACAATACAAACAAAAAGTTCACGTCACAATCATGTTATAATTGCAGTTCGAGACCCAGCCTTTCGTTAGCTTTGACGGTACTGGCAATGTTTTCACTAAGCGGTGTGATTATCTTTTTTCCTTTAGAACTTCCGAATCACCGCAGTCTACGTCGTTATCTAGATCTAACCATAATTTCTTTGCGCCCTTTGCTCTCCGTATAAGTTCGGGTGTGTTTCCAAAAGTTGGTTGTCCACACTTTTTAAGAAACTCAATTAGTTTTTTTTCTCATTCCATCAAAACATTCCATATTTAACGATTTTGCATAATATTCTTGACGTTTGACGCTACAGCAGCAACTTAACCTATCGGAAGATAAAAACCTCCAATACTAGAGAGTACATATAGGGAAGTAACTAGGTTATCGAAAGGGACTATAGTAGAAATGGTCGAAATTAACATTGTACATTTAAATATACTTTAAATATTTTTGTCCTACATGTTTGCTTTAAGTTCTACACATTCAGTCTGGAAAAAAAATTGTTTCGAATAATGAATTTTTAAATTTTATGATATTTTCTTTCAAAATATTAGCTCTCCTTAAAGATGAAATGAGGAAGAAGCTCACATGTTGGATATATATAAATACTCCACTAAAGACAATCAAGCAAAAATAACACCAAAAATAGCTCAATCAAGATGTTAGCTTTGATGCAACTAGGGGGCCATTTGTTACCTGTATTTCCACTAACGTGTTTGATGCTGTTAACAAATAAATTAAACCTTAAAGTTTAGTACTGAAACTTCTCCATTTTATCTAAGAATGATCAACTGATATGCTTATCAGTTAACTTTACTCTAACGCCCAGTAGACTTATCACACGTTAATGTTAGTCTGAAAAAAATCTTAGGAAATTAATAATAAATGATAGAAAAGGTAATATCTTTGTCTTCATCGTTTCTCTTTTCCGAGTTGATCTTCTCGAAAATCAGTGCATGGATTAAGAAATAATAGCATGTTAGAGATATTCTGAACTCGTGTTTTTTGCGTCTAATACTTTGAAATTGGCATTTTTCAGTAAAAAAAAAAATTCAAATTCTATCAATTCTAGGAGTTGAAGCCCAAAATGAATTATTATTTATGACTCATATTTTTTGCTATCACCTTACATAAACAAGGAGAAGGGGGTAAATTTGCAGGAAATTTTCAAGAATAAGTATTTAGTGTTGCAAAATAATTTCCAGTAAAAATCGGTCCCATCTATTTTCTGTGTCTTTTTTTTCATTTCAAAAATTTACTATGGCAATTCCAGTACTGTATTTTTGTTGTTAATTGTTTGAAATAACCATAGATTTAAAAATAAAACATACAAGTATAGATAGAAGTAACAGTATTAATGCGTTATGTCTCGATATTCCTAATAAGATAACGTTACAATCAGACATCACATCCCATATAGATTTACTCGTCATGGTTCAAATCTGAAAAAAAAAATCAGACAGAACATGAATTTTGAAGATAATGAACAGTAGTCATGCTCAAAAGTCCAATGAAACAATTCAAAGTTGTATCAATACGAATCTGTAAACCGGGGATAAAACACAGACCCCCAGAAATTCTACAAATTCTAGAGATTGGTTCAGCGTTCCTAGGAGAAGTAAGTGTTTGACGAGGACCGGTCACACTCGCCGTGAACCCTGTGTATTGATCAGGTAGATTAATATTCTACAGTCAAATTTAGTATAAAAAGGCCTTAAATTTGGTGTGAAATATGTCACTCAATTACAATCCAATGATAGGTTAAAATTATAAATAAGGACATTAAAACGACCATAGCATTTACGAAGTGCTGACCACAGCACTTAATAGATGTTATTGAAATCCCTGTAACATCACCTGTCAGTAGCCTGTCTCGGTTTAAGCCTGCATTGATCGTGCTCAGAGCATGCTCTTGGTTATCGAATAAGTTGGGAGACATATACTCTATATGTAGGTGAAAGTGGAATATTACTTCATAAAAAATGTTGATGATGCAAAAGTTGTGTCATCTCGTTTGTGATGCAATTTAGTTGTTAGTTGGCCCATATCGTCTATAGTCAGTAAAACATCCAAATATAAAACAGATGTGGCAGACGCTGTGGTGTCTTTTATTTCGAATTCGGATATATCGAGTCGACATATGAATGGAATTGATTTTTGTTAATAGACAAAAAGTCGTCGATATATCTGGATATCGAGTTGAAGACCACAGCAAGTATTTTCTTCTTGTGATTTAGAAGCATTTGAAGAAATTCTGCTTGAAAGGGTAATAAGAACAGTTCGGTTCATAAAGGAGCACAATAAGAGACCATCAACTCATGTGAAAAGAACAGGTGCCCCCCCCCCTTCCCTCCCTCGAAACACAGAAACACACAGTCAGTTCACACATACAGGAGAAAAAAGTCAACTTAGGCCGTGGTAAATAAAATCCTTGTTTTACATTCCTTCTTTGAAAAAGGTACCCTACAGTCCGAATAAAAAACAGACACATTTCAAAAGCTGCTGTAGCTTTAATTTTGAATGGATTTGCAATATTTCCAAAAAAAAAAAAAAACCATAGAGAAATTGTGAAGAATTTAACATTAAAAAAACCTGTAAGGGATGAATAGTAAAGGTAAATAAAAAGCAAGTGAAATATGAGCAGAGACTGTTACCTATCAAGCTGTTGTGAACGACGTTTACATTCAAAACGTCTATTCCAGGAAAAATTTTTCCTCCTTCCATCCCCCTCCTCTCCACTCAGCGAAAAAAAGCGAGGGTTCCACCCCTTCCACCCCCGAGATCGGCCAATACTGTTGCATTTAATCTGTCCGTCCCAAAGTACCAGCGCCATTAACTTATTTTGCACCTTATCTCAAAATACATAAATACATTGACCATTAAATAGGTTCAATTAATTGATCTCTTTTTTAACTTTCTGCTTTGAAACGACCTCTCGAGCTCATCTAGAATATTGATACTGAGGCAAACTCAGCCCTCGAGGACCTAACATTATCAGACTTGTTTACTCTTACGATTTCGTCGTATTTTGTGCGGATTTTGAGTCCAAAATTTGTCTTACGTTTTGCTAATACAATCCCTGAAACGTTCTACTTTCCCACTTTTCCGTTCGTTCACCGTTCGTTCAACGTTCGTTAACCGTGCGTTCACCGTTCGCTCTCCGTTCACAGTTTTGCATTCAGCGTTCACCGTGCGCTGGCGTTCACCGTTCACAAAGCGTTCAGTGTTCGCTCTTCGTTCGTTCACTTTGCGTTCACCTTGCGTTCAGCGTTCACTTATTGTTCAGTCTTCACTGTCATTTGGAACTCCGAAGTGAAAGGACCTATATTTTTGTAAAGTGTAAGTAAGGATTTACAGCTTTTGCAATTTAATGATTAGCATATCATGTTTGAGGAATCATTATTTCATGGGAAAAATTATCTACAATATTTTTTTTATTATTGTAACTTAGCTTTAAGGTTATTTATTAATTTACACTGGAAAATAATTGTTGTTATAAGTATGTGCCTATGTAGAACGATGCTGAAAAATTAAATTAAGATATGGGCAATATACAGATACTTCAAGCACTGCAACATTTTGTTGCTCTGTCAGAGACGACAAGTCGTTAAGGGAGAGATGATCCAAGTCAATTAATTTACCAACTGCAGCAAAATAATGAAAAAAAATTATTTCTATAACTTTTTTTCAATTACTGTAGAAATAAATATTAGAACTTGCTCTGAGAATTATAAATAGTACTTTGGATATCCAGTTAATTAAATATCTTGGAGAGAATAAAATTGATAGCTTGGGTTTTAAAAAAAATATTTAAAAATATAATACACTACAGAATTTTTTTTAACTTTACATATATATAAAGTCTATAGTAAGAGAGAAAAAAAATCCTTCCTTCATGATCACCGTATTTTTATATGTTTGAAATTCGATATGTTCAAGACCCCCCCCCCCTTTTTTTCCTCTTAATCCGTTTCTTAGTCAGTATTTAAAGTATGTTTTAAATAACATTTAAAAAGAAGTTAATGCGTTTTTGTAGCACAAAAATTTCAGTCTCAAAACATACATGAATCCAAAAAAGTCACAATTGTATTTCAAAATATACTCTTGCCGACGATGGTATTTTAAAATTGCAGGGAGTATGTTTCACATTCACGCGGCTGAATCATTCCAAGTGTTTATTCCCATGGGTCAATGTATTTTATTTATTTATTTATTTATATAGAAAACTAGAAATGGAAAAAAATTGTTAAAACTTCTTGGAAATACTAGCACTTCGTCTTCGTTGTTACGAGACTTTCAAACCTGCACACCTGCAAAGTGTCAAATGATTTTGATTGACAGGACAAGCACGTGGACTTCGTGTGAACTTGAAACAGGAAAATAGATCTAAAACCGATTATGTCTGTTGAACAAATGGATTTGTTGATAACTGATGTTGGTTACTTTCACTACCTGATATATTTAGAAAAAAAAAAAAAGATTTTTTGTTTGATACATGTACAAACATTTGGAGAGGGATGGGGCTAAACGGAATCTCTCTCTCTCTCTCTCTCATTTGTCTATTTGATAAAATCATGACAGCATATTAATTTTATACATGTATCAAGTTCTGAAAATTTAATCTATAGCAAATAATATGAATGCCTCTTTGTATTATCACTGGGAAATGTCTACAGATACATGTAAAAGTCTGCTCAATAAATCATCATAAAAAATAGAAATGACACATAAATATATTATTGCATTAAAATTTTAAAATGTGAGTGTATTTATGCAATACGTCAACGGACCTTTGTAAACTATTTCATTTTTTTTTTCTCGTTATTTTACAAGGAATCGCCTTGGCATAGAAATACATGTATGGTTGTTACAACCGTTGTAATTCATTCCATAAGTCAGTAGTTTTCCCTTCTAAAATCCACATTATTTGTTATGATTTTATATATCAGATAACAATAAACATATTTACTTTACAACTAGAATAATGTTATCTTTTATACTTCAGTGTTCGGTAACAATTACAATGTTTTACAGCGATAAAAATCGTGTGATTAAAAAAAGTTTTAACATCATTCATATTTGCAGAAAATATTATAAGAAACTCAAATTAATAGTCTTACTTAATGTGCATGTATCGTCTTTCTTAAGCCAATTTTGGAACATATCTTTTATTTATTTATTTATTTATTTATTTATTTATTTTTTGGCACCTGACATTAGAATACAGTAGAATAGTTTCAATGCGAGGAAAAGATCAGAGGCATTCCGAATGTATCGTTCATCTTGCGTTCACCGTTCGTTCACTATTCACTTTGCGCTCGCGTTTGCGCTCTGTTCGCGTTCTGCGTTCGCTCACCGTTCACCAACCGTTCACCAAGTTGCGTTCAGCGTTCACCCAACGTTCAATCACCGTTCGTTCAGCATTCGCTCACCGTTCAAGTGGGAAAGTAGAATGTTTCACTGACTGTATGAAAATACGGAAATCGGAAATCCGTCTGTTTCGATTTTAGCAGTAAGTTTTCGTTATGATCTATCTCAGTTTGACGCTTTTTAATCGCTGAAAAAGGAAAGATTTCAAACACTTAAGTGGTGTTGGGTTGCAAAAAAGCGTTGGTTTAAAAAAAGAAAGCAAGGTATGACGTTTTTTTCTTTGTTATTAATCCATGTTTTGGTAATAAGAAATGTAGTTGTTCTCTAGTAATATATTTCTAATCGATGGAAAGAGAGATCTTACTGGCAAATGCCAAATCTCACTGACAAATCTAATAAAAAAATAGTGAGAGACAATATAATATAGGTAAACAGGTCTGCATTATGAAAGTGGTGTCAACTTCGAAAGGGATCCATGAGTATTTGAGATTTTCCGTTACTTGCTATAATAACGAAACATATGCTCAGAATAAATTTTTGAGGTCACTCTCAGATAATCTCTGGAAATTGGGCGCTAAATACAGCAATAGTAGAAATGATCGAAATTAACATTGTACATTTAAATATACTTTAAAAATTCATGTCATACTTGTTTAATTTAAGTTGTACGCAGTCACTCTGAGAAGAAATCGTTTGGAATATTTTCTTTAAAAACAGACACACAATATTAGCTCTCCTTATTGCTATATTTCCACAATCACGATTGGCTCCACGATTGAAATCGGGGACTCAAAAGTAGACAAATGTGTAGTGATCGTATCTTTTGTTTACCCATGGCTATCGTGTTGATAGTGAATTTTTTTTTTACTGTCAGAATTTTTTTCTACGATTAAGTCGGTTAGATTTTAATCGTTATCATTGCATTGACAAATATCTGTGTCAACCTAGCTGCAGTAAAAAATTTTAGTGAATGGTTAGATTTGATGTATGAGCATCTAGACTTTTAGTAGATTGGCCAGGACGGAAAGTAATCAAAGAAAACATGCCTGACAGTCGTGTAATTATTGACTGTACCGAGATCTACACAGAACCACCTCAGTCACTTTCCAACAAGAAAGGATGTATTCAGACTATAAGTCACACATGACTTGGAAAGTCCTCATTGGAATAAGCCCTAGTGGAGTGATTACACGCGTCTCAGATTTATGGAGTCGCAGTACGAGGGTTGTAAGAAAAGATCGCAGACAAGTTCTATTTTGAGCGCGCTATTTGCATGAAATCATTAAAACTCTGCAGTTAACAACTATACGTATTTTCCAATTAATATGCAAAAATTTGGTGTTTTTCGATGATCTTTAAAAAATATACAGCAAAATTATTCAGTTAAAACATGCTTCACGGAGCATGTTACCTTTACATTTCAGAGACATAATTTTGAAATTAAAAACTGCACTGTTGTAGCGCATAAAGATTTATAATATTTCACCTCTCGCTAAGATATTCATGAAACGTCTTTTGGCGAAATTTTGAATAAATCGGAGTTATGACTGTTTTATCAATAATTGTAGATGATCAATGCGTAAACACAAAGCCAAAAATGTCATGATCAACAAAGAAATCAAGCGTTAAGATCATAGCAATGATGTGTCAGAACGTCTTCATTTATTTGCACTGCAAAAAATTTTCTTTTTTTAAATTCTACCTTTAAAAAGATTCAGAAAACTACCAGTTCATGTTTTTTGTTAAAAATAGAGTTTTTAAATGCGACATGTACTTGTATCATTGCAATGAGCTTTGGGCTTATTAAAAATTATTACAATGTACTAGATTAAGAGGTACTGTTTGAAACACGATAGCCATTTCTCCTTGTACGTGATGGATGTATCTCCCTCAACTTGAGTAGGTAGCAGTCAATTGCAATGTCAACTTTTTCATGCTCTCTTCTCCTTTCAACTGCTTTGTTTGAAAAAGATATACAGTATCCAAGAATATACTTTAGTACATTATATCAGGTAGTTTCTGGTTTTCTCTGTACAATTTTACCAAAGTCTGAGTATGTCGCCCATGCCTGGCTTCTCTCCAGATTGGGTTGATGTGTTGACCTTCAGTCATTTCATGAATAATTTCACACACGCTTTTGCTGAAACCTGAAGAGACTCAAAATATTGCATAAATTGTTTTTTACATTCCTCTGAAGAGAGGTCAACCTTGTTCATGGAAGAAAAAAAAAATTGGTGAAGTTCGGGTATTGCTTTTGCACCTGGGGGTTATATTTCAATAGTTGAGAAATTGTTTAGTCATCCAGCCATTCGGTTTTTCTTTAAAAACTTGAATAGATGTTAAGGTTAGGTCTGGATATTTCTCGCTGACATTTTATGAACTTCGATTGTTTCTCCCCGTCTTTTTTTTATTTGTTGAAATCCATGTTCTGTGCCTTTTTGGTGAAATATTTCTGCTACGTGGTTTAATCCATTCACAAGCTTTTGAAGTTGGAGCAATTTTACCGGTGTGCATTTTTACTGTTATATCCACAATTCCGTACAATAATGCTGCAATATGGTTGCAAGCACTCCCTTCTCTAAATTTAAAAAAATTATCTTTTTTATGATAATCATTATAAAACAGAGTACTAGTAGCATGTTAAATCTTATAAATGATGCAAAATGCAGTGAAAAAGTATCTGGACACCTGGTACTTCATTCTCAAATATTTCTTATTAAATGTACAATAATATGTTTATGCACACGCGGGCCTATAGGAAGCAATTTCAGTTTTGGGGGAGGAGGGTGGGGGGCATAGCCATACATTTTCAGTTGGGGGCGCCTTCAACCACCAAAAATTCATTGACATTAAATAAAAAAGGTTAACAGACGTTTTTATTGAGGAGGCATAAGCATAAAGTAGATATGTTTTCTATAATAATCTATACATCGGCAAAAAATAATTGGCCCCCTGTGCCCCCCTCCCCCGGTTCCTACGGCCATGAAACGTACCTTTATTGAACACATTTTCACCTGACAAGGAAGTGGTTATACTAATATTGTGCATTAGAAAATGTTACAAATTTACGTATATCAAGAATAATTATCATAATTATATTATACAATTTTGCAACGTGTATTTCAAATCAAATTTGGAAATGTTTCAATTTTGATTATTTTCTATGGAAATTTTCGCTGCAGCAGTGTCGTTTTAATGGTGCAAGCTGTTTTCTGGGTGATGGATTTAATACCCGTATTAGTCATACTTCAAGTTAAAAATGCATTGATGTGAAATTGTGTCATTTAAATTCAAGTATTGTGAAACTTGAGATTTGAGTATTGAAATGATGTGTATTATTCATGGATTTAAATGTGTAAAATCGAGCGGATGTCGTGCAGACACCGTGCTCTAGATTAACTAAAATCTCAGCGGTTTTTATTTGTTATTTATATGTAGATTAAATCGTATGTTTTGCTTTTTTTTTTTGGTTTCCCTCTTGGGTACATTCCAAAGTTTACCTGTTACGCTCCATTCTTTTTGTTTTCACTGTCCATTTTTTTTGAAAAAGCTGTCCATTCTTAAAATGAATGGACAGTTTTCCAAAAAGAATGGACACTTACAGGTGACTTAAAGGATTGTTTTGGGAGTTGACTCAACATTAAGCTATAGAATGGACAATACAAACAAAAGGTTCACGTCACAATCATGTTTTAATTGCAGTTCGAGACCCATCCTTCCGTTAGCTTTGACGGTACTGTCAATTTTTTCACCAAGCGATTATTTTTTCCTTTATAACTTCCGAATCACCGCAGTCTACGTCGTTATCTAGATCTAACCATAATTCCTTTGCGCCCTTTGCTCTCCGTATAAGTTCGGGTGTGTTTCCAAAAGTTGGTTTCCACACTTTTTAAGACACTCAGTTTTTTTCCCTCATTCCATCAAAGTATTCCATTTTTAACGAATACATATCCTTGACGTTTGACGCTACAGCAGCAACTTACCCTATCGGAAGATAAAAACCTCCAATACTAGAGAGTGCATATAGGGAAGTAACTAGGTTATCGAAAGGGACTATAGTAGAAATGGTGAAAATTAACATTTTACATTTAAATATACTTTAAATGTTTTTGTCATACATTCATTAAGTTGTACACATTCAGTCTAAAAAAAATTGTTTGGAATAATGAATTTTTAAATTTTTTGATATTTTCTTTCAAAATATTAGCTCTCCTTAAAGATGAAATGAGAAAGAAGCCCACGTGTTGGACATATATAAATACTCCACTAAAGACCATCAAGCAAAAATAACACCGAAAATAGGTCAATCAAGATGTAAGCTTTGATGCAATTAGGGGGCCATTTGTTACCCGTATCTCCACTAACGTGTTTGATGTTGTCATCAAATACATTAAACCTTAAGATTTAGTACTGAGATTTCTCCATTTTATCTAAGAATGACCAACTGATATGCTTATCAGATAACTTCACTCTAACGCCCAGTAGACTTATCACACGTTAATGTAAGTCTGATATGAAGAAAATCTTAGGAAATTAATTATAAATGATAGAAAAGGTAATATCTTTGTCTTCATCGTTTTTCTTTTCCGAGTTGATTTTTTCGAAACTTGGTGCATGGATTCAGAAATAATAGCATGTAAGAGATATTCTGAACTCGTGTTTTTAGAGTCTACTACCTTGAAATTGTCATTTTCAGCTTAAAAAAAATCAAAGTTCTATGAGTTGAAGCCCAAAATGAATTATTATTTATAACTTAGATTTTTTGCTATCACCTTACATAACGAAGGAGAAGGGGGTAAATTTGCAGGAAATTTTTTATCACTGTATTTTCGCCTATGACGTCACAAAAGTATGGCGCCGAAATCCATATATTTTAAAATATCCTTAGAACAACTTTTAATGTATTCAGGTTTTAATGCACATGGTTGTAGAAAATAATTTTTCTTTAAATATCTATTTTTGTGGGGTGTGACAAGTTATTTGACGATCGCAACCTCTCGGGCCTTTTCAAAAGCGGAAAAACGGCTTAAGTGTTTTTCCGAGCTTGCCATAAAGGCCCGAGAAGATGCGGTCTGTCCTTTAGGCCGGTGAATACTACGGGAGACAAGGAGACGATGAAATCGAGCAGATAAATGGAAACTGATTAAAACGACAAAACAATTAGACATATATACATGACTGTGTATATATTTGTATAATCTTACAAAAATATCATGATGTTGTGTTATGCAAATATTTCTTAAACGATTTCAACGTCCCCCAGTAATATCAAAGACTGTTAGCATTTTGCAAAGAAATACATTGCCCTCTTTCATAAATATGTGGAAAACAGTGCCTAAATTTTAAGTCAAGATTACCAAGGAGATTTTATTATTATCGATTTGAAGCCATGAAAAAATCTATACCAAACAGCGTATTTTTATACGTGTATGACTACACACACTAAAAATTCAAGTTCCTGAGGAAAAATGTATTTTTGTTTTTTAATATATCTCTACGTTGATAAATATTTTTGCAATATAAAGAAAACGAAGGTCATGACCTACACCTTGGACATGCAGCTCAGCAAAATATGTAATTAAAAATATCAATTGTTTATTTTGTGTGTTAAAAAAACATAATCTGTTGTACTAAATCAATTTGATCCTTACGATTACTTTTTAGCTGATTTAGGTTGAGTAATCTACTAATATATTCACGTTTTATCCAGAGCAGTGGATGTCCCGGTGTTAAACTTTAGGATGGACGACCACAAAGGAAAGGTGTTTCTAATCACCGGTAAGACAAACTGAAATTATTAAAAATATATGTCAAAATAGCAGACATACATGGCGAGAAAATTCAATGATTATGCCCTACAGGTGCCAGCTCTGGTATTGGGGAGGGCATTGCCGTCCTTCTCGCAAAATGCGGAGCAAGTTTGTCATTGACGGGAAGAAATGAGAACAAGTTAGAGGCTGTAAAGGAAAAATGTCTGAAGGAGGGTTTAACACCGGAGAAAGTAAGCCATTAACTGAATAAATTTATAACTTAAATTACATTTTTTAAAGAAGTAATAAAACTATTCTTTTTTCTCCATAGATACTGTTGTCCGTGGGTGACATTACATCCAGAGATTATAGAAGGTCATTAGTGGATCAAACAATAAAACAGTTTGGAAAGCTTGATGTTCTGGTAATTATCTTTTACATAAGTGTTTGTGAGGTATTGTAATTTCAAATATACTCAATTAAATTGTGATATCTTTAAAAATCAGTTTCCTATTCACCAGCTGACGCTTTTTTCAAGACATCTTACCTCTAAAATGACAACATAACCATAGGGGCCTGTCTTCCTGCTTATTAAATGTAAATAAATTAATAAAAAATTGAATCTGCTTTACATACGAATTTGGAGAGATGAACGCCCAAATCAAAGAAAATTTCCCCGTTTTCTGTTGATTAAACGCGTGCGATGACCGTAACTACATCAGCATTTATGCGAATTATCGCTGTAGCGAATGCTACTATGACAAGGAGGTCAGAGTATAGAAACAGGTGCCGAAGTGGATGGGGGTATTTTTTCCAAGTTAGCAGCTTGTTTCCCTTGTAGAGTTGATGTACATAGATGTGGTGCATTTTTTAAACATGGTATTCTTTGTCTGAAAGTGTCAAAATATTTATTAAAACAGCTTTTTAAGTGCATTTAAAGTAGATTAGATTATTAATTTTACATTTAACAATCCCCTATGAATATATCAACGTTTTCTATCTCACCTGAGCTGAAAGCGCAAGTGAGCTTTTCTGATCACATTTTGTCCACCGTCCGTCTCTAAACCTTTCATATTTTCGACTTCTTCTCCAAAACCACCTGACCAATTTCAACCAAATCATATGTGGGTGAAGGGATTCAATTTCTTTTTTTTCAAATGAAGGGTCACGCCCTCTGTCAAGTAAATATAAAATTAGTAAGAAATTGGTGGCATCTTTTTAAAAATTTTCCATTCAAGAACCACTGGCCCAAAAAAGTTGAAACTTAAGTGAAACTTATGTGAAACCTTCCTTATATAGTGTAGATCCCTAGAGGTTGGGTTGGGTCACAACGGGGGGAAGTTTTACATAGGTATATATAGATTGATTGATTGTATATTGTTTTACGTCCAATTCAAGAATTTTTCACTCATATAGAGACGTCACCATATACCGGTGAAGGGCTTCAAATTTTGACCTTTACTCGGCACTCAAAGCCATTGAGCAGTGAGGGATCTTTATCGTGACAACGCCTGCCGTGACACGGGGCCTCGGTTTTTAAGGTCTCATCCGAAAGACCCGCAACGTTCACTTCAAAGTGCCAAGCGCATGGCGAAGGAACAGTTGCTACCTATTTTTTATCGACTTAGGTCTGTCGCGACCGAGATTCGAACTCACGACCTCCCGATCACGGAGCGAGCGCTCTACCGACTGAGCTACCGTGAACGGTAGGTATATATAGAGAAAAATAGTCAAAGATCTTCTTCTCAAGAACAGCAATGCCATAATAAGTCATAATGATATGGAAGCATCCTCAGGTAGTGTAGATTCAATTTTGTTCAAACCATTACCTCTGGGGGTAGGGTGGGGCCACAATGGGGGATAAAAGTTTTTTTCATTGGACTAAAAAGGAAAAATCTTTACAAGTCTTCGTCTAAAGAACGTTGCTATGGCTACACAGCTATGATGAGTCATATTAATGTGGAGGCATCCTCGGGTAATGTAGATTCAAAGAAGTACACACGCTAACTCTCGATTCCCGCCTACATTTTACACACACTTAATTCAATACAAATGACATTTTGGCCAGACAATCTTTGTTAAATGTAAAAACGAGTTCAGTGGTAATTAATTGATAATTTTAATACCAGTGTTTATACATATAGTGAGAGCAATTAAAATTTCAACATTTATTAAAACAAATCAAAACATGAAACTACAATGTTCACAATCACTCAACAAGCTAAAAAATTTACACAAAAACAAATCTATCATATATCCATCTTGTTTTATATAACATATCTTTGGCTTTCTTGGGGGCTACTCACATATAAAGTAAAAACAAATTCCTGGGTTGACACCATCAGGAAATTATTACACTGTAACTATAGAAACTTGGGTTGACACCATCAGGTTGTGAGTAAAGGTACCCGGATTGACACCATCGGGTTTTAATGAATGGAAACTGGGTTGACACCATCAGGTTTAATTTTGAGATACCTGGGTTGACACCATCAGGTTTACATGAAAGGACCCAGGTTGACACCAGCGGGTAGCTATATTTAATTAATTACATTATGCAGGAAAATTTATTTGAATTGGGGGTAAACAGGGTAAAAAGGCGACAATACAAATTATTGTGAGAGCCCCAACAATGGCATTTGTAATAAAAACTTTTTCTTTAGCATTATGGAAAGGTGAAGTATGGGGAAGGTAGGTGGGATAACAAAAAACACAGAGCATGTACATCCAGATAAAGATACAACAAAGGAATGGTAATTGTAAGTGGAATTTGATGCGGATTGGTTTTTGAGATCACTTGGCTCTACTGACCACCAGAGATTTTGCTGCCCATTACGCAATGTATCACCTAATATGGTCAAAGAATACTGGTTCCTAAGACAAATAATCTTTTCTAAAAATAGCCTCTTCATCCAAGTGTCAAACAATGATTGTTTTATGAATTTAATTAGATTTACACAACTTTACATAGAGTAGATTGTAATCCTTACTACATGGCTTTATACAATGAATGAGTATTCAATATCCAACAATATATATATAGAGATAATGTTATGTACACACGAAAACTAATTAGTTATGTATAAACAAAATTTTTTCTTACTAAAAATATCATTTTATACATATAGTAAGAGCAATTGAAATGTCAACATTTATTAAAACAAATCAAAACATGAAACTACAATGTTCACAATCACTCAACAAGCTAAAAATTTACACAAAAAACAAATCTATCATACATCCATATTGTTTTATGCAACATATCTCTGCCCTTCTCGGGGGCTACTCACATAAATAGTAAAAACAAATTCCTGGGTTGACACCATCAGGAAATTATTACACTGTAACCATAGAAACTTGGGTTGACACCATCAGGTTGTGAGTAAGGGTACCCTGGTTAACACCATCGGGTTTTAATGAATGGAAACTGGGTTGACACCATCAGGTTTAATTTTGAGATACCTGGCTTGACACCATCAGGTTAACATGAAAGGACCCAGGTTGACACCAGCGGGTAGCTATATTTAATTAATTACATAATGCAAGAAAATTTATTTGAATTGGGGGTAAACAGGCCAAAATGAATGAACATCATATTTTAGTGGGTATTAAGTATTGATGTGAGTGAATGTCCCCATGAAGATAAATGAAGAAAAATTAAAAAAATTTAAGATTAATTTTCTTTTTGTGCAGACTGAAAAGTATTTTGCTTGATTCTAATATATCTTGTATAACAGTCTGAATTCCAGCGACCTAGTGACTGAATTAAATGATCTTGAATACCAACAGCGGCTGCTGTAGTTGCCGCTCCAATTCTGAAGGAATGGCTTGAGTACCTAGTTTCATCAAAACCTAACCTGGACAGGACCTGTTTTACATGAATTAGGAAAAAGTTTCTAGACATTGGATTACCTTCGTCATCAACAAATAGAGCAGCATGGCTTTGTATGTGGCAAGCATTTAACCGACCCTCCAGATACATTTTCATAATTTTAACTGGCTTTAAATGAGAATTTTCAAACACTTTTATATCAATCCCCTGTCGAAAAGGATCTGTTTTAGAGGAATTAAGTTTCAAGGTATAAAAAGACCAATCCTCTGCAAAAGTGACATCTTGTATGGTTAAATAATCTTTCTGCTTACGAAAATTTGTTGTAAATTCTCCACAGCTCAGAAAGCCAAAGAAAGCCATTTTACATATACAACACAACATGAGATCTAACCAGGGTGAAAAAAACACCTTTGTCAAGACAATCACATATTGGGGACAAAATTGAGAAAGTGATCGGTAATCTTTTTGATATGCTATTGCATTGTTGCTTTTTAACACCTTGCAGAACACAGTGAAGTTTCTCGAAGTCTTTAAGGCATTGGCCCTCTTTCAGGTAGAAAAAAACTATACCTGCGAGGAAAGTTTTGATCGTTTCGTGCCTTAAGTTGACAATGTGTAACAAAATATACAAGTATATCTTCATTTATGACAGGCAGTTTGCCTAAAGCTAGACACATGCGACACATAACAAGAAATTTAAAAAAACCCAGTCTAATGCAGTTCTGTAGGTTGCTGCTGTGCTAGGCTCAATGGAAGCATTAACTTAATGTTCAGCATGCTTCTTTAGATCAAGATGAGGTTCGAATATTCTGGGCAGAGGGTCTGCTTGTGGGGCAAGAGGACGGAAACGAAAGGCATCAGCAATGAAGTTTGTAATTCCGCTTTTATGACGAGCATAGATAATAAAATTGTTTGTTGCTGAACAAAGAGTTAGTTTTCGAATGAACTTCAGGATTAAGGGAATTTTCGAACGACCTTTATTAATAACGTGCACTGTAGCTTCATTGTCACAATTGAAAACACTTTTTAAACCAGACCACTGTGCCCCCCAAAAGACGGATGCAACAACGAATGGGTAGAGCTCAAATAAGGCCATTGACAAAGATTTGTCCTCCGAGATCAGTTCTTCTGGGAAATAACCTTGAAAACACTGATTATTGAAAAAAATCTCCGAAAGCGGTATCTGTGGCATCTGTGAACAGATGTAGATCGGCAGCATCAGTAGTAGCATTGTCCATGAAAAAAGATCTTCTACCATTTCATCCTTTTAGGAATTTGGACCACATATGCAGGTCAAGTCTACATTTTGAATTCAAAGTGACATGATGATGTAATTCCCGAGCTATAGATGAAAGTTTGATCAGATATGACAAAAAAGATCTTCCTGGAAGAACCGACTGGCGAATTTTAGGTGACCAAGAAGACTAAGAAGTTCACGTTTTGTGCAGGACTCCTGTTCGAGAACTGTTGTACTAATCCGGATATCCTGATTAGTTTTTCTTCAGGTAATCTGGCCTTCATCCTTTCGGTATCAAGGGTAATGTCCAGGTATTCAAGTACTGTACACGGTCCCATTGTTTTCTTAATTGATAAAAGAATACCATGTCTAGCAAATACATGGTGTATCAAGGACATTGTTCGCATTGCTTCAAAGTCTGGCGGATCGATCGTTAGGAAATCATCAAGTAAATGAAGAATATTTGAAATCCCATGATTATTCTCAAAAATCCATGTTATGTATATATAATTTTTTTTGTTGCAAAAAAATAGCATTTAAATATTTAATTACTCTTAATTCCAACTCTTTTTATAAGGGAAGGGGGATGTTTTTCATTGAAATCGGGCTTTAAAGCATAACAAAATTTTAAAATATTCTTCGATATGGATAATTATTCCTTAAATCTTTTCTTATTCATAACACATATTAAATTAAACAAATATGATTGATAAAATACAATGTTTTAGTTGTAAACCTCTTTGAAATTAATGAAAAAGTGAGCTTTTTTGCCGTTTTTGTCTTTAAACATATGTTCCTCCCGTGAAACAACAAAAGCTTTGGTATAGATTGTAAAATAACAATTCTAAAAATTCGTAAAAAGGAATTGTTGTTTCTCGGGGGGGGGGGGGGTAAAAATATTTTTCGTTTTTCATTGCTTTCCATGGTGAAAATCTCGGAAGTTTTACCAAAATTATAGTTATCTCTCTTTGTTTTTCCAAATAAGTTATTTTTTGTGAAAATCCATATAAATATCTATATGATTATGAATATTCATTCAAATATGTTAACTTTTGAAAATTGACTTAGAGGTAGGCGGCAGAACGATACTATCGTTCGAAGTTCTTTGTTCAGATCATGACTCCTTGGAATTCGAAGGGGAAACAACGGGGGATCAAATATTTACAAAGGAATTAAGATATGGGAAAAAATCTTTAAAAGTCTCTTCTCAAGAACAGCAAAGCCATGATAAGTTATATTGATATGGAAAAATCCTCAGATTCAAGTTTGTTCCTGTCATGATCTCCAGGGTAGGATGGGGCCACATGGGGATAAAACTTTTACAGAGGAATATACAGTAAAAAAATCTTCTCAAGAACAACAGAGTCTTGATTATTCATATTCATATGAAAGCATTCTCAGGTAGTGAAGACTCAACATTTTTCCAGTCATAACCCCCTGGGGAAGGGTGGGGACATAAAGTTTTTCATAGGATGATCTGTGAAACAATCTTCAAAAATCTTCTTCTCAAGAACAGCAAAATCGTGATTAGTCATATTTATATGGAGGCATTCTTAGGTATTGTCGTTTCAAATTTGTTCAAATCGTAACCCCTGGTGGTAGGGTGGGGCCAGCATGGGTGATCAGAGTTTTACGTAGGAATAAATAATAGAACAAATCTGCGGTTGAAGAACAGCAAGGCCATATTGACTCAGGTGAGTGGTGTGGCCAATAAGTCTCTTGTTTTCTTCTTTTTCTTTTTGTCAAACAAATATTACAGGTTGTTCGTATTTGCATTTTCAACACATACATGTATACTTATAATCATAAAAATGGTTCATTTATTTAATCTACTAGTATATTGCGTTATTGCATCCATTTCCATTACATTGTTAGCAGTTTAGCCCATTCTTATCCAATTACATGTATTACGCTATAGTATTACTGAAATGCCTACAATCTGGCCAGAAGTAAACAACAAAATGCGAAACTATTACTGGATAAGTAATTTTCAAAAAATGTTTTAAAGAGAATTAAACAGCACCATTTTGCGACGTATTCTCTTTTAATAAACAATAAAAACCAACCCTATAACATTATCATAAGCTTGGATATTCAATATTTTGTAGTTGAATATGGAATTTATTTCACGAGTGGTACAGGATTTTTTTATATTTTCACGAGTGCGAAGCACGAGTGAAAATATATATATATATAAAATCCTGTCTCACAAGTGAAATAAATTCTATATCCAACCACAAAACTTTGAATTTTTTGGTTATTATATTTTATTTGATTTTCCTTTTGCTTCTGTCTTTTTTGAACATTGGGTCATAGGCTTTGACATCATAGTTGAGCAGTTGTGACGTCATTGCTTAGTAGTTGTGAGATTGAAAACATTGAAACATGGATTTTAGCAACATATTTTGGAAGGAATTGACAGTTTTAGTCTTTATCAAGATAGTTTACTTACTATCTCTATATGATTACTGGCCAGGAATTATCTTTTATATAATTTGATATCCTTTCACACAGTGAGAAAATATCACTTTCGTATCCTTTCACACTGTGAGAGAATATCACTTTTATTCAATAAATAAATCACAGTATTTCACTGTTGAAAATGTAATAATATTCATCATCCATAGAGACCGAGGAGAATAGGAAATTGGATAAATTTCAGAAAATCATTTCTTGTCGTTTGTCCTCTGATGATCAACAGCTCTCTCTCTCTCTCTCTCTCCCTCTTTCTCTCTCTCTCTCTGAGAAGGAGAGGTACAGTGTAAACCTGCATACGCTCCTGTAGGCATGCTTATGAACCTATCTATTGATATTCCCAAAGATATTATCAGAAACGTCGGAAACTACCGACACATGTAACAGGTTGGTGCCAAATGTTTAATAAACTTAAACTTAAATCTTTCAATACAATTAAGATGAAAACAACTTTAAAAATGATTTTCTTCCTCCGACCGTTGCAAGAGATTAAAATAAAATCACCAAAGGAAGTATCAGGTTCTAACTAATAAATGAGCAAAGGGGAAGGGTGAAGGGGGGGGGGTTCCTATATTACAAGTATATGCATGGGAGTACATCCTCGTAAATCCCCCTAGTTCCATAATTCCATATTTTTATGTTGGGACCAGCGCTTCTGGAATCACATGAGGTATGTCTTAGAATAAGCTTGTCGTCGTCTTAAACTTGGAACAAAGATTAAGAAGTTTCCTTAGATAGGATTGCTTTGTTAGCATCTCTAAAGAATAAGATGTGTCGTAAGTTCGTCCTAAACTATATCTTAGTCCCAAGATAGCTTCATAAGCGTGCCTACAACTGCATTTATTTTAATTACAAGGTAAATAATGCTGGAATGGCAAAGTCCATGGATATATCAATGGAAACAGAAGAAAACTTTGATGAAATTATGAACGTCAACATAAAGTCGGCATACTTCCTTACCCAGCTGGCTATACCACATCTGAAGGCTACGAAGGGTAAGTGTGAGAGTATTTGACGAGGAATCTTAGTTGTTGTTGTTAGTTGTTGGCACAACAAAGTGAACAATTGGATCGGGGGGCATTTACCTAAGAATTCTTTACAAGCAAAAACATGATGGAGTTTTTCATGCATTCCAAATCAAGAAAGGGCTGTGCACACATCGAACAAATGAAGCCAATCAGACCTGTCTCCCAAGATCAAAAATTCCTAAAGTCTTTTCGATTTAAGCCGAAATCAGTACGATAGAGTTATTGTTGGTTTCACCCATATGCACGTCTCTACCAGTCTCAGTTTATTTACAGTTTATTGAAAGGTGTACTTTCACATCTATATCTGGAGTCCCCCAGTCCGAACTCAAGACCAATCATCTCGAACTCTTATGACTGAAAATTGTTGACCTATAATGATTTAATCAAAATATAAATCACCATAGATAAATTGATCTTTTCTTTAATGGAATTGTATGTGATTTTGAATCACTTTTTTTCTCAGTTTTATTTCAAAACGTCTTTTTTTCAGGCTGCATCATCAACAATTCAAGTGTACTTTCAACCACTGTCCTCCCGGATGTATGATTTTTATTTCCTAAAAATGAAAAAAAAAAAATTATAATCTAATACAAACAAGTATTTTCTTGATATATGTAAAATTTTTAGCTCACCTAGGCCGAAGGTTCACGTGATCTTTTCTGATCGAGGGGTGTCCGGCGTCCGTCTATCGTCTGTCGTGTGCTCTCTGTTGTCTGCAAACTTTTCACATTTTTGACTTCCCAGGAACCACTGGGCCAAAGTTAGCCAAAGTTAACCAAAGTAGGCAGAAAGCATCCTTGGGTAAATGGGATTTGTTTCTTCAAATCAAGGCAAGGCCTCTTTCAAGGGGAGATAATATAGAATTCGTGACAATTTGGTGGAATCGTTTTTTTTTTTTTTTAAAAAATTCTTCACAAGAACCACTGGCCCGAAAAAGTTGAAACTTGGGTGAAAGCTCATTTCATAGTTTGTTCAAAACATGACACACGGCTAGAGCGGGGCCACTATGAGCGAGCATGGTTTTACATGTGGAAACTCTTTAAAAATCTTCTCATGAACCACTAAGATGGAAAAGATGAAACTTAAGTGAAAGCTTTATTACATATAGTGTTAATGCAAGTTAGATCAAATCATGGCCCCAAGGGCTAGGGTGAAGTTGCAATGGGCGATCAAAGTTTTACATGCAAATGTATTGGGAAAATCTTAAAAGAAAATCTCCTCCATTGAAGCAAGCCCTTGATTGATCATGAATACGAAAATATCCTCGGGTGGTGTAGTTTCTAGTTTATTCAAATTATGGACCCTGAGGGGTGAGTGGGGCAACAATAGGCCATCAATTTTTTACATAGGAATATATAGGGAGAATATCTTAAAAAATCTTCTTCTCTAGAAAAGTATAGCCATGATTGATCATATTTTTATGTAAGAATCCTAAGGTGGTGTAGGCTTAAGTTTGTTCAGATCATTACACCTTCAGGTAGGGTGGGGTCACAATAGGCATTCAAATTTTTACATAGGAATATATAAGAAAAATCTTTAAAAATCTTCTTCTTAAGAAAAGCAAAACCATGAAGTATAAATATGGAAGCATCTTTAAATGATGTAGATTCAATTTTGTTCAATTTATGACCCCCAGGGGTAGGATAAGGCTAAAATAGGCGACTGGTGTTTTACATGGGAATATATTTGAAAAATCCTTAAAAAAAATCATTTCTCATGAACAGCAAAGCCATGATTGATCATGTTAATGTCTTAATATATCATATTAATTTAAGACTTATCGCATGTTTCTTCATTACTTGAAATTAAATGCGTATTACGTTCCTTACGTTCACGGTTTATCAGATTTGTGTTTTTATTGCGAATATACAGCGTTTATTAAACATTATTTGACTCAAATAAAAATCCCTGAATTAAAAATCCGAATTAATTAGATAGCGATCACGTGACCGTGATACGTAATAGGCGACAATGGCTCAGCCTGATCAGTTGCTTACGTTAATCTTACTAAAATATACGCCATATAAACTAAGTGTTCTGCGTTATAAACGACCAAATCATTGATTTTTTATCAATATGAGGTTGGATACCAAACCTCATATGTTTGAAATTCATCCGTAGAAAATCTGTAGAACCTTAAAATCTGTAAAATAACAGCGACGATAGCAAGGGGTACGCAGCGAAGACAAAGAAAACAAAGTGATTTGGGATCAAACCTTTATTATTCACATATTCAACATTGTAGAATCTTTGATTTTGTTCATTCATAATGAAATATCAATTTCTGCAATATATTTGCACATATTTTGCAAAGAATGGCGATCTCGAAAAATAATTTTCTTATCTCAATACATTACCGAATACAAAGACATATCCAGATGTTTAACTAACAACAGAAAAAGCAGATTAATTTTTCAAATAGCTGTAGATTTGGTAAAATAAAAAAAAAATTAAAACCTATCTATTACAAAACATTAATTTTAATTAGCATCAGTTGTAAATAAGAGACTGAATTATATTTGATTTTAGTAGGGCGCCGGGGGATAATTAGAATGTTTAATATTCGTAGAAGAGAAGGTGATCAACCGTGATATTTATTAATTACCTTTTCTCTTATAATGATAGACTACAATTAAAATTCAAGAAGACCTGCAGTAATTTTGCAACTCTGTTCGTGCATAAGCATCACTTTTTTTATTTTCTTACCGACATGAAGCCACTATGTACACTCATGTTTACTCATATTTTCATCTTTTATTCAATGATAATAAAAAAAATTAAAACTACTTCAAATTTCTATAGTAATTGAAAAGCACGTAAATAATTATTTTTTCAGCATTTTTCGTATTTTTATATTGCATTTGTCGTTGATAACTCCGTTAATAGTGTGCATATTCCTTTCTCTCTATCACTGAATTGTCGCATATGACGTTAGTAGTGTGGCGCCGAAATCCGATTGAAATATGCATATCGCAAGTCTTAACATCTCTCTAGCGTCGCGGAGTAAGGAGTTGATCCTTACATAGCGGATTCGAATCCCACTGTGAGTCACGGAGACCGGTCCTTCGGTTGAGACCGTATAAACTGAGATCCCCTGTCGCAGTAGATGCTGGCAGGAAAAATATCCCTCACTGCTCAATGACCCTTATTGCCGAGTGTAGGTCAAAATTTGAAGCTCTCCACCGGCAAGTGATGGCGTCTCCATATGAGTGAAAAATTCTCGAGAGGGACGTTAAACAACAAACCAACGAACTTAACATCGCTGAAAATATGCTTGCAACACCATTTATAATGCTCAGTATTTTAATAAACAAGGTTGTAGATAATATTTTTCATACAATTACGACTTTGTAAGATCATACGAATAAGTCCTTTAATATTAATATATATGGAAGCATCCTCGGGTGGTGTAAATTCACGTTTGACCAAATTACGACCCCCGGGGCTAGGATAGGGCCACAATGGGTGATCAAATAATACTTCTTCCCAAGAACAGCAAAGTCACAATAAGTCTTACTAATATAGAAGTATCCTCAGGTAGTGTAGATTCAAATTTGTTCAAATCGTGATCCCCGGGGGAAGGGCAGAGTCATAACGGTGGATAAACTTTTTACATTGGAATATCAATGAATTTTTTTTCTTCAAAATCTTCTCAGCAAGGCCAAGATTAGTCTTATTTATATGGAAGCATCCTCAACATGTGTAAATTCAAGTTTTATTTGAAATCATGACATCCCCAGGGCTAGGGTAGGGTCACAACAGGAGATCAGACTAAATCTTTAAAAATCTTCTAAAGCCTTGATTAGTCAAAGAAATACATGTATGGAAGCATCCTCGGTTAGTGTAGATTCAAGTTCTTTCAAATTGCGATTCCTGGGGGCCACTTTTATATTTTACCGGTAACTTCTCAATAAAAAACTAATTTCTGCTTTTCTCCAGCGAAAGTGCTCAGGTGAGCAATGTGGCCCATGGGTCTCTTGTTCATTTTATATTTTATGTTTCATGGTAGGTATCTGGATGTTGTTCTTACAGTATGTCCAAAGCAGCAATGGATGCATTCACCAGAAATTTAGCTATTGGTATTAACATTGAACTCTAAACAACCCTCATCGTCATAAAGTTAATTAAAACACTGTGAAATAGTATTCAGCTACTAGTATGTTCTGTAGATGTGTAATGAATAACATATTTAAATGCTTTTTCAGAATTAGCACCCTTTGGAATTCGGGCAAATAGCGTAAGGTATAAATAATTTATATAATACAGCTCTATTTGAATTCATTTATGTTTATTTTAATACAATCTTTAGTTCTTATTTTTAGACCAGGAATTACAAGAAGTAATCTCGCTAGATATAGTATACCAGACGAAGAATTACTGAATAAGGTGAGTCATGAGGGTTGTCCGAACTTTCCGTAGAGAAGCGGGTCTTTTTTTGTAGGAACCCGGTGTCATAAATTAGTGAAAGTTTGGAAATAGATTAAACTAACAATATGTAATAGATTTGCCGACATGTATAGAAGAATTAGGCAGAAAAACCTCTTTAGATGAAATGTACCTATTGCCCGGTGTAAGGCACCGCAATACCCCAATATAGCAATTAAAAAGCGATAAATATTATTTCAAATCTTACAAATTTAGTATTTACTACTGAGAAATTCGGGAATAGAAATATTAAAAAATCTTAAAATGGTATAGTTAACTACTTCAATTTCCTCTAATTACGTTGTATATACTCGCTTTGAAATCTGACTTAAAAAAATGGCCACTGTGTTGACAGGGAAAACACTGGGCTGTTATAAAATGTTCTGAGCATGAAATAACTCCAACAAAAATAAATGTCACAAATATAAAATGACAGAAACAGTTTATTCAAGTTTGTAAAGAAGCGAAACTAAGAAAGAGATTGGCCGAGAGAATTGGACAAGAAATCGTTGTCAAAGTAACACTGTGCAACGCCATTTGAGAAGACAAGTCTTCAGAAATAGAGGAGGTTTTAGAATGTTTAGTATTGGATATACGTACAGAAGTCGCCCGCGTGGCGCAGTGGTTAGAGCGTTCGCTCTAGAGTCGCGGAGTAAGGAGTTGATCCTTACGTCGCGGGTTCGAATCCCACTGTGGGACGTGGAGACCGGTCCTTCGGATGAGACCGTATAAACCGAGGTCCCGTGTCGCAGTAGGTGCTGGCACGAAAAAGATCCCTCACTGCTCAATGGCCCTGAGTGCCGAGTATAGGTCAAAATTTGTAGCTCTCCACCGGCCAGTGGTGGCCTCTCCATATGAGTGAAAAATTCTCGAGAGGGACGTTAAACAATAAAAAACAAATTAAAAACAAACGTACAGAAACTTATTATGTTGTAAATTTTGCATTTACCTCCATCTAGTAAATTCTAAATTTACAATATGATAGAGGTTGACAGTGGTTTTCTTGGGTGAAAATTTTCAATGTTACCCTCAACTATATGCATTACATATTATAGGAAAGTTTCATACAAATATTAACAAGCATTCTGAGAGTATTGCATTAGTAATACTAGTCCCCTACCGGCAAGTGTAATCTGGTTTCCGTTAAAAATTGAAAATGCCATAATTCCGTCAAACATTAATGAAGCAGAACGAAATGCAAACTTGATCTAAAACTCATCAAGGTAAAGTCACATACCAAAATTCAGCTCAATACCTGCAAACGTTGAGAAAAAAATTGCGAAAAACCCTGAAAAAATAAAAGGTCGTAATTCCGTTAAAAAATCATTGACGCGGAACGAAATGAAAAGCTGATTAGTAACTCATCAATATCCACTCACACACAAAAAATCAGCTCAATATCTGCAAGCGTTTAGAAAAAAAAAATTGCGAAAAACCCTGAAACGAAATGAAAAGCTGATTAGTTACTCATCAATATCCACTCACACACAAAAAGTCAGCTCAATATCTGCAAACGTTTAGAAAAAAAAAATGCGAAAAACCCTGAAAAATTAAAAGGTCGTAATTCCGTTAAAAAATCATTGAAGCGGAACGAAATGAAAAGCTGATTAGTAACTCATCAATATCCACTCACACACAAAAAATCAGCTCAATATCTGCAAGCGTTTAGAAAAAAGTGTGGAAAACCAAGTGCGGCAGCTAGACAGACAGAGGGACAGCTAGACAAACGGACAGATAGACAGACGGATAGATGAACCGGTAGGGGACTAATAAAGGTGAAGAGCGCGAGCTTAGATTCCCCGCAGTCAGTATTGGAATGTCACCTGTTGTCAAGCATTGTTGGCTGTTGTTATTGAGTTCTACTGCGCTGGTGGGCATGGTTTTATCATTCATAGGGTAAAAGTGTTTTTTAACAAAGATGTCTCAACGAACCAAATTCAATTTAATGCAATTGACATGAAAGAATAATATATTATAATATAAAATATTATCATAACAATTAAGATATATCATATTTAAATCCATAATATCAATGATTATAAAGAAATTGATTCTAGTAATTAATGAATTTTCCCCCCAACTAACGCCACGAATGCCCCTGCAGGCAGCCAAAATTTCAGATGCCATATTTAGTTTTAAATTTGATTGCACAAAAGATTTTTTTCTAAGTTCAAGAGAGGTAACTCTGTCAAAAATCTTCAAACCACGACTAAATTCAAATTTGACCTGTATTTTCTGGTAAAATACCTGCACATGCAATACCAACCTTATACATACATCCCTACAAAAGTAAGAGAGCAGAAACTGAATGTTTTTAAAATTTTTTCTAAGTTCAATAGAAATAATTCTGTCAAAAATCATCGAACCAAGACCAAATTTAAACTTGGCCTGAATTTTCTGGTAAAATACCTGCATATGCAATTTCAATCTTATACATACATCCCTACAAAAGTTAGCGGAAACTGAAAAAATTCTTATTTTTTTAAGTTCAAGAAGGATAACTGTCAAAAATCAGCGGACCACAACCAAATTCGAACTTGTATTTTCTGGTAAAATATCTGCACATGCAATTTCAACCTTATACATACATCCCTAGAAAAGTTAGAGAGCGGAAACTGAAAATTTCTTTATTTTTTTCTAAGTTTAACAGGGATAACCCTGTCAAAAATCATCGGACCATGACCAAATTCGAACTTGACCTGTGCATTCCTACAGTACCAACCAGACCCAACCTGACACAAAGCAGTCCCAGAGCGATCCCAGGGCAGTCCCAGAGCAGTCCCACAGCGGTCCCAGCAGTCCCAGCGGTCCCAGAAAGCAGTCCCAGCAGTCCCAGTGGGCGGGGTTAATTAAGTTAATGGGCGGAGCTTACTCAGAAATGAGATTACCAATAAACAATGTAACTATAAAAGACAGTTGAAATTGATGATGCATTTCTTTCTGAGCAGTATCAACAAATATTTACAATTCTCAATCGACAGTCATATCTGAACTGTTAAGAAAATCACACTATGCTTATAGAAACAAATAATAAATATTGAACAAAGAAGACGTTCACACCTACTAATAACAGGAATATTTAAACACAGTTATGTGATATATTAATTTTTCACCAAAATAAATCAATTTCTTAATTTACTGTGATTGATATTGGTTTCCATATTAATTTATTTATTTTTTATAGAAAATTAAACTTCAGTGATTTATTTTCTATCAGAACTAGCTTTAAATAGATCTTATAATTAGAGAGCAGGGTCGATTCCCATTCTATACTCTGAATGCATTTTTCTTAAGTGCTGGAGATTTTGAAAAGTTCTTTGTTAAATTTTGCCGAGTATTATATTTCAGTCATGATTATTTTCACTGACTTGCCAATTTAATTATTGTTGGATTCTCTATGTAACAGAAAACAATAACACTTTTATTATATAAACGTTCGAGTGTACATCTGTAAATCATGCGAATGGAACCCTCAGATTATGTTCAAAATTAATTAATCCCGAAATAAACTTATACACATTTATTGAAACGAAGATTTTTTGCAGAACATAGATTGAAATTAGTGTCATTGTTGACCAGCATGTTCAGTGATGTGTAACACTGATACCATTCATTGACTTTCTGCTAATCATGCCCAAAGGCGATTAAAACCTCAGGTGTTGACACCATTTTATACATTTGTATTGCTTTTTATTAATCGACCAGGAAAACACAAAGAAAACAAATAAGAAATAAGTCACAATTCCTAATATTTTAAAATGTTTATTTTTTAAATAAATTTACTCTTTTAATAACTTGTTTATAAATCAAAAACAAATTCATAAATAAATCCCCAAATCCCCCACTTTGTTTAAATGACTGAAGAATGGTAGAATAATTTTATTTCATGGTCATTTAATAAATTCTTAGGTTTTATTTGAGGGCGGTAAAAAAAAAAATAGCATGGAATGCTCTTTCTTTTTTTTTTTTTTTTTTTTTTAGCATGGTTTTAGCTTTTTCAATTTAAAAAAAAAATCCAGTACAGTACGACCTCTGAATATCTTACTGTAATGACAAGTTTGTTTGTTTTTTTTAAATAGCGCTAATGCAAACTTTTGAGTACATACCGTAATCTGACAGCAGTAATTAATTAAATAGGCCTACATATTTTTTCAAAAACCTGTATTAAAGTTTTAATTAGCATTAATTAATTAAATAGGCCTAGATATTTTTTTTTTCAAACACATGTACTAAAGTTTAATTTAAGGGATAAAAGTCATCTCCTGACTTCCCTTTTTAACTACTTTCATTTTTTTAAAATTAATTCTAGTCTACAGTTGTGTAAATTTACAGCCTCTGAAGACATTTGATAATTACATGTACATCTATCTCTACTTATTAAAATTTTGTAAGAAATCCTTATTTTTTTTTAAAAAATTCTATATCTTAAACACCTCGCTGCTGAAAGTAAACAAAACAACAACAGGGAGCCTGCAAATTCAGAATACACAAGGGGCGGAGCTATCATGTCACTCATGCATGAGTGAACAAAGCAGTCCCAGGGACTGCTGGGACTGCTGGGTCTGCTTTCTAGAACAGTCCCAGAGCAGTCCCACAGCAGTCACACAGCGGTCCCAGAGCAGTCCCACAGCAGTCCCAGAGCGGTCCCAAAGCAGTCCCGGGGACTGCTTTCTGGGACTGCTTAGGTGTCAGGTTGGGTTTGGTTGGTACTGTATGTCGTATCCATATGTTAAATTTGAGGTGAATGTGTGCAAATGTTGCCAAGATAATGAACGGAAAGTCAATGATGTCGGGTTGAAGGAATTACAGAATGAAGGAACAGGGTAACACTATATGCCTCCGGCCATTGTATGGCGGGGGCATAAAAATCCAAATCTGTGACGTTTATCTATTTTGACGGGTCACGCTACAATTCTTATCACTTGTTTTGTTTGCAGAAAATATTCAGTATTCCTCTTGTGTACTTTTACAGAAATAAAATCATGTGTCCACTGAAATAAATTATTGGCATACCTTTGAGCAAGCAAAATGCCAAATTTTACTCTCACTTAAAAACCTCTAAACGGTATCCCCTGTGATCGGACAATTTTCTAACCCTATTGAGGATCTAAATCTCTAATCAGATTTTGGGAATGTATGAAAACACGTTATTGCAACTGGTTCAAAGCTGCCAGACATAACATAAAATAAAGATAAAACTCGAAAATTAAGACCCTTCCCGCTAAGAGAGAGAGAGATAAGGAGAGAGAGATTTGAAAACTGAATGTTAAGATTTAATTCTGTTTCAGGTGATGGCAACATCTGAAAAAGCAAATCCTTCTGGACGGAATGGTGAGCCGGAAGATGTTGCCAATGCAGTCTCATTCTTGGCCTCTGACAAATCATCATACATAACTGGACAGGACATTGTTATTGATGGCGGACGTTTTATCCGATATTAGTTACATTGCTTTCACAATATTATGCCATGGATGCTTCACATTGAATTCTACTTACGATACAAAATACACAGACTATTCTTTTTATAGCACTGACTTTGCACCATTGAAATTCGTGTATACAATAATGAATAATTCAGCTCAGATATATACTGGTATGCACATTTAGTGTTAATTTGTTTTACGTTAAACTCTTTTGATTTCTAATACGTACTATCCTGCATTTTGGAAACTCCTACACATTGTGTTCTAAGAAGGGATTAGTTACTTTAAAGAAGAGGGCTTAGCGCCTTGACGTTCACATGAGTATAATGTAACACAATAAAGGATCCATAGTTCGAATATGAAATAAGCTGATAAATGAAGCTGTGTTGCCCAAAAAGCAAGAGAAATAGAATGACCAGGGATCAGCAAAATAATTAATTTTATGCCCTGCCACAAAACTAAATGTTGATCTAATTACTGCTTATGTCTGTACTTGCCCCATTTGTTACTATCCCCATGCGGGCTAATGAAACAATAGTTCTTGAGCTCTTTAATAAACCAATCTCATTCCCTCCTAAATTGTTCTCTCTTAGTCTTCGAAGAACAATTAATGTACAAAGATGTTACTTTTGTCCCATTTTTATTTATCTATTGTCTGAAAGTCTACTTGACCATTAATAAATATGAAACTACTTTTTATTAGATATTATAAAAATTATTGTATAATTATGTTATTCAGCAGACATCAATTGCTTCATTTACAATGATTAATTATCATAGGTGAATAATTAAGGAGAATAACATCTTTCCGTATAATACAAATTATTAGATTGACCACGTGGTGCAGAATTTCAAAAATCTGATAAAAATACGCTTGCTTATTACAACTTTATATACTGATTGTTTTCAAGATGCCCAGGAACAGAGAAGAAATTTTTTAAATAAATAATGCATTTAATTATAGACTCAACAAAGCCCCCCCCCCTTTACACCAGATCTCCTGACAAAGAGGCCACGAAATTCACAATTTTGAAAAAAGCTCCCTTGCTGCTAAATTCCCAGGAGAAGAGAATTAAATTTTCAAGGAAATAATGCATTTTTCAGACCCCCATCCACCTGAACCCCTGACCCAGGTGCAATAATTTTGGAAGAAGCACCAGTTATATTAATGTGAAGTTAGTTATATAAGCAGGTTGACCTCTGGTAATTAATCAGAAAGGATATGTACATATTTTGAAAAGTTAATACATCTAACAAGACTAATATTATGATAAATAATTTTGTGCTTGATTAATGATAGTTATCTTCATATTTGATATTAGAATTGATAACAGTATAATCGGACCATTTGGAAAAATAATGCTTATGAACAATATGCTACGTTGAATATAATAATTTAACATTTAGGCTTACAATTACAATGGAATTACTTGAAAATTAAGGTTGAAATATATTCAATAAATATCGAAGAATGCAAATGATTTTTTGTTATGCTACCTCCTTTATTCATATAAAAGATATGCTAAAGCTGCTGCTAAAAGAGGTATTTTTGATATAGTAAAAGATGATGTTAAGCTATAGTTTTTCTATAACAATACAACAGCATCATTTAGTTTAAAAATAAGTTGACTCTCTGCTAATTAAAAGAAAGTGCTTAATTCAAATTAAATTTAGAAAGGAATAAAAATGAAAGTAACACTACTTTTGTAAGGTCATTGACACATCTTTCTTTTATATTGTCCTTAACCACGTTTGCTGCTGTAAATACATGTAGGATTACAATAAAATATTTAGCAAAGGTATCAAGATTTCACCTTCTACCGTGAAATATGAGGAGATAACGAACAGTATTCAAGCTCAAAAGTCCATTAAACATTACAAAATTGGAGCAGAGCAAACACGGACCTCTAAGATATCAGAGGTGGGATCAGATGCCATGGAGGAGTGGTCACGCCCGCCGTGTGCTCCTTGTCATGATCTTGAAATAACAGAAAAACCCGTTGACAAATAAGTGTGTAAATAATGGCCTAACAATTAGTATGATAAAAGTCAGTCAGCATTTGACTTAATGAAAGATTATTTGCTGACAAGGTCATTGTATCGACCATAGAACTTACGAAATGATGACTTTAAACGAGACTGCTGATATTCTTGTTTCATCAACTTGTTTGTCAACTTACCTCGTTTTAAAAATTGTTCATACGAAGAGCATGCTCTTGCGTATTGAATCAACTGAGAGATATAAACCCCGTATGCAGGTGATAAGGGTATATTGCTGCATAAGTAAGGGAAATTGACAAAAAAGTTAAAGTCATCACGTTTGTCATAAAGCTTTGTTGTTAGATTACTATTAACGTCTTTTTCTAATAAAAAATCCAATTATGAAACATATGTGTCAGACTCTGTGGTATCTTTTATCTCAAGCTCACCGGGATATATCGTGTCGATATAAAAATGGAAATAACCATTCTTAATTGACAATCGTCGTCGATTTATCTTAATGTCGAGTTGAAGGCCACAGCAAGTGTTGTCTTCTTTTCACGTTAAAGAAATTTCAACAAATTCTGCTTCATATGAATACAAAAATAGGTCTGCTAATAACGGGGCGCAATTGGTACCCGTGGGAATACCAAAAGATTGTATGAAGACATGCTCTCCAAAAAACCACATAGAAATTGTCAATCAGAAACTCGAGCATCTTTTTAATGTCTACTTCAGAGTACTTGTGTGTACAATCAGATTGTTTTTTAACAAAGTAATTTTGCAAATGACCAATGACAAGGTAAGTAAATTTGCGAGTTCCATTTTTTTGAAAAAGCAGCTGTCAACGATTTCAGAAAGTTTGGACTTTAATTTATCGTGGGGAATAGTTCTATATAAAGTTGACACGTCGTAAGTTTTTATGCTCTTGATTTTGGTAAAATTTTGTGATTTCAAATGTTCCAAAAGATCCTTGAAAATTTTTAGCATCCACATCTGATTTACACCACTTCTCGAATATATTGTTGCACAGTACTCTTGAAGTTTCTCCTTCACTACTGTTAATATCTTTGTGAGGAGTAAAGAAAGAGGCTTGGTAAAACATTTACTAGAACCCGCTATGTATCTTTGTAAGGATTTTTATGAAGTTTCAGAATCCAATATAGATATGGTAATTTAAATTCAATTTGGTTGTTGGGAATATTAAAAATATTCAAAACTGACATACCGGTATGATTTTGAAGAATTTCCTCCTCCCTAGAAAGGGAGCTATGGGCATAAGATGGATTATCACTTGTAGAATTAAATCGCAGTGCCTCTAAAATACGATTTATGTAATGAGCCTTACAAACAAAGACAATGTTGTTACCTACTTTGTCAGCAGGGACCAGTACGTACTGATCGTGTCATCTAATTCTTTTTTCACTTCTAAATTATTGAATACAGAATGATGGATGGTTTTCATACTGTCCCTCAATCGTGTAATGCAAGATTTTAACATATATCTGATACATTTGATCCATTCTGACAAAGTGTCAAGGTCTTCTTTTTCATGTCTAACCTAACGCCTGGCGTAATCCTAGAGCTACAGAATCCATAATACGTATGAAATTACTATGCCAGTTGAAGGATCGGGGTATTTAGGACCTTTCAAAATTAGTGATCTAAGGTCCTCATTATTACCCGGTATCTGTCCCTGAGGTATGGAAAGAGGGGAAACCATTTCAAGTTTACAAAACTAAATTTTATCAACTGGTAAAAAACATTATTTTTTTCACTTAATATTTTTTTAATAAAGAAAGGGTAAATGATTGGATTACGTATTGTATTTATTCTAATAAAATATCCAAATATGAAACAGGTGTGTCAGACGCTGTGGTATCTTTTATATCAAGCTCACCGGGATATATCGTGTCGACATAAGCTCACTGTAATAATATAACATAAATATCCTCCTGACAAGAGTATCAAATGAGAGTATAACAGTGACAATTCTGAATGCTCCCATAACTGTGTTCTGTCCCATTACTAAATATATAATCATCTTTTTTGTTTAAATTTCTTTCAATATATTTTCAATGTTGAATATTCATTAATTAAATATTTTGAGATTTATTTGTTATTGAGATGTATTGATTAAAAAAAATAATCTTTATTTTGTTATTAAATGATATTTGCGGTTTGTTCAGGATACAGATCATTTAGTTGTCCTCTCTAAAACTCGAAAAGTGGATGTAGTAGGTGATATAAATATCACTGGCCATTTCTTCGCTTAACGACAAATCACACAATCCATCAACATCTGAAAATTAAGCCAACATTTAAACATTATTTATGAGTTTCATATTAACTAGCTTTCAAATTGAATATTTTTGAAATACAGAAAAAAAAAACACTTTTAACTGTTTGGCTTGAGATTGATTTTCAGAATTTCATGAATATTATCACATGGTCATTTTTAATACAAGTACCCTGACTCTGAAAATCTGACTGTTGATTTTTATCATATGTACATACATTTTCAGAGCGATAAGATTATTATCTGAATGTGTGATGTTCGAAGCCATTCAAGCCTAGCCCACTTGTGAAGACTCACTAGGTTGTAAGCCAACTGTTCCGACTTTTGTCTGCAGCTACGGATATGTTTGATAATAAAAAACGCAAAGCAAAAATTATATACTAATTTAGAACACAGTTTACACAAAAATAACCACAGTTAGAAACTGCTTTGCAATTTTCACAAAACAATGAGAAGCCATTTAAATATTTGTTTATCATCTATTAAGTTTAAATTCTACGTACACTGATATTCATAAATACATGTATCACAGTTGAAAGAATGATGTATATTTAATTTTGAACTTAACAATCAATATCTAGGAATATACTAAGTAATAAGCCATTTGTGAGACTCATATATACCAAAGAGTTGCCTGATACCAGATTAAATATTGGCTCATTTTCCTACTATATATTAATACATTTTGTATATGAAAAAAAGGTTTAGAAAACGAACAATGATCGATCTACTATAATCTACAAATACTACAAATCTGTGAACAGGGCATAGAACAGGGAGCCTCAGAAATGGGATACGAAACAAACAACTTATGATTAATGTTTGTTTTTATTTATGTAACTGGTATGCTCATTATATATGAAATAAAATTTCATATTACAAATGTACAATTGAAGCATTGAAACAAAAATTGAATCATAAACAATGTGATATTTTTACCTTATGATGTTCAATGTATTCATATGTTGAAACCTTCTCTTTTATAAAATATATTTCATGCACAAACATTTATGTACATATCTTCTTCCAAATACACTTATTAATAACTTGTTTTTATGGTAAATGTACCTTTGAAACTTTACTATTTTATGTGTCATAAATATGTAAAATTTGGGGATGGCAAAAGAATCGCTACTCGATTAAGCATACGTCTTTCCGACCGGTCAATCGTATCAAAATACAGAATGACATTTTTCCCGATCATGACAAGGAGCACACGGCGGATGTGACCGGTCGGCAGGGGATGCTCACTCCTCCATGGCACCTGATCCCACCTCTGATGTCTTAGAGATCCGTGTTTGTTCTGCTTCTATTTTGTAATGTTTAATGGACTTTTAAGCTCGAATAATGTTTGTTATCTTCACGTGTTTTATTCTTTCAAGTAAACTCTACACTATATTCATATACGCAGAAAGACTAAAAGATGTTAGAAGTTCGTAACATTTTGTTCATGCTTGATCAGATTATTTAAATTTCAATAGACAAGAAAAATATTAAGAAAAAAAACATGAAACATGCCTGAGAAATCTTTTCAAGTGCATTTGTCAAGCATGTTCATTCTGCATTGTCACCATATCAGAACAAAGTTAATTTGCAATGTTTGTTTAATAATATGCTTTCGTATAAATCCTTAATAATAGATGGGGTAAAATGCACATTATATTAATTCACAATGGTGATTTAATTAATATCATGATTGTATTCAAAAAAGAATAATAAAGGACAGGTGGATAGTAACATGGTGTTTACAGTAATTAAAACTTTACAAACTGAAGAATTATACCCCCTCCCCCGATCTCAATCCGGAGATGTTGCAGTGACAGTAAGAACAAGGTACGGCTTCAATACAAATATTGCTCTGTGTTTTCTTAAAAATGAAAATGATGTAAAAAAAAATTAATAAATAAAACTCATGCTTTCTGAATCATTGATATTCCATGCAGATAGACCATACAAATCATTTTGCATACAAAATCTTCTAAATGCTAATTGTGACGTCATGAACTTGTGCATTTTCCGGTATTTTCTTAAAAAGTTGCAGAAGACACCAATTTTCAAATCTAATATTCTTTCAGATAATATTTTTCACATGCATCGCCCGCGAAGATTTTGAGATATGTGATTTTCAAAGTGTTACACAACATATCTAAAAATTAAAGTGGACGACGGCTGTGACACTATTTTCATAAGGAAAAATAACCCTTGAAATGGGTCAATTTGAGGCTTTTTCTGTTTAAAATAGAGAAATGCAACAAATTAATGACGTCATCCAGAAAGGTACTCCTTCACGCCATATTCTTTCCTGATTTATCATAGTCATATACTCAACTAATATTTAAGCCAGTTTCAATCCGTTCCTTCTTCTTTCTTGGATCAATAAACTGGAACACATGATATTTGGAATGCATGCATTAAAGTAGTCCTTGTATTTCAGTGTCAGACGTCAGTAAAACAAAAAGATATAATTGTATAAAATATGTAGTGCTTTATATTAATATCTTCTTACTTAATACTTTCTTCATCAGAAATACTGTATATTAGAGTTTGTGATATAGACATTTCCAATTACTCGTATATAGACAATTTCAAATAAATGAATCTTTGTTTTAGTATTTTAGTATTTTCCATGCTTCGTATTATCCTGAAATATAGAAAAGTCAGTTCAGTGGAAGAATATATAGGGGTCCTGAAAAACAACTCAATTTATAAGGGTATACTAGTAATTATCAAAATATTTGATATTTTTTTCTATCAATAAAACTGAAATTCAATCATCCAACAAATAACTTGAATAGAGTTACTTATTTTTTTCAGGTGACAGAAAATATACAATTATTTTGGAGTTTTCATCATTGGTCCGGTTTTAATGACCCAGATTTTCTTAAAACGTGTTAATTAAAGCAACAAAAGCACATTTGAAAGAAGAAATGCTTATTAATAGTTAAAATATAATGTTTAGCATTAGAATAATTTATAAATTTATTAGCTTTTTGTCAAAAAAAAAAACCCACTAAAAATGTCAGCTTCATACTGCCTTCCAAAAATTCGAAATCAAATAATTTTCTTCGAGAAAATCTAAAATATTGCGCATTTCGGGGCAATTTTACCGCGTATACAAATAATCCTATAACTAACATAACTTGAAAATTTGGGTTCGATTGATAAAGTATTAAGGCGGCAATTTGAAAAATCTCGAATAACCTCGGCCCGGGTTTGCGTACCTAATTTTACCAACACTCGCAGCGAACACCCTGCCACCTAGCGTTATAATGCCGCATTAATTTCGCACTACTTGTATTCGTCTTCGTTGAATGCGCTTCATGGTTTGTGTGACTCAATTTACATTTGTAATAGAGATGATCATAATTATTTATTAAAGAAACTGTATCAATTTAAAAGAAAGAACGAATTTACAAGAATAAAGCAACATAGAAGCAAGGACAAAATGAAGAATGAAAAAAAGTTCAAAGAGAAATGTAATAAAGACGAATATGAAAACAATAAAGTGACATATAGTTACAATAATAACAAAGAATAAAGAAGTGGGCAGAATAAGAGTAAAAGCAAGATGAATAGACTTTTGGCGGTAATTCCCTTCCATAGATTGTAGGTTACACGTACACCTAGTGCACTCCATAGCGAGCTTGTATTGACTCTGCTCTGCCAACTTCAATGCAAATGAATTTACAGGATATTTATATATTACTTTAAGATTTTGTGTATGGGTAGGATCAGGCCCCAATACCATAAACTGAGAACAGACGTAAGTCAAAATTTTGAATCAATATAACTTTCATAACGACACAAAATGTTCATCATATGTTTAAATAAAAATACTTTAAAAACCTGCAAATTTTTAAGTACATATGTTAAATAAAACTCAAGATATTCAAAATCAAAATTTTGACGTAAGTCTGTTCTCAGTTTATGGTCTCAAGGCCTGGTTATACATGTATTAGAGTACAATATCAAAAAACTACGAAAGCCCAGAAGGCTACGAAAGCCCAGAAGGCTCATTCAAGATTCGAGTTTCGAAATACGAGATTCGAAATTCGAGTTTCGAGATTCAAGATCCAAACTAACCAATCAAAAGACGATTTAGGATTCAATTACTCCCCTTTGCTAAGTTTTGACCTTCTAAAAATCGTTGAATAAATTCAAACCGAAGACGTCATTTGATTATATTACAATGCAAGAAAGAGTGTTATATATATCAGAACGAAATTAGAAAAAAATATATTGGGTTTTTGTCTGCAAGATATGCTTAAATTTATTATAACTTCATAAATATTATAATAGATTTATATCAAGAATATATATACCGTATTATCCACTTGGTTTACAAGTTTGATGTCAAAATAATAAATATTGTTAATCGGATTCAAAGAGCAAAGGGGAGGGGCGTATTGTAGTCGATGGGAATTATTTAATCGTGTGCAATAAAATAAGTGACTAGTGATTATTAAATAATAAATAGTAATACGGGTTTCAAAGTGGATATAGTTTGTGACAAGGTAATAGAAAGTGACCAGTGACTAATACGGTTTCAAAGTTAAGTTTGCAATAAAACAAGTGACTAGCGATTAATAATAATTAGTAAATATGGGTTTCAAAGTGGATATAGTTTGTGACAAGGTATAAGAAAGAGACCAGTGACCAATACGGGTTTCAAAGTGGATCTAGTTTGTGACAAGGTATTAGAAAGTCAGTGACCAGTGACCAAGTTTGTGAAACCAAGAGACAGTCCCTTAAGTACGGATGGCTGAAATATACATACTTGATAAAAGTAATGATTTCTCTTTGTTCAGGTTCGTAGGAAATAATTTTAATAAATCACTGTAAAGCCCCCCCCCCTCCAAAAAAAGCAACAGGGGGTTATCACGGTTATTAGAAGAGGACACAAACATAAAGTTGCTATGTTTTCTATAGTATATTATGTCAGTAAACAACATAAGGGGAATGTGTGTGTGGGGGGAGGGGGGAAATGAGACACGTGCCCGGGGTCCTAAGGCTATGTTGTTTATTTTATTACAACGGTAGACAAATGTTCGGTTATCAACATTCAGTGTCAATCTTGCAATGCATGGGTAAAATAATTATATATTCGATAATTACTTATAAGGAAACCCTCGGGTCTCGCAAGATACATAACCAATCAATACACAAGTTTTAATACATGATGTAATGGCCATAGAGAAAAAAAGATATAAAAGTATTTGATAATGATAAAAAATTATAATTATTTTAACAAAACAATGGACGCTCTATACACATTTAGGACTTTGAAAAAATCGTATGGCCTAAAGAAGTTCGTATTAAAATTACTTATAGTTCATGTATGCCTTTTAGTGTACACGGGAAATCTTAAAGACATCGTAGTAGTGATAAAGAAATATCGCGTTCGCTTTCCCAGTGGCGTATATTCCATATAGGCGAAAAGGCTGTAGGCTATACATCATTTTCTTGATGTAAAAAAAATATATATTTATTTAAACATGTATTTGGTTGAAAAATGGGGTAAAGTTGATCATAAAACTTATTTATTTACCAGTTACTAGAATATTTTTTATCAAATGCAATAAAAGTATTTTTAGCAATCCACACTTTTACGCCTATCCAATTTTTACAGTATACACAACTTTTGATTTTTAAAGCTGGTTAAATATAAAATTGAAATGTTACTTTGAAGTCGATATCAGACTATTAAAAAATGATAGTAGCAGGAGTCTGCGATTAGGACAGGGAATAGAAATTAGGAAATATGTTTGGGTTAGTAGGAAGGCAAACATATATTTAGATTATTCAGTAAAGAAGTTTCCATAATTTCCAGCTACTGTGTAAGGATTTTAAAATTTCTCAATTTTATTAAGAGAGGTCATGAAGATTCTAATTTCTGTATCATAAAAATATGTTTAATTAAATGATTTATAATTATATTCACTTGAAAAATGACAATGATAGATGTCTCCAAGATCGCAGAAAGTGGTCCTCCGAACCCCCCCCCCCCCCTTGAGAGGAGGCGACTCCCTCCTTGCCTATCCGCAACTCGGCAATGATGCGCTTTAGGTGAAATCTGTGACTTCATATTAGCCTACACATTGGCAGAAGGGAATATACACCACTGTTTCCCAATAAGAGAAATACATAAAAAATTAAGTTTTCAATTACTTATCTTTGTCTAAGCTTTTGAATACTTGAATTAATTAAAAATTATATGTACAATACAGACTGGAATTTATTTTATTCCATATCAAATGTTAGATCAGTCTAACTGCACAATTGCACCCTTAAAAAGTAATGAAATGTATCCTTAATTAAATTACTGTGCTGTGTAAAGACGATCCTTAGTATTTCATATCAATAATAATTTTCTCCCTCATCCATATGCTATTTACATAATTTTGCAATTCAACTATAAGACCATATAATATTCTATAGATGTATCTTTTGTTTTGTTTAATGAGGAAAATAAGATTTTTATATACATTTTTCAAAACGTGACCCAAAAGTCATTTTTATATTGTTTTGATACATATAACATTTTTTCTTGCATTATTATTTAAGCAAATGACCAGTTTGTTATAAATATATTCAGTGATTTCTTGATTATAAAAACTTAATAAAGGGAAGTAATCAAATATTGAATCCGCCTTTTGATTGGTTAGTTTGGATCTTGAATCTCGAAACTCGAATTTCGAATCTCGTATTTCGAAACTCGAATCTCGAATGAGCCTTCTGGGCTTTCGTAGAAGGCTTATTCGAGATTCAAGTTTCGAAATACGAGATTAGAAATTCGAGTTTCGAGATTCAAGATCCAAAGTAACCAATTAAAAGGCGGATTTATTAATTGATTCCTCCCCTTTATTAAGTTTTTACTATCAAGAAATCACTGAATTTATTTATAACAAATGGGTCATTTGCTGAAATGATAATGCAAGAAAAAATGTTATATGTATCACAACAAAATAAAAATGAATTTTGGCTAAAGTTTTGAAAGATATGTATCAAATCTTAATTTCCTCAATAAACAATTACATAGAATATTATATGGTCTTATCGTTGAATTGCGAAATAAGTAGCTCGATAAATCATTTATTAAGCACATTGATGAGGGAGAAAATTATTATTGATAAGAAATACTCAGGATCGTCTTTACACTGAACAGTAATTTAATTAAGGATACATTTAATTGCATTTAAGGGTACATTTGTGCAGTTAGACTGATTTACTATTTGATGTGGAATAAAATAAATTCCAGTCTGTATTGTGTATATAATTCTTAATTAATTCAAGTATTCAAAGCCTTAGACCAAGATAAGTAATTGAAAACTTAATTTATATGTTTCTCCTATTGGTAAACAGTGGCGTATATTCCCTTCTGCTAATATGTAGGCAAATGTGAAGACACAGATTTCACCTAAAGCGCATCATTACCGAATTGCGGAAAGGCAAGCAGGGAATCGCCCCCTCTCAATAGAGGGGTGGAGGGTCGGAGGACCACTTTCTGCGATCTTGGAGACATCTATCATTGTCATTTTTCCAGGGAATATAATTATAAATCATTTAAACATATTTTTATGATACAGAAATTAAAATCTTCATGACCACTCTTAATAAAATTGAGAAATTTTAAAATCCTTACAAATGCAGTGCTTGGAAATTATGGAAACTTCTTTACTGAATAATATAAATATAATTTCTAAAATGTTTTATATTTGACTTCCTAATACTAATCCAGACATATTTTCTAATTTCTATTCACTGTCCTAATTGTAGACTCCTGTTGCTGTCATTTTGTAAAGTCTGATATCGACTTCAAGGTATAACATTTCAATTTTAGATTTAACCAGCTACAAAAATCAAAAGTTTTGTATCTTGTAAAAATTGAATAGGCATAAACGTGGATTGCTAAAAATACTTTTATTGCATTTGATGAAAAATATTCTAGTAACTGTAAGTAAATAAAATTTATGATCAACTTCCCCTCATTTTCAACCAGGTACATGTATGCATTAATATTTTTTTAATATTAAGAAAATGATGTGTAGGCTACAGCCTTTTTGCCTTTATGGAATATACACCACTTGGAAAGCGAACGCGATTTTTCTTTATCACTTCTACGATGTCTTTCAAGATTTCCTGTGTACACTATAAAGGCATACATGAACTAAGTAATTTTAATACGTACTCCTTTAGGCAATACGATTTTTTCAAAGTCCTGTATTCAAAATCATGTAATGAAAGTTGTGTACTGATTGATTATGTATCTTGCGAGACCCGAGCGGTTTCCTTATAAATAATTATCGAATATATAATTATTTGGCCCATGCATCACAAGATTGACACTGAATGTTGATAACCGAACATTTGTCTACCGTAGTAATAAAATAAACAACATAGCCATAGGACCCTGGGCACGTGTCTCCCCCCCCCCCCCCATCCCCTCACATTCCCCTTATATTTTTTATCGATATAATATACTATAGAAAAAAAAATAGCAACTATATACTTGTGTTCTTTCAAAATAACGTCTAATAACTGTGATAACCCCCAGTAGTTGTTGTTTTTATTATTATTATTATTATTATTTTTTTTTTTTTGGGGGGGGGGGGCTTTACAGTGATTTCTTTTATTATTTCCTACGGGCCTGAACAAAGAGAAATCATTATCTTTATCAAGCATGTATATCTCGGCCATCCGTACTTAAGGGGCTGTCTTTTGGTTTCACATACTTGGTCAATGGTCACTTTCTAGTACCTTGTCACAAACAATATCCACTTTGAAACCCGTATTACTTATTATTCGCTAGTCACTTCTTTTATTGAAACCCGTATGTCACTGGTCACTTTCTAATACTTGTCACAAACTATATCCACTTTAAACAGGTCGAGGAAACTATTTTCTGTGACGTCAGAATAAAGAACAAGGTTCACTTAGGGCCTTTTTTGGCCCTGTGAATTGCTGAAAAACTGAAACTGCTTAGTTTTAGTTGATAATGCATTTAATATCATTAAGACATTTGGTGATTGCGAATCTACCAAAAATGACGTAATTTTCTGGCTAGTCAATGCATTATGACGTCATGAAATGCGTCATTTTCCTCATATCCTGAACAATTCTACAAAAACAGCCAATTTTTAAAGCTATTTTTCGATATTTAATATAGAGCGCAATCTCTGATCTAAGATATGCAATTATTTACTTATAGAACCGTTTCTGGTGATTACAAAACATGTTTTATTTTTTTAGATCAGAGGGTGCGCTCATATTATTTTTCTTCTCTGAAAGTACTTAAATATACCTGTTTTCCTTAAGATTCAAGATCATTACAATTCCATAAAGCTTGTTTTCCAAGACGTGGACTTTAAGGAGAAAAATTTTAATAGGAAATGAAAGCACTAAGTCTCTACTTTATCTTGATGTTTAAAATGGAACATAAGGTGTTTGTCAATAAATTGGTATATCAACAGGGCCATTTTATGCATAAAGTGAACCTAGCTCTTTACATGTTATATGAGACACCAATGTGACTGACAAACCGACCAATCAGCTAAATGAGTGACATTATGGGTTACTACAAAAAAATACTACATGTATGTTTTTGAAAAGACCAGTTTTTTTAAATTGGTCTCGGAAAACATGTTGCATTTTTTCAAACATTTTACACACTTAATACAATATGTACATCATTATCTACTAAATCCATGCTCACATTTACAAACAACTGTTTAACAATGGTATAATTTGGGAATTCTCCAATCCAATGTAATAAGAAGTGCATTCTTCTAGCTGTCCTTAATAGTCCATACACTTCCTTTAAAAAAAGTGTCGTTATTGCATAACATTTGGTTTAACAACACATAATTTTTTGTAACTATTCCTCGTTTAATATCAGTTTTTTCATGGTCCATTGCTTGCAAGCTTTTCAATTACAAAAAAAAAATTTACAGTGTCTAGATATCAAATATCTGAAACATGATCGTCCTACACGTTCCTGTTCTTCTTCCTAAAACTATAATCCTCCAGGACACGTCATTACTGGTTACGTGAATATAGCTGACAATGAGGACTTTATGTCCCTTATATCAAAACGGCCAAAACAAGGGAACCCCGATCTTTCGACTGGAGACAAAAATTCATAAATATAATGAGTTTTATCGAAGATTATGCAAGACGATGGGTGAATTTTAAAAAGAAGACCTTAAAGCTTGTCACTTTGTCTGAATGGATTGAAAGTTTAAGATGATGTTGATGTTTTGTTTTAAACCGTTGGGGACTATATGAAAACAATATATTCTTCTGTCTTCCATAATTAATTCAAAAGTGTAAAACAAAAAGAATTTGATAGATTACATGATCAATATGTACTGGTCCGAGCTTGCAAAGTAGGTAACACTATACAGTTAAAGTATATCATTGAGCTAGATCCCAGCTCCCCAAGGCCAGGATTAAGTCCTGACGTCTAGGAAATAGTCCTGGTCGAGCGGAACTGGAATCTTGCCAATTCCCTAAATGATATACCTCTTTACTTTTTTATTATACCGATACAAAAGTAAAATTTAGAGGATAACGGATAAACGGATATTAGCTTTAGAAGCAGTGATTAGCTCACCTGACTAACGCAGAAGGAATTAATCTATACAGGGATTTTTAAGGAATTATAACTAAGATCTAACGATCTTATTTTTTTATAGGGAAAATCATTAGAGTATAATTACATACACGGATATTATAAAACACAGGATAGATCTTATAGACGATGCACCTTTTAAACAAAGATATTGAAGGATACCATCTTCTATGTATGATGAAATAAGGTCCCATTTAAGACAGTTATCGGACATTGGCATCATTAGACCATCCCATTCACCTTATGTGTCTAATGTAGTGTTAGTGAGGAATAAGAACGGTACTCTCAGGATGTGTGTCGACTACCGACAATTGAATAAATTAGCCAAGAAAGACAGCTATGCTCTTCCGAGGACTGAAGAACTACTCAATTGTTTATCGGGAAACAAATTCTTGTCACATATCGACATGAAATCGGACTATATCCAGGTGGAGATTTATGAAGAACACAAAGAACGCACCGCATTCTCGGTTGGACCCTTAGGATTCTTTGAATATAACCGTATGCCTTTCGGTTTAACCAACTCACCAGCAACATACCGAAGACTAATGGAAAATCTACAAGCAGATTACAACTTGAATATATGCTGCGTTTTCATAGATGACATCATTATTTTTGGAAAAGCTTTTGTCGAAATGGATCCAGATAAATCAGAACGAGTTATTTATTGGCCAAAACCCAACAGTCCTTAAGAAGTTCGCAAATTCCTTGGTTTTGTCGGCTCTTATAGGCGATTTATTGAAAACTTTAGCCGTATAAGCAGACCCTTAACAGATTTTATGCCAACATCACTTAAGAAGAAAACAGGGAAGAATTAGAAATTGAAAGAGTGGAAATGGGGAACAGCGCAAGACCAAGCATTTGAAACACTCAAAAAACATCCGACATCCTCACCTATTCTGGGTTATGCCAACAGTTCTCTCCCTTATGAACTGCACACTGATGCTTCAGGTGATGCTTTAGGAGCTGTACTATATCAACATCAAAAGGACCTAAACGTGTTACTAGCTATGCCAGCAGAGGTTTAAACAAAGCAGAAAAGAATTATCCACCACACAAAAGAGAATTTTTAGCACTTAGATGGGTCATCTGCGATAAATTTAAAGACTATTTATACGGAAAACAGTTTACAGTTTTTACCGACAACAACCCGGTTACTTATGTATTAACAACAGCAAAACTCGACGCAACTGGTCACAGATGGTTGGCAGCTTTAGCAGCATTTAACTTCGACATTAAGTACAGACCTGAAAAGAGTAATGCTGATGCAGATGTTTTAAGCCGTATTCCTATGAGCATTGAGACAGTCCAAGCTATCTGCAATTCTGCTGTTTCATCATATGTAGAATCTTTAACTCTTTCACCTGATGTCATACATGACGATATGGATCCAAGAGGTTCCAGCACTGCTAACATCATAGACTGTGCTAAAGCACAGTCCTTAGATCCAGGTTACACCGTGTCATTGAGTATGTTAGAAGTAAACAGAAACCATTAAGGAGAGAGATAGGATCCAATGCTTTACTCAAACAATTTAACCACCTGAAACTCATAAATGGAGTACTCTAGCGTGTGACATGTATGGATGAGGAAACCAGATATCAACTTGTGTTACCCATTCAACATGCGTCTGCAGTGTTAGAAGCTCTTCATGATGATGTGGGTCATCCTGGCAAAGACAGGACATAATCCTTAATTCGTGACAGATTTTACTGGCCAGGGATGCATAAAGTCATAGAAACTTGAATTGAAGAATGTGGTAGATGTACGAGAAGAAAAACCCCTACCAATCAACGTACACCTTTGGTAAACATCACAACCACTTCTCCATTAGAGTTAGTTTGTATGGATTTTCTCACTTTGGGAGGTTATAAACACATTCTGGTTATCACAGACCATTTCACCAGATTTGCCATGGCCATCCCAATAAGAAATCAATAAGCTAAGACAACAGCCGGGATGTTCTATAATCACTTCATTGTTCATTATGGCATCCCGGATAGAATCCACTCAGATCAAGGTGCCTATTTTGAGAGAATTAAGTGATTCAGGAACTTTGTAAAATCATTGGTATGGAGAAATCCAGAACTACCAGCTACCAATGGGTAATGGCATGTGTGAGCGTTTTAATCGTACTTTGCTCAACATGTTAGGTTCCTTAGATCCAAGTAAGAAAGCCAACTGGAAAGCATATATAAATCCACTGGTACATGCGTATAACTGCACCCGTCACGAAAGTACTGGCCAAACACCTTACCTTTTGATGTTCGGAAATAATCCTAGATTACCAGTTGATGTAGCATTTGGTTTACGTGTGAACGAAAAGGAACCAACTACACAATTCATCAAAGATTTAAGAGAAAGGATAATCCAACCTCACAAGTTAGCAACAAAAGCAGCAGACAAAGCCAGAACCAAGCAGAAAGAATGTTATAATACTAAGCTGAGAGGTGGTTCAGTGAAAGTCGGAGACAGAGTACTTGTGAAAATAGTCGCTTTTGAGGGAAAACAATTAACTGGCAGATAGGTGGGAACAAGATCCATACACTGTTATCGGAGAACCCAATGAGAATATACCTGTTTTTGTAGTAAAAAAAGAAAACGGAGAAGGACGTAACAGAACACTGCACCGTAACCTTCTATTACCCATAGGAGTTCTCAACGACACACCTACACCTGTAAACTTGAAACCCCAAAAGCCTGTACCTGCAAAAAGAAGATCAAAGTTACAGAAGATGGAACCAAAATTTTCCATTTCTGATGATTTATATGAAAGTTCTTCAGAAGATGAGTCGGAATGAAGGTACAATATATTCAGTCAGGAAGAGAGACAATAAATCAAATATTATTGGTGAACCTGATGTTCAGACTGATACCCAACAAGGCCCTACAGAGGTACAAGGGGACGCCCATCCTTCTACAGACACAGTAAGTGCTGAGGAAGATATCTCTATACGGGACATTAGCGCTACGCAACGTGAGACAAATCAAGAAGAAACACTTGATGACCAAGATACAACTCGTATAGATGTGAATGATCAAGAGACGAGGGTTCCATTACGTCGATCCACTAGGGAGCGAAGACTACCTATGCGATATAGATCGGACGAGTTCGAGATGTCAAAGTCTGCGATATCATTGACACAAGATTGGAAGGACAGAATCACAATAGAAAAATTCCCTCCAAAATTATCACATGATCAAATTCCCTACAATTGACCATAACTGGCCAATCAAATACAAGGAAAGGGTATTCTCTCTTAATATAGCTACAGTGTATAAAAGTTAATTGGCGCCACGATTGTAATCGGGGACTCAAAAGTGGAGAAAACGTAGTGATCGTATCAAACCGTAACAAATCAAATATTGTGTTCACTCGTGGCTATCGTGTTGATCGTGAAATTTTTTTGGACTGTCAAATTTTTTTTCTACGATTAACTCGATTAGATTTTAATCGTTATCATTGCATCAGACCGTATTGCATCGTAACTAACCTCAACTGCATCGTAAGTAAGCGCATCTAAACTGGCTTTCATATCGTGATCATCGGGATCGACCTCGGATAGGACAAACACCCCGCTGGTTTGCGGTTCGTTGCCATGTCTCACGTTTTGTCTCTATTTGTAACGCTTTGCACGGTTCTTCTGCTCACGAGCTGACACGAATTATTTCCGCTCAGATACGATTTGATACGGACAGATGAGAGTAAACGTGAATAGATACGAGTGCTGAAGCCTTGTCACGGACTCTTATACTGTATTACTAGTACTTAAACTCACATAAATAACGGGCAAAATTGAATGTGTTACATTCACCAATCGGAACAAGATGATATCAGTTTTGCAAAATATTTTGAAGATGCCACACAAGGAAAACAGGGGCAAAAACGAAAAAGGCGAGTGATCCCATTTCCTGCCTGAGTGCAGCTCTTTTAACCTTTCTTTGATTGGGTTGTACATGGTCTATCTGCTGCTCTTCCTCTTATTCGATAGCAATAACATTTGAACATAGTAGCACTACAAACACCACGTTGTCATCAACCTCAACTTCTTCCATTCTTATTGATTGTGTTTACTTTTTAATAGATAAAATATAATGTAATCAATATAGTCAGATTCTTTATGAAAATATATCTGTCGGGACACAATCGTAGCTCAAAGCTTGTTTCATCTTGATCCTGATCGTGAAATACATTGCAATCAACGTGTTGTTCTATCGCAAATGAGCGCAATGGGGCGTGATTTACGTATTATATCGTAAGAGTACGTATTTAAACGTAGAGGATCGTTTCAAATCGGGGACTCGAATTGAGATATCCGTAACAGATCGAGGTTCTTTTGACAACTAAATCTTGATCTACCGGAACGTAATTCATGTTATCTGAACGGGTAGTCAGTCAGATTGTCATTGAAATTTATCCATCGTGACCATACCGCATCAAAGCGCAACGAATCGTATGAAAACGCATCTATGCGCATCTCTTCGTATCTTGACATGAAATTCAATAAAAAGCTACGAATGATCAATCGTGGCGTTCGTAACAGGCATTGGGAAAGTAGCATAAAGATGAAATGAGAAAGAAGTCCACATGTTGAACATATTCAATTACTCCATTGAAGACGATCAAGCAAAAATAACCCCAAGAATAGGTTTATCAAGATGAAAACTTTAATACAATTAGGGGACCATTTGTTACCCATATCTCCAATAACGTGTTTAATTCTGTCATCAAATACATTAAACCATAAGATTTAGTACTGAGACTTCTCCATTTTATCTAAGGATGACCAACTGATATGCTTATCAGATAACTTTACTCTAACGCCCAGTAGACTTATCACACGTTAATGGAAGTCTGATATGAAGAAAAATTTAGGAAATTAATTAAAATTGATATAAAAGGTAAGGTAGAACTTATATCTTTGTCTTCGTCGTTTTTCTTTTCCAAGTTGATCTTCTCGAAACTTGGTGGATGGGTTCAGAAATAGTAGCATGTTAGAGATATTCTGAACTCGTGTGGACAATCATATGATGATTCAGTTTTTGTACCATTGCATTGTTAAAATCTATTGTTAAAAAAACATTGTTAAATTGTTTTACAAGAGTGGTTTAGTGAGGGTTAAAACTCATCAAATTATACGGTAAAACTCGAGTTTTACTATTGACGCAAATACTATTGATGCAAACAAATCTCTATTGAACACATCCATATTAATGCATGATTACTGTGGATTATTAGATACATCAACCTTATCTCATCAAAACAATCAATTGACACAAACTGATGTTCAACAGAAATATAGTGTTTGTATTCAGACATTTGAAAACTACCTAGACACGTATGGGAGTAATACAGTCTCTTCAAAAAAAGTTGTGACAAAGGTACTAGTATAGCCTTACCCTTTTTAACAGTTTAAGACTTGAAACAGGACATTTCATTTTATACTGGTCTGCCAAACAAAGAGACTTTTTATTTATTATTCCAACATCTATCAGACTACCATAAATGTACAGTTCTTGATACCGGAGGAAGACCCAAAAATAAGAGATATTGATGAGTTTTTAATGGTATTAATGCGTTTAAGGATAGGACTCTTAATTCAAGGTTTGGCTAAAAGATTAGATATATCTGTGTCAACCTGCAGTAAAAAAATTTAGTGAATGGATAGATTTGATGTATGACTTTTTAGTAGATTGGCCAAAACGAATGTTATCAAAGAAAACATGCCTGACAGTTTTAAACGAAGGTACCCAAATTGTCGTGTAATTATTGACTCTACCGAGATCTACACAGAAACACCTCAGTCACTTTCCAACAAAGGAAGGACGTATTCAGACTATAAGTCCCACATGACTTGAAAAGTCCTTATTGGAATTAGCCCTGGTGGAGTGATTACACATGTCTCAGATTTATGGAGTGGAAGCACATATGACAAACAAATCACAAAGTTGTCAAAATTAATTGAAAAAAATGTGAACCTGGAGATGCAATAATGGGTGGCGAAGGGTTCCTGATAGCTGTCCTTTGCACTCCAAATGGAATTCATCTCATTATCCTCCTTTGAAGAAACATGGTTGGTTAACAAAATGTGAAATGGAAAAAACCAGTAGGATTGCCAATTCAAGAATCCATGTGGAACGAGCAATGGAGAGAATAAAAAAAAAAACTTCAGAATTATTCATAGTGTAATTCCAATTTCACTTCATGACAAGGTGTCCAAAATAGTGTTTGTTGTGTGTGCTCTCTGTAATCTCATGCCTCCACTTATTCAATCATACTATAATCTACTATGAAAATGTATCTATCAGAAGATGAGTTAAATACGTCATTGTATGATTGTTTAGAAAGAATTATGCAACATACGGCATATGTGGAGGAAAACTTATACTGTTTAATTAATAGCAAAAATCTACGTACGTCTTTACATTATTTAGTCTTCAGTATGTCATGATCAACCAAGAAATCAAGTGTTCCAAAGATCATAGTAATGATGAGCCAGAACGACTTGCACTGGGAAAAAAATCTTTTTAAAATTCTACCTTTAAAAAGATTCAGAAAACTATCAGTTCATGTTTATTGTTTAAAATAGAGTTTTTAAATGCATCCTTTCCTTGCATAATTGCATTGTCCTTTGACCTTATTTAAAATTTATTTCAATGTACTACATGTAGATTAAGAGGTACTGTATGAACCTACATTTAGAAAAATAAATAAAATACCCCACACAAAATTTATTGATCATATGCTCACAAGTATTACAAAACAACAATTATTAGAATACTAATTGTATTTATGTATTTAATGCGGTAATTTATTTAGAGCTTTTTAGTAGGATTTTATGTTTGTAAATTGTGAAAATTCTTAGATCCACGCCTTGGCTGATGTATTAAAAGCTTCTAGCCAATGATGGTGTAAGGTCACGTGGTCAGCTCAGCGAGTCATTCAGTTGTATTTTGATACCCGCACGCTTACCACCGCTTACACGAGGCACGTCTATTTTGAAGATGATTGTTTAACTAAGCTAGACGTGCCTTGGATTTCTTTCAAAAGAATAGGAAACAACAACGTGTTGTAAAGAGCAGTTTGTGCTGTGTGGATTTTATTTATTATTGTTTTCTTGGCCTATGGTGTGGTGGTACATGTCCGCGGGTTATTTACAAAGATATTAGGCCCTACTGCATGATGCATTTGGGGTATCAGTATTTTTCTGACGATATGAACTTTATTCATTTTGTGTTTATGTGCACTCCACGCGATTTTATGAACAGAGATTCATTAGAAGAGTACTAATATTCCACGGAGCTTTATTTTCATTTTATTGCGTCGCCAAATTTAGTTTCCCTCCAGATCGAGATTTGGAAAGGATATCACTCAGAGTAATTCTTACTGATTGAACGAAACTTTCGGAGACATTTATATCTCATTATCGACCAGCATGATCAGTGGACACAGAGTTTGATCGGCAAGAAATTGTGTTTACTTGCTTTGCCTTTAGCATCCTGCAAGGTTCGGCTACAAGCATGACTATTTCACATCTGGGGCCACAGCGAGTGATCCTGAACCTCAACGACTTGGGCGTTTTAGGTCCAGATGGTGTACACATGTGCTGCTTTACCACATGCTTAAGGAAGTTTGCCGTCACCAGTGTCCTTTTCACATTCAATTCATTGACTAAGGCCAGTATTATGTTTACTCTTAAATATAGGTGCATTATATTACATATGAACCTTTTTGTGTTTCCTAATGGTATTTATGTCTATAAGTTATCACTTTCATTTATTGCAAACAAAGGCACTGCTTCAATCAAATCATGTAAACTGGTAAATATTGCCATTGTGCAAGCTTTTAAGATAGCATTATTATGCAAAAGTTATTCAGTTCTGTTGAATATGAGGAGAATTATCTATAATAATTTTCATGCTTCAAGTTTTGCATTTAACGAGCAGCAGTATTTAGACACATGCTTCCCCCCCTTCCCCCAAAGGCATATGATATTAGGTAGTGTAGGTTAGTTGACCAATGTGTACTTTAATCATGTTAATAACAATATCTTGTTCTCATGAGTTGAAGGGTTTTGGTTTGAGCTTATGCATGGTTCATATGTACAGATATACGGTGGTATTTTTGCTTGGATTGCCCATTATTGTTTGCACAGTTT